>NC_138901.1:49363326-50050317 GCF_965194825.1 Balaenoptera physalus | reverse complement strand
TATGCCTTATAGCTCCTACAAGAGTGTTAGATTCTTGAGGCCAGAGACGATTTCTTATTCCTCCTACTATCCCTAATGCCTACAGAGCAGTTTATTTGCAGATTATCAAAAATAGTAGCTGATTGTAGGCATAGATATGGGAGCCCCAGAGAGCAGAGCAGGGTGGAGGAGTGGGTAGGTATGGGGCCTCTGTTTTGACAATGGACTTGCTATCAGAATAGGAAAAGGACCAGAAGTGGGAGTCAAATCAGTTTGTTTGTTTATTTATTTATTTATAAAATTTATTTGGGTGCACCAGATCTTAGTTGTGGCATGTGGGCTCCTTAGTTGCAGCTCATGGGCTCCTTAGTTGTGGCTCACAGGTTCCTTAGTTGCGGCATGCCTGTGGGATCTAGTTCCCTGACCAGGGATCGAATCTGCACCCCCTGCATTGGGAGCTTGGAGTCTTAACCACTGCGCCACCAGGGAAGTCCCAGTCATTTATTTTGACAGGAGCTCTGGCAACAGATTTAGGAGGGCAACTAAAATGAGGTTTGAGGGATAATTCGTTTGTGTCCCCCTCATTTCCTCCATGACCTGACACAGAGTTGCCTGGATTTGCTGCATCTTTTAAGGACCTGGGTCCATTCAGCTGCAAAGGCTATTCCAAGAGGGTGGGGGGTGGAGGGAGTGCCGGGAAGCCCAGCGCTCCTGGCCTGGGAGGAGCAGAAGTTGGAATCATCTTATCTCCAGCTTGGGAGGACCCGCCTGTGGCCTGAGCATTATATAAGGGGTTGGGTCACCGGTGATGTTTCCCCTACACTCATTCCCTACTGTAAAGCCAGTCAAGCAAACCCTTTGGACAAATGTCATCATGAGAACACAACATGGTTATTATTCTCAAGCCAGATTTACCCAGTGTGATTGTAAGTTAGATGAAACCTTTCTGAGTTGCACAGATTTCAGATTTCTAGGTTCAGAACACTTTATGGAAGGGAAAGTTGTCAGGGAAAAATCACAGCCGGCTCACCCCTTGGGCTGAAACTCAGGCTGCAGGTGAGCAATCCCCAGCATGGTGTACCCAAATTCTGCCTCAGCCACAAGAGCCAGGAGACACCAGCATCTCCAGTGATGCAGCAGTTCTGCACTTTCTCATTCTGTAGCAAACTACCTGCAAATTTCAGCCATACCTGCAAATCTGGCTCAGGAGGGAGCATTCTGGCTCCGTGGAGTTATGGAAATATAACCAAACATCAGTAGTCAAGTGTCTAGAGCCAGGGATACAGATGAACAAAGATACTAATTCAGTGATTTGCAGTAGTCAACAGACTATTGCAGCTGTTGTACAGGTTGTCACAGGAGATCTGTTCCAAGGGTCCCAAATGCTAGTCCATGTACTGGTTGCATCAGAATCACCTGGAGAGCTTAAAATAATCTTTGTTATACTCATACCTGAAGCTTCTGCTTCAGGAGGTCAGGGTGGGTGTGTGTTTTTAAGCTTACCAGTGATTATGATGAGTGGCTGGGTCTGGGAACCTCAGTTCTCCTCAACCCCATCAGTTTCTAGTGGAAGAAAAAGAGGCCCAGAGAGAAGGGTCCTCCAGGCAGTTAGAAGTGGAACTGGTCCTAGGGCCTCTTCTGTTGACTCCCAGACCCAGTTTCCTTTCCACGTACTCTCTGCCTCCTCCCAAACCTCACTTCACTGTGGAACTCTGTCTACTACTACTTTTGGCAAAGGACTAAGACCAGGGGAGCACCGTGTGAGGTCACTCAGGACAGGGTGGCTTCATGACTCTGGAGCATCAGATGGCTCTGTGTGTCCAGATCAGTTGGGCTGTCCTGGGTCAGATGTGGGCAGGGAGTGAAACTGTCTTTCATCTGCCTCAGGGGCATTCCTCCTACCCTACACTATCATGGCTGTTTTCGGGGGGATCCCGCTCTTCTACATGGAGCTCGCGCTGGGCCAGTACCACCGAAATGGATGCATTTCGATATGGAGGAAAATCTGCCCAATTTTCAAAGGTAATGGAAAGGCTTGGGTGGGTGAGTGGGTCCTCCAAGGAAGTGATGATTTCTATCAATGGGTCGAGCTGGGGACCTTCTTCTGGAATCAGTTAGGCCTTAGGTATCCCTGGGAGATAACTTGAGTAATTAAGGTTTTGACTGCTCAAGCAGTATGAGATTGTTAAAAGCAAAATAGAATAAATGGCAATTAAAAGTAAACTAGATAGAAAAAGCATTAATAGCACATGTACACATTTTCTAAAACATGTAACCTTGCAAATACAAATAAGGAATCTACCATATTGCCACTTTTCCACTGTCTCCTGGAGTCTTTGGAGGATGAAATGAATGGCAGCCCCACCTTTACCCCTCACCTGGGCTGCAGTGCCTCCGATACCCCGCTTAACTGCTGGGCTGCCCTTGAAACTTGGCCTCCCTCACCCTCTCTCTCCCAGGGATCGGTTACGCCATCTGCATCATTGCCTTTTACATCGCCTCCTACTACAACACCATCATGGCCTGGGCGCTCTACTACCTCATCTCCTCTTTTGCGGCCCAGCTGCCCTGGACCAGCTGTAAGAACTCCTGGAACACTGGCAACTGCACTAACTACTTCTCCGAGGACAACGTCACCTGGACACTCCACTCAACATCCCCTGCAGAAGAATTTTATACGTAAGTGCATGTAAGTGAGGGGGTGGCCTATTTGGGGCAGGCCACACCCCTGGGCTTTGGCTTCTTAGGAGGGAGGTGGGAGCCAGGGGCTCTTCACCTCTTGGCTGATGGATTTCTGAGAGATGAAGCTATCGGGGAGGGGGAGTAAACGTGAGTGAGGGAGTTGGGAGACTACCTTGAGTGCTCCACAGTCTGGGCCTCTGCGCCGTCCCCCTCTTTTCTGTTGTGCCCAGGCCAGTCCCTACCTTCACATTCCAAAATTATTCCCCTGCATCAAAACTGCCCTTCTTCCTGGGCCCTCCTTGCAGCTAGCTGTCATGTAAGCAAAGCCTCCCACTACTTCAATAGTTTGAAACTATGCAGAGTTTCTGGTTTCATGTATTCACTTAATACGTGGGATCTACCCTTTGGAAGAAGATGCCTGGAGTAGGTAGTTTTCTTTAATGCTGGAATTTCAGGCAATAGCAGCCCAAAGGGAGCTGTTTTGGGGTGGGGAAGGGACCCACTGCCCACACATACAAATCCTCATGCACCCAGAAGCCAGTCATGTTAGTCATTCGTTGGATCCCAGCCTAGGAAGGAGACCTGGAAGTCTGCTTTTGGGCCGAGCGCTCTTCCCAGGGTTGGTCGGCTTGACTGCCCTGTTCTCTCCTTCAGGATGGGCAGAGCCCCTCCCAGCTCTTCCCGAGGCTTGCTGACCACTTGATCCTTGCAGTGCTGTGTCCGTTTTTTCTCTTGGCGTCCTCCCAGAGGTATCACACACAGTATGCTCAGGTAACTGTTCAGACCACGTCACCGGCCCTTCTTTCTCATTCACTCAGGCGCCACGTCCTGCAGATCCACCGGTCAAAGGGGCTCCACGACCTGGGGGGCATCAGCTGGCAGCTTGCCCTCTGCATCATGCTGATCTTCACTATTATCTACTTTAGCATCTGGAAAGGTGTCAAAACATCTGGCAAGGTGAGGAGGACTCTGGCTGCTGATCCAGGCCTACCAAGGGGCCCTGGAGGATCTAACTCAGAATTCAGTGGCCTGGATAGCCAGAGACAGGGGGACATGTTTTCCTTTACACCAAACACATTCCATGATTTTCAGTCTCTCGTCACCAAATCGGTTAGAAAATTCTAGAAATGGGTCAATCCCAAGAACCATTATATGATTTTTAAAAAATTCCTTTAACACGCTGGTAGTGTCATAACTAATAATAGTGGCAATAATTTAATGAAAACCCATCATGGACCATGTACAGTGTTTTGTATACACTGGCTACTTTGTCTCCTGCTAGGTATTTTCCCCATCTTACAGATGGGGAGTGGGTTTAGAGGTAGTTAGTACCAGCAAGCAGGGAATCAGATCCCTGTATGATTTTAAAGGTTGTGATCTTTCTGCCACCCTGCCTCCTAAAATTACAGAAAAAAAAGAGGTAGATCTTCTTTCTTGGAGGTTTTCAAGAATAAGGCACCAGCATTCATGTGGTGATAACCTATGTTTCCTTCCTTACAGGTGGTTTGGGTAACAGCCACCTTCCCTTACATCATCCTTTCGATCCTGCTGGTGAGGGGGGCCACCCTCCCCGGAGCCTGGAGGGGAGTTCTCTTCTATTTGAAACCCAACTGGCAGAAACTCCTAGAGACAGGGGTAAGATAATGAGGAAAGCAGTGTGCACCTGTCTGTCTTTTTACTAACTGAAGCTAGTCCTCCGAATAGGACAGTAGGAACAACTGAAATTTGGGTTCAGCGGCAAGTCTGCAGTGATGCTTTAAACCAGAAATACAAGCATGAAAAGTACAGTTGAGCCACTGCGTTGGTTTATGTCTAAGTGATAGGAAGAGAACTCACATTTGTTTGCACTTGGTATGTGGCCAGCCCTGGAAGGAGCCCTGAGAAGCCTGTTTTTTGCCTCTGCATGTAGCCACATGGAGGCATGAGGGCGCTGGCCCCACTGGTGCTCAGCGATGGCCTGGGTCTCGGCCCTGGCCCTTACCTCTGCTGTGTTGCAGGTGTGGGTGGATGCGGCCGCCCAGATCTTCTTCTCTCTCGGTCCTGGCTTTGGGGTCCTGCTGGCTTTTGCGAGCTACAACAAATTCAACAACAACTGTTACCAGTGAGTATCTGGGGCCCCCCAAGCAAAGCTTGAAAGTGGAGTGGGTGTAAGTCAGCTGGTCTGGAGGAAAGCAATCAAACCGATGGCCTCAAACCTGGCCAGGCTTAGGCCACGTTGACACTCTGACCCTCAGGGGTGCCACAGGTGCCTGACCACTCACCCAGACCATAGCCTCACCCAGGCCACTCGGGTTGAGAGAGGCTCCAGGCCACTTCTGTTTTGTGAGATTCTCTATATGTCAGGAAAAATTAAGAAATTCCAAAGCAGGTTTACAAAAATCACAACATACATTCAGTGTTTAGATTTGACCTGTTAATGTATTTAACAACAAAAATTGTGATAATTTATTTATGTATATATACACAAAAAGAATACTGATTGAACTACTTTGACCAACATAGAATGCCATAATTTTTATGTCAAAATCTCATTTCAGAAATGTGACAAAACAGGGAGCATGGCGCCAATTATGATTTAAATATCACTCCTCATCTTTAGAGTTAACTTTGTCTTAATATTCTATCACAGATGGCAATGTCCAGCAGTCTGACTGTGCTATTCGTAAGATAATTATAGAATTAACTTTTTTTAAAAAAAGGAATTTACATGCACCCTAAGCAATGTGGCCTTGCATTGGGACACCAGCCTAAAGTTGTATGATGAGGTCCTCTTTTAAAAGTGTCAGGATCTTTGTGGCACTCTTATAACCTCATTTACACATAATGTCAAAAGTCTAAATCTGAGATCTTCACAAATGTAAGGCCAAGGCCTCCTCCTGGCCCCCGCTGCAACTCAGGCCCTGCTTCAGAGCAAGCCTTGTTTGAAATCCAGAGGTCTGTGCTGTGCTGGTTTACAACATCTCTTAAAACCACCCCTGACTGCTGTTCTCCCCATGCCATGCGTGGTGATAACAGCAGCTTGTGCTTCAAGGTAATGCAACCCGTCTGAGAGGCTGGGCCCTGGGAGGAGGGGAGGAGACACCCGGACAGGCTTGAAGTCCCTGTGAGCTCAGCCCACTCATCCTTGTCACAGCTGGAGACAGATGCTCCTTAGATTCCTGACTTGGAAATGTCTCAGGCCCCTTGGGTTTTCTGCTCCAGAGACGCCTTGGTGACCAGTGTGGTGAATTGCGTGACGAGCTTCGTTTCAGGATTTGTCATCTTCACAGTGCTGGGGTATATGGCTGAGATGAGGAACGAAGATGTGTCTGAGGTGGCCAAAGATGCAGGTAGGACCTTGGGTTTTGTTTGGGTTCCTGGCTCCCACTGAATTGCTTTGCTGCTCTTTGGATCTTTACAAATATCTAACTTCTGCATTATTTCTAAATGTTCCTCTTAAAATTCTCAAAGGTTTTAGAGAAACTTACTGCCTTGGAAATTTCAACCCTTTCCATGGTGGTAATGGGGCTGGAAGTCCGCTGGCCTAGAGCCCATGCTCCGCAGCAAGAGAAGCCACTGCAATGAGAAGCCTGCTCACTGCAACTAGAGAAAGTTCGCTCACAGCAACGACGACCCAACACAGCCTAAATAAATAAATAGATAGATAGCAATTCCTATTTAAAAAAAACAAAACAGAACAAAAAAAGTGTGTTTGGGTCCTATGATGGGTCCAAGTCTAGTAAGCAAATGATTACTAATCCTTTGCAGAAAAATTAAATGTAGATGATATAGCACTCTACTGTACTGTAAGGTTTCATGGAAAAAGAGTGACAGACGTTGAAGAAGAGGTTATGGGATCTTGTGGATGGAGTCCCAGGGCTTTCTTGCAAACATACATCTGTCTTTAGCCCGACACGGTGCTCTGATGAACTCCATGCCCCAAACTAAGGGCGGCCTATCTAGTCCATGAGAGGTTGAAGACATGTCCCTCATACTATCAAAAAGGACTTCAAAATAGCTGGAGGTCTTTATTCCGAGGCCGCTATGATTCTTCTGAAATCAGTATAACATTTCCTACTGTTCTGGAGCTAAAGAGAGAGCTAAACCCTGTGAGACTTCAGAGATGTATCAATCCTCATGTTGAAAAAAAAAAAACCACTGAATTATTATATAGTGGACACTCTAATTCATGTACTTAGCTTTGCTAGTCTTGAGGTCTCAGGTTTGTTTCGTTTCTCCATGTTGGTTGAGGGTGCACACTCTTCAAGGTGGATACTGTTCCCTTCCTGCCTCCCAGGATGTCCAGGTAGGATGGTGTGGGGTGTGAGGAAGCATTTGGTACATGTCCAACCCTGATTCACATGTAAGGTTTTGTGACAGGAATTGTAATTGTTGGTGTGGCCAAGTTTCTCCTGAGACATCTTTGTAGGGCAGGCCTCAGCGACCACCTCCTCCTCTTTCCCGCTCTGTCTCAGGCCCCAGCCTGCTCTTCATCACATATGCGGAAGCCATAGCCAACATGCCAGCATCCACGTTCTTTGCCATCATCTTCTTCCTGATGTTAATCACACTGGGCTTGGACAGCACAGTAAGTGAATGGGGAGGGAAATCCGGTTCTCGGGAGGAGGGAGAAGGGGGGGAGGAGGAGGGGAAGGAAGCTACCCATTCCTTCCCATCCTGGCCACCCCAGGCCATGTTGGCTGCTCCCTCTTGGTGCTCCCTTAGCCCCTGTTCACTTGGGTGCTTACTGCCCTCTAGTACATTAGAGGCATTAATGGGATGAGGGTAAAGTGCCAGGCACAGGCCAAGAGCTCAGCATATGTGAACTGTTGTGCACTGACTGTGCACTGTCCCTTGACCAGACTGGCAGCACCTGAAGGCCAGGGCAAGGTCACACTTGTGTCTCAGTGCCCTGCAGCCCAGCATTCATATCATTAGTGTGGAATGAGTCTCAGCTTTGAGTTGGCATTTCTGGTGCAACCAAAGTCTCCCCGAGAGACCTCATGTAAAGAAGTCCTGTCCATGTCCTATACTTTCTTTCCTTGACGTCCTTAGGAATGGGTTCTAAATGACGTGACGGGGTAAAACGGAGATATGTTTCCAGTGAGGGCCGGTGAGTAGGGGGAACTGGTCACGATCAGCTTGACAGGTCACTTGGCAATCTAACCCCTCCCTTCTGTTCACTGTCCTAGAGGTAGCAGATTTGTCCCAAAGTCTACACAGTGACCATTTGTGTGCCCCTCTCAGTTTGCAGGCTTGGAGGGGGTGATCACAGCCGTGCTGGATGAGTTTCCACACATCTGGTCCAAGCGCCGGGAGTGGTTTGTGCTCAGCGTGGTCATTACCTGCTTCTTTGGATCCCTGATCACCCTGACTTTTGTGAGTACCACAACCCTAAACTTAGAGTCAGCCTCCCCTAGGGCAACAGAATGTTACAAGAAGCTGTTCCTTTCCATCCTACATGGTGCCCTGGCTTTGGGGCCAAAGGGAGAGAAGTTGTCACTGCTGTTAAAAAGTTAGTCATCAAGGAGAAGAAGAAAAGTTGTTTCTAGTGGCATCTGTCTGAAGAATCTGGGCGTGGTATCTGGAGGCTCAGCATTTCACAGCAAATCCAACTAGATTTAAGGCTTGACAGACTATCTGGAGGAAAACTAAGATGCGCCTTTTCAGTCTATTTCCAGTCCTTAGGGCTGCTTTCATAGGAATAGTGCCCTGATGTCCTGATATGCTGAACATCTGGAGGCTGGCATCTCATGTTTGTAATGTCACTTCGTCTCCTCCAGAGAATTTGTAATGGTAAAGAAGTTAGACCTTCTCCAGTGATATGATTTTTTTTTTTTTTGGGGGGGTAGCTAAGGCAAATACTG
This sequence comes from Balaenoptera physalus, assembly GCF_965194825.1. NCBI lineage: Eukaryota > Metazoa > Chordata > Mammalia > Artiodactyla > Balaenopteridae > Balaenoptera > Balaenoptera physalus. Next base: position 50,041,810 of record NC_138901.1, on the reverse strand, counting down.
TCAAACTGTAAATCAGGCATCAGATAGTACCCATAGGCATTGTAGGCGTGTATCCTTCTGACTCAAGGCAGATTTTGTAGATAAACATCTTCAAGCCGTGACCCCAATGGCTCTGGAGCTTCAGCAGGGTTGTGGGGCCCTGAGTAGGACCCAAGGGATTTGTGAGTTAGGACAGAGGCAAAACCATGACCACTGGGCCCGGTGTGTCTGGTATTGTAGATTTTCTGGGGTAGAATACACAGTAGGTATTCAGTAAATTGAAGAAAGTTGAAAACAGATCCAGAGGCGCTTTTGAGTTTGTCTCTTAAAGCTTAGTGGGGAGTGGAAACAAGACGAGAGTGACCTGTAGGGCGGGAAGAGGTGTGTCTGATGGGATGAAATCTTGCCCACCTGCCAAGGCCAGTCCAATAAGTAGGCTCTGGGACACTTATGTTAGATCCAAGGTGAGAATTTTCCAGAATTATCCTAAGTTAAGAAGTTCTTTTTGCTCCTGTCGTAAAGAGGAGGCAGTGCCTCAGAGGGCCTTTAACCAGGTTTGTGGTCTCATTTCCAGGGAGGGGCCTACGTGGTGAAGCTGCTGGAGGAGTTTGCCACGGGACCCGCAGTGCTCACTGTTGCCCTGATAGAAGCAATTGCTGTGTGTTGGTTCTATGGTAAGATGCTCCCTTCCACTAGCCACGATCCTTCCTACACCAGCCCATGTAGCCACCAGAATACAGAAGGGCTGATGTCGTCAGGGAAAAGCAGGCCGGTGTACAAGACGTCACCTCCTGCATCCCTTCTTCAAAAACAGGTCATCACTTCCTCCACACTCTATGCGACAGATTGCCGGCACTCCTGGGAGGACGTTTCTTTCTTCTGAGTTTATATGTTTACCCAGTGGAGACAGGCTGAAGTGGTTCCCTATAGCTCATCCACAGTGGTTGCTTAAGATCCCGACAGGCTCTAAGAATTGGACAGACAACAAAGAACTAGTGCACAGTGAATGCATTTGCAGAGTGTACAATATTCTGCTGTTACATAGAGTGGCCCCACTTTAAATTTCACAAACGAGCACTCCCTCCAGAGCCCTGAGACAGAGTTTAGGAGCTTATCTTCTAGCGAAGAGGCAAGAATGTTCCTGTTTGTTTGGATTATCTGTCTTGGTAAAGCCTCCAGTTTACACCGCACACCCCACCCCCCGCCCCCCTGATCGTGGGATGGAATCTGATAAGGGTGAAACCACCAGGAGCGGAGAGAGAGAGCTGACACAGGTTCATGGGCAGGGATCCCAAGAGCCCCTGGGCGAGGATGAGGAGGGCACAGGCAATGGAAATGAAGAAAACCAAGTTCAGAGATGCCTTTCTTCATCTTTAAAATCAAGACGTGATGATTTCATTCTGAAAATATTTTCCTAGTTTCTATGATAGCAGAACAGCTTTAACATGTGTGTCATTGCACATAATATAAAGAAGGGGGGGCCCCACATTTTGAGTTGCATGTGAGCCCTTTTTTTTTTGAAAGAAGTCCTCCCCACCTCCTCAGCACTTTGGAGGACCAAGTTCAAGGTGTGTGATGTTGCAGACCTGCTGGGCACTTTCAGGGAAGCAACTGCAGAGCACCCTTCCTTCCCCTTGTCGATTTCTCCCCCGAGTCCTCACTTCCATGCCAGTTACTTTGTAGAGAAGAACCTTGATCTTGATCTGACATATGAATGAGCAATAGTGTGGTTAAAATTTTCTCTTGAAAGTTTCCAGCATATGGTCAGAGTCAGTCTCTGTTAAGTGAGTTCACCATTTTTAGACAAAATTCCACTTCCTTTTCTACAGTAACGATAAAATCAGATATATGCTGAAACCCTAGAAAGGCAGTGTGGGCACCAAGAGGGGGCTTTAGGTCCCTCCCCAGATGTCCACCAATCCTCCCACTCTGTGTAGAAAGAGCTTTGCTTACTGTAACGTGCATTTTTGTGACAAGTCCCCCATCTCACTTTCAGACCAGATTGGTGCCCCCGAGCCCCTCCTTTGGAGAAACTCCAGAGCTGCTACTCTCTCTGAGAGTCAAGGGATAGGAGGACAGTCTAGTTCCTCTCTCAGTCAGTCAGTCTCGTTCTCTTTTGGATGATTTTAGGCATCAATCAGTTCTGCAGTGATGTGAAGGAAATGCTTGGCTTCAGCCCTGGATGGTTTTGGAGGATCTGCTGGGTAGCCATCAGCCCTCTGTTTCTCCTGGTGAGTTGTCATTTCCCTTCTCCTTCTTGCCCTGGAGAAAGATTCACCCTCAAACAAACACTCATAAAAAAATAAATTTTATCGAAGTGTAACATATATATACAGAAAAGTGTGCAAATCATAAGTGTACATCTCAGTGAAAGTCTATAAATTGAGCACCATTTTGTAGCTAAAACCATACCAAGAAACAAACACATGACCAGTACTTCACAAGCCCCTCTTGTGCCCCCTCCCAGTCACTGTGCCCCCATAGTTAACCACTCTTCTGGTTTCTGTCACGTTATTTCATCCCTGCCCTGCTCCGTGATAATGACACATAACGTTCACTGAGCAGCAAGTGCCAGGCCAGACTTTCCGCTAAACTGAACACCCACTGCTGTTTCAACTCTCACAACAATTCTATGAAGTAGAGTTCTAGTTGCCCATTTCACAGTTTCAGAGAAACTGAGGCTTAGGGTCCAAGGTCACATGACAAGAACTGTTCAAGGCCGGGGAAGTATTTACTGTGCTGCTCATGAAGGACCTAACAAGGGTCCTAGTAATTCTGTATTCATTTTCTTAAAGACCACCCCCACCCCCCACCAGGTTTCTCAGGTGTAGATCTGAGTCAAAAGTAGAATCCATTCATTGTAGAATGAGAGAGCTCAGCTCCAAGGGTTGCCTGTTTGCCAGGACGTGTTCAGTGCTGACTCCATCCTTGCTGCGTGTGCCCCTACGTCCCTCCTGGTACCCGTCTGAAGGAGATGTTTGCCCAAAGATGGATAAGCACCCTGCTGACATCCCAAGTGCACTGTGAGGTAGCCTGGGGTAAAGTGACTCTGTGCACATCAGCAGGGATTACTCTCAGTTCTTTCATTTATCTGTAACTTGATTTGGGGTGGGGGGAGCTTTTTGATCTTTTAGAGCCAGAGACTGTTCCTTCAGTCCAGCTCCAGCTTATTAGGATATCTGGACCATCCATTTCATCTTACGACATGTATGCAGCTGTGCCTTCCCCTTCTTTCAAAACAACCTTTTTTGCAGTCTATTTTGACTTTCTGGGGGTAGTTCTTTATTTTTTGTGATTTTCTGTACCTGCATATCTCGATGTTAACCTATAAGATGGACAGTGTGCTCATTCTTGCCTCCATAATGCTGCACGTGTCTCTCTCTACCCCAGAATCCCTCCTTGACTTCCATTCCCCTGGACCCTGGAGGTTTCCAGAACCAAAGGCAACCTTTGCCCCAAGCAGCAGATACTCTCAGGGCCTGGGGGCTCTGGTGTGTGCTGTGCGCTCCAGTGTTCCTCTACATCTCGGCCTGGTAGTTCCTTATTACCTTGTCAGCTCACTGTTGCTTTTTGGTAAATTTAAAACAATGTATTTTTAAATCCAGAAATTTTAGTTGTTTTCAGTGAGAGGGTTGGTCTGGATCACTAGTCTGCCATTACTAGAAGTAGAAGTCCTGACATAAATGGGTTATTATATTGTTACCAGTGCTTCTTGATAATCTACTTAAATCTTTTCATTTGTTTTTCAGAGGAAGGAGAGATATTGGATTAGTTCCCTGAGGGAAGAAGCCATGTTTGTTTGTTTGTCTACTTTCATATTCTCCACACAGGGAGGGAATGATGTTCAGGCCTGAGACTCAGGAAAGGCAAGCAAGGCACTCATCCTGGACGTAAAATTTCCGGGGATGCCAAAAAAACTCAGTAGTCAAGATAAATACTTTTTTTTTTTTTTTGGCTGCATCGCACAGCTTGTGGGGTCTTAGTTCCCTGACCAGGGATCGAACCCTTGCACCCTGCAGTGGAAGCATGGAGTCTTAACCACTGGACTACCAGGGAAGTCCTGATAAATACTATTTTTATGCAGTAGTTTTTAAAAATCAAAATTAATGCAAAAAAAAAATCCCTGATGAACAAAATACCAACGTTTTAAATAAACACAGGATCCAACCATATACTTGCATGTCTCACTTCACTCACCTTGCCCTAATCTGGCCCTGTCAGAGCTTGTCTTTTTAAAGTATTGCACTAAAATATTATATTATTATTATTTCTTGATTACTGAAATTTTGACATCCTCTTAAATGTTGTGCCCAAGGTGAATGTCTCATATGCCTTACCCTAGTCCTGGCCCCAGGCTTTTAGTAGTTTCATTTCTGTGGTTGTCTGGCAAACTGGGTGAACTCTTGGTGTACAGCCAATGAGTTTCCGTGCCCAGCAAAACCCAAGTACAGATCTGGGTTCAGGGACATGACATAATTCCTGTGATGTTCACTCTACTCACTTCCTCTAAAGGCAAGTGCTCCAGGGCCCAATTAAGAGGAGGCAAATCTGTCTTCCACTTCTGGGTTTACTTAACAGATCCCCTGCTCTGGGCTGGGCTTTTTAAAGGTGCTTTAGGTAAACAACGAGTAGCTTACTAAAAATATTCTTTTTCACTGAAGCCAAGTTATAAAGAAGAAAAATATCGTATATGAGCAAGAGGAAGTGGGGATGTGCGAGGGGGTGTCTGGAGCAATACTTAGTGGCCACAATGAGAGCTTGAGACCTCCCTGAACTGCATTAGGTTTCACACACCTGACATCAAGATGAGACGAGTTACAGCAGGGATGGCTCCTAACCAGACCCCACCTTTCCCTGTTTCAAAATTACCTTTCTTAGTAGCCGGGTCTGGGGCTGAGGAGAGTCTGTCCAGAGAAGGGTTTGCGATTGGCTGGGCTCCTGTTTTGAAAGCTTCCTCCTGGACTTAGGATAACACTGTTCTGAAGATGAATGTGTGTTTAACAATTTCCCATTTTATTATCTGAAGAGAAAGAAAAAAAAGATATAAATAGATGTTTAAGCCCACAAATAATTTACATTACTGTCTTCTTTATGACTATGAAATAATAAGATAAAATTAAATCAAGAGCAATAACGATTTCAGCACAGCGGTTACTAGGCAAAAACTGGTATTTACGCTGTCTCTGGAAACCAAACTGAAATAAGAAAACTCATAAACCGAGTGTTGGGAGCACACCATGGAATTTTTCTTGGTCGGAATCTTCACTGAATTTTCACGTAAAAAGTGTACTGAGCTGCTTTTTCCTTCCATTATTCCTTTCATTACAAGGGCCTGTGGCAGGCAGTCATTTATTGTCAAGATGCCTCACGGCAGAGCCATCCTTGTTGAAATCCCAGTTCTTAGCCTGGGGTTAATGCAAGGAAAGGGGGGAGAAGGAGAACTTACCTAGGACCCTGAGTCTTCTCCAGGTCTTGAGAACCTTATTATGTCTCCTGGACCTAGGTGCCTTCCATCTTACCAAAAACAATCACCGCAGAGAAACGCAGGAGGAAATGAAAACAAAGCAGAAAGAAATATGAAGCCCTAGGACTGGCAGGAGCTGTGGAGAGGTCTCCCAGTTTATTCCTCCACTGTCTCACAAATCGGGGCCTGAACCACTCCTGATGGATGCCAGTCTCTTCTCCTTTGCCCTGAAAGGGGCGCTGTAACCCCCCTAAATAACCTTCTGAGGCCTTGGCATCCCCACTGTAGGGGCTGAGGTGGGGGGTAGGGAGGAAAATCAAGATAAGCCCCTAACGGCTTCATTGTTGGCAGCTGAGGCACAGAAATTAGTGACTTCTTTGTGTCAGAGTTCAATCTAGGATATATAACACTTAGGCAATTTCCTGAAAGTGTCTTAGCTTTAGTGTTCAGTGTTTATGGTATCCAGACTGTCTCTGTGTGGATATCGTGAAGATTTTTTAATGTTTCTTGGAATTTCTGTTTTAGTTCATCATTTGCAGTTTTTTGATGAGCCCACCACAGCTACGACTTTTTCAGTATAATTATCCTCAGTGGAGCATCATCCTGGGTTACTGCATAGGAACCTCATCTTTCGTCTGCATCCCGATGTATATAACTTATCGGCTGATCATCACTCCAGGGACACTTAAGGAGGTATGTGCTAGTGTGTGTGTGTGTTCAGATTGGTAACTGTTTGGGGAGAAAAGGGTTCTCTTCTTATGCTCTATTCAAAGGATATAAGTCCACCACAAGAATTCACCAGGAGGCTCTTAGTCTTATATAATTATATAACTATACCATCGTGTAGCCTCTAATAGCTGCCACTGTCACCTTAAGGCATCTCCCATAAGCCTCAAGTACAAAGGTGAAAGAGTGAGCTGGCCATTTGGATGCACCATAGCACACAGCTTGGTGTATAGCATTCTAAACATATCAGAAAACTGCTTTGCCTCCTGCATGGCATTGGGCATGGACATCAGATCAGTGGTGTCTGGAGCAATAACGCAAATTTGATTTAAGTGGATTTAAATTAAATCCACTTGGTTTAAGTGGAGATTATGATGGAAAATGTCTGTGGTCATTTTCTAACAGCAGTGTGACAAGGGCTGTTTTGAAAATCATCGCTAAATAAGGGTGTTGCAACAATATCGTAGTTTTATTTCAAGTCACTGGAGTGAAAAAAAAAGTTGCCATTTTAGCAAGATTCATGTCAGTAAATGAATAATGTGCTGTAAAAATTTCAATAACAGAATCTTACAACTTGTATAAGATTGTATATATTTTAAAGCATCTTCATGTAGACTATTTTATTTTGTTATCAAAATACTTTGTGAGGTGGATGGGCAGGTATCATTAGCAAACAAAGATACTGAGTCTGGGAATAATGCTGCTCATAGTTTCCTTATTTCAGTGACTTGTCCAGGGATACACAGTACAGGGAGGCTCAGAATCCAAGTCTTATGGTTTTTGGTCCAATGCTCTTTCATGTTTAGGTGCAGCTTCTCTTTTGTGTCCTCAGGGTACTAATAGTTTGCTAATGTAGAAATTGGCTCTAGAGGTTAGGGAGAGATGAGTTGCCACTTTTCATCCTGTACTGCCAGAGTTAGTGTTTAGGCTGCCAGGATTCCCAGCAGTGTTACCAGAATTGAAAATGCTTGGGTCGTTACTTGTTTGGTTGTGTTTCTTGCCATAGTAAGGTTACTGTGGCAGTAGAGCCTGAAGGAGTGGCCATTTATAAGTCTGTGGGTGGGTGCTTTTGTAGGAGACAAGCTCAAAGGTGAAGAGTGGTATTTGGGGGAAAGCTAGAGGGACTGTGCTCTATAATGACGTGAGAGCATAGGTGGGCTAGTCTATGGGCTCTTAGAAGCAAAACTTAAATATCAGATCATCACACTCATCTTCCTAAAACATCTCACAAGAAACATGAAGCAAGAGAACATGAGGCCATTAAACATCATCTCTTTTCTAAGAACTGAGATTGCTTCTTTTTCCAAACAGAAAGACTGAATTCTAGGTGAACAGAATTAGTAACTCTGCAAGGAGTTACTAATTTCCTACACCCAAAACAGTCCTATCACAACCTCATTCCTCCCAAAGGGGCTTGGACTCTGGCGTTGCCTGAAATACTCGCTCAGACCAGAGTCATTGTACTTGCTCCTTCAGGTTGTCCTTTATGGCAGTCATGACAGTCCACTGGCCCAGCTGACTCAAACCCAGAGGCCAAGGTCGGGGGTGGGAACTCTAGTTAGGTTAATAAATTTCAGTATTCTTTGGTCACAGACTGTACCTCAAGTCTTGATCATCTTTCTTGCAAATTCCCCCTGTTGGCCACAAGGAAATGCTACCCAAAGGTGTATAATTAACAGAGCTCAGATCCATTAGTAGTAGAGGTAAGGCCGATTGCAGGGCCATGTTTGTCATAGGCCACCAGATGGGAAACAGTGGGTTACCAGGAAGCATCATGATATAGCTGGTCAAGGGGGCCTAGGAGGGAAAAGACTATGGCAAGTCATTTACCTGCTCTGGGCCTTAGTTTCTTCATCTTTAAAATGTGCCCACTGAATTGGATTAACATTTCCAAAGTATGTTTTAAGGAGTAATAGTAGTTCCATGGGATATCAATAAGTGTTACTGCTGGGGGAAAAAGGTTACGTGGTCAAATAATTTTGGAGAATGCTGGATTAAGGCAAGGTAAATAGGTCTCTTTACTACAGGATTTCTCAAAAGCCTTAACATGCCTATGTGCATGCTTAATTTCTGAGAAGAATAAAGCATGCCATGTTTTTGCCAAGCACCCCAAGGGACTAAAATTTTTTTGTGAATACCAGACTTGATGGTCTGTAACATTCTATCTATGAGGGAGGGAGAACTCATATAAAATTTTGGTATGGTTAAAAAGAAAAAAAAAAGAAAAATTCTTAACTCTTCTGGGCCCTAGCCATATACAAGGCTACAGTTTGTGGAGTGAGCCACCACTTGCTCACCTGTGATTTGGAGGCTATCATGTGCATCTGCAACCTGGAAGTCTCAAGGTTGGAGTCATCAACTGGATTAGGTCACTGGCCCCAGAAGCCCCTAGTAATCTGCACAAAGACACTGGGAAGATGGTCCCTAATAAGTAAGCATTCATGAAGATGGCAACAGTGATCCACTGCTTAGATGACTACCTTGCAGAAGGCCAGGGACTGGCAAATTTTGAGAGCAATAGTATTGTGGCAACTGGAATGCTGCTGAAATATGGAAGACAAAGGTGGACCTGGCATTTTGGGAGATCAGCAGCCAGAAGGGCAGGAGAATGGGCAGGTGGGGGCTAGGGCACAAAAGCGAAATGTTCTACTTTACAGTGTTGTTCACTGTGGGTCTTGCCTCTACCCTACATCTGACTGCTCTTCTCTCTCTGCACAGCAGAGCTCCACTGAAGACTAGTTAGAGTGATGTGTCCAGTTCCCAATTAGCAAGGCCTAATTCTCCTTAAGCAGTTATGGGTTACAGATTCATCTATGGGAAAGGATGGTTTGTGAAATTTTGCTTTCTATGACTTGACATGTCCAGGTAGTTGATGAGCACTGCAGCAACTCGTTTTCAAATGGATTTCCAGTGTGAGATTTTAGTTCTTGAATATTAAGGTCATTAGGAACACAACATGTACAATTTTGTGAACTTCATTACCTATGAGAATGGGAACTTTTAAAATTCCATAGGCCCTGCTCCCTAAAGAAGAACCAACCCCCAGAACCAGGAAATAAAAATGACTGAAGGGGACTACATACTTTTTCAATCCAAAATAAAAAGGATAAGTAGCAGAGCTTCACCTAAAATCAATAAATCAAAATATGCTTTCAGATCCAATTTTGCCTTGCTCACCACATGTACAGACTTTTGGCATCAAAGATTTTACTGAGCAACTTACTTACTTAACAAAGATTTTTTTCTAAACTTCTGCAGTGCTCCCCACATCCCTGAGCTGCTTCGTGTCACTGATGCTAAGTTTTGCAAGGCAGGCTGTATATTTCATACCCAAGCCCAAGCATATTTCAGATCTGTCCCAAAGCTTCTGTGTACCTCAGCTGTTTCTAAAGAAAAAATTCTCAGCCTTTTCCCTGTGCTAAGTTCTACGTCAACATGAGATTGCTTTAGGAATGATGATTTAAATGGGCACATCTTTTAAAATTTAATTATGTAATAATTTGCACCCTTGTATGAACTAACCAGTGCTCCTTTACAGGTAAATTCATTAAATCAGTAACATCCTGGCTGTTACAGTGGCTGATGGCACTGTGCACTGTGCCTGTAGCATGTATGCGGGCACAAGGAGCACGGCTGAGGTGGGGGGAGCCAGAATCCGGAGCTCATTCTGCTCCCCAAGCCCTGTGGGCCACATGAAGCCTCCTCTGACAAGAGAAAAAGATGCCCTTTCCCAGGCCATCAAAGGCATGTTACAGGCCAGCAGAGGTTCTATTGAAGGTCCATCATTTCTCCCATTAGTGTTATGATGACTTTCTTAATTAGTTTACAGATGCTTATATAGTTCCTGAATATGCCATTTTTACCCATATTTGAGAATAAATTGCGGATTCCTTTCTTAAGGAAAGTCAGTAAGACTATTCCAATTTACTATTAAATGCCATTTAAATGCTACTTAACCTTTGTTTTAATATTAATATTGAAAAAAATTTTAAACTGTTAAATTATAAGAATATTTATAACATCATGTTTTCTTCCTAACAGCGTCTTATTAAAGGTATCACTCCAGAAACACCGACAGAAATTCCCTGTGGGGATATCCACTTGAATGCTGTGTAAAACATCAATGAAAGGAAAATGGCTTCCCAACAAGCTCTTCCTCCAGTTCTGACAAGTCACACCTTGCCTTCTCCCTCTAAGTCAATGAGTTGCCAGCTAAGCCTGCCGATGGAAGGGCCTTCTTCATAGAGACACAGTCCCAAAAGACTATGGTGCCCAGACTCTTATGGCCTCTAGCCACTTCTTTCTGTGAAATCTCCCAGACATGTTATCATGTTAGACTCTGTGATGCAGCTGAAGTGGACTGCTTTGGATGTGTGAGGGTGTGTATGGAGGTGATGAAAACCACCATATCATCAGTTAGGATTAGGTTTAGGATCAAGTCTGTGAAAGTCTCCTGTATCATTCCTTGTTACGATCATCAGTATCTAACATCATTTGCTTCCAAAGGTTTCACTGTTCATGAATGCATAAACCATTTAGGAGAAAACAGGGATACTGTCTTGCTAGCCATATATTTCCTGAGTAGCATAGAATTCTATAGCTGGAATCTACTAGAACCCTGTAACCTGTGTGCTGCTCTGGAGTCAGGAGAGGAAGATGTAAGAAGCTAAGCTGAAAAATAATGTGTACGTGTGAGCATGTGTGTCTGTGTATACTGTTGTTCCAGTGTATCCCTATCTCTATTCTAATACTTTGGGCCCGTTACAAACTATATGAATTTCCTCTAGTTTTTCTTACATTAACAAATTCCACCTACTGAAATTTGTATGTATGTTATTATTTGAAGGGTATAATTACTACAACATGCTCTGCCACCTGCTCCTTTTCCAATGACACTACTTTAGCCCATACATCTTCCTTTATGGGCCATGCTTTAGTATTTCCTGCACTTCACTGCCATCTTCCTGTCTCTCTCTGCTAAACATTCAGGATAATGTTCCACAGGCAAATCTGGCCTATTTCATTAGTCACTGTGGCTTGCCTATGAACTACTTTGAAGATGAATATTGATAAATGCATCTTCAGTGTTCAGTTGGCTATCTGGTTTAAGCTCTGTCTACTTCAAATGACTCCGTTTAACCATTAAGGTTACTTGGCTTTGTAAAGAGTGGATAAATCAAATTTTCACAGGGTGTAGAGATCTGGTACCCTGACCTAAACCAAGGTTATCCTCAACCCAAAAGTAATTGGAGAGTCTGGGTTAGCCTTAAATGCACTTCCTCCCAACCCCTTGACCCTTCCTGGTTGGCTACCAGGATAGTGAGCCCTCCAGATAATATTCAAGACTGAGTCTAAGTAAGCCTGATTGGAAAAGGGTCAGTTAAGTGAATAACCTTACACGCCACATAAAACCCTTAATACAGATCAAGTATATTTGACCTTCAGTGGCTTGGGACTCTCAGATGCATAGGTAGAGAAGCAAATTTTACCTTGTAGTGTGAGATTTCCTTACCAAAATCTTAAAGGGAGTAAAGCTTAGTCAATGATAAAAGGACTCAATGATCTGGCCCCATATCACATCAGTCCTCTGTATAAATCTAACTTAATCCTAACAACCTTATAGAAAGAAGATTCATATAGCAGAGGCCTAGTTTAATCTAATTATAGAGCTTCCTCCCTTGGCTTCCTTTCCCCAACACTATTCCCTGGCCATCTTCCTGTATTCCCCCTACATTCTTCTATTTCTGATTCTTTGCTTTTCCCAGCAGAATATTTTCCTCATAGATGTTAGCTGCTGAGAAGTTTCCCAAAATATTAGAGGAAAAGAGAGGGGGATTTAAAAATGACTCTTAACTGACCTACCTTCATTATCTTCACTCTTTCATTCCTTCCTGCTACCTCATGTCCATTCTCTTTGCTTTCTAGCATGCTGAAAGGAGAGAAGTTATATAAGTGGCAGCGTATTCGGTGGTAAATAGCTTTGCAAATTTAAGAACTTGCTTTATAAATATATTCAGATATGTATTCCCCCCATCCCACACACACTTATGCATTTTCCAAAGATACCATTTTTTAAAAAGCACTTTTTCAAAGTTTTGTCAAGCCAGGTGTTATACAGGTGTTTTGAAAAGTTTTCAAATGTCACTAGACAGAAAAAATCCAAAATCTCTCCCCAGCATAGTTTGCATTTACTTGACCCCTATTTATCAATACTACCGTGGATTTTTTTTTTTTAAGGAAAACTTGAGTTGGTAAATGGACTTTAATCTTTTAAAGACCTTTTACATCTAATGTAGCATTTACATAAAAGTAAAAAATAAAAATGGACTGAATTGTAAAGTTATTTAAGTACTGAAGTTAATTTTTTTTCTGTGATTTTATTAGTGAGAAATACCTGAGAAATAGACAAGACACAAGCAAAGGCATGGAGGCAGTTCAGTTGATTGAGGTTGTTCCTATATGTTGACATGTAATAGAGTCCAAAGAATTCATCTTTATTCCAAAACACTTGCAACCCATTTAAAACTGATTCCATTTGTTGTGTGGAATGCATATGGCTTGTAACCTAAATTCATCGCCCTGGCTGCCCCATGTAGAGATGGAGGCAAAGACCCCAACAAACCCAAAGTCAATGTATTAGCTCCAAAATCAAACAATGACAATCAAATCAAATAATGAATCTCAAATTAAGGCAAAAAGTTATTCTTGAGATGAGTCACTCTCTCACCATCCCTGCTTTTTACGAAACTTGTTAATTTGGTGCCACCAATCTCAATATTTAAGTGTAAGTATGAATTTCCATTTAACTCACCCACCCCATCCTGACCCCTTAAAAGGGAGATTATTCTCCTAGCATTAGAACCATATTCTTTTTGATAATTAGGAAAGGCTGACCTGATACATTGTATCTGTTGTATAACTGATTTGGAGGTCACTGTCAAGCAAAGCTTAAAACCATGGAATGCAGTGGCTGAACTGTGCTGTTCTTACGCATTTTAGACAATGCTTAGCTACCCAGTGGTACAATCCACACCTGGTTCCTTTCATAGCATGTCTCTTTGCTCATAAATCAACACCTGGTGCTTAAGATATCATTAAATAAGGCAGTATTCAGAAGGCATTTTCTACCCTCCCTTTTTTCTTTTATTGTCAGAGATGGGTGGGGAAGTGAAATAGTAGATTCCTCAGAGAGACTATACTACAACCTGTCATCCCCATAAAGCAATAAAAGCAAAATAGTCCTATGCTAAGTGGAAGAAGTTGTATACTTTAAAGTCATCATATGGACTTCCCTGGTGGCGCAGTGGTTAAGAATCCGCCTGCCAATGCAGGGGACACGGGTTCGAGCCCTGGTCCGGGAAGATCCCACATGCCGCGGAGCAACTAAGCCCGTGCGCCACAACTACCGAGCTTGCGCTCTAGAGCCCACGGGCCACAATTACTGAAGCCCGCGCGCCTAGAGCCCGTACTCCACAACGGGAGAAGCCACCGCAACGAAAAGCCCGCGTGCCACAACGAAGACCCAACGCAGCCAAAAATAAATAAATAAATTAAAATCATTATTTAAAAACGCAAGGAGAGTTACACAAAAGGCTCTAAATTAGGAAGGGGAACTTAGAAAATGCTTGCTTCAGAAGTATGTTAGAGACTGAAATTTATAAATCCAAATATGGAAAAAAACCCATTAAGACAGGGAATATTCTTACACTGTGGAAAGCTTTCCTGGTCCACCTGAAACATTCTGAATTCTTTTCTTCAATATCAGAGATAAGTCAGTGATATTTATTAAAATTTGTCACGTTCAGTTCCATGGAAGAACTATTTTAAAAGCTCTAAATCTTTTTTTCTTACTTTTTATAGTATCACCTTTTCCCCTCATTGCTTAACTGTCTCTAAATTTCAATGATAGAACAATATTTTAAAGTTCAGATAACTACATTTAGAGGCAGAACAAACCTAGCTAATTTCTCTACTTTTCTTGGGATCTGGAATTTTCTAAAGGAAGGTGAGCTTAAGTTTTATTTCCTCTCCTAGAATGAAATAATGCCCCTCTCAATTGTTTAGTAGGCATTTACCACAATGGAAAAGATGGAATCTTAAATATGTCTTTCCTTTTGTTACATACAGTTGGAATCCATTCAGTACTGTTTCTACATTAGGTGTTTCAAAACAAATCATCTTTTCAGGAGAAGTCTTTATTTTTTGGAAATAATTGACAGTATATTTCAATTGGAATTTCAGGTTGTATTTCTCTTACCAACACATCATAAAATTCACACCAAATTGCTCTACCACCAATGCAAGTTTTTCCCTTAAGTTATCAAAAAGAGATCATTTCATTGGCCAAATCTAATTTGGAACCAGTGTGCATTGGTGGAGCATGTCATCAGAAGAAAGTTTTACGTCTGCTGAACTAAGAAGAACCTTATCATTTAGGAGAGAGAAAAGATGATTTCAGTCCTTCAGTTCTACAACTGAAGACTACAATTATAGTAGATAATTTATTTCTAACAATTTGTAAACACTGACAGTCCAAACAACAAATATTTAGGAAGGAGCAGCTAGCCCATCTCTATGCTAAAATACCTAAATTTCCATAAATAAATAAGAACATTTGCTGTTTTTTTAAAAAAAACCTATTTGATTCTTACTCAAACTCTAATATGATAAGTGTACCTTATCTTAAAACTTGATACATGAAAAATGCAAAGTTTAAAGGATAAAATTAGGGACTTTACATAAGAATTTGCAGTTATTTCTCCAGTGGCATTTCAAATATGATTTGATTTACAAAAAACATTTTCAGGATACTTTGTGTGTTGAACATATCAATGAGGTGCTTCAAAGTGTGGATTATATAGTTAGTTGAATTATATAAATGGTATTTCTTTTTCCTCATCTTTCCTTTCTTCTTCCACATTATTTAGAGCTAAGGATAAATAAATTTCTTCCACTATTCACCTGTCAACAGTGGTAATATGAAATTTTCCATGAAACATTATTTTTTACATGAAACATGTTTATTTTTAAACTTTAGTGACAGAATTAAACCTGTTTTATTTATACAAAATAGGAGTCCCCTCTTTAAGATGCATGAAATGCCCATGTATACATTTATGCAGTTTAGTCATAAATGTTCCAAACTATATTTTAAGATATCAGTAAATGCCTTTTGTTGTGAACTATTACTGTATAACTCTTAACATCAAGATGAATAGATTCTGTCTCATTAAAAAACAAAACAGAATAAAACCAAAAAAACCTTTCCAAACTCTTAAGGTTAAAAGAAAAATCTTAACTGTATATTGTCAAAACATTTACACATCCCCCAAAACATCACTGCATGTGGGACTTCCCTGGTGGCACAGTGGTTAAGACTCCATGCTCCCAATGCAGGGGGCCTGGGTTCGATCCCTGGTCTGGGAACTAGATCCCACATGCATGCCACAACTAAGAGTTCCATGTCACAACTAAGGCACCGGTGAGCCACAACTAAGGAGCCTGCCTGCTGCAAAAAAGGAGCCCACCTGACACAACTAAGACCAGATGCAACCAAATAAATAAATACAAAATCACTGCATGTGATTTGCAAATACTTAGCATCAAAAGTACCTAGAGTTAGAGATATTAAATTTCAGTAAAGCTAAATAAATTATTACAATTTTTGCAATTTGTGCAGAGCTTCAGTTTATAATGTGCTTTCACATAGATCATCTCATTGGATCATCAGAACTCTGGGTGACATGGCTGACAGGTGTTACTTCCCCCATTCTGCAGATAAGGAGACTGAGGCTCAGAGAGGTCAGCTGATTTGCCCAGGTTCACACAGCTGGAAAGTTCTAGAACAGGCCTTATACCTAGGTTTTCTGATTGCAGGCCAAACATTACTTGCATGTCTTTCTTTAAAATCATCACCCATATAAAACTCTTAAAGAGAGCATAGGCAAAACATTCTATGACATAAATCATGCCAATGTTTTCTTAGGTCAGTCTCCCAAGGCAATAGAAATAAAAACAAAAATAAACAAATGGGACCTAATCAAACTTACAAGCTTTTGCACAGCAAAAGAAACCATAAACAAAATGAAAAGACAACCTACAAAATGGGAGAAAACATTTGCAAATGATGCAACTGACAAGGGCTTAATCTCCGAACTATACAAACAGCTCATACAACTCAACAACAAAACAACCCAATTGAAAAATTGGTAGAAGACCTAAATAGACATTTCTCCAAAGAAGACTTACAGATGGCCCTAGGCACATGAAAAGGTGCTCAACATCACTAATTATTAGAGAAATGCAAATCAAAACTACAATGAGGTACCACTTCACACCGGTCAGAATGGCCATCATTAAAAAGTCTACAAATAACAAATGCTGGAGAGGGTGTAGAGAAAAGGGAACCCTCCTACTCTGTTGGTGGGAATGTAAGTTGGTGCAGCCACTATGGAAAACAGTATGGAGGTTCCTCAGAAAACTAAAAATAGAACTACCATATGATCCAGCAATCCCACTCCATATGATCCAGCAATCCCACTCCTGGGCATACATATCTGGACAAAACTATAATTAGAAAAGATACATGCACCCTTATGTTCATAGTGGCACTATTCACAAATAGCCAAATGTCCATCAACAGATGAATGGATAAAGAAGATGTGGTACATATATATAATGGAATAGTACTAAGCTATAAAAAAGAATGCCACTTGCAGCAACACAGATGCAACCAGAGATTATCATACTAAGTGAAATAAGTCAGAAAGACAAATACCATATGATATCACTTACATGTGGAATCTAAAATATGACACAAACGAACCTATCTACAAAACAGAAACAGACTCACAGACATAGAGAACAGATTTGTGGTTGCCAAGGGGAAGGGGAGAGGGGGAAGGATGGACTGGGAGTTTGGGATTAGTAGATGCAAACTATTCCATTTAGAATGGACAAACAGCAAGGTCCTACTGTATAGCACAGGGAACGATATCCAATCTCCTGGGATAAACCATAATGGAAAAGAATATTAAAAAAAAAATAATGTAGGGACTTCCCTGGTGGCGCAGTGGTTAAGAATCTGCCTGCCAATGCAGGGGACACGGGTTCGAGCCCTGGTCTGGGTAGATCTCACATGCTGCGGAACAAATAAGCCCGTGTGCCACAACTACTGAGCCTGCGCTCTAGAGCCCATGAGCCACAACTACTGAAGCCCACAAGCCTAGAGCCCGTGCTCCGCAACAGGAGAAGCCACCGAATGAGAAGCCCACGCATGGCAACGAAGAGTATCCCCCACCCGCCACAACTAGAGAAAGCCTGCATGCAGCAGTGAAGACCCAACACAGCCAAAAATAAATAAATTAATTAAAAAAAAAGAATGTATATATAACTGAGTCACTTTGCTGTACAGCAGAAACACAACATTGTAAATCCATTAAAAAAATGTCTTAACTAAAAACATCATCCATAGAAGCCAAAATACAGATGCTAAATTCAAAAAGGAAAATCATGAAGGATGTGTTTCCAACAAACAAGGACATTCTCCTACATAACCACAATAGGACCATCAAAATCAGGAAAGTAACATTGATACATTACTGCCATCTAATCTCAGACACCATTCAATGAGGTCCTTTTACCAAAAGGATCCAGTCTAGAACCACACGTTCATGTCTCTTTTGTCTCCCTCAGTCTGCAACAGTTTTCCAGACTTGCCTTGTTTCATGAACTTGACACTTTCGAATATTACAAGCTAGTTATTCTGTAGAATTTCTCTCAATTTGATTTGATAATTGACTCATGATTAGATTCAAGCTAATATACATTTTTGGCAGAAATATCACAGGAATGTTGTGTTCTCAGCACATTCTATCACGTCGAGTATGATTCAATTTTTGTCCCCATACTGGTGATATTAACTTCAATCACTTCATTAAGGTGGTATCTGCCAGACTTTCTACCAAGTAAAGTTTCTTTTGTTTTTGTAATTAATATTTTGTAGGGGGTTTACTCTGAGACTGTGCGAATACAGTTCCTCATCTTTCATTTTTTATGGATTCTTATTTTATTCAATGGATTATAATCAATTATTATTAATTTTGATGCTCAAATGGTTCCATATTTAGCCAGTGAGAATCCTTTCAAGCTGGCTCCGGTATCCTTTGGCATGTCCCCATCATTCCTGGAACACTCACTTTCTTACCTTCTGGAGTAAGATGTTAACAGTATCATCTTGTACTTTCTCTGCCACAGCCATTTCTCCAAGAAGTCCTGGTTTCTTTTAGTGAAGAATATATTTAGAAACCAAGATCTAGGTGCCAGGTATGCTCATTGGAGTGTCACTGATCCCGTCTTCTCACATGTGTGCACAAAAACACACATTTTCATCTATTATTATTTCTCTATCTTGAAAACTATGTGAGTTTATACCAGTAACTCCAGTTCCAAACCAACATTACAAAGTTCATTCTAATTTTCTCTCTTCATGTTTATAACCCCTTCTAGGGCAGTGAGAAACCTGGCTCCCATTATAACAAATATATTTACTTTTGATCAATATCCCTGAAGGTAAGCAATATTCCATTGCTGCTGTCACTGCCATCTACATAGCCCTTTTTACCCCATTCAGGTTCTGACACCTCATGCTGGGACTGTCCCTGTACAAATGCCCTTCTCACCCTGCTCAAGCTGACATCCCTTGTTGGGCAGTCACCATCACCACCCACGGCACAGATGCCCCCCCCTCCACCACGTGGGCTCAGATATCCTGAATGGACCCCCTTTCTGCATGGATTACCCCTCATATTCATTTGGGCTGTTCCTTCACGATGCTCTTCACTGTGTTTTAGTGACACCCAGCTCTGGGTCATGATAGCTTTACCTTGCTCAGCCCCACTTAATGGCTTTTGGACTGAATTGTTAGGGAAGGGATGGTGAAAAAGGAAGAGGACTGGTTTACATTAATTTTTACAATTATAGCCTAAGAAAGCCATAGTCTTTTCTTAAGGGGCGGAGAGAGGAATGGGATTAGCAGTATAGGGGGATGGGCAAAGCTTGGACAAAGCATCTTCCAAGACAGAAACTTCAGTATTACAGTGTATCTCTAAACTCTTTTTCCAAAACCTTTCCTGCTTAGTATTCCTTTGATTCTTAAGGCTTTGTCTTCTTAACACAATTAAGAAGAATCTAGCACATATGGTACATAGCCCCCAATTTGCTCAATACATGAAAATAATGCAAACTTCATGTCATTTGTCTGGCCTAGTTTCCCTCCATAGTAAGTATGGCTCATGTCATACATTTTACGAAAAGCAAAAAAACTTTTCTGCACCTGTGTTAAGAGCAACCAGATAGGATTGAGAAGACAAGCTCAAGTCCTTTCTCATCCACTACCAAGCTAAGGAACCTTATTTAAGTCACTCAACTTTACTGGCCCCATCTCCTCATGGGTAATAATATACATATATGCACACAATATATATACATATGATATATATACACACTAGTATTTACTGTGTGCTAACATCAGGCACAGCATTACATACATTGTTTCAAGCAATCCTCATATCAGTCTTATGAAAGAGACCCTTTTATTATCCTCATATTACAAATAAGGAAAAAATAAAGTTCAGAGAACTTAGATAATTTGTCCAAGATTATGCAGCAAGTGGTGGACCCAAGATTTCCAAGTCTCAGCTATTAAACCTGATGTCATACCATCTTAAAAACATTTTAAATTCGAGGAGTTATAGATGATTTCCAAGTTCATTCTTGTTTTAAAATTCTAATTTTAAGAAATACTTAACAGATATTAAAGTAAATGAAGTTAAAACAATGAAGTAAAAACTCTTCTAAATGTTCACTCATGCCAGCTATTATAGTAGGTACTGGGCATACAAAGTTGAGATCAGATCTTTGCCTTCAAACAACTAACATACAATCATTATACCATAATACTGTGATAGTATTACCCACAGAATTAAAAGGAAACAGAGGTGTGGCTGAAACAAAGAAAGGTATTATAAGAGGTTTTCTGGAGGCAATCACACTTCAGTTTTAAAAATAAGGAGTTAGGCAGAAACATGACTTTCCAGGCAAAGCGATTAGTATGTGAGAAGGCACGGTTACCTTGAAGCAGCACTGCGTAACTGGTACGATTGGAACAGGAGTAAACAAGGGGAGGGAGAAGGAAAATTAAAGACACTGAATCACAGGAACAGCTGTTTACCTATTCAGAAAATTTCTTTTAAGTACATTATTTTAGACCTCATATATTTAAAAGAACACGTATCTAGCAACAAATATAATGAACCCCTTATTTATACTGGTCCCAATAATTCGTTATCAAAGAACTGCTGCCCTGTGCATAAGCCATTTGACTAATCAACACCTACATATTCTTCCTATAGAAATGACTAAGATTAACGAGCATGGCCAACATTCCTCCATTCATATATTAAAAATCTTAAATTACAAAAATGTTTACTGTGAGATATCTTATGCATACAGAATAATATATAAAACATATTTACAATTGATAGAGTGAATAGCCAAGTAACTACCACCCAGGTCAAAAAACTATTTCCAGCATCTAGAACCCATGTGTACGCTCCCATATCACAAATGGTATCTTGACTTTTGTAATTATTTCCTTGTTTTTCTTTAGTTTTACCACCTACCCATGTGTCTCTATACAGTTTTGCCTGTTTTATAAAAACTATATAAATTACTTTTTGTTTCTTACAACACTGAAATTCATCCTAGTTATACCTCTAGTATATTCATTTCACTGTATTGTGCATATATACACACTAGATTAATTTACTACTGATGGACATTTAGATTATTTCCAGTTTGATGGAAACACTATTATGAATATTCCTGATGCATCTGTGTAAGACAAATGTGCAGCATCAGTGTTACTAGGTAAAGCCAAATTGTTTTCCAAAAAGATCCTACCAGTTTATCTGCCACTAGTAGCATATGACTTACTTTTTGCTCCATATCTCACCAACACTTGGTATTGTAAGTCTCTACACATTTTTGCCATTCCTGGTGGATGTATAATGGTATTCATTGTAGTACTAATTTGAACAAATTTTTATTCACTGCTGAGTCTACCTCATATCCATATGGAAAAAAATCTTAATCTCTATATTATACCACACACAAAAATTCATTGCAGGTGCATGGTAGATCTAAATGTGAAAAGTAGACAATAATGCTTCTAGAAGAGTGTTGTCCAGAACTTTCTGCAATGACAGAAATGTTCTATAAAGCTTCATTTCCCTCTATGGCAGCTCCTAGCTTCATACGGTTATTGAGCACTTCAAATATGTCTAGTGCAACTAAGGAACTGAATTTTAAATTTAACTTTTGATTAAGGTGAACTTTATCAAAATTAAAGATTTCTGTTCGCTAAAAATACCTTATGAGAGAGTGAAAAGGCAAGCCATACTGAGGTAGAAGTTACTTGCAAAGACAACTCCTATCCATATAGAGAATCAGTCCAGGTCATGAAGAAAAAGGCAGATAGTCCTACTCACCCACTTCAAAACAAAAATAGGCAGGACTTCCCTGGTGGCACAGTGGTTAAGAATCCGCCTGCCAATGCAGGAGACACGGGTTCAAGCCCTGGTCCGGGAAGATCCCACAGGCCGCAGAGCAACTAAATCCGTGCGCCACAACTACTGAGCCTGCGCTCTAGATCCCTCATGCCACAACTACTGAAGCCCACGCATAGAGCCCATGCTCTGCAACGAGAAGCCACTGCAATGAGAAGCCTGTGCACCACAATGAAGAGTAGACCCCGCTCGCCGCAGCTAGAGAAAGCCTACACGCAGCAACAAAGACCCAGCACAGCCAAAAATAAATAAAATTAAAAAACAATAGGCAAAAGAAACAGATTCTTCAAAAATGAGATATCAAAATGCTAATAAATATGAAAGTCATCAGGGAACCCCAAAATAAAACCATGAGATACCATCACACCCACCAGAACGGCTCAAATTAAAAGACAAAAAGACAAAGGTTAAACAATTACAAGTGTAAGCAAGAATGTGAAGCAACTGTAACTCTCATACATTGGAGTTTATTTTGGAAAACTGACATTACCTATTATTATGAACATATACTTACCCTATGGACCAGCAATTCCATTCCTAGGACCTACCCAATCAAAATATATATATGTACATACTACAAGACAAATGTAAGACTGTTCCTAGAAGCATTATTCATAATAACCCCCAAATGGAAATAACTCAATGGCCATCAACAGTAGATGGATAAATATTACACAATCAAGAAAACAAGCAAAATTAATCTATGGTGTTAAAAGTAAAGGCAGGGAGTAGGCTGGGAAATGGTTTGAGGGGAGCTTCTGTGGGGCAGGTAATGGTCTCTTTTTGAATTGGGTATGTTCACTGTGTAAATCCATTAAACTATGTACTCATGATATATGTACTTTTCTTTATGTTTGTTATACTACAATTTTTAAAAGCTTACTAAGAATATTCTGGCGATTTTTGGCACAGACTTATCAGAGGTGGAACCTTTTTGTGTCAAATAGGGCTTTTTTTGGTAGAAATCTAAATCCAATTGGCCCAAGAGAAAAATACTGGTTTAAATATTGAAATATGATCTACTAGAGCCAAAGCTTCAAAAGCAATCATCAGGTCTTTGTCCTTCTCACCTCTCATTTCTGTTTTCTTTTGTTTGGGCTTTATTCTGTCAGGCAGTCAGGCACTCATTTTCCCATGTAACTCTGGAATTACTTCATCTTCACAGTCCAGAATTCTACTGGAAAACATCACTTTAAGTTATGACAAGTCTCAGAATTGGCCTATCTTGAGTCACATACCTTCCTGGAGCTCTTTCAGCCCCATTTGAAACACTGGACTAAGAGTAGTGAAGGGTACTTTCCCAAGTGAAAATCAAGGCACTATTCTCAGAAATGGGGGAGTGAATGCCAAAGAGGCAAAAACATCTCTACATCTGGGGAAGGAGAGAGAAGAAACCCTTAATTTGCAGTTTCTCCGAGTTACGTCAAACTTGGTTAATAAAAGTATTATGTAACAGAGCTATCACATGATCCAGCAATCCCACTCCTGGGTATATATCCAGAAAAAAACAAAAACTCTACTTGGAAAAGATACATGCACCCCAATGTTCATAACACTATTTACAATAGCCAAGACATGGAAACAACTCAAGTGCCCATCAACAGGCTGGCTTAAGAAGATGTGGTATATATACACAGTGGAATATTACTCAGCCATAAAAAAGAATAAAATATTGCCATTTGCAGCAACATGGGTGGACCAAGAAAAGAACATGCTTAGTGAAGTCAGAGAAAGACAAATACTGTATCACTTATATGTAGACTCTAAAAAATAATTCAAATTAATCTACATACAAAACAGAAAGACTCACAGACCTGGAAAACAAGCTTATGGTTTCCAAAGGGGAGAGGGAGGAAAGGAGGGACAAGAGTATGGGATTAACAGATACAAACTACTGTACATAAAATAAATAAGCAACAAGGCTTTACTATATAGCACAGGGAATTTTATTCAGTATCTTCTAATAACCTATAATAGAATCTAAAAAAAGAAAAACTGAATCACTATGCTATATACCTGAAACACAAAAATGTAAATCAATTACACTTAAATAATTTTGTTTTTTAAATATGTAACTTTTCCTATCTAAACCATCCATGCTGCTTTAAGTCTCTGAATTACTGGGAGAGGGAAATCAACAGTTTCTTATCAGATCTCTCCACCTCCAGTCTCTTTCTCCTAGGCTTTATCTTGCATACTATAGTCAAATGAAATCTTCCCAATTTATGGCTTTAGTACGACAACCCTAACAAAGGAATCCAATTCTCTACCAAAGTTGAAGATTTTTAGCCTGTCACTCATGGTCTTCCATGATCTCACCCTAACTCTTTCACAGTTACATTATACTACACCCCTCTGTGTACACAAAGTCAGTGCTTTTGAAGTGTTTGTCACTGTCACTGATATATTTTAAAGTATTAGGGTGTAACCGATATTTAATGTGTCAGTCAAGAGATACAGGCATTAGCTTTCTTGCTACTTTTCCTTTCTGGTTTAAAAAGTATAACAAAATGATTTATGAATGCTAAATTTGATCTTTTATATATATTTTCTTAAAGACAATATTCTTACTAAACTACGTTTATCCTTCTAAAATAAGACAATGTGGTAACTCTTCATGAAGTATGAGATAAAAATAGCACTTTCTTAATGGGAAGACTGTTAAGAGAACTGTTTTCTCTGTATGATTCATCCTTTTCACATGAATAAATTATTTACAGTTTATAACTTCAAATGGTTAAGTTTCAAAGAATACAGAAATTTTAGTTTTATTTTGATATATAAATAGAAACTCTAATAAGATGTACTATATTTTTTAGAGTATATTAAACAAGACATGTTCATAAATAGGCCACCTGGATCTTTAGGTAATTTCTTTAGGCTGAGTATCTCCATCTTTTCACCCTCAGCTAAAACTGATTTATACATGTAACCAATTTACTAACTTGCTAGGGTTCCAGAATTAAAGTGATTTTTAATTAAAAAAAAGAGAAATTACGGCATGGGTGGGAGGGAGGGAGATGCAAGAGGGAAGAGAAATGGGAACATATTGTATAACTGATTCACTTTGTTATAAAGCAGAAGCTAACACACCATTGTAAGGCAATTATACTTCAATAAAGATGTTTAAAAAAAAATTGAGTAAGGTAGGTAAGAAGAACACTTAAAATAAATATATTACAATAATCATATTTAAGGGTGCCATGATTAAAAGAGCAATAAAATAATATCACCATTCAAAAAAAAAAAAAAGCCAGTTTAATTAGTTAAAATGCTTCTGTGTTTCCACTCTTGCTTTGGCATCTTTATGTCATGTATAATGGACATTGATTTTTTAAAAGAAAATTAATATGATGAAAGTAGTATTTTTGGTTGTTCAATATGGCTGTTGAAGGATATCCAATAAAGGACACACTAGAACAAGAGAGACTAGGTTAGGGGTTAATAACATAGTGTAGGTGTGGAGAATAAGAGATTAAAATGGGATGATGAAAGATTAAGTGGCCTAAAAATAGCCTGCGGAGGCAAAGCTGTAGAATGTAACCACTTCCTCTTTTGTTTGATCCCCAAATATGAAAGCAAATGCCTCCTTGGGGCTCAATCTGGAGAGGTAATTTCTCTCTTCCCAGATGTCTTTTTTTTTTTGTGGTTGGAAAAGACCAATGTGATGAAACTGTTTGATAGTGAAGACAGCTTACTGGTATTTTGATAGGAGCATGAGTTTTCCCATCATTGCTTTGCTAATATGTTTGCAAAAACCAATCCCCTAAGAAGTCAGTGTTCAAAACAGCATTTCAATTTAGGCACTCACATTGAAAAATATTATGAATATGTGTAGTTCACTTATAGTTGACTAAAAAAAAAAAAAAAAAAAAAGAGAAATTATGGCATGACATGAATGACATTATTTTTAAAATAAAATATAAGCATCAATTAAACATACAAATATATCACTATTTTTATTTTCATTTAAGTGAGTATGTTGTGGGCTAAAAAGCTTAGACAAGATGTGTGATCTGTATTTTACACTTTAATACAAATTTTAGAACATAAAGTAAAACAATATTCTCTGTTCAAATCCACATATTTTAATCTGAAACATGACATTTATAAAACAAACAGCTCCTGCAACAAAAGCAACATAGAAGAGTTATTTAAATTATTTTTTAATGGTTGTAGTGGAGCCAATTTTCCTCATTAAGTACCTACAGGGATTCAGCACTCTCTTTAGGTTGCTTGAATACAACCAAGAATGTGGTATTGATAAGTAAATATTATATATTTAGTTAAACATTCAAGATAAAAGGATTGACTTCTGACTTAAATCTAAACCAAAAATGAATTTTGAAAATATATTTTAAAATACCCTCCCAACCACTGTTAACACACTCCTTTATGTGTTCACTCAACATTTTCCAGGAATTATAATTTTCTGTGCTTCCACAGGTCTTCCTATTGGGGCAGTTATCAATCATCTTCTTTCTCAATATATGTCTTTGCATTAACCCGTGCCATTTGCCGGGCCAAGTATCTGTCTCTCGCTGACATTACAGTTTCTTCGTTGCTCCTCTTTGCAAACTTGTTCACTGTCTCCTGTGGCCTCTCTTGTTCTTTGCCAGTCCCTTGGCATTCCTCTGTGATTCTGTGTTTTGCTCCCAGTGATGTGTCAGAACTAGAGGGTTTCTCTGGGTTTCTTTCTTTGTCCTTTTCCATGTTTCTCATTTTATTGGCTCTTTCCTGGTTAAGGAACCTATCCTTTGCCCTTTCTTGATTTCTTTCTGAAGATTGAACACTTACTTCTCGTTTTTCTCTATCTCTGTATTTATCACTGTTTTCATATCTTTCTTTCCTTGCTTTCATATGCTCTTCCTTTTCTTTGCTTTTCTCTTCCTTCTCTCCTCCTTTCTCAATGTGTCGGTCATAATCATTTCGTTGTCTGTCTCTTTCTTGTTCTCTTGACGGGTATTTCTCCCTGTCTTTCTCCCTTTTCCATTCCCTATCATTTCTTTCTCTCTGGTCTCTTCCCCTCAGTCTATCTTCTTGTTCATGCCTCTTCCAGTGTGAATCTCTGTAACTGGCCTCTCTGTGCCTATGGGAATCCTTCTTTTCTTTTTGGTAATCACGGTCAGTGTAATAGTTGTCCTCCCTGGATTGTCTCTCTTGGTGCTGATCTTCTCTTTTCTCATGTCCTCTTGACTTGGAACTTTTTGTGTGGTATTTGGTACCATGCTCTCTTTCTTCACTAGATGACCGTGAGTGGGTATGACTCCTGTGATGCCTGGAGTCATTTTTTAAGGTCTCTGTGCCCTTTTCCCTTCTGCAGCTCACTTTATTATCTTCTTCCATTTCATCATCCTCACTGATCTTAGCATCAAAGTCACTGTCTGCATCTGGGTTTTCCTCTACTTTCACAACAGTTTGGCGAACGCAGTTCTCATGAGGTGTTCTGTTTTCTGAACTTACTTCATCAGAATATCCCTTTGATTTCTCTTCTTTTATCCCAGACCTTAAGAAAAATAATGTAACAGAAAATGATACATTATCAATTATAGTAAATAAATGAAGTGTTCATATAAAGTTCATCAGTACTTAAGTCAATACACCTACACTATATAAACCTTCTGATTATCCCAAATTCGAAAAGGTGCTGCTGTCTATTTACCTTGTAAACATCTGCAAACTAGTATTTTCTAACCATTCCAAATATTTTCAATATTGGTAGAAATGAAAAAGTAAAAATCAGCCCTTCTGTATGGACCACTAGAACCTTCAGGCAGGGGTCTGTGCAAGGTCTTCATTTTTGCCAAGCACAGACAAAGAATAATTGGGAAAAGATATATTCTGAATATAAGTACTAGTTTACAACATGAGGTTCAAGTTGTGGTTTTGTTGGATTTTTATTTTATTTTTAAAAATATTTAAAAATAGTCCTGGAAGAAGATGAAGATAAATTTTTTCACAGCAAAATGGTGACAAAACCTAATTCTAAATATCACTAAATTATCCCTCTCATGACTGAAAAGGCACCAGCATCCTGCTCTACCCCTTGGCATCTTTTACAACAAAATGGAAATATGTGAATCAATCCAGCTATTATGATCAGTTACATTAACACTGTTTACATCACCTACATTTTCCCAGCCAATAAGCATGGTTAATTTATTTACATTGCACATTTATTCTCACTAATCACTTACTCACCAAACAAAGCAACAACTATGGTTCTCTAGCAATTGCTGGCAAAAGTGTCTTGGCTAAAGGACTCACTAATAGTTAGGAATTCTATTATTAGACTCTGGGAATTGCAACTACTCTATGACATTATGGAGTTTCACAGCTGGCCTCATAACATTCCAGATGAAACTCTAATTTTTCATTCAAAAATTTCAGTCTTCAAATATGCTTTCTGAGATTCACAATTCTCACCAATTTTACAATCAAAACCTAGTAGTTGGGGTGTAATCCCTTCTCTTCATCCTTAATTCCATTCTCCTGCATCTCCTCCTTCCCTAGCAACAAAGACTCAGACCCTCTTATCTGAATGTTTCTATTCCAAAAAATGATTTCCTTAGATACAAGTTTAAGACAAATTTTATCTTCAGCTATATACTTACACCATAATCATTTCACCATCCCTATAATATTTTATAATTTTATTCAAAAATCCTCCAATCCTTACTTTCTAGACCAGTATTAATAGAAATGTCTACAGAAATGGGGAATTCCCTGACGGTCCAGTGGTTAGGACTCAGCGCTTTCACTGCCGGGGCCCAGGTTCAATCCCTGGTTGGGGAACTAAGATTCCACAGGCTGTGCAGCATGGCCAGAAAAAAAAAATGTCTACAGAAATAGTAATGTCTATATATCTGTGCTGTCCAATATGGTACCCACTAGCCAAATGTGGCAGTGGAGTACTTGAAATGTGACTGTTGTGACCAAAATTTTAGATTTAATATAATTTAAATTTAAACAGCTACAGGTAACTAGTGGCTACATATTGGATATGCATTTCTAAGCCCTTGATTATG
Source organism: Balaenoptera physalus (assembly GCF_965194825.1). NCBI lineage: Eukaryota > Metazoa > Chordata > Mammalia > Artiodactyla > Balaenopteridae > Balaenoptera > Balaenoptera physalus. The sequence goes on along the minus strand of NC_138901.1, from coordinate 50,012,987 downwards.
TGAATCTTATGTTTTATGGAGGCTAGGTCCTATTTATGAAAAAAATATACTTCTCTTTTTGGGAGGAGATATGGGGATATATGTATATGTATAGCTGATTCACTTTGTTATAAAGCAGAAACTAACACACCATTGTAAAGCAATTATACTCCAATAAACATGTTAAAAAATATATATATACACTTCTCTTTTTATATACTATCTGAACATGCGTGTAGAATTACTATAAAATAAAAATAAACTTGAACTAAACGTTTTTTAATTAAAAAACTGTAAATCCCTAGTTATTCATTCAATTAGGACAGGTTTGGCTAACAACACAATAATGCAATACTGCAATCCTCTACTTCCAGAGAGTTAAAATGATCCCACAATCACAAATCATGAACAGTATCTTTCTTCTACATATTCCATATGCCACATCTCACCTGGCTTCACGAAAGCTGCATGTAGGTACTTCCTCCTCACCAACTGCTTGATTTAATAGGTGCCTATAAAATCCACTGAGATCGCTCTGCTTGGTTACATCCAAACGTGCTAAGAGAATGAAAGCAAGAGAATAATATATTCAAAAAGGCAAAATGCAGTTCAGTTTCACAGGCATAGAGTATGTAACACAGTGTATGAACTAGTCTCTAGATCTATATAGCCTTCAGGCCAAATTCGGCCTGCTGCCTGTTTTTGTAAATAGATTTTTATTGGAATGTAGCTCTATTTACTATCTGGTCCTGAGTGGTGCTCTAGATGAACACATAGTACATGCTTAGACCAAGCCTTATACATTTGGTTTTCTTCCACTTAAAGTTGATAAGCATTTGCCAATTAAGCTATTTGTAAGTACACATTTTACTTAGACCTTGAGAAACGACCAGGAGTAGAAAGCAATGAAGTAAAGCACTAAGGTATTCTTTGGCCTCTGCACATCTTTGTTCTTTTTTGAATTAATGTTATTCTTTTTGTAAATGCCCAGTTAATGCTCCTTGGGCAATGTTACTCTAGTTCTAGGATTTCAATCTCAGTTTATACTGCTTTTGACAAATGTCATACTTTCCATGCCTTGTAATCGATGTTTTTACATTTGAAATCATTTTCTAAGGCAATGACTTGTGATAACCATAGTTTTAAGCAACAAAGTGAGATGTAATTGAAAAGTTCAGTAGAAGTAATAGTTACTAAGAGTGCAACTGTGTTTTTAGTTAAAATCTCCTGTTTTATAATATACATAACATCATATATCTTGTACCCTGTATTCATATACATAAATTATGACAACATTATAATCTAAAAGTTCAGTGACGAGCAAGTGGCTAACCACAGGGCAGAACTCTCCTGTTTGTTTCCTTCTACTCCTCTCCCTCTTCCATTTCACCTTCAAGTGCAGCAGCCCTCTTTTCTCTTTCTTCCTCTTCAGCTCTCTCTTGCAGTTTTTTCTTATAAGCAGATGTTACAAATGCCTCTTTATCATCAAATTCTCCCTTTTCCATTTCTCGTTCTCTTTGTATTTTCTTTTCCATTCTTTTTTCCTGTTCCTTTTTTCTAATCTCAACTGCTTTTAGTAAGTTGTGAATGTACTTGGGCTAGGGGGAAAAAAGTAAGATTATTTAGGAAAGAGTCAAAGATAATTAACTGCTAATATTCTATTTTTATCATGAATTTATTACTATAGAAATTCATTAAAATAGAAATCCAAATAAATAGGACTGTCAACTTCTCAAAATTCAATATAAATTTACTAGCAAGATAATAAAATTCTTTTCAATAGAAATTTAAGTATAAAAACAAAAAATTATTCAAAATGGCATTTTTAAAAAATCTCAAACTAAATAGGTCATTTTCCCACTGTTTTTCTCTCCCTTTTTACAAAATGGTATTGTCTTACTTCTTCAACAGATACGTGAATAGGAAGGCTTCTGACTAATTTTTCACATTAGTTGAAATACAATCATTTAAAATAGCAGCTTTAATATCATTTTACAGCACCACTTTATCTGTAGATACTGTAAGAGGTAAAGATCCTTAAATACCAGTCTGTGCTTTGTGAAAGAATAAGAGTGATAGAAAATTTGAACTTATTTCATTCAATCTCCACACCCTAACTTGTTTTTTCAAACTAAAAATACGACCATGTTACACGCAGATGATTCAGTTACCAGCTAGGAAGCAATAAAAAATTATAAGACACCAAACATGAACAGGAGAAGAAGCAGTACAAAGACTTCCTTAGGAAAAACTTTCAAAAAATAATCTGCAAAAGTTTTAAAGCAAAAAAACAAAATTTATAAAATTGTTAGATAATTCTCTTGCTCCTGTTAGGATACTAAATATATAGTTTCCTAGGTTCTCAACCAAATCCATACTATCTGGAACTAGGGGTTCTTCACACTTCAAATACCTAAAAGCTGTTTCTCAGATCATTCTCATGTTGAAATAAGCGTAAGATACAAAATGCAGGTCAAGGTCAAAGAAACTTTGTATTTTCAGCTACAAACCTTTCGGTCTTTTCCCAAAAGCAATTTTGGATTACTTTCTTCCTTTTTTTTCTGCATTTCATCATAAATACTGTCATATTCATATACAGTAGAATCTTCTGCAAGGGCCTTCTGGATTTCCAGTTTGGTCTTTAAAGAAAACATTGAACATGTTTCAAAAATATGAGCCAACTAATAGATACTACAAAAAGTCTAAGTAATTCTTTTGAGACAGGATCATAAATCAGAAATATATCATAAAAATTGTATCAATCACATTTTAAACTTAAAGCACTTAGAACAGAACCTGACAGAGAGTTAAGTGTTCAGTAAACATTATTATCTATTCACTTGTACATAAACAGAATTATCTACAAAAGGACCAGGGTATGACTTAGAAACACCTAACCTTAATTTTGAGATGCCTATATTACATATTAAACTTTCCTATCATTTTTACTTGTGTTACCAAATAAAATGTTCAAGTTTCAAATGGTAGGAAATACCTTTTTTTTTTTTGGTAATTGAAAAATACTTTATTTTTAGAGATGTCACCTTCAGAATTTAAAATAAGCAGTATATTCACTACAGAAATTACAATACAGGTAGTTTAAAAAAATTTGTCTGTGATATGTTTTTCATAAAAATATTTTAATAGGGACTTCCCTACTGGCACAGTGGTTAAGAATCTGCCTGCCAATGCAGGGGACACAGGTTCAATCCCTGGTCCAGGAAGATCCCACATGCCACGGAGCAACTAAGCCCGTGTGCCACAACTACTGAACCTGCGCTCTAGAGCCTGTGCACCACAACTACTGAAGTCCACACGCCCTAGAGCCCACGCACCACAACTACTGAGCCCACGTGCCTCAACTACTGAAGCCCGCACACTCTAGGGCTCACGTGCCACAACTACGGAGCCCGCGTGCTGCTACTACTGAAGCCCACGCGTAGAGCCTGTGCTCTGCAACAAGAGAAGCCACCACAGTGAGAAGCCTATGCATTGCAACAAAGAGTAGCCCCCACTTGCCGCAACTAGAGAAAGCCCGTGCACAGCAATGAAGAAGACCCAACGCAGCCCCCCCCAAAATTAATAATAATAATAATTATAAGGAAATATTTATTTTCATTGAAGTATAACTTACATTATGATTTGACATTTGTATACATTGTGAAATGATCACCACAGTAACTCTAGTTACCATCTGTCACTATACAAAGTTACCAAAAATTTTCCCCTCGTGATAAAAACTTCTAAGATTTACTTCCTTAGCAATTTTCAAATCTGCATACAATATTACTGACTATAGTCACCATGCTGTACATTACATCGCCATGACTTATTTACTTTATAACTTGAATTTTGTATTTTTTTCTCTTTTTTTAATACATTTATTTATTTTATTTATTTTTGGCTGCGTTGGGTCCTTGTTGCTGCGCAGGCTTTCTCTAGTTGCAGCGAGTGGGGGCCACTCCCCGCTGCAGTGCACAGGCTTCTCACTGCGGTGGCTTCTCCCGTTGCGGAGCATGGGCTCCAGGTGCGTGGGCCTCAGCACTTGTGGCTCGCGGGCTCCAGAGCACAAGCCCAGTAGTTGTGATGCATGGGCTTAGTTGCTCTGTGGCATGTGGGATCTTCCTGGACCAGGGCTCGAACCCATGTCCCCTGCATTGGCAGGCGGACTCCCAACCACTGCGCCCCCAGGGAAGCCCCGAATTTTGTATTTCTTGATCCCCTTCATTGATTTCACCAACCCCCCCATCCCCCTCCCCTCTGGCAACCATAAATCTTTTCTGAGTTTTGTTTTGTTTGATCATTTTGTTTTTTAGAGTCCACATATAAGTGAAATCATATGGTATTTGTCTTTCTCTGACTTATTTCACTTATTAGCACGATATCCTCAAGGTCCATCCATGTTGTTGCAAATGGCAAGATTTCTTTTTTTTTTTTTTAATGGCTGAGTAATATTCCATTTGTGTGGCATGGAATACTTTATCCATTCACCCGTCAATGGACCCTTAGGTTGTTACCATATCCTGGCCATTATAAATAATGGTGCAATGAACACAGGGGTGCATGTATCTTTCTGAATTAATATTTTCATTTTCTTTGGATAAATACACAGAGGTGGAATTGCTGGATCATATGGTAGCTCTATTTTTAATTTTTGAGGACCCTCGACACCATCTTCCAAACTGGCTGTACCAATGTACATTCCCACCAACAGTGCATGAGGGTTCCCTTTTCTCCACGTCTTTGCCAACACCTGTTATATGTTGTCTTTTTGGTAAGTCATTCTGACAGGTGTGATGTGATATCTCATTGTGGTTTTGATTATTATTTCCCTGATGATTAGTGCTGTTGAACATCTTTTCAAGTGCTTGTTGGCCATCTGTATGTCTTCTCTGGAAAAATGTCTACTTAGATCCTCTGCCCAATTTTTTTTCTTAAATTAATTTTTATTGGAGTATAGTTGATTTACATTGCGTTAGTTTCTGCTATACAGCAAAGTTTATCAGCTATACATGTATCTGCCCATTTTTAATTGGATTGTTTTTTGTTTTTGAGCTGTATGAGTTCTTTATGTATTTTGGATATCAACCCTTTATCAGATATATGACTTGCAAGCATCTTCTCATGTTCAGTAGGATGCCTTTTTATTTTGTTGATGGTTTCCTTCACTGTGCAGAGCTTTTTAGTTTGACGTAGTTCCATTTGTTTATTTTTGCTTTTGTGCTCGTTGCCTTTGGAGTCAGATCAAAAAAATATCACCAAGAATGATGTCAAGAAACTTACCACCTATGTTTTCTTCTGGAAGTTTTATGGTTTCAGGTCTTACATTCAAGTCTTTAATCAATTTTGAGTTAATTTTTGTGCATGCTGTACACTAGTGGTCCAGTTTCATTCTGTCACATGTGGCTGTCCAGTGTTCCCAATACGATGTGTTGAAGAGACTGTCCTTTCCCCATTGTACATTCTTCCCTCCTTTATCATAAATTGATTGACTACATATGCATGGGTTTATTTATGGGCTCTCTATTCTGTCCCATGACCTATGTGTCTGTTTTTATGCCAATACCATATTGTTTTGATTACTACAGCTTTGCAATATAGTTTGAAATCAGGGAGTGTGACACCTCTTGTTTTGTTGTTCTTTCTCCAGATTGCTTTGGCTAGTCGAAATCTTCATGGTTCCACACAAATTTTAGGATGGATTGTTCCATTTCTATGAAAAATGCCCTTGGAATTTTGAAAGGGAATGCACTAAATCTGTACACTGCTTTGGGTAATATGAACATTTAATCAAAATTAAGTCTTCCAATTCATGAGCATGGAATCTTTCCATTTATTTTTGTCTTCTTCAATTTCTTTCATCAATGTTTTATGGTTTGCCATGTACAGGTCTTTCACTTCCTTGGCTAAATTTATTCCTAGAATTTTATTCTCTTTGATGCAACTGTAAATGAGATTGTTTTCATGATTTTTGATAGTTCATTGATAGTATATAAAAACAACAGATTTCTGTATATTAATTTTGTATCCTGCAACTTTACTGAACTCATTTATTAATTCTAACAGTTTTTTTGGGCAGAGTCTTTATAGTTTTCCATATATAAAATCATGTCATTTGCAAATATTAATAGTTTTACTTCTTCCTTTCCAATTTGGATGACTTTTATTTCTTTTTCTTGCCTAACTGCTGTGGCTAGGACTTCCAATACTATGTTGAAGAGAAGTGGCAAGAGTGGGCATCCTTGTCTTCTTCCTGATTTTAAGGGAAAAGGTTTCAGCTTTTCACCATTAAGTATGATGCTAGTGGTTGGCTTGTCATATATGGACTTTACTATGTTGAGGTATGCTCCATGCATATCCACTTTGTTGAGAGTTTTCATCATAAATGTAATGTTGCATTTCAACAAATGCTTTTTCTGCATCTATTGAGATAATCATTGATTTCTGTCCTTCATTTTATTAATGTGGTGTATTACATTGATTTGTGGGTGTTAAACTATCCTGATATCCTTGGAATAAATCCCACTTGATTATGACATATGCTCCTTTTAATGTATTATTGAATTTAGTTTACTAATATTCTGTTGAGGATTTTTGCATCTATGTTTATCAGGGATATTGGTCCATAATTTTCTTTTCTTGTGCGGTCCTTGACTGGTTTTGGTATCAGAATAATGCTGCTCCATAAAATAAGTTTGGAAAAGTTCCCTCCTCTTTCTTTTTTTAAAAATTTTATTATGCAGTCTCTGCAGAGACTGTCAAAAATTGCCAGTGCCGACAATATTTCAAGTCGTCATGGAAAGGTATAGGGAAAAGTTTTCAATTAGCAATAATCACACCTCGGATAAACCTCATTGGCTGTGATACTGCCACTGTACAAGGCCCCCCTCTTCTGTTTTCTAGAAGAGTTTGAGAAGGATTGGTATTAAATCTTCTTTAAATATTTGGTAGAATTCACCAGTGAAGCCTGGTCCTGGACTTTTGTTTGTTGGGAGTTGATTACTGGTTGAACTCCTTACTAGTAATCAGTCTATTCAGATTTTCTATTTTCCCATGATTCAGTCTTGGAAGATTGTATGTTTCTAGGAATTTATCCATTTCTTCTAGGTTGTCCAATTTGCTGGCATATAATTATTCATTTTCTCTTACGATCCTCTGTATTTCTTTGGTATCAGTTGTAATTTCTCCTCTTTCATTTCTGATTTTATTTATTTGAGCCCTTTTTCTTAGTGAGCCTAACTAAAGGTCTGTCAATTTTATCTCTTCAAAGAACCAGCTCTTCAGTTCACTGATCTTTTCTATTGTCTTTTTAGTGCCTACTTCTTTTTTAATAAATTTTTATTATTTATTTATTTATTTATTTTTGGCTGTATTGGGTCTTCATTGCTGCACGTAGGCTTTCTCTAGTTGCGGTGAGCGGGGGCTACTCTTCATTGCGGTGCGTGGGCTTCTCATTGCGGTGGCTTCTCTTGTTGCGGAGCATGAGCTCTAGGCACGCGGGCTTCAGTAGTTGTGGCTCACGGGCTCTAGAGCGCAGGGTCAGTAGTTGTGGCGCACGGGCTCAGTTGCTCCGCAGCATGTGGGATCTTCCTGGACCAGGGCTCGAACCCGTGTCCCCTGCATTGGCAGGTGGATTCTTAACCACTGCACCACCAGGAAAGTCCCTTAGTGCCTATTTCTGCTCTAATTTTTACTATTGCCTTCCTTCCGCTAACTTTGGGCTTCATTTGTTCTTTTCTAGTTCTTTTAGATTTCAGATTTTTGTTTCTTGAGGCAGGCCTGTATTGCTTTAAACACCCGTCTTAGAACTGTTTTTGCTGTATCCCACAGATTTTGGTATGCTGTATTTCCACTGTCTTTTGTCTCAAGGTATTTTTTATTTCTCCTTTGATATCTTCATTGCCCTATTGGTTGCTCAGTAGCATGTTGTTTAATCTCCACATATTTGTGATTTTTTTCCAGTTTTCTCCTTGTAATTTCTAGTTTCATACCACTGTGGTTGGAATGATGTTTGATATGATTTCAATCTTTTTAAATTGATTAAGACTTGTGTTGTGGCCTAGCATATGTTCTATCCTAGAGAATGGTCCATGAGCACTTGGGAAGAATGTGTATTCTGTTGCTTTTGGATGGAATATTCTGTATCTATCTATTAAGTCCATCCAGTCTAATGTGTCATTTAAGGCCAATGTTTCCTTACTGATTTTCTGTCTGGATGATCTACCCATTGATATAAGTGGGGTACTAAAGTCCCCTGCTATTATTGTATTGCTGTCGATTTCTCCCTTTAGGTCTGTTAATGTTTGCTTTATATATTTAGGTGCTCCTATGTTGGGTGCACAAAAATTTACAAGTGTTATATCTTTTGTTGGACTGATCCCTATATCATTATGTAATGCCCATCTTTGTCTTTTATTAAAGTCTCTGTTTTAAAGTATATTTTGTCTGATATTACTATCCCCACCTTTCTTTTAGTTTCCATTTGCATGAAATATCTTTTTCCATCCCTTCACTTTCAGTCTGTGCGTGTCCCTACATCTGAGGTAAGTCTCTTGTATACAGTATATAGATGAGTCTTGTTTTTTCACCCATTCAGCCATTGTACGTCTTTTGATTGGAGAATTTGGTCCATTTACCTTTAAAGTAATTATTGATATGTATGTACTTATTGCCATCTTGCTAATTGTTTTCTGGCTGTTTGTAGGTCCTCTCTGGGGAAATACTTTAATGTTCCTCCTCCTGCTTTCAGGCCATCAAAATCTTATCTAGAGTTTCAGGCCAGCTCACCCCTACCTCTTAAACGAGGCCACCTCTGAGGGCTTTTACCCGCAATGAGGTCTTTCTTTTGAAGTCTGATGGCACATTCTGTACTGCAATATATAGTTCCTAAGAATACTCCTGATGTTATTACTTTCTAATTATTTCACAAATCTTGGCCTCTTGTCCCAACTTGTAAGTTCCTGAGGTACAGAGAGCACACATTTTAACTTCTTCTTTAATTGGTACATTGCCTAATGCAATGTGGAACATAAAAGTGATCCTTTTAAGTGATAGGGTGATAGTATAAATTATTCAAAGAACTGACCTGATATTCTCAGGTTTTTACATATCAACAATTAGACTGGAATGATGTACATGCCAAATTAAAAACTTCTTTTCTGGAATATTGCTTAAGATATTAAAAAATAATTATTTTTTTAAACATTTCAACATTTACTTTAACCTCAGAGCAACAATGATTCTCCTGCCTACATGGTGAATTAGCACTGCTACTCCTTCCCCAAAACCAACCTGGAAAACTCAGACGAGGAAAACATGGAATCCAAGAAATCATCACCATCACACCAACAAAAAGCAAGGGAAACAGGACACTAAATTGTTTTAAATTGATAACTTGCTTTTTTGTATATTTGGAGAGCGGCAAGAGGGCATATGTGTAGATACAGGGTACTGTTAATTAACCTAAGTCCCAAAATATATAAAGTAAAAACTGAACAGAAATCTAAGGAAAAACTGACAAGTCCAAAACTATAATAGGGGATTTTAACATATGCCTCTCAGTAATTAAGAGACCAAAAAAATTAGTATGAATATATATGGATTCACACAACTGGCCAAAAAAACCATTTAGAATATTTTTTCAAGCATCAAAGGAATATTTATTCAAAACTACTGGACCACACAGTTAATCTCAACACATTTTTTAAAGACATGAAACAATACAATGCATCATCCTGGAACACAAAGAAATCATGTTAAAAATCAATAACAAAAAGGAAACAAAAAACCCCTATATGTTTAAAAATTAAGTTCTAAATAACCCACAGATCAAAGAAGAAATCATAACAGAAATTAGAAAATATTTTTAACTGAATAAGAAGTACTACTTAACCAAAAATTTGTGAGATAAGCACAGCTATACCAGTGCTTAGAGGAAAATGTATAGCTTTAAACACATTAGAAAAGAGAAAGGGCTTCTGAAAACAGCTATGCACTCATTTCAAAAGTAAGAAAAATAACAAAATAAACCCAAAGAAAGCAGAATGTAGAAAACACTAATTTGTCAGGACAGAAAGTAATGAAGTAGAAACAAACTTATCCCACTAAATCTTGGGACTGTCAGACTTTTATATCTCTTTCAATCTGGATAATTACAGTGGAAGAAAAGGAAAATCACAGGCCAATCTCACCGATGATTAAAAAAAAAAAAAAACTCCTTAACACTTAAAACAAATATCCTTAATGAAATTTTAGTAAACCAAATGCAATGGAACATAAAAAGAATACTCTATACCTATGTTGTGTTTATATCATTTACGTGAAGTGATCATTACTGATTTTCTAAAGTTAAATTGATCTTTACTGGTATGAATATAGTTCACTCATGACTTTCAAAAAATAAAACACAACAACAAACAAAACCTCAAACCAAGACCAGAAAAGAACTTCCTTAGCTTGAAAACAGATATCTACCAAAGACCTACAGGAAATATTATTTTAATGATGACATATTAAAAGTTTTTCCAGTGAAATAGGGAATAAGATAATAACATTGACAACATCAGTTCTGTGCACCTGATGGCCAGATAAAAAAACTGATGGGAGAGGAGAAGAGGGGAGAGAATGGAAGGGGAGAAAAGAAAACAAAAGAAAAAAAAAAAAGAGAAGAGAAAAGAAGGACTTCCCTGGTGGCACAGTGGTTGGGAGTCCGCCTGCTGATGCAGGGGACATGGGTTCGAGCCCTGGTCCAGGAGGATCCCACATGCCGCGGAGCAACTAAGCCCATGTACCACAACTACTGAGCCTGTGCGCCACAACTGCTACTGTGGTGTGCCACGGCTACTGAGGCCCACGCGCCCGGAGCCTGTGCTCCACGACGGGAGAGGCTACTGCAGTGAGAGGCCTGCGCATTGCGGTGGGGGGTGCCCTCGTTCGCCGCAGCTGGAGAAAGCCTGTGCACAGCAGCGGAGACCCAACGCAGCCAAAGATAAATAAATAAAAAATAAAAAAAAATTTTAAAGAGGAAAGAAAAGAAAAGAAGAAAGGTCTAACAGATAAAGTACCCCATTTCTAAGAGTATTTTCTCTTAGATTTAGTAAATGCAATCAAGGTGGTATTCTTCATGATAAAAGTTAGTTTGAGATTAAAGCAGAAGACAAGAGTTGAATCATTCTAGTGGGGAAAATAAGGTGAAAGGTAGTATAGCAGCAGCAGGCAGGTGAGAGGTAGAAGAGCTGTAGCAGCATCCCCAATTTCCAGGCAAATTATGAAAAAGTCCCACTATCAGAAAAAGTGGATTTGAACAAGCCAGAGTTAAGAATAAAATTAGATTTGGGACTTATGCTTTAAGTGAATAAGAAAAGGCAACACAGGGACTTCCCTGGTGGCACAGTGGTTGGGACTCCACGCTCCCAGTGCAGGGGGTGGCCCTGGTTCGATCCCTGGTCAGGGAGCTAGATCCCACATGCATGTTGCAACTAAGGAGCCGGGTCAATCAAATTAATTAATTAATTTAAAAAAAAAAAAGGCAGCAAAAAAGAACACTAGAAAACAAGATACCTACATGACTTGGAGAAGTCACCAGACTCTCTAGAACTAATTCTCTCATCCATATAGTGAAGAAACTGAACTTGATAGTCTCTCTAAAATTCTGAGCTCTAAAATTCTAATTCAAAGCACTCCAACACTTATGCTAAAGAGTCAAAGTTTTTAATGTTATGTGTATATTAAATCATTTTGAGGCTGCTAAGTTACATGTTATATCTCATATGACACTAAGATATTATCTTAAAGTAACTAAAAACATAATTCTGTGCCCATTCCCCAAGGAGGCAGTAAAACACAGTGGCTAAAAGCTTGGGCTCTGCAATTTCACTGCCTGGGTTTGAACACAACTTGACCATTTACTAACTATGAGATCTCATCAAAGTCACATAAATCTTTTTTGCCTTCATTTCCTCAACTACAAAATAGAGATTATAAGAGCAATTATCCTAAAATAGGACTGCTGTAAGAATTAAAGATAACTCTTAGAAAGGAGTTGCCATAATGTCTGGCTCATAGAAAGTGCTTAACAAATTTATCCTTATGCAGGATTCTAGATACACAAGGGAAAAACAGGTGCCAAAAATTAAAGAAAATGTGGAGGAAAAGGAATTAAAATTGAAAAGAAAGGTACTTTGCCATTGTTTAATTTCATTATTTTCTACTGCAGCTAAATCTAAAATACACTGGTACAGTAGGAGAAAAATTACTAAACCTCCAGGCCTAGTTCTGTAATGAGCTGCGTGATCATGAGGGGTAACATCCTTTTGAAGTTTCAAACTTCCTTATCAGGACCACGGGCAGGTTTGTGAGAATTTTAAAAAGATAATGTATGTATAAAAGTACTTGGAAATACTATACAGTATACATAAATATAAGGTGCTAGCAAGTCTACCGAAAATCACCTGATATTCCCCTTCCTTGCTAGATGAGTTTGAAATAATTATAAAACTGTAAAATCATTTTGGTTGGGGCTTCCCTGGTGGCGCAGTGGTTGAGAATCTGCCTGCCAAGGAAGGGGACATGGGTTCGAGCCCTGGCCAGGGAAGATCCCACATGCCGTGGAGCAACTAAGCCTGTGTGCCACAGCTACTGAGCCTGCGCTCTAGAGCCCACAAGTCATAACTACTGAGCCCACGTGCCACAACTACTGAAGCCCACATGCCTAGAGCCCGTGCTCCACAACAAGAGAAGCCACCACAATGAGAAGCCTGCGCACCACAACGAAGAGTAGCCCCCGCTTGCCACAACCAGAGAAAGCCCGTACACAAAGACCCAACGCAGCCAAAAAATAACTAAATAAATAAATAAACAAATTTATTTTTTAAAAAAATCATTTTGGTTGATCTTTTGTTTTTTTTTTTAGCAAGTAATGTCATTAGCAGGAGTTATTAAACCATGTAATCCATCGTCAGACTAAGTCATCTGAAAGCAGAAATGGGTTTAATCTACAACACAGCAATAAGGAGCTAATTCTTCCCTGTGTTTTGCTCCTTTAAAATTTATACAAGAAATCTGAAATCTATGTAAATCAAGAAACATCTTATACATTTTCAGAAAACAAGTGTCAAGATAAAATTTTTCCTTATACACCCTTACTCTTTTTAGTCTCAGGTACCTAGACACCAAAACTGATACTTTAAAATGTGAGCTGAACTACTTACTTCACCAGATGCATTTAATTCACCCTTCTACCTTACCTGTTTCATTGCTTGCTTCTTAGCAGCTTCTCTCTGAAGGCTTTCACTCACGGAGGTCTATAAAACAGGAAAATGCTGTCACTGTTTCAACCAATTTACAACTTCTTTTCCAGTATTCTGGTTGGCAACGAGTCCCTTACTTATGGTTAAAAATAGAAAGATAATATTATGAATTAAATTAACATTTTCAAGGTCTTCACCCTAAACTTTAGGAAACGAATGAATCTTCATTATAAATCATCAGGGTGTAAGAGAAAATAAAATGGTACAGGACAAGATGAGGTAACATGGGTTTTCAGTTCCAGCTTCACCACTAAGTTGTTAAACTTCTATGGATTTCAATTTGCTTTGTGTACATATGTGAATGTGCGCGTGTTGAGTGTGGGAAAATTGGTCCCTTCCAATACTAAAATGGTATGATTCCCAGCAACAAAAAGCACATTATTTTAATATTCACCACTGAATATAGTATATCAAACTCTTAGTACATGCTGAAGGCTCAGGGACAGCCAGGACTATCTGTCGTTATTATCATTCAATAAATATGTACTGAAAAGCATACCATAACAGGCATTGTTCTAGCTCCTGAAGACAGCAGAAAAACAAGAACAGTCTCTGTGCTTGAGAGATAAATGGTCTGAAAGGGAAGACAAATAACTAAAAGAGATAATCACAATATAAATGTGACAGGCAATATAACAAAGGGATAAAAAAAGGGCTGCAGGAGAACAGAGCAGGAGACTAAATGTATAAGGAATCAAGAAAGCCTTCCCAAAAGAGATATGACATTAGACCTCAATCAAAAGGAATTTCAGAGAAGACAAGAAGAGTACAGAAAGTAGTAACCACATGGGCAAAAGTAAAGACTTGCAGCTAAGAAAAGAAATATAATTAGAATACTTAGGAAAAACTGTTCCCTTAAAAGTATAAGGCCTTGTAAATATACTAACCAACAATGAAATGTACACACTAAAGGGGTGCATTTTATGGTGTGTAAATTATACCTTAAAAAAAAAAGACTACTAATGAATTATAGTTCTCTAGCCTATTGACATTTGCTATTTCCAGCTGTATAGTATCAACTGGTGCATCCTTTGTTTTCCATGGCAACAAACAGAACAAAATAAACCTATTTCTAGTTTTCTATGACCATGCAGATGAATAAAGTTAACACACAAAAGCCAGACAATAATAACAGAATACTTACTTAATAAATTAAAAGAAGTGTACAGGCAGAGACTAAGTTTTACTTTAGGTGACAGTAAATTGACTCCAACTAGAGGAAGAGATGTTGATAACAAAAATAATAATAGTAGCTAACATCTATAGAGCCAGGTGCTATCATGCTAAGTTTATTACTTGTGTATTACATGTATTACTCATTTAATTCAAATGTCCCTGTTATGTAATATGACACATTTTTCACTCATTAGAATATAAATTTTAAACATGAAAATATTAAATATTCTAGTAAGTATATCTCATGAAATTCTAATGCATTTTGTTTGTTTGTTTGTTTTTTCACGGCTTGTGGGATTTTAGTTCCCCGAGCAGGGATCAAGCCCGCGCCCCACCAGTGGAAGCACCAAGTCCTAACCACTGGACCACCAGCGAATTCCCTCCAATGCATTTTTATGTCTCAGTCTTTCTAATTAGTGTATACTAAATATATTTTTCTTGATCATTGAGTCAGTAATGTCCTCAGGATTGACTAAAAGAGTAAATCCCCAAATGCTGGACTTTTACTTATTTTTATTACTTTTTCCCACCTCTCCTCCAGTCAGTCACAGTTCACAGGCTGTTACTTTCAAACTGGTTGCTTCAACCTGAACTACTGAATTTGAAAAAACAAAACACAAGTCTATGACTTTTTAGACTTTTATATAATGTAGAATAAGCAGACTGGGAAGGGCCTTCCAATGTAAAGTATATATACTTTGAAATATCTCAAGAGACTTTGTTTTCATGCTTATAGCTGTTTAGAAGGATGAAGTCTGACCTTTGAAAAACATCAGTTGTTATTACTTACGGGGTTGATAACATATGGAGAGAGTAATTTTACAGATCCTGTCCACCAACTTATATCCCTGGAATTCCAAGAGCATCAGTGGATAAAGAGGTAATTCTGAACCTACGGTGAAAAACTCAGGGAGGACTGTCTCCTTTTGAAGTTCATGTCTCAGTTTTCTAGCTAAAGGAACTCTAACAATGATTATTAGTGGTGATGGCTAAAATGTCAACAACCTGTTTAAATACATACACACAAAAAACTAAAAATGAAAATAGTAGCAATAAAACTTTTGCTTCAGTAATAGTGATCCTATATAAAAATCAGTAAATGTATTAAATGACATTTTAATCTTTATCTTCTACATAACAAACATAAGAAACTGTAGTCTAGATTCATACTGGAGACAAAATAACTGGTAAAATTAAACACAAGAGCAATAAGATTTTATATTTTAAAGGTCAAGTCTTTCTAAGTTTTAAGAGATATCCTTAAATTAAAATACCAATACAAATGTTAAGACAACTTTTAATTTAGTCTGGTTTCCATGAAAAAGGATATGCAAGAGAAGAAAAAAATGAGAAAAGCAGGTTGTCCTGCATAAGTCAGGGAAGGTTTCACCTTATTGAACTCAGCAAGAAACAGATTTCATACATGTGCCCTATGAATAAAACAAAACTAAAATATGTAATAACTGCCAACATGTCAGCCTCTAACTTTTAGAGTTCCTATACTGCATGGCATAAGGGGGAAGTACAGAATAACGGTCAAAAGTGTAGGCTCAGGAATATGACTGACTTTCAAACTATTCCCTCTCTCTTACTAGCTGTATTATTTCAGATATGTTATTCATCTATATAATAGTACCTATCTCACTAGGTTGTTTTGAGGATTAAATGAGATAACATGTAAAAAGTACTTGACAAGTATGTGGCTTATGCAAGTGCTCAGTAAAGGTTAGCTATCATTACTACCATTATTATTACTATGCTCGTATTTAAGAACATTTTGGGCTGAAGAAATGTTTATACTTAAACAAATTAAAATTAAGTTATGTGAAAACAGTAGTTATAAGTTTTTTTCCCTTGGAGTATTACAGTTAAACCAAAGTGTTCACCAGAAAAGCATGTACACTATGTTCCACTTTATAGTATATTTATCAGTGTGTTTAATAAACATAAGATTGGCTTACTTGAAGTTGGACAATATGATTCAATTTGCATCTACTGAAATAGAAGAGTCTATCCTGTTGAATATTTAAAAGGCTGTACATGTTTTCTTTTGTGTGTTAAGATTCCTTAAGGTTTCATACTGAGTACACCAAAACACAGGAAAATAGAGGATGCAAACATTTGAATCCTTTACTAGCCATGGGAGCTATGGCAGAGCTAGAAATGGGTTTTCTAGAACTAAGAGTGGTTTTACAAGCAACTATAAATGAAAATACATTGCCCCAAAGCATGAGATTAGAAAGAACTCTTCTTTTTGAGAGAGTCCTCTGTTGTGCTGCTGTAATAATCATTGGATGATGGGAGGTGATAGCAAGGAATGACCAAATGAATGGACATCCTCCTTTAATAACTGCCCGGTTTGGGGTGGGAGTTCTTGTTAAAGAAATATATTTTTTTAAACTTTATTTTGAAGTAATTATAAATTCACTGGAAGTTGCAAAGAAATGTACAAGAAGGTCCTTCACCCAGCACCCCCCCCCCCCCGCAATGTGAGCATTTTGCATAACGAGTAAAATACCAACACCAGGAAACAGACTTTGGTATAAACCACAAAGCTTATTCAGATTTCACCAGTTTTACATGCAAAATCTGTGTATGTGTATAGCTCTATGCTATTTTATGACATGTATAAATAGTTTCGTGTAACTGTCACCACAATCAAGATACTTAACTGTAACATCACCACAATATTCCTTAGTGCTACCCTTTTATAGCCATACCCACCTCTCCTCCCCTCCCCACCCCCATCCTTAATCACTGGCAACCACTAATCTGTTCTCTATCTCTATAATTATGTTACTTCAAGAATGTAACATGTTAAATAAATGGAATCATTTCTCCCCTCCCCACCCCCATCCTTAATCACTGGCAACCACTAATCTGTTCTCTATCTCTATAATTATGTTACTTCAAGAATGTAACATGTTAAATAAATGGAATCATTTTGAGACTAGCTTTTTTCACTCAGCATTATTTTAAAGGAATGTATTTTGCTTAGTACAGATATTACAAAACACTTCAGTTCTTGCCACAAAATATTCTAGCCTGCAAGTGACCTAAGGAAATATAGCTGTTAAAAACTGATGATGGGGGCTTCCTGGTGGCGCAGTGGTTAAGAATCCACCTGCCAATGCAGGGGACACGGGTTTGATCCCTGGTCCGGGAAGATCCCACATGCTGCGGAGCAACTAAGCCTGTGTGCCACAACTACTGAGCCTGTGCTCTAGAGCCCGCGAGCTGCAGCTACTGAGCCCACGTTCCACAACTACTGAAGCCCGCATGCCTAGAGCCCGTGCTCCGCAACAAGAGAAGCCACCGCAACGAAGAGCAGCCCCTGCTCGCCGCAAATGGAGAAAGCCCACGCACAGTAACGAAGACCCAATGCAGCCAAAGATAAATAAATAAATATTTAAAAAAAAACAAAAAACAAACTGATGATGGAGGCTGAATATGACCAAACCACAATACTGTCATTAACTGATTAGTTTCCAAATTAGCAGGTAGGCAATTATCTTAATTCTATGTCTGAAGACTTCACAGAGCAATAAGAGTATTCATTAATGGTGCCTTCTAATAAAACCACAAATTATCATCAGTTTTAAATTTAGGAAGACAAAGGGGCTTTATCTTACATTTAAAAAAAATTCAATTTATAAATTGGGTCAAATACAAACTTTTTTTTGAGGGGGAGTCACACACAGCATGCGGGATCTTAGCCTGCGTCCCCTGCAGTGGAAGTACGGAGTCTTAACCACTGGACCACCAGAGAAGTCCTGAAATGTAAACATTTTGACTGTCCTAAAAGCACAAAAACTACTGTATTACACTGGTGTTTCAAAATGTTTAGGTTCTCTACCAAAAATCTCAGGGAAATACCCTTTAAAAAACCTGTAGTAGCTCCCTGAAAATGTTTGGACTTAATTGAACAAACATGTTCAGAGAACCCAGTATGTGTATAGCACTAAAAGTGGAGGAGGAGCCATATTTGGTCAACATCTTAATTTTTTATGTCTAATCTAAGAGTTGGTACACTTACATTAGCTTTAATTCCAAATAAGAAATGAACATGCAGAAAAAGAATATAAAAACCTGGTCCATTTTATATATACAACAATTCTTTCTCTCTCTACAGACACACACACGCACACACACTATTATAAAGGGTAAAGATGCGATCATCAAGTATAAGCTCCATGATTGCAGAATTAAGGAGAACACTGCAACTGGATTTTCTTAGTCTTTATTACCTCCATTGTTCTTGTAGAGAATAAAAACTATTTACTAGTGTTTTGTTTCATTAAATTGCAGTCAGATATGACATGACTAAAAGGGAGACTGTTTTAAAAATCTTTCCAGTTAGCTCAGATAAATGGAAGAGAAAGCATATGGTTGTGCAGCACCTTTCTTCCACCACTACTGGGTTGCCTCCTGGGCTGTGGTAACAATCAGAAGAGAAATGGCTCTGTATGTATTACTGGAACTCCTTCATCAATACACAAAATATAGTTTAATGACACTGGGGAAAAATTACAGATACTGGACCATTATTTATATTATTAAATTATCTTTCTCCAGTCATAAATTCTTTTTAATTAAATGAAAATTCAGAAAAGGGTTGGTTTTTTTTTTTTTACAGAAACTAATCTGTTATCCCATAACTAATAAACCACAAAGGGAAAAAAAAAATTACCTATGGGCTTCTTTCTGAAAAAAGAGGTTTACCTATCTACTTATCCAAAACAGATCTCAGTTAAAGAAAAAACAGTTCAAGAATCAATCCTTCCTTGGGCTTCCTTGGTGGCGCAGTAATTAAGAATCTGCCTGCCAACGCAAGGGACACAGGTTTGTGCCCTCTCCCGGGAAGATACCACATGCTGCGGAGCAACTAAGCCCGTATGCCACAACTACTGAGCCTGAGCTCTAGAGCCCGCAAGCCACAACTACTGAGCCCACGTGCCACAACTATTGAAGCCTGCGCACCTAGAGCCCATGATCCGCAACAAGAGAAGCCACGACAGAAGCCCACGCACCACAACGAAGAGTAGCCCCCCCTCACCGCAACTAGAGAAAGCCCGCGCATAGCAACGAAGACCCAACACAGCCAAAAAGAATAAAAATAATTTATTTATTTATTTATTTAAAAAATCAATCCTTCCTTAAATGGCTTATGGCTACAATCTTCTGTTGTGCTCTTAGAACTTAGAAATGAAAAATTCCTGTTCTTTTTCTTTAAACCTAGCAACAGATCATTTATTAAAGGTCTTACAACTCAGTAATCTGTATTATGGGCTTTATTTGTCGACATTCACATGACTCTTTTAAGTACAAAGCCTGTTTAAGAGTTGTGAAAAATACAGAAAATTTTTATTATATAAACTCAGACAGAAAAACATGTGGCTCTGAACAGAAAATTTCGAAATGAGAAAATATAAATGACCATTAACTATATGAAAAAATGTTCAGGGCTTCCCTGGTGGCGCAGTGGTTGAGAATCTGCCTGCCAATGCAGGCGACACGGGTTCAAGCCCTGGTCTGGGAAGATCCCACATGCCGCGGAGCAACTGGGCCCGTGAGCCACAACTACTGAGCCTGCGCGTCTGGAGCCTGTGCTCCGCAACAAGAGAGGCCGCGATAGTGAGAGGCCCGCGCATCGCGATGAAGAGTGGCCCCCACTTGCCGCGACTAGAGAAAGCCCTTGCACAGAAACGAAGACCCAACACAGCCAAAAATAAATAATAAATTAATTTTTTAAAAAAAGTTCAATCTTACCAATAACTAAAAAGATGAAAATGAAAATACTAACTTTAATCACTTATCAAATTGGTAAAGATTTTTTAAATGATATCATCCAATACTGGCAAGGTAATGAACAAAGATATACTCCTGCATTGTGAAAATGTGAAATAGTTTCAATTTAGCAAAATGTATCAAGAGAGCCTGAAAAATATCCATTTCTTTTGATCCAGTAATTCCACTTACAGTTTATTCTAAGGACATAAAAAAAGATGCACAAAAAGATTTAGGTACTATGATATTCACTGTGTTATATAATGGGATATCTAGTCACATTAGTGAAAAACTTTGAACAAAATAAGATTGGTTAAATAAGTGTATACTCTTCAACAGAAAGTTTTGTAGCCAATTGAAAATCTGTTTTCAGCAACATTTAATGGTATGGGGAAACTTTAAGGCTACATGCATACTAGTCCTTGTTCACTACTCAAGAAGCCACCAGATAATCATTCCCTCTCATACTATGGCCACACTGCTTCTTGCGTATTTTACCTTGACTCAAACCTCCCCATATCCTCATCCTCTCTGATGAACTTCTCTTTCACTTCGACTAAAAACTGGCTTTTCCCTAAAGACATCTTTCATTTGAGGCTGCTCATGGCTCATATACCCTGTACTTCAGATTAGGAGGCTGTGTCTCCTCCTGATTCTAGTCTCATACACTGTAGGTAAAAATCCCTGTTCCTTTGAAGCTCATGCTATATGATATATGACTATGTTACCCTTACCCCTCTCTTCTCTCAATTCATGAACCCTTTATTACTTACTATCCCTGACATCTTGAGCTCAGTCTTCCTCTCTAACTTTACATCGTGCCATCACCCTGGCATGCCATCATCATCCCAGATAATGCATACAACAAACACTAACCTTTTCCTCATCTCCACTTATGTTTTAAAGGTTTTTAAGTCTCCCTTTTAGTCATATCATATCTGTCTGACTGTAGTTTAATGACTGTTTCCTCTCTACTTCAGCCACCCTCTCTCACAGTCACTCTTGTTACTACCTGCAACTGCCCCAGCTCTGAAACTATAAACTTGTGCAACCCACCTGATAACCACCACCACTCTTCTAACTATATTCCACTGAACATAAGATGTGCATTATTTCACATTTTAACATTGCTGAAATCCGAATACACCTTACAATCAGTGGCATCACTGAATTACTGTCAAACCAGAGGTATTCTTAATACTTTAGTTGATACTACTGCTTGCATGTGTGAATATTAAAAGTATCAGCATCAAAACTTGTAGAATGAGCATCATTGAATGCTGATGTAGCATTTCTTAAAATTATGCAATTTTGTGGAGATAATTTACTTTTGACTCCCACTTGGGATTATTACTTAACATGCCTACCTTCACCACCTCCAAACACCCTCCTTATAAACGTCAAGTTTGATGTCAGAGAGAATGATATAGTGTGGAAAAACATTGTCTGAGTGAAAAAGTGAGTCCAAAAAATACTATATATGAAAAAGTTTTAAGAATTCCTTAACCAATTAATTTCGCTTATATTTTGTTTTATGTATGTATAAGAGTAACCTAAATTAAAAAATTTGTATCTAATTTAGACTAAAAGAAGCCTTTCAATATTGTATCGTGTACTAAATATATAATTAAAATTCTAAGTGACAGGAAAGACTGTCATATTTAATCGACAGTGTTCTTTTTCTCTTAGTGGTACATAAAATAACAGTGCAACCTACAATGTTTTCGATTCAATGAAATACAGTAGCTCTCTTGATCATTTATTTCCACCGTATCCTTTCTTTTATCCTATGGATGCCCCTGATCCCTTGATTCTTCTATTTTCTATTAGAATCTTTATAGTAGTAAATCTTCAACTACTCTTGCCAACAATCTTAACTCCTTTGCTATACTGTCTATCTTCTGTTACTCATTTGACAAACCCAAGTCCTGAATCAATCCAACCATCTGCTGTCTATATTAGGCCTGCCAAGCACTTCCGTAAAATGTAATTTCTTAGTTTCTAATTGTAATTGGGCCCTAATGCTACCTACCAATTCTTCTTTTTCATTAGTCAAGTCTATCTTCTTTCTCTACCAGCTATATCCAGGCCTCCTCTCTTTTTTTTTTTTTTTTTTAAATTAATTAATTAATTTATTTATTTTTGGCTGTGTTGGGTCTTCATTTCTGTGCGAGGGCTTTCTCTAGTTGCAGAGAGCGGGGGCCACTCTTCATCGCGGTGCGCGGGCCTCTCACTATTGCAGCCTCTCTTGTTGCGGAGCACAGGCTCCAGATGCGCAGGCTCAGTAGTTGTGGCACACGGGCTTAGTTGCTCCGCGGCATGTGGGATCTTCCCAGACCAGGGCTTGAATCTGTGTCCCCTGCATTGGCAGGCAGATTCTCAACCACTGCGCCACCAGGGAAGCCCCCTCCTCTCTTTTTAAACCTCCTAGTCTTTGTCAACTCCCTGTACACACATTACCTAAGATTACTGCCACCTTTCAAAACTATTATGAAAAATTATTTTGCACAAAAAAGTACAAAAAATAACACCTATGAATTCATTATCCAGCCTAACAAACAGAACATTATCAGTACACCTGAAGTCCCTATATATCCTTCCCTAATCCCATCTCCTACCCTTTCCACCCTGAATTTTGTTTACAGTCTCCTTGATTTTTTTTTAATAGTTTTGCTACATAGATATTGAAGGGGCTCATGACATGCTACCCCAAAATATGCTGCTTTGGCATATTGATTATTTTGAGTTAAAGACACCTGAAAAACAGCAGATGCAAGGACACTCTGACCTTCCTTTTTCTTCCTAAAAGCAGGAGATAAAATTCCCATGTGAAAGGTGCCTTCCCTGTACTAGGAGTTAGAAAAATTCTTATCACCAGAGATGGGGAGTCAAAGCCAGAAAAATTCTTATCACCAGAGATGGGGAGTCAAAGCCAGGAGAAATCTATACAAACAGACATTGTTAGAATAACTCTATCTTTCTTTAGTCTCCCCCAAATTTTACTTTTCCACAATTGCTACTCTTTGTTAACCTACTATATAAGCACTTAGGCCTACTCACTTCTTTGGGTTTTCATTTTTTCTTGTGAGGGCTCCCATATATGTGTAAAAGAACTTCATATGCTTTTCTCCTGCTCATCTGTCTTTACGTCAGCCCCAGCCAGAGTCTCTAGTAGAATGAAGGAGTATCTTACATCCTTCTACAGTATACCTCTCCAAATGATGTTTTACTTTACAGAAACTGAACTTGTATCCATTCCTCTGCTGATGAACATTTATTTGCGTTTCCTTTGTTTTTGTTTTTGCAAACAAAGAAGCTATGAACATTGTTGTGCATGTGTCCTGATACACATGTGTAACCATTTAGGAGAACTGCTACACTGTAGGAGATATATCTTCAACGTCACTAAATACTGACAAATTATTCTCCAAAGTAGTCTAACCAATTCACACTCCCACCTACCATGTATAAATTCCCACTACTCTATCCTTGTGAACATTTTATATTGTGGAACATTTTATTCTCTAGGCAATTTTATGGGCATAAAATGATTTTGTTTTGCATTTCCTTTATTATTGAGGCTGAATTATATATTCATATAATTTATATATTTTTCATATATTTTTTAGTCATATTCATGTCTTTTGTACATTTTTCTATTTGGGTTCTCTTGTTTTCTTAATGATTTGTTGGAGTTCTTGGTATACTCTGGACAATAATCTTTTCTTATTTTTATGGTTGCAAATATCTTTCCCCTATGGCTTGTGTTTTCCCTTTTTAAATGACACCTATGATATTGGCATCTTTGAAGAGAAACATCATATAGGAACTCCTATAAACTCCCTCTCACAAAACCTAAAAACCTTGTGTGTCAGGACCCATGCTCAAATCTCTCCTATATGAAAACAAAGATTCCCTTCCCCCTGACCCCACTGTCCCTATAGCCACCGTAAGAATACTGGCATCCCATAAGAGCCAAAGTGGTCTACCCTTGTTGCCTCTATCCACATACATTCCTCAACCCCAGCGCAACCTGGCCTCTGTCCCTACCACTCTACTGAAATCGTTCTAAAACCTTTGTTGTTAAACCTAATCCATAGTTTTGATATTTATCTTATTTGACCTCTCAGAAGTATCTGACTTAGTTGATCCTGGCCTTGCTTTAAACTCCCTCAAGCTCATTTGTTATTAGTTCCTCTCTCTCTTTTTATGCTCCATTCTTTTTTTTTTAATTGAGGTAACATTGGTTTATAACATTATACATGTATTGTATATGTAAATACAACATTCTATTTAGACTTCTGTATACACTACAGTGTTTATGATCCATTCTTAATTAGCTACTTTCATTCTCTTGAACACACCATGTCCTCTTTCAACTTCAGGACTTTGTGTATCTAACTCCCTCTGCTTGGATAAGTGACTTATCCTTCTAGTCTTGGCCTCCTTCAGGAAATCTTCCCTGACTCAAAGAATGTGTTAGATATTTGTACCCTCCTAGGTACATCTATATTTTCTCATTTTACTTATCATTCTATACTGAAGTTGTCATTTTACTTAGCTGTACCCCCTATTGACTAAAAGTTTCATAAGGACAGGGACATTGTCCATCTTTGAACACTTCTGTAACTTCACAAACTGGCAACATGACCAGCACATAAGTATTTGATAAATAAGTAAGTGTTCAATTTATGGTTGTATTTTCCACTACTATCACATTTTCTATGTGTGATATTACAAGCTTTAAAAATTTGCTCAGCCTCTGATCCAGCAATTCTACTTCAAGAATTCATCCCTAGGAAATAATCTCAAATGTGTACAAGAATGCCTTGCGGGATAATGGAATTTGTAAAATCAAAAACCTGGTAACCACTCTAAGATTCAACAACAGAATGGTTAAATTATGGTTTATTCATATAACGGAATGTGATATGACCATCTAAAATGATACTGCACATCTATTTAGTATTTAAAATATATATACATATTCTTCAACCAAGAAGTGTCATTATGGAAATATGTCATTGAAATAAAAGCACCAGAGTATTAAAAAAAAAATTGAAATGTCCAACAATAAGAAAACAGCTGAATAAATTATGGTCCAAATATACTATAAAATATTATGGAGCTGCTGTCCAAACGTGTACAGTGGTTACTTCTGAGTGATGGGATTAACAGTACTTTTAATTTTTCTTTCATACTTTTCTGTATTTTCTAATTGGTCTATAATGACTACGTATTTTTATATAACAATAAGTTATTCTGATTTATTAAGTAAACAGAAGTTATTCTAATTTATTAATTAACAAAAGCATCTTTAAGAGCCTACTCAGAACTGAAAGTTAATTATGCTTAGTATCTTGACCAGATTTGCAGAATAGGAAGTGCCATCTGCCTTTGTGTGGTCAAAATTTCTAATTCCACACCTTCAGCCAGTTAGTATTTAATGTTGGTTAGGTCACTCTATGCCCAACACCAAGAAAGAGTTGAGAATATACTCTACCTTTTAAAGAACTGACCATTTAGTTAAGGAAACAATTAAACAACTAATACTTTTATACAACTAAAGAGCAATCAATACCAACCTAATGGCATTTATTCATTCATTTAAAAATTTATGGAGCATATGCCATGTGCAAGGCACTATTTAAGGTGTTGGAGGAAAAATTATAAACAAAAACCCCTGCCCTCAATGAGCTTATAAGGGAACAGACAATAAACAGACAGACAAAATTTATGTCAGATATGTTACGTTCTATGCAGAAAAATAAATTAAAGAAGAGTAGAGGCAGGAGTGGACTGAATCTGAAATAGGATCTTCGAGGAAGGTCTCAATGAGAACATACCATTTGAACCAAGACCAGTAAAAGATGAGAAAACAAGTCACAATGAGATCTGGAGAAGAGCTTTTCAGGCACAGAGAATAGGCAAGAACATACCAGATATGTCCAAGGAGGAAGGCAAGGATGGAACAGTGAGTGAAGAAACAAACTCTAAGTATTAGAGTTCAGGGAAAGGAAAATCATGGTCTGAGAGAATCAAAGAATCATCTATGGAGGAAGAAGGATGAGGTCAAATTTAGAAAGATGGATAACAGTGAAAAAAGATTGTGGGGACTTCCCTGGTGGTCCAGTGGTTGAGAATCCGCCTTCCAATGCAGGGGACGTGGGTTTGATCCCTGGTTGGGGAACTAAGATTCCACATGCCATACGGCAACTAAGCCCGTGCGCTCTAGAGCCTGTGCATCACAACTAGAGAGCCCGCGAGCCACAATGAAAGATCCCGCATGCCACAACAAAGATCCTGCGTGCTGCAACTAAGACTCAGTGCAGCCAAACAAACAAATAAATAAATAAATAGATTGTATTATATAGAGGAAACCCCAATAGGAAATACAATGACATAAACACGGCAATAAAGAATGTAGAGATCAGGAATTCCCTGGTGGTCCAGTCATTAGGACTCTGAGCTTCCACTGCCTGGGCCCAGGTTCAAACTCTGGTCAGGGAACTAAGATCCTGCAAGATGGGTGGAATGCCAAAAAACAAAACAAAACAAAACAAAAAAACCCAAGGATGCAGAAATCAATATGATTATAGCAAATGACTTCTATTTGGGTGTTAAGAACTAAAGTTGGACTAAGACCATGTTATGAAAACAGCTGGAACTCTGAAAGTGATACAAAGACAAAAAAGAATTATTAGAGTTTTTTTTAAGCTAATGAAAAAGTAATTTAGAAAAATGATCTGGAATCAATGCCATATGGTTAATAAGGAGATTCAGGGCACGGGGTTTACAAGACTACAGTAGGTGGGAATGGACAGAAAGGGTAAATCTAGGCAATATTCTAAAAGAAAAAGAACTTGGCAACAGATAGAAGGAATGTAGAAAATGGAATCAAACATGGTATTAAAGTTTCTAAGCTAGGAGACTGCAGAAATAGTGATGAGAAGTGGAATGATATGTATGTTACAGAAAGATCATTTCATCCAGAGCTGTTTTTAAAATGGTTTTAAATTAAACAAAAAATTATATTCCCTATCCAAAAGATATGAATTGTATTTTCTGAAGTATTATTATAATAGTTTGCCCGTTGACAACTCACATCTCACATAAAGGACGCGATCCTCATAATTTTACCTCCTTAAAAATACCTTATTGCATCATAAATGGAGAATTTTCTGGTTTGTTCTACATTTTTCTCTAATATCTAAACATATAAGGTTCTGAACAGGCAAAGAACCTAAAAGTGCATTCATTTGAAACAATTCCTTAAGAAAGCAAATTTCAAATCAGTGGGAAAATGATAGACTATTTAATAAATGGTGTGGAGACAACTATCCAGCCTTTTGAAAAAAAAAAAACAACAAAAAAAAACAATTAAAACTGATACCTTCCTCACACCTCATTCCTTATAACAAACATCAAAATACACTCCAGGTGTTATTAAACATTTAAATGCAAACACAAGTTGCAAAACATTAAGAAGAGAATAAAATTTTACTCAAAGGTAAAACAACAGTATGTCTGTACAAAGGAGGCAGAACAATTATAATTCTCATATACCAATAGTGGAAATGTAAAATGGTACAACAACTTTGGAAAAGAATTTAGCAATTTCTTTTTTCTTTTTGGCCACGCTGCACAGCATGTGGGATCTTAGTTCCCCTACCAGGTATCGAACCCGTGCCCCCCAACAGTGGAAGCACAGCCTCTTAACCACTGGACTGCCAGGGAAGTCCCCAGAATTTAGCAGTTTCTTAAAAAGTTACACCTACCATGTGACCATTTCATGCCTAGGTTTTACCCAAGAGAAATGAAAGCATAACTCTATACAGACTTGTACACAAATGTTCATAGCCATTTTACCTGTAATAGCCAAAAACTGGAAACAATCCAAATGATCAATAGTGACTAAACAAACAAGTTGTAGTATATTCATACAAAGGAATACTACTCAGCAAGAAAAAAGGAACAGACTACTGAAACACAATGTGAGTTAATCTCAAAACAGTTATGCTGAAAGAAGCCAGACACCCCTCACCCCCATCCAAGGTACACGGTGCATGATTCCATTTATATAAATTTTACAAAATGAAAACTATAGTGATACAAAGCAGATCAGTAGCTGCCTGGGGGTTGGTGTGTGTGAGAAGGGGCAGAAAGGAGAAATTACAAAGGGGCATGGGGAAACTTTTGAGTGCGATAGATGCTCACTGTCTTTGTTGCAGAGCAGTTTCAAGGTATAAACTTAGGTCAAAACTTAGCAAATTGTACACTTTAAATAAGTGCATGTATATGTCAATTATTCCTCAATAAAGGTATTTTTTTAAAGTAAAATAATGTCAGGCCATATGCTGAAAACTGTGGACTATTTACCTCTGGCGGGTAATTTTAAATAGAAAAAATGATATAGTAACAATAATTTTAAAATAAAATGA
Source organism: Balaenoptera physalus (assembly GCF_965194825.1). Taxonomy (NCBI): domain Eukaryota; kingdom Metazoa; phylum Chordata; class Mammalia; order Artiodactyla; family Balaenopteridae; genus Balaenoptera; species Balaenoptera physalus. The sequence continues at coordinate 49,984,297 of NC_138901.1, read as the reverse complement.
GCTGTGGTTATCACGACTCATATACTGGGGAGGAGGAAGAGATGATTTGAACCAGTGACAGGGCTGACAGGTGTTTTACAAAACCAGATGCAAAGAAGCCTCAATGAATTAACCTCAGGAAGAAGAGAAGTGAGGGCATATTTAGAAACCAAAGCCAAGAATCAAAATATGCCAAGCCAAGTACATATGAGGACAGGTGCAGAGAAAATTCAGAGGCAGGAATCTGGTAGCAAAGGCAAATTATGATGCAACAGATGAACAGACTGACAGAGACAAACTAAAGAGCACAGTCCAAGTATATAAAGCAAATCATTCCTGGAATGCATAAACAAACTATGGTTTAAGGCTGACTTTAAGAACAGAAAGCAGGCAGCAAAAACAGGTGAAGCTAGAGAATGGTTAGAGTCAAGTACACTGCAGAATAAACAAAAGAAGCAAAGCTATGCACGAGAATAGGAGCTCACACAAAATTCTTCTCAAAGTAAGGCTGGATGCTCCATTTGGCTTTTATTCCTGGTGGCTCAATGAGAAATGGCCCTAATTCTAACAAAACACCCTTAATAGTTTCTGAAATTTTAAATTCTCCCAGAAGTGAAGATATTTTAGTTTTAACTTGAATTGTCTATAAATTCACTTTCATAATGTACAATAAAAAGCTCCTTGAGAGCAAAGATTGTCCTGTTCAGCCTTTTATTTACTAACAGGAGTTCAGTATTTTCTACACATCAGATGCTCAAATAATGATGGTTAAAAGTGTTGAACAAGAAAACCATTAAAATATATACATATTATTTTTATTGAAATCTCCATTATCTACTTTCTGAATTACCACTTAATAATATCCTAAACCAGTCTCCTTCCATTGCACAGGCCCTCCCTATGTTCTTTACCACTGCCAACAGAATATGTGATCCCTAAATACAAAACTAGTAAAAAAAATAAATAAATAAACACTCATGAAATCAAAAGCCACATATATAAAATTTTTAGAATTAGTCATACTCAGCTTTCAATTCTTGGTAAGAAATTAAGACAGGCTCTCTTTCTCTGAAGATGTTCTACAGGTGACAGAGGTTGGACATGAGAAAAAATATAAAAGCTGTGGGGAAAAAAATGCCTGGGGAAAAAAAAGCTGACTTGTCTGGACAGAGGGAGGGCAGAGTAGCAAACCACAGTTAAAGAGGATAGGGCATACAACTTAGGGGTTGGATGATGGAAAGCTTTTCAGAAATGTTCTTTGTCTCCCCAGAGGCAAAAAAAGCAACTGTTCTGAGGTAATGTCAGAGCAGCACCCCAATCTTTAAACTTCCCCATGGGAGTCTGTTCTCAAATAAAGAGCAACTCTGATGTAGTTACTGGGAAGTGCCCTGAGGGATATGGTTACTTGGTGGATACAGCAAAGGGAAGCCTAGGATTAACATCATAGGCTCTCTGTCCTGAGGTTCTTCTTCCTTTCTCTGGACCTTACCATTCCTCCCAAACATATTACCATCAAAATTATGTGGCTGATAATCCCAATGGAAAATATGTTCATGAAAGAAAAATAATAATCCAGCATTGGGGAAGTATAAGGATTATAAAAATCTTTCTGAAGATTAAAAAAGACAAAAGAACTGAATGATATACATTAAAAAGAACCAGATTAATGAACCAGACAGAATATAAATTTTAAATGACCATAATACATATCCTCAGAAATAAGAGAGAGAACACTGGCAACATGAAGCAGAATAACAGTTTTTAAAAAGAAACAATTTGAAATAATGTATATAGAAAATACAGTTAAAATAAAAATATTAAGAGATGGGTGAATGGATTAAAAGATATGGCTCTAAAATGTTTTAGTGAGCTAGAATTACTAGGGTGAGAAATGCTCCTGGAACATATGAAGAAGGGATAAGGAGATTTTTTTAAAAAGATACAGAGATATGAGAGGTAGAAGTATCAACATTCATAAAAATTAAAGACAAAGAAGACATATAAACTAAACAGATTGAAAGAAACATCTGAATGACTGAGGCTTTTCAAGAATTAAAGAAAAAAAAAGTCAAACTGAACAGACTGTGAATGCCAAAGAGAACAGAAAATAAATAAAAAACATATACATACACAACACCTTGATACATTATAATGAAATTTAAGACAATCAAAGACAAAGGAAAATTCTAAAAGCTTCTAACAAGAAAGAATAGATCATCTATAAAGGAATAAGATCAGAATGACCTCAGACACCTCATCAGCCACACAAGATTTAAGAATAAGTAATTCTTAAAATTACTGGGTGGAGTAATTTTAAAGTGTTGATGGAAAAAACTTCAAACCAAAAAGTTTATATCCAGATAAACTAGCATCAAAAGCAAAGATATTTTAAGCACACAAAGTCTCAGAAGATTTGCCACATAAAGGCTCTCTCTGAAAATATGCATTAAGGGAACTATTCCCAATAAGAATGATATTGTGAGATTAAGTAAAACTTAATATTATCTTTAAAAATGAGCAAAAAGATAACCAAAATGATCCAGAACTAAAAATCTAGAGCAGCTCTATACAACAGAACTTTCTGAAATAACTCAAATGTTCTATACTTGTTGCCCAATATGGTACCTACTAGTCACATGTGGCTATTGTGCATGTGGAATGTAACTAGAGTGACAAAATTTTAAACTTAAATTTTATTTAAGTTTAAAATTAAAAGTTTCTATGACTAGTGGCTACCATATTAGCACAGATCTAGAGTAGGAGTCAGCAAATTTTCTCTTTAAGGCCCAGATGGTGAATATTTTAGACTTGTGGCAATGTGGCCTCTGTTGCAACTGTTTGCAACATGCAAACAGTTTTGTGTGACTGTTTCACAGAAGCAGTCACAGACAACAAATAAGTAAATGGCAAGGCTGTGTTCCAATAAAACTTTACTCAGGAACAGTCAGAAGTATTTCATTTAAAATACAGACAAGAAAGAATGCCCATTGAGGTAGTCTAACATACTACTGGAAGACTTGGCTAATATAATAAAACAGAGGGGAAAAAAGCATAAGGATTATAAGAGATAAAGCAGACGGTATAGACAAATTATTACAGTAAATGAGTTTAGAAAGACTGCCAGATACAAAATCAATTTACAAAATCAACAGCATTGCTCTACACCGGAACAGTCAACTGGAAAATATACTTGAAAATAAGGTACCATTCACAATAGCTATAAAAACTATGAAGTATCTAGGAATAAACCTGAAGATAAGGTACAGAACATTAATGAGATAAAAAATTACTTCATTAAAAAGTCTAAATGAATGGAGAACTACACATTTATGGGTAGTTCCTAAAGACTAAACTATAAATCCAAGGCAATTCCAATACAAATTGGAGTTTTAATTTTTAAGGAATTTTACAAATTCTAAACTGTCTAAAAACAGTTTAATCAAGTTTGTAAGAGAGGTGTAAAATAAAGGACTCAGCTTACTAGATAGTAAGATTTACTACTAAGCCATAATAATTTTTAAAAAACTGTAATAAAATGAGAGATAAGCAGCAGATTCATGAATATATGGGAACTTGACATGATAAAGATGACCCACAGATCAGGAGGTAAAGCACACACTGTCTGTAGATGGTACTGAGAGAACTGGTCCATTTTAAGAAAAATAATGTTGGATCCCTACCTCACAACATATATAAAGAGTGAATTCAAGATGGATTAAAGACCTATATATAAAAAGTATTATATATCTAAAAGATAGGAGAATATCTTGGTAGCCTCAGGGTGGTGAAGAGCTTGTTAAACAAGACCTCTTAAGCACAAACCATATAGGAATAATTAATCTGACTATATTAAAGAGAGAGAATTTATGCTCTATAAAGGACACTATATTATAGTCAACTTTAAGTTACAATAACAAATTAGCTCTCAAATACTGCTAATTAAGTTTCTCTCTAGATTACTGTTCCACCAAGGGGACAGTTCAGTTTGGCAAGACAGCTCTCTGCTCCATATGGTCATTCAGAAACCCAAGCTCTTTCCAGCTATCACAAGGGTATAGAGAAAGTTGGGTCATGGCCTGAAATAATAAACCTATCCATATTCCAACTTACGACAAGGTAGAAAAGAAGTCCACATTGAGGTAAGAGTGCACATAATACTTTTGTCCATGTTTGATTGGCAAAATTAGTCATGTGGTCTCAATTAGCTAATGATAAAGTAGAAAACACAACCCCTAACTGAGCAGCTATGTGCCCAGCTTAAACTCTGTCACTGCATTAGGGAAGGATAGATTTATGTGTATTATTAGCAATCCTCACCACAGGGACCACAAAAAAAGTAACAGACTGAGAGATTTTGCGAGATTTTCAATGTCTAAAACCAACAACGGATTACTATCCAAATTACATATCATGAAGAAAGATAGGAAATACAATAGAAAGGAGGGTAGTGGATATGAATGAGAAACTTACAGAAAAGAAAGAAGAAATGCCTAGTAATTAACAATCAATGACGTGCAAAGTAAAACAATGAAGAATGGGAAAAATTATTAAGTGTTAACAAGATGAAGAAATAGAGACCACCAATGGAATGCAAATTGGTATAATCATTCCAGAAAGCAATTTGCCAGTACTTAGTGAAATAATGTATCTATATACTCTCTGATCCAGAAATCCAAAGAAACCCTTTGGTTTCTATTTGGCTTTTACTGGGACATGTACAAGAATGTTTTTTATAGTGCTGTGATAGGGAACTGAGGATAACTTAAATGTTTATCTCTGGGGGAATGGGATAAAATATGGTACATGTAATATGCTATAGTTAGAATCAACTAGGTATATACAATATAATGCAGTATTAATTGAAAAAAATGAGATCTGTAATACAGTGAAGTTCATATATATATAAAATATACACACTCGGGAGCTCCCTGGTGGTCTAGTGGTTAGGATTCTGGGCTTTCACTGTCATGGCCTGGATTAAATCCCTGGTCAGGGAACTGAGGGCGTGGCCAAAAAAAAAATACACACTCAAAACAACACAATACAAAAGCATACACACATATTCAAGCATATATATCAAACATATCACAGTATGTTTAAAAGGGAATGGGAGAGAGGATGAAGAGGAAAACTGATAAATAAAATAAGAGTCTTGTGCAGGCTGATAATGTGAGTGTGCCCTGAAATGAGAAGTATGACTAACAATTCTCTGATTGTTTAAAAAAAAGCACATTACTACATGCTTAACAGTTCTTTCCTTGTCAGAGATGTCACAGTTCCAGAAAGACATACACACACGTGCACCAACAACACAAAGATGAATATGTCATGAAGGATGCTGTTCTGAGATAACAATCTTATCTGTTTCATGTGACAATTTCTCTGTGATGACAAGACACAGCAAAGTGGGAGAAGCATAAAAGTTGTGTAAAAAAGAGCGTAATTTTGGACTGCTCATAAGGAAAAGAACACAGTTCTTTAATATCCACATATAGTGACAGATAAGGATTACAGGGAAAAAAAAAAACTCAGAACATGATTCTTGATATCTTATGTTGCACAGTCAAAAAGAGTGGTAGAAAAACATTTATAAGATTTAGTAAAAACATTTATTATAATAACACCTCTGCCAATTATTGCTTAATTCACCAATAAAAGGAAAACTACATTTTATTCCACTTATTTCCCAAAGGAACATCATTAACCATGTTGGTAATAACCAGCACGCTTATAATCAATAGTTGATGGTCTTGTAATCCTCCCCACAGGCCAAATTTTAATGAAATACATTTGGTAATGTATTTTTTTCAAAAGACAAGCAACAGTTTGGCACCTAATATATAATCATAATGACCAAGTGCAGTAAACCCCAGTACAGACTTTATTAGAGTTCAGTTATAAATACACAATCTCTTGACATTGAAGATGTAGTTCTTACAGATAAAGCCCAAAGGCAGGAAATGAATCTCCTCCCAAATGCTGCCTCTTATCTTTAAAGTAACCTCAAATTATTACTAAACTAATAAAGTAATTTTGTTTCAGAAAGTGATCTGATCTATTTTATTTTCAGCTTTTGATAAATCCAAGAATGAGATGGGGGATTATTGCTTTCTGTCTGACTACACACACTGAAACACAACACGAAAATAAAGGAAAAACTTTTTTTTAACGTTTTTTATGGTGAAGCTAGACTAGGCAATATCAAAGCCTGTCAGTGTATGAGAAAGATGTGTATGGTTTTAGAAAACAGAAAGCTAATTTTGTTATTTAACAGCAAATTTAGAAGTAAGGCTTTTACCATCATCTAATTAGAAATTGTCAAGTTAAAAATGATGACTAAAAAGGGTGCAATGAGATTGTATAGAAACCAAATAAAACAATAATAATGCAAAAATATAATTATGGTTATTACTGCCTTCTTCATAGAAAATTTTTCTAATATAATGGTTCTTAGCTAATGGCCACAGCCCAAAATGAAGATCAAGATTCTATTAAAAAGTCACAAAAAAGCCAGGCTACCAAATACAGTCTAATACAAAGTGCAATGGAGACAGCACAAGTAACTTTCAGATGACTAATGATTAATGATGACAGTTATTCTACACAAAGAAGATATCATTTTTATTGTAGCAATATAGCTACCATTTATTATACTTCTATTCTGTGCCACGCACTGTACTAGGCACTTAAGGTACCTCTAATCCTTAAAATAAACGTTTAGATATTATAGTGATTTTCTTTAATGTGGAACTAAAACTAAAAAGATTAAACAATCTGCTCAAGATCTCAGAGCTAGGAAAGCAATGCAAAGTTTCTGGTTTAAGTTGGCAAATTAATACATGCTGCGCTCCAATAAAGACGTTAAAAAAAAAAAAATACACGCTGCAGCCTCCTCCTCTTCCAAACCCTTAGAATGACAGAAAAGAAATCCATAATTATGCTGGAAAACAAGAAAGGGTGCTTTCAATAGACTGGAAACTTGAGGAAGATAGAAGACTAGAAACCAAACTGCCCAGAGGCTGAATGCTAGAAAAGATGGGAATGGTTCCAAGGGCACTACATGTTCTGAGGTAAGGGATACAAAGAGCAGAAGACAAAGATAAATTAACTGGGGTTTTTGCATTAGAAGCAGCAATGCAGGTGATCCTTACATGCTGCCTTTCTTGGAAAAGGTAAATAAAAAGATTCACTTCTGCCCTTAATTGAGAATAGTGAACGTAGGAGCTTGAGTTAGCCTGGTGAAATTTTTATAATACCAAGGATAAAGAGAAAAATCCTAACACCTAAGAAGGAAGCTGGGAGTGAAAATTACTTACAAAAAATCAGACTGACATCAGGTGCCTCCATTTGGAAATAGTGGATATAAAAGGAAAACAAAGTGTTATTTTAAAGTTCTGAAGGAAAGTAATTTTGAACTTGGAATTCTGTATGTAGCCAAACTATCTTTCAAGAGTGAAGGCAAAATAAAGACATCTGGAGATCTGCAAGGATTCAAAGATTATCACCCACAGATACTCTCTAAAAGAATTACTTGAGAAAATACTAATGGAAGTACAAACAAAGAAGCAGGATGCAGAAATCAACAATGCATGTACTGTTAAAAAAATACATGCAACTAAAATCTCAAATGTAATCAGCATAAGGTAACAGAGAAAGAGGAAAAAAGAGAAAAATGGAAGGAAGTAAAACATTGCTGGGCTTCCCTGGTGGCACAGTGGTTAAGAATCTGCCTGCCAATGCAGGGGACACAGGTTCGAGCCCTGGTCTGGGAAGATCCCACATGCTGTGGACCAACTAAGACCATGCACCACAACTACTGAGCCTGTGCTCTAGAGCCTGCGTGCCACAACTACTGAGCCCGCATGCCACAACTACTGAAGCCCGCGTGCCTAGAGCCCATGCTCCGCAACAAGAGAAGCCACCGCAGTGAAAAGCCAGTGCACCGCAATGAAGAGTAGCCCCCGCTTGGACTTCCCCGGTGGCACAGTGGTTAAGAATCTGCCTGCCAATGCAGGGGACATGGATTCGATCCCTGGTCTGAGAGGATCCCACATGCCGTGGAGCACTAAGTCCGTGTGCCACAACTACTGAGCCTGAGCTCTAGAGCCCGAGAGCCACAACTACTGAGCCCATGTGCCACAACTACTGAAGCCCGTGTGCCTAGAGCCCATGATCCCCAACAACAGAAGCCACCGCAATGAGAAGCCCGCGCACCGCAACAAAGAGTAGCCCCCACTTGCCGCAACTAGAGGAAGCCTGTGCACAGCAACGAAGACCCAATGCAGCCAAAAATAAAATAAATTAAATAAATTAAAAACAAATTGCTAAGGTTCTTGACTTGTCCAAGAGAGGATGTGAATATTCTGTTCTAAACACCATTAGAATAATTTAAGTTTAGTTATTGTGCTGAAATTTTAAGGGTAAACATTAAAATAACAGAATGTAAAGCTCCCAAAGAGAAGGGTAAAATGGAACAACCACCATCACCACAGCAACAAAAACTTAATCCAACAAACAGAAGAAAAAACAAGAAATATATAAGATTAATAAGAAAGCATGGTAAACAAGAGATATAAAATGACAGGAATAAGTCCAAACATCATAATCACCTATTTACAAGACAAGAACAAAACACAGCTATATCCAAGAGATACAAAAAAAGGTAACGAATGGATGAATTCAATAAAGCTGAAAATAAAGAGATGAAGAGAGACATAGCATGAACACGCTAAAAAAAACCCAGCAAAATTAATTTAAAGAAATCTTAAATCAAGGCAAAAACGGAACAACCCATGGAGATATTAATGAATCTTTACGTAATTAACATAGTTCCAAACATATAAAAATAAAATTTATTTAAAAAGAGAAATCAACAAGCTGTAACCATAGGGGAAAACTACCATACCATACTCAGAGAAAAATCAAATAGATACCAAGTGAGAAAGGGTATAGACTTGAACAATTCAGTTAAGTTTGGACAGAGAATGTAAACTCATTCCTGGGCCAGAGAGATGCAGCCTACAGTAATCAACAGCGACTGGTAAAAACTACAGCTAACCAAAGAGTACAAGCCCCACCTAAAGGTAGTCACATTTAAAAAATTTTAAAGACTGTCATGACAGACAGCCAACTTGCTTGTGTCTATTAAATAAATGAATGCACAAATATACATACAAACATGAATATATATTCATATATATGTACATAAATGTTTATTATAGTACAAGTATATGTAGTACTTTAAAGAAAACAGAAAAAATTTTCACTTCAAATATACATGGATCAGTCACAAAATCTGCATTGAGCCACTAAGAAAATGTCAAGAAATTACAAAAAGCAGAAGTCACATGGACCATGCTCACAGGCAAAATGCACTAGGATTAATAATAGCAAATGGGAAGGAAAGACCAGACACCTGGAAATTAAAAACACAATTCTAAATGATTCTTTCATTAAAAAAAGAGAATCAAAACAAAAATTATGAACTACTTTTTAAAAAATATACAATGAGGTAGGCAAATAACAAAGCCTATGGCGTGCAAAGCAGGACTATGGAAAAATTTACAGTCATTAATAAATTTCTTAGGAAACAAAAAAGATGTTCAACTGAAGAATGTAAAAGAGAACAGACTAAGAACAAAGAAAGATTACATGGAAATAACAGAGAACAAAGTAATAAAATAGAAAACTAAAAGATAGTTGGATGACCAATAATCAAAAAGCTAATGCTTTGAAAAGGTAATATAATAGGCAAACTTTTGCCAGGTATGATCAAGAAAAAAAGGAGAGAAATAGCAAACTTTTAGAAAGCATTTTAACTATTATTAAAATGCTCTACAAATATAATTTGAATCCCTAGAAAAATGAATGACTACTTAGGAAAATACAAATAACCAAAATTAGCTGAAAATGTAGAAATTGGAACAGATTTAAAAAAGGAAGAAATTGAAATAGTCAATGACCAAATGCAAAATATCACTGTGCATTTTAGAATATTTTAAAGGAACATATTTTCTCTGTTAAATGTTCTAAAGCAGAGGCTCTAAGATGTTTTGGTCTCAGGAAACTTTTACACTCAAAATTATTTAGGACCCAAAGAGCTTTTGTTTATATGAGTTATACCTATCAATATTTACCACATTAGAAAGTAAAACAGAAAATTTTAAATACATATTTCATTGAAAAACAGCAATAAACTCATTTCATACTAATCACAGTCTTATGAAAAAAAACTGTACTTTACCAAAAAAATTTAGTAAGAAGAGTGGCGGTGTTCTATATTTTTGCAAGTCTATTTAGCAGAAGACTGTTGGGTTTTCTCATACTGCTCTGTGTTCAATTTGTTGCAATTCACATGTACTGCAGTATCTAGGAAACTCCACTGTACGTTTGTAAGAAAATGAGAGTAAAAAAGGCAAACAACGTCTTAGTATTATGATGAAAATAGTTTTGACTTTGCAGACCTCATGAAAGGATCTTGAGGACATCTAGGGGCCTCTATATTACAACTGGAGAGCCACTGCTCTAGAAAAGAAAAAAAAGATGGAAAGCTACACCAACACCAGGTAAGAACAGAACAAGAAAACTAGGTCAGTGTGACTTAAGAGCAAATACTTACCTTATAACATACACAAAAATTAACTAAAAATGTATCAAAGACCTGTACCTAAGAGTTGAGACTCTTGGAAGAAAACAGGGGAAAAGCTTCATGACACTGGATTTGGCAATGATTTACTGGATATGACACCAAAAGCACAGACAACAAAAGAAAATGTGATAAACTGGGCTTCAACAAAATTTAAAATTTTTGTGTATCAAAGGACACTATCAACAGAGTGAGAAAGCAACCCATGGAATAGAAGAAAATATTCACAAGTCATATATCTGATAAGGGATTGATAACCAGAATAAACTCCTACATCATATATCTGATAAGGGATTGATAACCAGAATAAACTCCTACAACTTAACAACAAAAAAAACCCCCGAACTACCCAATTTAATAATGGGCAAAGGACTTGAACAGACATTTCTCTAAAATAGATCTACAAATGACCAATAAGCATATGAAAAGATGCTCAACAACATCCGTTATCAGGGAAATGCAATCAAAAACACAATGAGATATTACTTTACTACCATGAGAATAGCTATTATCAAAAAAATAGTCAATAACTATTGAAAGGATTGGAAAGGATGTGGAGAAACTGGAACCACTGTTCATTGCTGGCAGAAATGTAAAATGGTACAGCCACTGTGGAAAACAATATGGTGGTTCTTCAAAAACACAGAATTACCATATGATCCAACAGTCCTGCTTGGGTATATACTCAAAAGAAGTGAAAGCAGGGAGTCAAAAGATACTTGTACACAAATGTCATAGTGGCATTACTCACAATAGTCAAAAGCTGGAAAAAACCCAAGTGTCCATGACAGATGAATGGATAAGCAAAATGTGTTATATACATACAATGGAATGTTATGCAGCCTTAAAAAGGAAGGAAATTCTGACGTGCTACAGCATGGATGAACCTTGAGGACATTATGCTAAGTGAAATAAGCTGGTCACAGAAAGACAAATACTGTATGATTCTACTTATATGTAGTAAGAAGAGTAGTCAAATTCATAAAAGTGCAATGGTGGTTTCCAGGAGCTATGGGGAGGAGGAAATGCCTAATAAAAATTTCTGGCAATCCAGAGTTACTGACCAACTTTCACTAATTTATCCTGCATTAAGAAACATGAAAATCTCATGGCTTAACAACACAAGCTTTATTTATTGCTCATACTACCTATCTGCAACATGCTGTTCATATGGCAAAGGGAAAAAAAAAACAATGGCTAAATCAGGATATAGCTTATCACTTCCATTCACATTCCACACTCCTCGAAACAAGTCTCATGAATAAGCCTAGTATCAAGGGGCAGGAAGTATACTCTCCCAAAGGGAGAGGCATCTGATGGGAGGACTCTATAGAGATAGACCCAGTAGAGAGGGTTGCCCAATAATTGTAAGTAAGACTTGGGGATGATAAATCTACAACAAAGGGCAACTCCCTTAATTTGAAAAAAGGTATTTACCATGAACCTAGAGCAAAAATAACTATTGCTATATATCAGCAATAAATGCTTATAAAATGTAATAAATGTAACAATAAATTTAAAAGATCCCAACCAAGCATATGAGCTATGAAGCCAATTAACTACGTCATCTTAGGCAAACTCTGCTTGTTTCTTCAACTGTGAAATGAAGATAATGACAACCTATTTCACTGATTCTAAAACAAATTTTTCACTTTAACCTCTCAGAAATTGATGACTTCTTGAAAGAACAGCTGTCACCCAGAAAGCAATAATAATGCATCAATAGTATATGAACACTTTCCAGTGTCACTTTCTGGTAACATCAAGAAAGCATCAATATCAAAGTACCTTACATTTGATAAAATACAGTAATATTTAATATTATTGTGATGTTTACATGAGCTAATTCATATTAAACACTTAGAGCAGTACTTAACATATAGCAAGTTCTCAATAAATGTTAGTTTTTTTATTCTTTGTCCCACTGTATTTATCAAAACAGATTATGATGCTAGAGTAATTGAAATAAAATGGCATTGGAGCAGGATTAGAGAACGAAATCAATGGAACAGAATAAACAGTCCAGGGAAAGAGACCTGCATATTTATGGGAATTTAATACATAATAAATGAATCATTTTATATCAGCGGGGAAGGCACATAATGGTAGTTCTCATCCTATCATACTCAATACCCCTCTTTTATAAGAAGTCTTTGTAAATACTCCTTATCCATACTGAAAGAAAATGAATAGATAATATAAACGTCTACACACAATTCTTAAAAGTTATACATACACACACCCATTTCTTCTTTCTAACCCAGTTTTGGATACACACATACATCCTTACAGAAGTAAAAAAATAAAGGAAATTAATTTATAGGAGAATAATATATACTGTATTTCAATATATAAATGCTTAACCACATTAGAAGACAGTAAGTTGTCAAATGCTTCTAACAGGCAGAATCACTGTAATCACCATTAATGCTACAGATACAAATGCTGACTGTAGAACTGGTGACTCAAATACCACAAGTGACACTGGGGACAGTGACCTGATTTTCTTAAATGGCGAACTCTTGGTAAAGTTCTAAACAGAATAGGATACAATTTTCACTTAATCTATAAGACAGTCAAAAATAGGGGAAAATTTAGCCACATAAAAATAATACTTTTTAAAAGTATTTAAAGTTTTATTTTATTTTTGGGAATTCCCTGGTGGCCCAGTGGTTAGGACTCCGTGCTTCCACTGCAGTGGGCCCAGGTTCAATCCCTGGTCAGGGAATTAGGATCCCACAAGCTGTGTGGTGCAGCCAAAACAAAAAACAAAACAAAACAAAACAAAACTTTTATTTAATAAAAACAGAATGTGCAGGGACTTCCCTGGTGGTCCAGTGGTTAAGACTCTGTGCTTCCAATGCAGGGGGTGCGGGTTCAATCCCTGATTAGGGAACTATGATCCCACATACTGCGCAGTTAGGGTCAACCCCCACACCCCAACCAAAAAAAAAAAAAATGTGCAAAACATATGTTGTGTTTATGTGTAAAAAGAACTCAGGTCCAAGGCTCATAAAATTATAGCTTTTCATCTGTACACATGTTCAGAGGGATTTCACCTATATGAATGGGGGTAATGAGAGGAAGAATATTTACAATTCCTGGCCCACATCAAATTGTTGTCAATATACTCTCTCTCAATAACTGTGATAAGTAAAAGCCACTCCATAAGTTTCTTAATGCCTCTCTTGAAGTGCCGAAAACCCCTGGAATAAAACTGTTCAAAAAAAAACCTGAACAACTAGATATCCATTTTGTTGAAAATTAATAGACCCATCTCCTCAAAACATTCCTAAATCACTGGAAGGCAGAGTTGTGTAATTTCACATGATAAAAACTACATCTCAACATAAGCTTGTGTTCCTTTTCCAACTAGTAAACAAGTTGACTCTGAAGTCTCTAGCTCTGCCGAATTCCTCAACTAACCCTTTTTCCATTGCTCTCTCAAACTTTTAAAACTCCATTACAAACAAACTGCCTCTCAGAGGCAGTACATTATCATGTTTAAAAGCATGGACTCTGGTAACAGGCAGATCTTCTGGGGTCAAAAACTAGCTCTATTACCTAAGTACTCTGTGTGTGATATAGATTAATTAACTTCTTGACACCTCAGATTCCTTAGCATAAAATCTCCCCTTTTCCTTCAGCTTCTTCCATTTTAAACATGTACAAAACATCTTCATCCTAAGAAAACAAAAACAAAAAGGAAATTTCCACCAACGCTACCATTATTCCTTCTATCAACTCCGTCTCCTCTCTTCCTGGTCAAACTCTTTCAAAATAAGACCATGAATTAAATCAAAGAAGTTAATGATCACGTAATAGAACAATAAAAGGGATGGAAAGGGAGACTGAAGAACTAAGAAAATACACCAAGGACTAAAACAACACCACTAGAGCCAACAAATAAATTAGAAACAGCAAAAAAAACAGAAAAGATGTAACTGAAATACTGACAAAGGTTTAAGATGATCATCTTTGATGCAGAGAAAAAGACAAAGATTGAGTAATTCCTCCAAATATCTGTTTAACTCTCTCATCTTACCCGACTCTACTTTTTCTTGGTCCTTGTCATCTTCTAAATTAACATGTAATTTACTAATCTGTTAGGTTAACTATTTATCACCTCTCCTCCTCCCACTAGAATGTAAGCTCCAGAAAGGCGGTGGCTTTGTTTTGTTTCACTGGCACAGAGCAGGGAATCACTAAATAGTTGAATGAACTAATGAACACATGATGATATGGAAGACAAAGATGATCCTCCAAAAAGATAAAAGATAAAAAGCAAATGAATCAGAAAAAGTATTGACATGATGACGATAAATTTCTATGAAATGAAGGAATAGTTAAATATTTAGGTAAAAAACAACAATGTATTCCAGAAAAAGTAATTCAAAATGATTTGCACCAAAACACACTGAACTTAAAGGATATAAGGAAAATACTCACCAGCTGTCCAAGCCAATAAAAAAGTAAGTCATCAAAAGTGGGATAAAATAACTACAGTATTTTACTTCCTTATAAAAATACTCAGTGCCAGGGAAAATAACTACAGTCTACAAAGTTTTGAAATAAATTGTTAATTCTAGAAATTCTACAACCATTCAGATAGATTATTTAGGTGACAAAAGCAACAGGAAATCAATCATCCCTTAACAATTAAGAATTTAGGAAATAATGCCCCTATAAGCACATGTTGAAACACTATGGGACAATGAAATTAAGCTGAAGACCTCAGAAATGGAAAGCACCGGTAAAAGGACTAGTAGAGTGCACTGAATTAAATTAAATAAAAAAACAAGGAATACAAAATACAGGAATACAAAAATGATTTAACTTCAAAAAATTAACGTAAACTCACATTGATGCTAAAAAATTAAAATTTATGGGGCTTCCCTGGTGGCGCAGTGGTTGAGAATCTGCCTGCTAATGCAGGGGACATGGGTTCGAGCCCTGGTCTGGGAAGATCCCACATGCCGTGGAGTGACTAAGCCCGTGAACCACAACTACTGAGCCTGCGCGTCTGGAGCTTGTGCTCCGCAACAAGAGAGGCCGCGACGGTGAGAGGCCCGCACACGGCGATGAAGAGTGGCCCCCGCTCGCCGCAACTGGAGAAAGCCCTCGCACAGAAACGAAGACCCAACACAGTCAAAAATAAATATAAATAAATAAATAAATAGAAATTAAAAAAAAACCATTTATGATAAAAATTTGTAGTAAACTAGAAATAGTAGCTAAAATGTAAAGTGAACATCACACTTGAGAAATTTTATAAGCAATTTCCATTAAAGTCAGGAATGTAACAAAGTTTCTATCACTGCCCCTCTCTCTATATTGTAGTTTTCAGACAACATAATAAGACGCACTCATAATCACACCAAAAAATAAGAAATATGAGGTAAAAGAATTGAAAAGAGACAAAATTATCCTTATTTACAGACACTATGTCTACAAAGGAAATTCAAAAGAATCATCAGGTAAACTATTAGAACTATATAGGTACTAGAATTAAATCAACAATAACAAAAAATCAGAAGCTTTTACACATACTAGTAATAATAAATTAGAAAAAATCCCCTTATACGATAACAAGGGCTACAAGGTACCTAGAAATAAATCCAACAAAAGGTGGGTGTGACCCTCATGGAAGAAACGATAAAACTGTACTAAAGGACATATAAAACACCTGAACAAATTAAGAAATATGCTATCTTTATATATGAAAAGAGTGAAATATTAAAATATCAATTCTCTTCTAAACTAATCTATAAATTCAATGCAATTCCAATCAAAATCCCTAGTTTTATTATGAAACTGAAGGTGACACTAAAACACACTTAAATGACTTAAGGCAATTTTAAAGAATAAGATAGAGCACTACAGTAGAGAACAGGCTGAACAGAACAGCAAGACAGTGAATGACTTTGCAGATCAAAAATGAAGATTTTGGTCTTTAAGAGCAATGGGAAGTCAACAGCGATTTTAAAACAAGTAAGACGACTTTGTCAAAAGTGTGCAAAAATGTATTGGAGAGGCCCAAAAGACAACCTGGGATGTCACTGAAAATGGTGGTATGGACCTAACAGAAATTCTCTTCTCCAAAACAGCATAAAAATACTGGCAAAAAAGGTCAGAATCAGCTTTTTTAGAATTCTGGAAATTAACCAAAGGCTTACAGTAGCCCAGGGAGCATTTATTCAAGAACAACTGAATCTTGGTAAGAACTTTGTGGTGTTTTAACTTGCCCTATTTCCATCATCCCCTCCCTAGTGCCATGGTAGCCTAAAAACAAGAGACCACAATCATAGTACAGTAGAAAAATCAGCAGTCTGGAAGCCATTGCAAAGGGCAGATGAGGTTCCTTGAAAACCTCATCCCAGAGAATTACTGGACCTGTCTGGTGGTTCCCTGGAAGACACCACTCACAAGGCTGTCTTTACCTGACTTAACAGAGTTGCTGATGTAAAACAGCCTTTTCCCTTGGGGTATCTGTCAAAAACAATCAAAGACAACTGTTGAACCTCAGGGTGGCCTGAGGCAGTGGGTAACAGTTTTAACAGTTGGGGAAAAACAACCCGTTAACCAAAAAGCTTAAAAAGAAGAAAAGCAGAGGAACAGAATGTCCATATGGGCTTGAAATCTCCAAAATATTCCTAGGGATCATGAAGATCACATGCATACACAGACCTTTGAGCATGATCAGGAAAGACCTAAGAAGGTCCTAAACTCTCAAGACAGATCTTGAGGACTGACATCGGGCTCCGCACAAGCAAGAAGTGAAGGATAAGGCAAAGTTGTAAAATGCCTGGCTATATGTTGAAGGCATACCCCAACATGCACACAGAGTCCCTTGGCAGATTTGTGACTTATTAGTTACAGGTGTTTAAGGAAGTCTCTGTCAGCTCATTAGCTGACCACTAAGCTAACCAAGCAGACTTCAGTGGCCACACACAACAATGAATACAGACTTTAAGAATTACTTCAGGGAATTCCCTGGCAGTCCAGTGGTTGAGACTTGGCACTTTCACTGCCATGGGCCCAGATTCAATCCCTGGTCCAGGAACTAAGATCCCACAAGCCACGTGGTGTATCCAAAAAAACCAAAACCCAAAACAAAAACAATTAGCTCAGAAAAGTCACTAAGCAAAAAACAACAACCAAAAAAACCCAGCAAAAACAACCAACCTTGGGAAGAGGGGAAGCTCTGATTTCCACAGTTGCCATTTCTATTATTTTAAATGTTCAGTTTTCAACCCCAATTTATGAGACATACAAAGAAACAAGAAAGTACGGTCCACACACAGAATAAACACATTCAATGAACTAAAGGAAACTGTCTAAAAAACTAAAGAAAAGTATGAGAATATCTCACCAAATTGAGAATACCAATAAAAAGAATTTACAAAAAAAAAACCTCAGGAGTTGAAAATACAACAATGTGCATTATATCTCAGACAAAGGAGATTTTTAAAAAATAATTCACCCATGTGCCAACATAAGTAAATCTGGCTAAACAGATTTAACCAGAGATTCACAAAGCAACTTTACATCTATGAGGGCACATGATTAATACCACCATTTCTTTCCTAGAAAAGAACAAAACTTCCTACTTCATCTCATCTTCATAATCTGGATGATCTCAGCCACTTCAGTAACGCTCTTATCCTACTGGCATAAGAAGAACAGAATTCTCTTGCTGTCGCTCCCACTCCTCACAAAATTCTATCATTTAATGTTGTCCTTTGCTCTCTACTTGCATTTTCTTACATATCCATTTCACTCACGGATAGTAGGTTAAGGGATGAATTTTTAGCAAAGCTACACAATTACTTAAAATCTCTCACTGCTTATACTGCTATTAGATATATTCAGTATCATGAATCTCTAGGAATTCAGTTTAGTAGCATTTGATAAAAGCGTAAAAAATTCTTAGCCATCATTAAAATAACCCAAATTCCTGCCATTTTCACAAATAATATGCTTTGTCATGTCTATATAAAACTGTCATTTTATTCAAACTATACCAGACTATCTCCAGAGAAACTGGAAATTATGAGACTGATAACTGATGAAAAACTGCAACTGAAACACTTCCTTGATTCAGATGTACTATAATGTTCAGAGAGATTAAAAATTTTAACTTTTTCTTACCATTAGCAAGCCAAACAGGCTTCCAATGAAAAAAAGATTCATTGTAGGAAAAACAGACTTATGAAGACTACTTCAGTTATTCAAGAAAGTGTTTTTATTTTTTTTTAGCTGGGGGAACTATTTATTTATTGGCCACGCAGCATGTGGGATCTTAGTTCCCCAACCAGGGATCGAACACACACCCCTTGCATTGGGAGCATAGAATCTTAACCACTGGACTACCAGGGAAGTCCCAAGAAAGTGTTTTTAAAAGACTGGAGTTGGGACTTCCCTGGTGGTGCAGTCGTTAAGAATCCACCTGCCAATGCAGGGGACACAGGTTTGAGCCCTGGTCCAGAAGATCCCACATGCTGTGGAGCAACTAAGCCCATAAGCCCGTGAACCACAACTACTGAGCCTGCACTCTAGAGCCCGCGAGCCACAACTACTGAGCCCACGTGCCACAACTACTGAAGTCCATGCGCCTAGAGCCCATGCTCTGCCACAAGAGAAGCCACTGCAATGAGAAGCCCACGCACCGCAACCAAGAGTAGCCCCTGCTCACCGCAACTAGAGAAAGCCCACATGCAGCAACGAAGACCCAACTCAGCCAAGAAATAAATGAGAAAAAAATTAAAGACCTAACTGCTTCTATAAATAAATAAATAAATAAAAGATAAAAGACTGGAGTTAAAGTGGTGAAAGATTAAGAAATAGGAATAACCCTCCCAGACTGCAAACAATACTACAAAGCTACAGTGATCAAAACAGTGTGTTATTGGCACAAACACAGACATATGGATCAACGGAACAGAATAGAGAGCTCAGAAATAAACACACACCTACAGTCAATTAATCTTCAACAAAGGAGGCAAGAATATAAAATGGGAAAAAGACAGTCTCTTCAGTAAACGGTGCTGGCAAAGTTGGACAGCTGCATGTAAATCAATGAAGTTAGAACACACCCTCACACCATGCACAAAAATAAACTCGAAATGGCTTAAAGACTTCAACACAAGATACGACACCATAAAGCTCCTAGAAGAAATCATAAGCAAAACATTCTCTGACATAAATCATACCAACGTTTTCTTAGGTCAGTCTCCCAAGGCAATAGAAAGAAAAACAAAAATAAACAAATGGGACCTAATCAAACTTACAAGCTTTTGCACAGCAAAGGAAACCATAAGCAAAACGAAAAGACAACCTACAGAATGGGAGAAAACATTTGCAAATGATGCAACCAACAAGGGCTTAATCTCCAAAATATATAAACAGCTCATACAACTCAACAACAACAACAAAACAAACAACCCAACTGAAAAATCAGCAGAAGACCTAAATAGACATTTCTCCGAAGGAGACTTACAGATGGCCCTAGGCACATGAAAAGGTGCTCAACATCACTAATTATTAGAGAAATGCAAATCAAAACTACAATGTGGTACCACTTCATACCAGTCAGAATGGCCATCATTAAAAAATCTACAAATAACAAGTGCTGGAGAGGCTATGGAGAAAAGGGGACCCTCCTACTCTGTTGGTGGGAATGTAAGTTGGTACAGCCACTATGGAAAACAGTATGGAAGTTCCTCAGAAAACTAAAAATAGAACTACCATATGATCCAGCAATCCCACTCCTGGGCATATATATCTGGACAATACTATAATTAGAAAAGGTACATGCACCCCTATGTTCATAGCAGCACTATTCACAAACAGCCAAATGTCCATCAACAGGTGAATGGATAAAGAAGATGTGGTACATATATAAAATGGAATATTACTCAGCCCATAAAAAAGAATGAAATAATGCCATTTGCAGCAACACAGATAGACCTAGAGATTATCATACTAAGCAAAGTAAGTCAGAAAGAGAAAGACAAATACCATATGATATCACTTATATGTGGAATCTCAAATACGATACAAATCAACATATCTACAAAACAAAAACAGGAACTTCCCTGCTGGTCCAGTGGTTAAGACTCTGCACTCCCAATGCAGGGGGCCCGGGTTCAATCCCTGGTCAGGGAACTAGATCGCACATGCTGCAACTAAACATCCCGTATACAGAAATGAAGATCCCACTTGCTGCAACTAAGACCCGGCACAGCCAAATAATTAAATAAATAATAAATATTTTAAAACAAAACCAAAAACAAAAACAGACTCACAGATATAGAGAACAGACTTGTGGTTGCTGGGGGGTGGGGGGGGAGGGAAGGAATGGGAGTTCGGATTAGCAGAGGAAAACTATTATATATAGGATGGATAAACAACAAGGTCCTTCTGTAGGGCACAGGAAACTATATTCAATCCTGTGACAAACCAATGAAAAAGAATAAGAAAAAGAATATATATATGTGTGTAACTGAGTCACTTTGCTGTACAGAAGAAATTAACACAACACTGTAAATCAACTATACTTCAATAAAATTAAAAAAAAAAGAAATAGTAAAAGCAATGAAAATATACCATGAAATCTGGTAATTTGCAAATATTTCTAATTTGGGGGATATACAATTACAGTCATGTATTTTTTAAAGCACTGACTTCCTTCTGTTCTTCAAAAATTATAACAATGAAACAAATACAATTTTGAAAAAAAGAAAAAAGCTCATACTGTCACCAAAAAAACCCAAACCAATTCTCTTTTATTTTCCACTTATATATCCATATAGTTTTGTACAACCATATATACATATTCAATTTTGTAATCTGCTTATTTCATCTTCTTTCATGCTTTTAAATAGTTCCAGTACTCTCTCTCATTATGACTTCTATCAGATTAAATGTGTTATTTCCTTTTATATTTTAATATGATTTGAAAGCTAAGTATCTTACAGGAAATTCTTAAAGTTCACCGTAAATTTTTCTTAAAAATTATTTTTCAATTATAAAAACTATTGTGGAAAATTTAGAAAATACAGAAAAGCATAAAAAACAAAATAACCACTCATAAGTCCACCAAAGACAACTACCATTAATATTCTGAAATGCTCTCTTTTCTCTTTTTTCCTTTCATTTTATTTTATAACAATTCTGTAATATACACTGCACCTCACTTTACTTAGCCATGCTTTCACTGTTGAAAGTTGGACTGGTTCTAAGTTTTTACTATCATAAACAACCCTGAAATAAAGACTTCTGAATACCTATAAATCTTGAATGCAAACTTCTGACAACTTCCTCAGGAGAGAATTTTAGAAGGGAAAATTCTGGCACAGCCTCTGTCTTCTGATTGATACAGTGGGTTAAATATACTTGATTCTTAAAGGATTGATACGAATTGCAAAACTGCCTTCCAAAAAGGGGCAATGATTTACAAGAACAAAATTTTGAATTTCAGAATTTCCCATTTCCCCAAAACCTTGCCATTATCATTTTTTAAAGTATTTTTTAACATAGTAAAAAAAAATGGCAGCTTACTGTTGCCCTAATTTACATTTCTTAGATATACTAAGATTACATATTTTTAATGTTTATTAGATATTTCCATTTCTTCTATATTTCTCTATGTGTTTTCCTTAGTTTTCTGCTGGGGTTTTAATGTTTTTCTTATAGTTTTTGTAACTGTTCTATAGTTTATGAAGATGAAAGCTTAACCTATAAAAGAACTATACCATGGCTTCTGAGTACTCAAAGTGCAATTATCATCATCCACCATTTATCTAACATATTTGATATATACACAAAAAACTAAATTAATGAACTTAAGCTATCTATTTTAACTTAATATTCTCTTTTAAAGAGATCAAGAAGTTTTGCATCTTTATCCAACAGCGACAATTCTCAGGTCGTACGGATCGTACCTCTTCATGGCATATGAATTATACTACAAAACTGGATCTCACAAGATTATTATTATCTAGAAATGAACATTTCAATTGCCAAGACTGAAAGAAAAATTCATTATGTTCTGCAAAATGAGCAAGCATTTATCACGGAGAAATATCTAAAAGGAAGTTCCATGTTTGTCATGCATCATCTATTTTAGTCACTAGCCACTTTATAACACTTGTGAAATACTGGTTGTCACACGTACTTTGGATAATTGTATACATCATGGGTCAGCAAGTTACAGCCAAATCTCAGCCATCCCCACTTTTGTAAATAAAGTTTTATTAGAACACATTTATTAGTCATGCTCATTCATTTACATATTATCTAATGGCTGCTTTCACACTAGGAGATCAAAGTTGACTACTTAGCTTGCCAAGCCTAAAACGTCTACTATCTGGCTCTTTACAATATAGACAGCTAAAACATCTGAGTAAATGATTTTACTCATTCTTGGAAGCCAGCACAAACATTCGGATACTAACTCATGGAGCTCATACTCTAGTACAGTGAAAGACTTGTATGCAAATAACTTATAATACAAGGTATAAAAAGCTAAGTGCTCTAAGAAAGGTAAAGAGTGTTAGAAAAAGAAAGAGTCTTTCCAGTGGGGAAAATCTTGAAGGAAGCAACTTTTGCACTGGGTTTTAAAGGATGGCTATAATTTGGACATATAGGATGGAGAGACTTCCAGTGTGAAGAAAAGTAGAGTTGTGAAAGAAAACAAACATTAACAGTGTACTTCGCATGGAGAAGCACAGTTAGGAGAAAATGCTAATAAGTCCTTTGAAGCCAAAGCATAGGGAAGGCTTTCAATGTCAGAATGAGCAGTTTAGATTTTAAATACAATTAGGTTCAAGAGTAAGGAAGTTAACAGTGATTAGAACTGTGCTTTAGGAAGATCAGTCTATCAGCAGTATTTGAAATGAATTTGAGGACAGAGAGGTGATAAGGAAATTGTTACAAAGCTATAATAATCCATGACAGAAGTAATGAAGGTGGTGGCAATGGGACTGGAAAGAGAGGAGGGACTGGACAAAAATGAAACAAACACACTACTATCTTAGCAAAACCACTCAAACACTTACTATCAGACAGCAGCATTTGGATATAATATAAACCTTACTCATACGGGGTAAAAACTCTTCATCTCCTCTACCTCTGAACAAAATGATAATTGTTTCTATTTAGTTCTGATAATTTCAAAAAGAGGGACTATTTAAATAATAATTTAAAGTGCTGGACTACCACTTTATCCCATTTTTAAACTTACTCTGGATAAAAACACACATTGAAACAGAATTCGTTTGCTAGGGCTCCCTCTGCTTGACCACTGGAATAAAAGTCTGATCTTAAATTTGGGCTCTTAGTTGCTTCTGCTGAATTCCTGAAAATAAGAATAGTTGGATTTGCTTCAGAAGCTCCTCGCCAGGTTTATCAAATGCCCTCCTCAGGAGGGGAAACATAAAATATCTTTCTCTGTATTTTCCAAAACACCAATAATTTTATTGTTTCTTAACTGATTAATATTTAAAGAGAGTTTTAGATTCACTGACATAGAGAAGAGACTTGTGGTTATCAAGGGGGAGGCGGGTGGGAGAGGAATGGATTGGGAGTTTGGGATTAGCAAATGCAAACTATGATATATAGAATGGATAAACAACAAGGTCCTACTGTATAGCACAGGAAACTATATTCAATATCCTGTGATAAGCCATAATGGAAAAGAATATGAAAAAGAATATGTGTGTGTGTGTGTGTGTGTGTGTGTGTGTATATATATATATATATATATATAAACTGAGTCACTTTGCTGTACAGCAGAAATTAACACAACATTGTAAATTAACTATATTTCAATAAAATACATTTTTAAAAAAGAAGAGTTTTGGGCTTCCCTGGTGGCGCAGTGGTTGAGAATCTGCCTGCTAATGCAGGGGACACGGGTTCGAGCCCTGGTCTGGGAAGATCCCACATGCCGCGGAGCAACTAGGTCCGTGAGCCACAACTACTGAGCCTGCGCGTCTGGAGCCTGTGCTCCGCAACAAGAGAGCCCGCGATAGTGAGAGGCCCGCGCACCGTGATGAAGAGTGGCCCCCGCTTGCCGCAACTAGAGAAAGCCCTAGCACAGAAACGAAGACCCAACATAGCAATCAATCAATCAATCAATCAATAAATCTTTAAAAAAAAAAAAAAAAAAGCCTGTGCCTTTAAAAAAAAAAACCATATTAAGATGGTTTAAAAAAAAAAGCATAATTATTAAATAAAAAAAAAAAAGAAGAGTTTTATATTCAAAGCTCACAAACATTTAAATAATATACAAGGATAAGCTGGAATTCACCAGACTGATGTTTTATAGGTAAGGAAATTATTCTAAAGACCGGTTTTCCCTCACAATAAATATTGGGTTGGCCAAAAAGTTTGTTCGGAACTTTTGGGCCAACCCAGTGCTTAAATCCCAAAAAAAAAAAAAAAAAAAGACCGGTTTTATATTCTCTGCTCATTAAGAACTAAACTGCAGCTCCCTGTCAGTTGGCTTCTGGCTGGGTTCTACCAACAGAATACAAAAACAGTATATTGGAAGGTAGGAGAAAGGGAGAAGACGAGGTATTTCTCCCTGCCTTTCTCTCTACCTAAGACTGAATCTCCCAGTGGCTTCAACTCCTTTTGGAAAAGTCCAGTTCCCACCAAGTAACCCTAGCCCCTGGCCTCCAGGCCCAACTCCTACCTGTATCCCTCCATTTATCACTTCTTGCCTTTTACTACTGCTAATCTCTGGGTTGCTTCACCATCTCTTGTAGCTTCTCAAGTCTTCCATCACCCATGTAACCAATTATCTGCATTAAAGTCTCTCTATGTAAAAGGAAGGAGGGTGGGAGGGAGGGACGGAAGAGCAAAGTGGCCCTAGGCCTTTCTTTTCTGACTCTAGTGTACCCACCGTCCAGCTTCCACTAGCCTCATTTCACAATGGAAAAGAAACAGCAATCACAGCAGTAAACTTTCTAGATCACTTGTATAAACCCATCCTTCTCAAACTGGAGTATATGTTGCTTTGCATTACATGGGTATGCCAGGATGATTTATGTGAAACTACAAGATAACCATGTCATATTTTTCTGTTGTGTCTACAGTGATTTTAAAAAATTATTTGTATATTAAAACAAACCACAAGGGTAGTGTCAATTCAACGGGGAAGAGCCTTCAACAAATGGTGTTGGGACAACTGGATATCCATCCACATGCAAAGAGTGAAACTGAACCCCCATCTCATAGCCGTATACAAAAATTAACTCAAAATGGATCATAGATGTAATTTTAGAACTAAAACTACAAAATTCTTAGAAGAAAACATATGCGTAAATCTTTATGACCCTGGATTAAGCAATGGTTTCTTAGGTATGACACCAAAGCAGTAGCAACCTAAGAAAAAAAATATATTGGACTTTCTCAAAATTGAACTTTTGTACTTCAAAGGACATTATCAAGAAAGTGAAAAGATAATTCACAGAATGGGAGAAAATATTTACAAATTACATCTAATAAGCGACTTGTATCTAGAATATATAAAGGAATCTTACAACTCATAACAAAATGACAACCCAATTAAAAACTAGGCAAATGATATGAACAGACATTTCTCTAAAGATGATACATAAATGGCCAATATCTTTGGTCATAAGTAAAATGCAAATCAAAACCACAATGAGATAGTTGTCTGGGGCATAATGTGGGGAAGCAAACTAACTACAAAGGGGTGTGAAAGAACTTTCAGGGAAGAAAGAAATATTCTACAATACATCTTGACTGGGGCGTATGTATTTGTCAAAAGTCACCAACCTCTACACTTAAAATCCATGAGTTTTATATTCAAATTATATGTAAATTATCAACTTTTTAAAAAGTAAGCCATCTAGAGTCTATTTCTTCAACAGAAGAAAAGAAGCAAAGGATCAAATATGTTCAATTACCTAACTATGCTATTATACAATTAGTAAAAACTGAAAGAGAAGTGATTTTTTCTGCCAGAGCAAAGGAAGTACGAAATTGATACAAAGATCTTTTAGAAATACAGAAAATGACTGAAGTATTAAATAAGCACACACTTGGGGGTTTTATAAACTGCTGTAAACTGGGGATTCATAGGAAAACACTGTTTTGGCTGCTAAAACATAAAATGTTCATATTAGATGTCATTATCATCAATGCTAACTTTATACACTACCATATTACAACTGAATAATTACACTTAGCAGACACTGAGTAACCACAAAAGTAGTCTCATAAGAAACTACTTTGCTAATAAAAATTTCTAGGAAACGGGTGACATCTTAATAGCTTATTTCCAGGGATCTTTACAGCAACAGTTTTGTTATATATCAGTATTATTGTCTGAAATTACTCTGTATAACTGCTTAAAAATAACTGAAGTTCATAGCCTTGGGAAAAAAAATCTTAGATTATCCATGTATCACCTACAAAAAAAAAAAAAAAGTAGAGCTTTCTTCTTTATTCTTTTTGATAATTCTGTAAATTATAATGCTACAGATACACTGTATTAACAAATATCTAAAGCAAGCAAAGACATAAAATTCACAAGTTCAATTAAAAAAAAAATTTCCAACAATGCAGTAGAAAAACATAGTTTCCCTTACCTCATCATCATCATCAGAATCATTCCCAAACACTGAAGGTTTTTGCAAAACAGGGTGCAACTGCTGTGCTTTCTTTGGCAAAGTAAGCCCATACCTGCATATTTTTTTTTGAAATAGAAATTACACCATTATATCTAAATGTTAAACAATAATACATCCACTGCCTCTTCCAGACGAAGCTACCAAGTCAAAACATGTCATATAACCTATGAACATAAAACACTGGTTCTGATTTTCAACTATCTAAAAGTTCTAATATGCGCTAAGATTTTATAATTATTACTCTAAGTGATTATTTGTGGGCCAAAATCAAAATACCATTTTAATCAAAGAAGGGAAGTGAATGAAGAGTTCAGAAATGTTTTAGATGGTGAAATGATAGCAAGGTTTTAAAAAGAACATGTTAGTGGGAAGCTCAGTTGATGTCCACTAAAAATAAAAACGCTCTAAATTATCGTTGTGATCTAACAAGAGTCAAGAAAATACTTTTTTTTCTCCTATTGGGTACACAATTTTAAAGAAGTTATTGGATAAAGGTTAATGTCACCCATGAAAATTTTTTAAAAGATTACATTAACTGAGAAACCCAAGTAGCCACGGGGCAAATTGCCATTACACTTTATTAAGCACACTTGCTTTGTCTTGGAGCACCTGAAAGAACCATCCCATCAGATCCAACTCATTTAGTTTCTCACGTTTTGGCCTTTAAGACGCAGAAATCACGGGAAGCCGCATCACAAGCGAGGATTATACATCAAAGATAAAACTTCCAAGAACATATAACATTTGTCTCTTTTGTGGCAACGTATACCCCAATTCCCTATATGCCTACCCTTTTCTGTGACTTCTCAGCACAACGTTCCTAAACCGAGAAGGGAGGGCGGTAATCAGAACTTGACCTGCCAAGTAGAACAAGGCCCTCTAAGAAAGCCAGGAATTGTCTCTCTTCTCATTGCCCCTGAAAGCATCCAACCGGGGAGAAACTCAAGCGCGGGGTAGGAAGCAAGACTGAGGGGCCTCAGACCGAGCTTTTGGAAAATAGAAAAGTCTCGCTCTCTGCCCCTCAGCCTAACTTCCTTTATTTCCTCACAAGTTTCTCCCTCAAACTTCGGGCTTCCATCCTGGAAAATGTGGGGGGGGATGGGAATATATGTTCCTCAGGATTTCTCGCTTTCCCCCATCTCTATCCCTGACGACACAGCCCCTTCACTTCCAGCGCACTTGTACTGCTCGGCCAAAGACACAGTCGCCGTGGTGTCTCGTTCCCCAGCCTAACCCTAACTCCCAGGTCACTCACTGCCTGCCCGGAATCGCCATCTTGCTCCCGTCTCCGCTGAACGTGGCCGACGCCGACGTGACGCTGACGCAGACGCCGACGTCGAACGTGAGCTCTCGCGCGGGTTTGGGCGGCCTAGAACCCGCCTACCGGCTGGGTTCGCGTTTTGTGTTGCTTCCGCACTGCTGGGAGTCTGATGTTTGGCTTTGGGCGTTGTTTTGAAAACCGACAGACTGCCTCGAAATCAGTGGGAAGAAAGGAATGGCAAAATTTTAGGCCAGAGGTTCGCAGAGAGTGGTCCTGGGACCAGCAGAATTGGCATCACCCGGGAATTTGTTAGAAATGCAAACTTTCCGGCTCTGTTCCACATCTACGGAATCAGAAACTCTGGGACGGGGCCCAGAAATCTGAATATTAACGAGCTCTCCAGGTAATTCTGATACTCAAGTTTGAAAACCACTGCCCTAGGCTATCGATTTCTCCCCACCACCACCCCCGAGGTACTCAGTGTGAATATACCTGGCTCAGGGTAATTTGGCAGAAGATGAAAATCTATACGCTAAGTATCTCATTATAGGACAGAAATGATTAATAAAATACCGTGGTACCACTGAGTATAGGAAGTAAAATTATATATGATACTTTTTTTAAAATGCTAGTCACATTTCACCTGTGGACCCACTCATTCTCGGCCCCTTCCAAACTAGTAACAGCAAAGAGATCTTTCGAATTACCGACAGAAGAATGTTAAAATCTCCAGCTGTAATTGTGGATTTGTGTATTTCTCTTTTTACTCCTGTCATGTTTTGTTTCATGTATTTTGAAGTTTTGTTATTAGATATATAAACATGTAGGATTGTTATGTCCTCTTACATTGACCCCTATACCATTAAGAAATGATCCTCTTTATTTTTTATTTATTTTTATCTACTTTATCTGATATTAATATAACCAGCATTGTTAGCATAGTGTATCTTTTCCCATCCTTTTACTTTTAACCTATTTTAATTAGTTTGTGTCTTTATATTTAAAGTGGTTCTCTTGTTGATAGCATATAGTTGGGTCTTGCTTTTTTATCCGGTCTGGCAATTTCTTCCTTTTAACGTGGGTATTTAGAACATTTTCATTAAAGCAGTTATTAGTATAGTTGCAATTTGTTTTCTCTTTTTCCTATCTGTTCTTTGTACTCCTCCCTCCACCTTCCCCTGCCCTTTTGAATTAATCAATAAATTTTTATGACTCTGCTTCAGATTTTTATGCTTCAACTTCTTTGTTGGCTTATTGGCCATACTTTGCTTTTTTTTTTTTTTTTTAAGGTTTTGCTTTAGGGTTTCTGGTACACATCTTTAACTTATCACAGTCTACCTTAAAGTAAGAATAAAGCACTTTCTGTATAGTATAAAAACTTTATAAAAGTATAGTTCCATTTTCCCTCTCTGAGACTTTGTGCTATATTTGTCACACATTTTACTTCTACCTATGTTATAAATGCACAATAAATTATCATTTTTGCTTTAAACAGTCAATTATCTTTTAAAAATATTTTTAAATAAGAAAAATGTTATGTTTATCCACATATTTACCATTTCCCGTGGCTGCGTATCTTTGTGAAGATCCAGATTTCTTTTTTTTTTTTTCTTTTTAGCAGGAAGGGGTGGGGTAGTGGGAGGAGGAATTGGATGGTCAAAGGGTACAAACTTCCAGTTATAAGATAAAGTATTAGGATGTAATGTACAACATGATTAATAAAGTTGACATTGCTGTATGTTATATATGAAAGTTGTTAAGAGGGTAAATCCTAAGAGTTCTCATCACAAGGAAAAATATTTTTTCTTTTTCTTTTGTATCTATATGAAATGATGGATGTTCACTAAATTTACTGTAATCATTTCATGATGTATGTAAGTCAAATTATTATGCTGTACACCATAAACTTATACAGTGCTGTATGTTAATTATATCTTAATAAAACTGGAAGAAATAAAGTTGAAAGAAAACGCAAAAGAATCCACAGGCACACGTTCTATTAGCTGTCAGAACGATGACATCATCACACATCATGAAGCCTCTGGAAAGTTCAACTGCACACTGGTGTGAGGATGAGTGAAAAAGGCAAATGATGTCATAATATTGTTAGAAATATAGTTTTGACCTGGAAAATCCCAGAAGTGTTTTAGGGACCTTGGGAGTCCACAGACCACATTTTGAGATCCACTCTTCTAAATGCATTAATGCTGAGATATATTATTAAAGGAATTATATAGCTTTTCATATAGGAATATGCTGAATGTCTTTTTTTCCCCCAAAGTGATTAGGGTAAGGCTAGATAGAAGCCAAATATGAAATCTGCTTGGGGCACAGTGAAATAAGAGGGAAAAAATATATATACATATATAGACACATATATTGGTTTCTGCCCCAGATTCCCGGTACAGAGCTCCTAACCTTTGTGATTTCCTGAGTAATTAGAGCACTAAGAGCAACTGTTGTTTTGATACTTGGTCTTTGACCCTAGTTCCTGGTTCCCTGGGTGATAGGGGTTATTTTGTTCCAATGAGGTAACTCTTGGTGGGCTTCTGGATAGCATCAGCATGGGGGCTAGTCACCAGAGAGACCACACTATAACTAGAAGCTTGGAACTTTCTACCCCACCTCCCATCCTCCGGGAAGAAGAGAGAGGTTTTAAACCAGATTAATGATCCATCATGCCTACATAATGAAGCCTCCATAAACAACCCAAAAGTATGGAATTCTAAGAGCTTCCAGGTTGGTGAACATATCCACCTGCCCAGAGGGTGGTACACCCCAACTTCATGAGGACAGAAGTGCCCTTCCTGACCTTACCTATGTATCTCTATCTGGTTGTTTATATGTATACTTTATCATATCCCTTATATAATAAATAGGTCAATGTAAAAAGAAAAGAAAAATATTATGTTTATTCACGTATTTACCATTTCCACTGTCTCCATATCTTTGTGTAGAACCAGATTTCTATTTAGTATAAGCATCTTTTTTTTAAACAGCTTTATTGAGACATTATTCACATACGATGCAATTCACCCGTTTAAAGCATACAATTCAGGACTTCCCTGGCGGTCCAGTGGTTAAGACTCCACGCTTCCACTGCAGGGGTCATGGGTTCAATACCTGGTACCGGAACTAAGATCCCGTACGCCATGCCATGCAGCCAAAAAAAAAAAATTAAAACAAAACAAAACCGTACAATTCAATGGTTTTTAATATATTCAGAGAGTTGTGCTACCATCATCACAAGCAATTTTAGGATACTTTCAATACCCAGAAAAAAAACCATGTACCCATTAGTCACTCCCATTTACCGCCCCCGCAACAGCAGGCAACCAGTAATCTACTTCTGTTCTCTATGGACCTGCAGTCCTATTAGTTTTTTTTTTTTTTTTTTTTTTTTAATTTTTTTATTTATTTATTTTTTATTTATGGCTGTGTTGGGTCTTCGTTTCTGTGCGAGGGCTTTCTCTAGTTGTGGCAAGTGGGGGCCACTCTTCATCGCGATGCGCGAGCCTCTCACTATCGCGGCCTCTCTTGTTGCGGAGCACAGGCTCCAGACGCGCAGGCTCAGTAGTTGTGGCACATGGGCTTAGTTGCTCCGTGGCATGTGGGATCTTCCCAGACCAGGACTCGAACTCGTGTGCCCTGCATTGGCAGGCAGATTCTCAACCACTGCGCCACCAGGGAAGCCCCCCTATTAGTTTTTGCTGTGTGTATTTTGGAACTATGTTGTTAGGTGTGTAACTATTTAAGATTTTTGTGTCTTCTTAATTAATTGACCCTTTTTTCATTATGGAATGACCTTTATCACAGTAATATTCTTTGCTCTGAAATCTACTTTGTCTGATATCTTTATAGTCACTCCAGCCACTCCAAAAGTTTTCTTTTGACATGAACGCCAGGGAAAGCAAAAAGATGTTCAGGAAAGGAAAATAATTGTAACTTACTAAATAGCTAAGCCCTAAATAGCATACATGATCATGATAATGCAAACACTGAATATCCAGCTATTCTGATCTAAATTACTATGTAATTATATTGGGAAGAAGGAAGGAGTGGGAAATTGTATGTGTTTGTGTGTGTGTGGATGCACACACCGGGGAAGGAGCTAAATCTTTGTATTGCATACTGGGAGGTTAATAAATATTGCCTAATTCAGGAAAAAACAAAAAAAGTAGTCACACAGCGTGTTATTTTGCAATATGGAGGCACATGTCAAAACTACAGCCAGAATAGGGGTTGGAAAACTTTTTAAGCAAAGGGTTAGATAGTAAATATTTAGGCTTTATGGGTCATAAGTCTCTGTGGCAGCTACTCAGCTCTGCCCAGTGGTATGAAAGCAGTCATAGACAATATGGGCATGGCTTTTCCAACAAAACTTTATCATGACAGGCAACTAGCCAGATTTAGCTTGTGGGCTGTTTATTAACTCCTGAGATAAAAGAACTGAAAGTAGGTGACTCAGAAACAAGGAAAATAGGGGTGAGGTTGAGCTGGGAAATGCTCTGGTCTTGATAGACCTTGTATGACAGAAGGACTCTTTAAACTATGAGCATGTGTTACTTTGCTTAAAATAAAAAGAATCGATAAAGGGTAAAAATAAAGCCTCCTGCCTGGGCTGTCTGCCTCTTACTTATAGAGACTGGATAGGAAATTAGTTACACAAAGTTATCCAGCTCGATATCCTATATAATGCAAGCTTCTGTATTCTCCCATTGCCTTTAAGCTCAGGCAGTAGGTTGAGGAGAGGTAAAATATGGTTAATGACTAGGAGATGGAACACCCACCAAGAGGAATTACAATGCCTACAGAGAAAGACATAGGCAATATTTAATTAATTGATCTTGCCTGCTGAGAAGTCTTTATAATAAGGTCATGGAAGGGAGAGTAGGAACATAGAGTTGAGGATGTAGGGTGGGGTTAGGTGGGAGTGGCATTGCATAAAACCTTACAGAAGAGGAATGAAAATTCCCTAAATTACCTGCAGAGGGTCTTCTGAGTCCGTAGATTGGGGATGTCTGTGGAAGTTAAGGGCAGCTGGTTGCCTGATCACATTTAGATTATGAAGGAATGGGAAGTCAGTCACAAAAGACCACATAATGTATGATTCCTTTTATATAAAATATCCAGAACAGGCAAACCCATAGAGAAAGCAAGGTTAGTAGTTCCCTAGGGCTGGGGTGAGGAAAAATGGGGAGTGATTGCTAATAGGTATGGAGTTTTTATGGGGGTGATGAAAATGTTCTGAAATTGATTGTTGTAAATGGTTGAACAATTTTGTGAATATACTAAAAAGCATTTTCATTAAGTATGTGAATTGTATAATATATGTGTTATATTTCAATAAAGCTGTTAAAAGAGCCAATAGGAGCTTTTCTGAGATTCCAATATCATTGTCTTGAAATCTTACGTTGTTTCTGGACCATGGAAAGCTATAATTATAAAGGAAAGTGGTCTGGATGGTCTACACCATGCAGTGTCATTGTTACCTATAAACTATGGAGAAAGAGCTAATAAAAAATCCAATTAATCAAGTCTAAGCTTCTGAAGTATATGTAAATACAAATAAATCAATAAATCTATTGAGTCAAATAAATAGGTTTAAATATAAACCTACATCTAAATTTTTGTCAAGTATACATAACATCCTCTTCACTAAAAGAGTAAACTCCTGGTGTTAAGGGATAGGATTTTACTTGAACGATAGTTAGATAAATTCAACCCTGTTGGTTGCTTAATTTTAAAGTAGTTTCCAAAAGACTAATAGCATAGTCTTTAGCCTAGTAAAGTCTGGAAAGTGTTGGTGAGATGTCTGGAATGCTGGCAAGAGCAATAAAACAGAAATTAGGACATGTGGGTGCCTCTTACTAGCTATTGTGACCTAAATAACTCACTCTTTGAGCCTATTTCCTTGGTTATAAAATGGGCATAGTATTGTAATATCGAGACTGCCACCTTACACGTTATGAGGAGGATCAAATGAGCTAGTATGTGAAAATGCTGATACTTCAAAAAAGTTAAAATGCCATGCAAGTGTGTGATAATTTATCATTAACCTGGATGCCATTTAGTTAACTCCCATGATAATGGTTAAACAGGTGGCAGTCTGCAAAAATTTCCCCTCCTTGCTGCCTAAAATGCCATTTGTATTCACAGTGGACTCTTTATAAGCTTGATCTGAAGCCATCACGATATGTGGCTA
Organism: Balaenoptera physalus; assembly: GCF_965194825.1. NCBI lineage: Eukaryota > Metazoa > Chordata > Mammalia > Artiodactyla > Balaenopteridae > Balaenoptera > Balaenoptera physalus. Next base: position 49,949,540 of record NC_138901.1, on the reverse strand, counting down.
TCAGTTTAATATCTTCAAGAACATTGTTCCTAGAAATGTTGCTGCAAATGCCCTGAAAAGACCACTTCCAAATATGAAACAGGCTTTTAGGTTAAAACTGGGCATGCGATCATCCAAGAGATGAGGACTGGTAATAACACTGCCATCTTATCAGAAAAGGTTAAAAAGGGACCTCCAATCTCAAAATATAAGATGTTTGGAACACATCACATTTTGTCAACCAAATAAAGAAAATGAAGTTTAATTTCCCAAAATTTTATTAAAAATGGACTCTGTCATCAGATATCTTATTGCAAAGATGAAATCTCACAAAAGAGCAGTAAAGTTTGCTGTAGTAAGAAGCTTTAAATAAATATAAATTCTTTTTGCAGTTCTTGAACTTGAGAGGATTTTGTTATTTAAAAAAAGTGTTTTCTTTTTTCCATAAGTCATGGACAAACATTTTCCCAGAATTTCTATTCATTGAAATAACTTTTAAGTTGTTAAGGTAAGTAGGGGTGGGGGGTGGAGATGGGGATGGGGAGGAAGTGGTGCTCATATAAGTCTTTCAAAAATTAAAAAAAAATTCCCAGTCCATCTCTTAAAATCTTTATTACTTGGTGCTCTTTTGATGTAAAAACTGCCAGTTTTTCTAAATCCTCAGTCTTTCTTCACTTGGACCTTAAAAAAATTAAAATAACTCTGCCCAACGAACCATAATAGTCCCATGCCAGATACAATGCTAAAACTAAAAGGAAACTTTAAAATATATTCTATAACATACATTTGGTTATGGCTACCTTAACTGGATATTTTTTAGATCAAATTTCTCCTTAGGTAGCACTTTTGGTTTTATAAGGCGCTGAGATAAATGTCTAGGAGAAGAATATGTTTATGTGGCACTCCTCTCCAAATGAAAATATTTTATAGTTAACAAAACTGAACATGACAAAAATACCCTAAATACAGTAGCAATTCCATTAGCATTTCCCTAGCAAGCTTCCCCCTGGCATTTTTGCATACACATAGGAGTTAGTCTTGGATGGCAACGGGGGTGAAATGGCACTATTTATTTTTTTGTTCAGCTTCATAAGAGCTGAACAGATGTGTGCCCAGTGGTATAAGTATTCGATAGCAGTATTACCAAATTTCCATACTTCAATTCGAGAATGATCTGCACCAAGAAAAAAAAAAAGTGTGAATAGTTTTGTACTTTTATTACTAAAATATATTTTAATACTAAAATATAAAATATAAATTATGACAAAAGTTCATTAGATATATTTTGAGTCAAAACCATAGCAGAATCTTGTTTAAATATGTAATTATAGGAAAATGGATAAATAAATTTCCTTATATTCATATAATGGAATACTACACAGCATTTAACAATTAAAGAACTAGAGCTACATATACCATTGTGGATAAATCTCAAAAACATACTGTTGAGAACAATAAGTTGTAGAATAGTATGTCCTTTTGGATATAGTTAAAAACAATTTTAAAACCTGAAAAATAATATTATATTGTTTATGGATTCATAGGCATGTAGTAAAAGTAAGAAATCATGATGAAACTGATAAACACCAAATTCATAATAATATTAGCTCTAGGGAGGAAGAGAAGAGAATGGCGTCAGGGAGGGGTATACAAAGTCTCAACTGTTCCTATAATGTTTTCTTTCTTTAAGAAAGTCTGACTCAACCACGCATAATGTTAAGGTTGGATATAGAATATGGCTCCATAATGACTACACAGGTGTTAGTCTCTAACTTCTGTGTTTGAAATATTTCCTAATTAAAAACTATTTTTAAACATAAAATCACTGCACACCAAAACATTTCATTTGTTAGACTGCTAATTATTAAGCTGCCATTCGTAAAAGTTACTTTTTCCCAGGAGTCAGTCAGTGACTAATATTCAGATAGAATGGTCCAATGGAAAGAGAATATACTTTAAAGTTGAAAGGATCTGATCTTGGCTGTACCCCAACTAGTTTTGTGACCTTGAAAAAAGTCACTTAATTGCTCTGAGCCTGTTTCTTCTTCCAAAAAACAGAGATAACTCAGAATTGCTATGAGGATTAATGAGAAAAGATATGCAAAACTCTGTCACAGAGTAGTTGCTCAAAAAAATGTTAATTACCTTCCTTCTTTCAGGTGCCTTCTACCCTCAGGTCTATGTTTTACTCATTTTTGTTACTTCTAGTGTCTAATACAGTTCCTAACCCAATAAATGTTTGCTGATTTGAGTTGAATCAAACTATTAAGTGATACTTATAATTGAATAAGAGGTTTTAAATGTTGTCTTCTATACAGTAGCTCATTAACAACACTGACAATTATGTCACTTATGGATATCTATTAGGATGACAAAACAGAACATATATTATTTCCCTATCTTCTATCAACATGAAGGAACAAATTTCCCTGAATTTGGCTTAGACTTTCTATAGTTTTGAAGGCATCACTACCACAAAAGGTACAATGTGGGACAGGAAAGGCACATAAAATATGGAAAACATACTTGTCTCATTTTTATTTGAAGCTCACTTTAAAACACGTGGGTACAATTTTCTAAAATTCTGTTTTAACACACGCACGCACACACACAGAGGTACTGTCTTCTCTCAGTTGTAGGTGTTTAATAAATGTTGATTGAAACAACATTAAATTGTGGAATAATTAAGTTAGACTTTTCAAATACTAAGTCTTTTCAGTAACATTAGTGACAATTATGAATAAAAATTAAAACAGATGCTGGTCATGAGAGCACATTAAAAATACCTGATTCATATCACATTATGGGTAATACTAGACAAATAACATGCATACTTAAAATATTGAGATGCATTTGTTATAATTGATCCTTTTTTGTATTAATTAGCTTCCTGGAAGCTTTAAAAGTTAATGCTATAGGCTGCAAAGATTACTTTGATTATCATAATGTTCCAATGTTATGAATCTAAATTAAATAAAAGTTCACTCTAGAACACTCCTAAAACCAGTCCTAACTAATTTTCTGAGATATAACAGCTCTGCTACTCCCCACAGCCTTTATTCTGCCTTTTCCAGATCCCCATTAACAGCCCTGTTGCATTGACGCCTGCCAGTGTTCTTATCCGACATCCAAATGATCAGACCCCTATCTGCAGCCATTATTAAGCTAATCAGCCATCTCCATGGTGATTCAAGGATATGAGGATGGGGAGCGAGGTCGCTCCCTTTCACAAGCCCCTGTTGCTTATTTCCTGTTTTACTATTACCGAGCACAGAAGCTCCGAACCTGTCTGGGTGGAGGTTCCTGTTTCCCTGCCCCGTTTCAATGAGAGATTGATGCCTTAACAACTGGCTCTAATGATTTCTCTAATGAAGCCTCCATCGGTCGGCTGGGTTCCCAGTAACAACGGTTGAGTGTTACTGCCCTCTTGTGGTGGATAGACGCCAGATCGCTGCAGTTCAGCAGAGCTCCAATGCGCATAGACTTAGTAATTCTTCCTTTGTAAAGGATATAGTAAATTATTTGAATATATCTGAGTTTAAAAACTTGCTGGGTCAAACTTTGAATCTCTGTTTATGAACCTATTAATTCAGAAATATTTTATGGTATTTTTGTAGGGTCTAGCTTAATCAAACTTTTAATTACATAGGGAATTCATTCTGCTGAAAACATTGGGGTATTATAGGATATTTATTATTAAAATTCCATTTATGGATCTCTGCTTTAACACTGGATTAAGGTAAATCCTTTGGGAATGATAGACAATTAGAAAGATGTGCGAAAAAAAAAAAAAAAAAAGAAAGATGTGCGAAGCAAAAAAGAATGAAGTTCTTAAGCTTAAAGTCCAAAAGTTAAAGTGTAACTGCTTCAACTAAAAACTAACCCAAGATCAGCAAGCAGTGTATCTTTTTTTAAAATTTTTGGTTGCATTGGGTCTTTGTTGCTGCATGCGGGCTTTCTCTAGTTGTGACGAGCGGGGACTACTCTTCGTTGCGGTGCGCGGGTTTCTCACTGCAGTGGCTTCTCTTGTTGCAGAGCACGGGCTCTAGGCGTGCGGGCTTCAGTAGTTGTGGCACGTGGGCTCAGTAGTTGTGGCTCACGAGCTCTAGAGCACAGGCTCAGTCGTTGTGGCGCACGGGCTTAGTTGCTCTGCAGCCTGTGGGATCTTCCTGGAGCAGGGCTCAAACCCGTGTCCCCTGAATTGGCAGGTGGATTCTTAACCACTGCGCCACCAGGGAAGTCCCTTTACTGTTTATTTAAATTAAATTATTTTAAAACACTTTTAAACAAAAAATAGAAACTCGCTGTTGATGTGATAAAACCATTACAAATAAAAGTTGAACGATATTTTTCTTGTATTCCAATGGCACAGGTATCAGTTGTTTGCTCCTTTTTGTTTGGAGCTTAGTGTGGGAAGCCTACAGGGGTCTTTGCGTTCAGTAAACACACTCATACTCTCCCTGTTTTCACTCTGGTACTCTCCCTCTCAGTTGTGTCTGATGTCCCCCAGTCCAGAGACCTTCTAGGTTACCCTCTCTGAGGAATAAATTTCTAGGGTTGGGGAGGGAAGGTTGCCCAGTGGCGTGACGTAGAGAAGATGAGATACAGAGACCAAAACGCTAAACCAGAAAGATGAGAAACAACAGGGAGAAGAAAACTTCAAAAAATACTTACCGGGCTTCCCTGGTGGTGCAGTGGTTGAGAATCTGCCTGCCAATGCAGGGGACACGGGTTCGAGCCCTGGTCTGGGAAGATCCCACATGCCGCAGAGCAACTAGGCCCGTGAGCCACAACTACTGAGCCGGCGCGTCTGGAGCCTATGCTCCGCAACAAGAGAGGCCGCGACAGTGAGAGGCCCGCGCACTGCGATGAAGAGTGGCCCCCACTCGCCGCAACTAGAGAAAAGCCCTTGCACAGAAACGAAGACCCAACACAGCCATAAATAAATAAATAAATAAATAAAAATTAAAAAAAAAAATACTTACCATTAATACTCTCAGTGAGATAAGACATTGCATTCATGAAATATGAACAAGATGTTGTAGAAAGCAAATATTTAGAGAACAAGAGCAACAAAAGCTCTCAAACATTAAAATGCGCAGAAACAAAAATTCAATAGGATTAAAAGTTGAGAGAATGTCTCAGAAAGTTAAACAAAAAGACAAAAAGATGGAAAATAGGACAGAAAATACAGGGATTTTTGAGGCTGAATCTAGGAGATCCCATGTCTGAATAATAGGAGGAGTTCCAAAGAGGGAACACAGAAAAGGGAGGGTAGGGCCTCCACTAACCTCTAGGTCATTTTTGTGTAAATAAGAAAAAGACACCTACCATGGATGAATATACTCTATAAGCACACGGCTTGCTGAGCAGAAAAAGGTGTATGATCTACTGTATAGCACAGGGAACTCTGCTCAATGTTATGTGGCAGCCTGGATGGGGGAGAGTCTGGGGGAGAATGGATACATGTATATGTATGGTTGAGTCGCCTTGCTGTGCACCTGAAACTATCACAACACTGTTAATCGGCTATACTCCAATATAAAATTAAAAGTTAAAAAAAAAAAAAGAAAGAAAAAGGTGTGAGGAAAGAGATACCCCTCCTCCAAGCAGATGTAGCCTTAAGCTGAAGCACACAGTTTAGTGAATGGAATTCTGGTTAGATTTCAGCCCCCACCATCCTCAGCAGGGCACATTTGTGCAGTGCACAGACTGCACAGCCGTAAGTAGCAGCCTTGATGCCATGAAGGAAATCATCAGGACTTAAGGACCTGTGTTTCACAATTGAAAAGGCCCAGTGAGTGCTCAGATCAATGGATGAAAACAGGCCCACATCAAGACATAGCATTATGAAATTTCACAGTCTTGGAGATAAAGGAGTAATTCTATAGCTTCTGGAGAGAAACAAAACAAAACATGCACAGAATCAGAAAGTTACATGCGCAGAATCAGAAAGGCTTCAGACTTCTTTTCAACAGCAAGCTTGGAAGTTTCCAAGTTTCTTCTAACAATGGAGCCATTTCCTCAAGAAGTTAACCATAGAGTTTCCATATGACCCAGCAATTCCACTCCTAGTTATGTATCAAGAGAACTGAAAACATATACTCACACAAAAACTTGTAAACAAATACTCATAGCAGTATTATTTATAATAGCCAAAAAGTAGAAACAACCCACATGTCCATCGACTGATAAATGGATAAATAAAATGTGGTATATCCTTATAATAGACTATTATTCAGCTATAAGAAAGTAATGAAGTACTGGTACATGCTTGGACATAGATGAACCTTGAAACATTATGCTAAGTGAAAGAAGCCACATACAAAAGCCACCTATTGTATGATTCCATTTATATGAAATGTCCAGAATAGGCAAATCTATAGAGACTGAAAGTAGATTAGTGGTTGCCAAGGGCTGGGGTGGGGAGGGGCAAAGGAGAGTGACTGCTAATGGGTACCAGGTTTCTTTCTAAAGTGATGAAAATGTTCTAAAATTAGATAGTGGTGATGATTGCACAACCTGGTGAACATACTAAAAACCACTAAATGGTATACTTTAAAAGAGTGAAATCTGTGGTATGTGAATTATATCTCAATTTCTAAAAAAAGACAATGGGGGACTTCTCTGGTGGCGCAGTGGTTAAGAATCTGCTGGCCAATGCAGGGGACATGGGTTCGAGCCCTGGTCCGGGAAGATGCCACATGCCTCGGAGCAACTAAACCTGTGCACCACAACTACTGAGCCCGCGTGCCACAACTACTCAAGCCCGCGTGCCTAGAGCCCAGGCTCTGCGACAAGAGAAGCCACCACAGTGAGAAGCCCACGCACTGCAATGAAGAGTAGCCCCCGCTCACTGCAACTAGAGAAAGCCCACACACAGCAACGAAGACCCAACGCAGCTAAAAAAAAAAAAAAAAAAAAAAGACAATGGGGCAATGTCTTTAAAATTACACTTCTTAGCAAACTGCAAATCAAATGTGACAGTTGAATAAAAACATCTTCACATGAAAAGTCTCAAAAAATTTACCATTCATGCACTAGTGCTCAGGAAACTACTAGAGATATGCTACCTCAAAACATGGGAGTAGATCGAGGAAGAATGAACCAAGAGAATGGCAAAGTAAATGCCTCTGACGGCAGCAAAATGAATTTCAGGAAGGCAGCTAAGGAGCAGATCTGGGGTGGAGGAAGGCCCCAGATTCAAAGAAAATTAAGATCTCTAGAAAGGATGGCTTCAAGAAAAAAAGAAATTGAAACCAACAAAAATTACCTGGTAAAACTGACTTTTTGGGAAATTAAAAATATGGAGAGACAAATGGAAGGGGTGAGAATAATTATGAAGTACAAAGAAAACTAAGCAATTTAAAAAATAAAAGGCAATTATTTACTTCAGGAAAAACAAAAAGTGAAAAAGAAATGATCAAAATATGCTACAATGCTCAGCTGTGGATATCTGAATAGGCAAAATCATGTAAACATTGCATTTTGATTTAACTCCAAATTGCAATACAATTTCATTGAGAGGGCAGGGTAAGAAAATTGTGGTATAACAGAACTAAACTTTCATCTATAAGAAGAAAATCATTTGACAAGGCTTAAATTAATGACTCAAAAGATAGCAATAGTGCATAATATTAGAAATATAGAAAATTTGAAAACAACAGAAGAAGCAGTCAAAAGAGTCAAAAAGAATTGCATGGTGAGAGGAACTGGGGAAAAGAGAGGAAAGGGATGGGCTAGTGACTTCTTTGTTAGAAGGCTTTTAGTTCTATTTGACCTTCTAAAGTACTTTAATAAAAAGTATGATATAATTTTTATAATCCTTTTGGGATAAAAGATTGTTTTAACATCCACTGAAATGAAAAAAATGAGTGACAAAGGAACTTGAAAAATATGTTTGCCTTAAATAGAAAAATGTTCTCATTAAACTGATTTTCAACAGCCTTTATCAGATATCAAAGCAATGGGATGTTACCCTAACAAATAAAACCATTTTTTACATAATTCAATAACTACTATTGGAAAACTTCAAAATTTAAAATCAAAAGGAGTGATAAGGAACGAAAGAAAATAGCTAATTTAATTTTTCTCTTTCTTTTTCCCCCAGATGACTTGAAACTGGAAGGGAAATGCATGGGAAATGGGCAAGCATCTAGGCCCCAGGTCTTTACCAAATTCCAAAATAGTTCCTGAACAGTGTGTGAGTACTTGTCTCATATCTTAACTAAAAGGGCCCTTCAAGTGGTTCTTTTCAGGACAAGGGAATCTATTTTAGAACGGAATGGATGTTTCTACCTCTAGAGCCTGAAATTCGTGAGCAACTCATAAATATCACACTCTAGACTCCCTCTTAAACCCAGATCTAACTGGGATAGCAGCTCTTTTCCGACAAGTAGGAACAAGTCTTGGAAGAGACCACTATCCAAGAATACTAGGTTTGAAAAGGTGGTAGGGAACTGTAACCAAATTCAAGCCAAATTAATAGGACAAAACAATTTTCTTGGCTTCTTGTCCATTTCGTTCTGACTCATTTAAAAGAACCTGGCACATTTGCAGGTTCAGTTCAGTGCTGTGTTCGTATTTGCTACTTCTGGATGGTTGGCAGAATCCTGTCTGATCTTTAGCTGTGCAGTGGGAGGTGAAGGAGAGAGTCTTGCCCCACTTCGGGAATGGAGAGGGATGGAGAACAGCACGCAGTAGAGCCACCACGGTGGTGGCAATAGCAATTAGGGAAAGATCTCCAGGGGAAGGGTGAATCTTGAGGACAGAAGTTAATCAGGGCTGTGAGTCCAGCAGTCCTGCCCCCTGATGGTAGAGCATCTCCCTCCATTGTCATTCTTGGAGGATCATGGTGGTATTTTATGGAGGAAGCTGGTGAGTTTCTTTATAGATGGTGATAGCACTGAGGCTGTGGCTGCTTTGGAAGAGGAGCCCTGGGGCTCTCGCAGGAAAAGTGGAGGGCCTGGGGAACTCCTGCTGAGACCAGTGTCTGTGAACCTATAGACGCTTGGATTTAGGTGTGGGGCGGAAGTATGGCTACTTGCAGAAACACAGTTTCTAGACAGCAAAGTGATTCTGGTCACACTTGGAATGGGAGATAGCCCTTCTTACCTCTAGGTCTGAGAACATTTCCTGGTAGAAAACGTCTGTCCAAACCCACTGGGAAGGGGACATGGGACAGAAAAGCCAGGAGGCGGGCATCAGAGGTACAAAATGGAGTGAGGAGAACAGATTCATTACAAGGTGGTCAGGTCACGGGTCTTCAGGTAGAGAAGGCTAACTACGTGAGTACTTTAGGCAGAGTAACAGAGGGTAGCAGGCTTTTGATGCACTATGCACAGCTGTCCAGGAGTGGTCACTGGAGTCAGTGGGTCCCCCACAGGAAAGTATGTCAGCAACATTCACATGCAATGGCACAGTCTTGGGAAGCCAAGCCTGCTGAACAAAGCTGCCTAACGCTCCTTCAAAGATGACTGTCTCAATATAAAGGTGGGACACAGCTGCCTGGAATTCCACCAGAATATAAAATAACCCTTTCTAGAAATGCAAATCAAAACCACGATGAGATATCACAACACAACTGTTAGAATGGCTATTACCAAAATGAAAAACAAACAAACAAAAAAATCCCAAGAAATAACAAGTGCTGGCCAGGATGTGGAGAAAAGAGAACCCTTATGCACAGTTGGTAGGAATGTAAATTGGTGCAGTCACTATGGAAAACAATATGAAGTTTTCTCAAAACATTATAAATAGAACTACCATATGATCCAGCAATTCCATTTTTGGGTATATATCTGAAGGAAATGAAATCACTATCTTGAAGAGATAGCTGCACCCCTCACGTTCACTGCAGTGTTACTTACAATAACCAAGACGTGGGAACAACCTAGGTGTTCACTGACAGATGAATGAATAATGAAAATGTGATATATACATATAGTGGAATATTGTTCAGTCATAAAAAATAAGGAAATCCTTCCATTTGCAACAACATGGATGAAACTTCAGGGCATTAGGCTAAGTGAAATGAGTCAGACAAAGACAAATACCGTATGATCTCGCTAGAGCTAGGATGAAGTGGAGTGAGAGTTGGAAGCAGAAGCCCTAAAAAAGTGTGGGCACATCACCAGCCCTGACTCTGTCTTCTTGGCAAAATCATCAGTTTGGAAGGTTTGGTGAGTTAGGAGCTATGCCAAAAGTCCCTCCCCATCCTGGGCAGAACCTATAGGTATTGGTGGCATTTCATGCTGGGTGGAGTCATTGAGTAGGGGCCTTACTTACTTCTAGAAGAAGGCTCAGATAAACTTGGGCAGCAGAGTGCCCTGCCAGAAGACTCCTCTTTTTCTGGCACAAGCAGAAAGGTGCCCCAAGAGTTCTCTTTCCTTTCCCCAAATGAGGAGCTTAGAATTTCCTGATACAATTGCATCTGAAGGAGAGAGGGTTGGTACCTGGGTGGTCTATGAACTTTCTTGATTGCTTCAGAGACTGTGGTAATGCGAAAGGTTTGGTGGTCGTGGTAGGGGAACCTAGGGGATATTAGCTTCTGGCTGAATCCAGCTCTGTTAACCGCAATTGGAATTCCTGGCACCTGAGGACACTGTTGGAAAAGAAAGTGGTGGGGAGCATTGGAGATCAAGGCTGCTTAGGAATCAGCTAACACAGTCCGAAGTGGGGGCAAGCAAAGGAAACAGAAATTTGCATGTTTTCCTGAAACAAAAGAGCTATATATGACAACAGGAGGTAGTTCTGATAGGCAAATCGGAGGTGAGCCTGAAGAAACTCCCTTGAAGCATTGGTACAATGCCATGGACGATGCCTTTATTAAGGGCTGAGAGCCAATTCCTGAACATGCCTTCAAGGTGGAGAGGGGAGGGGCCCGTTCCTCATCCCTAGCTCCTATCTGACAGAGGGACTGGACACTGGGGGGTACCTGAGTCCTTGCCCAAGAAGGGGAGCATCAGCCTGAAGGGACACAAGTGGCAGCAGGGTCTGGCTCTAGGCCAAGGGGCTGGCAGGTTGGATGGGGACCAAAGTGGAGTAGGGACTCAGGGAGAATATCAATTAGACAAATGGGTCACACATGGGGCAGTGCCAGGCCCATGGCAGGGACTAAATCTACTCCAAAGGGAAGAGCAGCAACTAGGCATTGACATAGAAAACATTTCTTCTAGAGTTTTAAGTCCTCAGTGAACAGTGAACAAGTATAGACCAAGTACAGTGATACAAATATATAGTGAACACGTATTTGTTTTTATTCTTGCTGCCATTACTGTTTTCCTTAAACAGCACCTTAGAAGTGATAACTGCAACACCTGTGAATGCAGAGGTTCTGTGAATCAGTTCATGGCCCTGAGGGCACACAGAGACCTTCCAAACAGGAATTCTAATCTTTACTCACACCACTCTCGGTCCACATGAATTCATGTTAACTTTTATGTGGATCTCGTGTCTAGCACTCCCGAACTTCTGGGAGTATCTCTCCTTCCTAAGCCAGAAGATCTCTCTCTCTCATCCACCCGTCCTCGCTCACTGCTTTGTGCTTCCACTGTGCTACGTGCTGCCAATGCCACAGACAGCCTGAAGAGTGTGGCTGTCTTCCTCTGAGTTGCCTTTTCCTTTCTCTTGTCCTAGGAGTCTGATTCCAAGCCTCTCTGCCTACTATAGGTGTCACAGAAGTCCAGAAACCCTTGTGACTTGGTCCAGAGTCTCCAAAGAGAATGGGGGAGAGATGGATAGGCTTAGTGAAGAGATTTCTATAGAGCCATTTTTCCAATTAATGATTAGTTTTTTAAATGAGTTTAAAAAAAAAAGAGCCAAATTTTTAAGTTCACTCTTTACTGTTCCATTCATATAAACGGCCTCAGGGGGATTCCCTGGCCGTCCAGTGGTTAGGACTCTGTGCTTCCACTGCCGAGGGCCTAGGTTCGATCCCTGGTCGGGGAACTAAGATCCCACAAGCCAAGCAGCAAAAAACAAAACAAAACTGGCCTCAGGTCTCTGGTGGGGTAATATACACACATAGAGAAATGTGTGCTTATATATGTATATTTACCCTTATATGTGACCAGTTCTCTGTGGTCAAAGAGCTCATCACCTTTTCCAACCTGGGAGCCTCACTGCTTTGATTCCTGCTGATGCTCCTCCTCCAAAAAGTCTACATTACTAGTCTATAAAGACTCATGATCTATTATTTTCTTCGGTTCTTCATGGAAACTAAAGATAATAGCTGCCTTTTTGCATAACATACTTGTCTCCTAGTCTCACTGCAGCCCCTATTTGCTTTTGTTTTTTAGCGAATTATGAACATGTAGTCAATAAGTGGGAGACAGAGGTGCTTCTGAATTCTCATATGTGTGGCATAGACAGTCACTTTGGGGATTGCAGTAGATTATAGACAATGCCCCTCCTTTTAGAAGACTATAATCAGAACTATTTTCCTCTAAAAATTGAATGTATGAGCCACTTGCTTTATTCTAATAAAAGTCTCTGGATTGCAACTGTGTTTTGTTGCTGTTGGTATAGATTTAGACCATAATTAAGTGGAAATTTACCTCTGATATATTCATCAATGAGCTTTAAATTAACCTTCAGTTTCCTAGCAGTTGGATCAAAGTCACAAATATGCTCGACTAAGTATTGGTTAACGTACTGTGAACAAAGAACAAAAGTTATGGAATCATCAACAAGTGGAAGTAGAGTGCCCAATTCATCAGTTTACATAATTCCATTTATATACACTTTAAAACAGGCAAAATCAGTCTATGGTGTTAGAAGTCAGGATTCTGGTTACCCCGAGGTGAGTGTGCGTGTGTGTGTGTGTGTGAGAAGCTGGTGATGGGAGAGGGTACAAAGGAAGGCTTTGGGGATGCCACTAATGTTCTGTTTCTTGATCTAGGTGCCTGTTACAAATGTTCATTGTGTAAAAATTCTTGCCTTTGTATACTTAGGATTTGTGCAATTATGATTTGTATATCTAAACGTGTGTAGGATATTTTTCAATAAAGTGTACTTAAAAAAAATCTTACCAGTTTACACTGATCCCAATTTCCTAAGTCACTTGATAATTCCAATTCTGGGTGAAAGAACAAGATAATCCCTTTTAGGATGTCTTGTACTAGTTTTATGTTGGCTTCCAACTCCTGGGACTGGCTGTCTGGTGATTTCGGCTCTGCCAGAGGATCATAATCATAGAGCAACAGTGACACAAAGTCCATGGAGGTAAGCAGCCGGAGGCACTGTTGTAGCTCTTTCAGCATGACTCGGAAGAAGAGAATGCCTGCCCGCTGGACTTCTCCCACATTTTCAATTTCTGGAATAATAGAGTGACATCCCACATTGTTGTTCAGTACACACACTACTTTTTAATAGAATTCTGAACATAATATAGTAAAACTTTTTTTTTGTCTTCAGGAAAAAGAAGATCATATCCTATGGTTTTAAACAATCAGTTTCTCTAGTCACGAAATCAAAAGGCAAAAATGGAATTACACCTGGTGAAGTTCACAGGAAGAGGCTTTGAGGAAATGTGAAAACTTTTTTGGAGTTAGATCTTGGTTTGAATACCTACTTTCCCCCTTATTGGTTCTGCTGTCTCTCTGAGCCTCCTTTTCATTTTCTGTGAGAATAGAGCTGATCCCTACTTCCCTGTTGAGCTGTGGGAATTACAGGAGATGGTATATGTAAAAGTGCTTAGCCCCAGGTCTTACACATAGTGGATGCTCAAAAAACATGAATTTTCTTTTCTTTTTTCTTCTTCTCCCACACTGTGTAGTGGCTAGAAACCTTTCAGCTTTACCCCACCAGAGTGTTACTCTACTAATTCTGGTCATTCCATTCTAGGCAGCCAAAGGTTTCCATGCTTCCTTCTTCCCTCCTTTCTGCCCAAACTGATTTTGTGCTAAGGTAGCCTAGTGGATGTGGAAACGTAAGGACAGGGGCCTGTTCTTGGCTGTGCACTAGCTTGCTATTGGACTTTTATTTTGACGGGCCTTAGCTTCTTTATCTGTAAAATGAGATGTTCCGATGAGTTAGTGCTGTGTAATGTAGTGAAAAGAGCACCCAAACTGGGGTGCAAATCCAGACTTCACCACTTGTTAACTATGTGATTTGGTGCAAGTTGTTTCTCTGAACTTTACTTTCCTCATCCGTAAAATGAAATAATCACCATTCACCTCATAGAGTTATGGTAAGGACTAATTGAAATAACATATTTAAAGTGCTTGACACATGATGTGACATTTAATATTGGGCTGGCCAAAAGGGTCATTCGGGTTTTTCCGTAAGATGTTACAGAAAAACCCAAACGACCTTTATGGCCAACCCAATAAATGCTACTTGTATATTGCCTTTATGAGTCCTTCCAGTTCTAAAACCATGACTCTAGCCAAGAAAACGTGATTCCTTACCCTTTGCTATAATTTATAGCCCATATGCATCAGCCCAAGACTGCAAGAAGGAAATCCTTCCATGTGGAAAGATCTATATATTGCAACAGTTCATTTTAGAAAATGCATCCTACATTGCATTGTCTGTGATTTCCCCAAAACATGCACAATACCTAAGATATAGTTTTTCTTTATTTCTCCAGATAATTCGCCCAGTATTTCATTGCAGGCAACTTGGATCACCTTCGTCATTTTCTGTAGATCTTTAAATTCTCGATACAACAACATCTTACTCCTGCCAATGTTAACATCGAGAACTCCCAAAGCTTCTCCTGTTCTCTCACGAAGTGGAACTACTATGTGGTTTTCTCCACAGACAGAGGCCAAAACAACTTCTGAACTGTCTGTACACTTAAAGAGGAAATCTCTGAAACCAAAACCAAATAAGCATAACAATATAAAACAACAGCCTGTTTGTAACATTCCACCCAAACATACTGAATCATCTTCTCTTGTGCCTACTACACTCCAACGGCACCAGCCCTTGTTGCTGTTTCGTCTGCCTGGACCACTCCACCCCTTGAGTTCACAGGGGTCTCTCCCTCAGCTCCTCACAGAGAAGCCCTCCCAGACCCCACAATCTAAAATAGCTGCACCTGAGTCTCGCTCCACCCTAATACTCTGCCTTATTGTTTTTACTATATACTTATCCTTATCTGAGGGTATTTGTTTTTTGTTTAAATATTGTCCAATGAGTATTGGTTGAATGCCTGAAGGAACAATGAGCGTGTTAGGTCAGGTGTCCTAGAAGCAGAGCCTGAGAAAGGGATGCTCTGTGCAAATGATTTATTGAGGGAGTGCTCTCAGGAGAAACCTGTAAGGGTCTGAGAAAAGCAGGATAGGCAAGGGGGAGGAGCTAAGCAAGAATGTGATTTCAGGTGAACTCTAGCCCCAGTCTGATCCCAAGGGGAGCTATGGAAGGCAAATTGTGCCCAGACTCTGCTCCACCTTGAGGCAGGGGAGAGGCCTTTTGTCAGTCATTATAGCTCTAAGCTGCTTGGGTTGTGTGTGGAGAGGGTGTTTACAGAACTCTTAGGCACCTCCTGGTGAGAGGTTCCCATTGCTCAAGGGCACTCCTCCAGAGAAAGTTACAGTGTGAGTCATTAGCAGTAGGACCTGGCCCCTGGCAGAAGGTATATAGGGATCTGGGCAGGGCACCTGCTTCAGTGAGGGACCTGCGGTTTTCATAGAAATGTAGTGGCTCCTTTTTTCTCTAGTGAGGCATCTCTTTTTATCTCTTTCCCTCTTTCCCCATCTACATGATATTGAGTGTATCTTTTTTTTTTTTTTGGCCGAACTTTGGCATGCGGAACTTCCTTAACCAGGGATCAAACCCCCGCCCCCTGCAGTGGAAGCGCAGAGTCTTAACCACTGGACCATCAGGGAAGTCCTTACATGATACTGAGATGTCATTCCTTTGAAGTATTTGTAAAAATGTTGGTGCTTTGCATAGCCTCAAAAAGCACGTTTAGGGAATTCCCTCGTGGTCCAGTGGTTAGGACTCCCGTGCTTGCACTGCAGGGGACAGGGGTTAGATCCTGGGTCGGGGAACTAAGATTCCATATGCCACAGGGCATGGCCAAAAAAAAAAAAAAGCACACATAGTTCATAACATCAATCCTATGATGATAGGGAAGGTTATGTCCTTCTTTTGCTATTCCTACCCCTTGCTGCAGCTGAGCCATCACTTTGTGTCTTTCTTTTTTTTTTTTTTTAATTTTATTTATTTATTTATTTATGGCTGTGTTGGGTCTTTGTTTCTGTGCGAGGGCTTTCTCCAGTTGCGGCAAGCGGGGGCCACTCTTCATCGCGGTGCGCGGGCCTCTCACTATCGTGGCCTCTCTTGTTGCGGAGCACAGGCTCCAGACGCGCAGGCTCAGCAATTGTGGCTCACGGGCCTAGTCGCTCCGCGACATGTGGGATCTTCCCAGGCCAGGGCTCAAACCCGTGTCCCCTGCATTGGCAGGCAGATTCTCAACCACTGCGCCACCAGGGAAGCCCCCATCACTTTGCGTCTTTATGATAACCATAGTAATGATGCATCATGCTAAGCTTTCTTGGTCAACAGAGTTCCTCAAAAAGCACCTGCTCTAAGTTACACACAGGAATCCGAGGTTATAAGTCTGGGTGTTACAAGGACTCCTGTAAAACTCTTGACCAGCACAAGGAATAACTATATGGAAAAGAGCTTAAAACTGAATGAACATTCTGGTATGAGGCCAAACTAAAATTGAATTAACATAGGTACTTAAATGTCAAATTAGCCTACTAGTCTGAGATAGGTTACCGCCTATTCAACTATGCTGACCCTCTAAGAAGCAGTGGTCCCCTTTTGCAAAAGATGTATTCTAGTTAAGATCTGTTTTGCATCTGTCCACAGTTTAATA
This sequence comes from Balaenoptera physalus, assembly GCF_965194825.1. NCBI lineage: Eukaryota > Metazoa > Chordata > Mammalia > Artiodactyla > Balaenopteridae > Balaenoptera > Balaenoptera physalus. Next base: position 49,932,724 of record NC_138901.1, on the reverse strand, counting down.
GCCTTTGCGTTCCATAGGTGAGAGGTATTCAAGGTTATCTAGAACTGGGGGCTTATTAAAGGCAACATTCTTTGCCTCCTCCCCATCTTTGCCCCAGACTGTCTTCTTTAAATAAAAAATACAAGTCCACAGGCTAGCTAACATTAAGAGGATGAGCTCTGATTAAGTGATGTGGGTGTATTTTTCATAACCATGGTGGGTTTTTGTTAATTCCATTTTTACAGGACAATTATAGAAAATAAAACACTAAATTGAAATCTGTTTTAAAAAGGACTTGAGGGGGAAAGGACCCAGGCAGACAAAGGTCTGCAGTAATTTTTCTTTAAAACCCAATCAGAATGAGAGCCAGTGTATATTAATAAGAGGCAGAAGCTGGCAGTCGAACAAAACAGACCATGAGGTATGTCTCATACCTGAAGATGCAAGTCTTCCTAAAGATGATAGGGGGATTCCTGTGGACTTCTGTTAGACCCAGGTGCCCTGTGACCATCATATTTCGTAAAACATAGTCCGAATCCTTGAAAAGAGGCAGAGATATCATTAGAGAGAGGAGTACTTAGACTTCATACTCTCTTTTTTAAAAAATATTTATTTATTTGTTTTTGGCTGCGTCAGGGTCTTAGTTGTGGTGCATGGGTGGCGTGCGAGCTCTTCGTTGTGGCGCGCCAGCTTCTCTCTAGTTGTGGCCCGTGGGGTCAGTAACTGCGGTGCACCAGCTTAGTTGCCCCGAGGCATGTGGGATCTTAGTACCCCGACCAGGGATCAAACTCCTGTCCCCTGCATTGGAAGGCAGATTCTTAACCACTGGACCACCAGGGAAGTCCCCTAGACTTCATACTCTCATTAAGACTTTTGGGGACAAATAAATAGAAAAAAAATTAGAAAAGCTTAGGTAATATAAAATGTTTTTCAAATTATAGGTCAAGGTCAATATAATTTTGAGCCACAATGGTGCCAAACACTTGGGCCTCAAGGTTTGGGTCTCAGAATTTTTTTTTCCTATCCTCACTCATTCTATTGGTCATCCCATCCAGTCTCATGGTTTTTGTTTTGTTTTGGGTTGTTTTGGTAAAATATACACAGCATAATATTATCATTTTATCCATTCATAAGTGTGCATTCAGGCTTGGACAGGCTGTACTGGTCTCTACGTGGCTGTGACCCCACCCAGACCCTGGCTGCTGAGTGGTCCTCCTCTCCCCATCAGGAGATGGTCTCCACCTCCATAAGATGACCTTGGGTCAGAAGGATAGTGACCCTTGTGGTCTTGTCCACAGCATTACAATTCTGAAACTACACGCCCCTTCAGCCGCGCTTCTTGCTGACTGCTATAGGTGATGTTAACCTTCTTCATGGGCCCTAGGTGCTATTCCTCTGAGGGCTCCAACAAAGTGCTTAGACACTGGCCAAGTGGAATGCTCCCCAGACCCCACACACTATGGCCCCACTGTGTCTGTGGACTATGGGACCTGGTGGTCTGCCCCCTATACCGAGAGGTTCTCACCGCCGCCCGCCCAACACATACACACCAGGTGGTCTGCTCCAGTTCAGAAGGCACTTGAAGGCTCCCACCCCCACCCCACCCCAGGAGCAGCACCCACAACTAGGCATTCTCCACCTCCTTGGCCTGGTCACCCCATCAGAGAGCTCTGTGATTCTGCCCTCTTTAGCCAAGGCCTCGTCAGCTTGATCCAGCCACTGAAGGAGGGAAGCGGGGACCTGGAGGGAAGGAAGGAAAAGAAGCCAAAAAAGGAAGGGGAGAGGCACCCGTGGGATGGCCAGGTAAAGGACTGGAAGACAATCAAGGTGTTGCCACCACCTGATCAGGCACCGTGCAGAATAGTTTAGCCTCTTGAAAGGAAGACCCCTTTCCATCCATTCTTATCACATGAAAAATCCTAACCTTAACATTAAGTGTAAAGAAGCAAAGCAAACATTCATCAAAAACTCATCACATTGTAGATAGGGAGCCTTTTGTGTTCTTTTTTTGATTGGTGTGATATAAGGTGTCCTTCCAAAACAGGGGTGCCTCATCCCTTCCCAGTTCACCCATATGATTCTGGTGGGGTCTGCCAGTTACTGTAAATTTCCCACCCTGGCCAGGAGGGGCATATCTCAGGATAGATCAAAACGAGTTTTCTTTCTTGGGTTTTTCCAAATTAGAACAGGAAAGCAAAATTCTTTTTTAGTTACTAAGCATCAGGCTTGCCCTGTAGAAAAAAACCTGTCTTTAGCCAGAAGGGCAAAGCCAAAGTGCAGAGGGAAACAAACGTGAGAACTGGTAAGAGAAATAACATGAGAGAGTCCAGATGGTCATCCCGAAAGCCAGCCTGACTCCTGCCCTTTCTTCATTTGGTTACCTGAGTTAATCAATGCCCCCCCCCCTTTGCCTAAGGCAGTTTGATGGATTTCTGCCACTCACAACCAAGGATCTTGAGTTGGGGTCATAGCGTAATAGCTAACTGAATATGCTTTAAAATACGAGCAAGACAATAGTATCTAGAAACTCTGTTAACCTGGGGAGGTCTAACACTGCCCAGCCTTGCCTACCTTCGCTGGGCTAGGCTCAATGAAGTATGTAGTGATGGCAGTGATGCTGGATGTGATGTTGTAGAGCCAGCTGATGCCAGTGATCACGATATGCAGGATGTGCTCTCGGCTGTGGACGTAGTGATAGGCAGTACTAAAAACATTGGCAACTCCCTGTAGAGACAGAAAATTTAAATTGCCTTTTCTATTTAAAACACCAAAATAATTAGTAATGCATCAATTGGATTATCTTTTTAATTGATAATCTACTTCCTACAAATTATTCATCAGTTCTCAAAAGGCAGTGTTTCAGATTCTACTGTGAAAAAAGGATCACAATGAAATCAAAAGTAAGGAGAGATCTACCATAAGATCAACCGAACTTACTGTGTTTCCTGACAATCATCCAGTGAAATCTGTGATATGTGCTATCAGAAAATAGTGTCAGAAGAACAAGATAAACTTTGAAATCAGAAAAAAAGGTTTAAAAGCCAAGAACTGATGCCAACCTTGGACAGATGGGTAAGAGCTGCCCTGATCTGATGCAATATTAATGTCTGCATCTTTACAAGGCTACTGTCATCAGATCAGCAAGCAGTACAGGTGTGCTGGGTTCCAAGGCCTGCAACAGGCTAGAGTACACCATCTTCTTAGATACATAAAGAGAGCCTGTTCCACAGAGAAGGGACGGGAAGTCCTTAGAACCCATCTGTGGTCTTCTTGTCAGGAAACTCTAGGAACCAAAAATTCTTCAAAAATATCTGCATTTTATATTAGGACCCAAGGCATCTAAGGGTAACCCAGGAGCCTTTACCTCCAAGGGCTAGAGAGTCCATTTGGAATTCACTTTGACATATTCTCTAATAAGACCATATATAGTTCACCTACTGATAACTCCATACTCTTCCATTTTGCTTCTTAATATCTTCACATGATTCTTACGTCTGATGAGAATGAACCTTATTATTAAAAAAGATGTCCAGGGAAAAAGATTCTACCACCTTCCTCAGTTGTACATCCAGTAAATGAGAGGAGAAAAATTTAAATAATGGTAAATAAACATCAAGAGCATACAGGGGAACAAATGACAGCAACTTCCTGATTGCTGCTATGTCCCAGTCCATTGCCTCCATAATGGTTTTCAATCTTCCTTCACTGAAATTTCTATTCATAAAATTAAATTTAAATGCTTGTAGAAGTGGTCCAGTTATTTTATAGTCTTAAAAGTGCCTCTCCTTTTTGAGATCTAATATGAAAACACGAATACTCGAGAAACATTTAGGCTTTTCCTTCATTCTTTATCCTCAAAAATTATAACACTGAAATAAGAACTATGGGAAGGCATATCATATTTAGAACCACTTGTGGAAAGAGCAAAGGATTTCAAGGTACCACTATTAATAAAACATTAATATGTCCCTTCTAAAAGTTCATTCCTACTTTTTGGGTTTTAGTTAGTAGTCTAATAGCTGGATTTCAGTTCTATAGCAGAAAATGCTGTTCCTATGATTAATGCAATCAGACACATATTAACAATCTTCCCAGACAGGCTGAGACATAGATGGGCAACTGAGGCTGAGTCCTTCCATGTGTAATGGGGAGCCTCTCCAAAAACTGATACAAGTATGATGACACTATCTATATACATAGCTTCACTCTCATCTGGTTTCAGGTTTCGCTTTTTAAAAAGTATAGAAGGAGAGGCCACCCTACCATAGATCTTGAAGAATTTTTCTGTGCCTTACCTGATAGAATTTGATCTCATGGGGTAGGAAGATGTTTATTTTCTGGGGATCTCTTAAGGTGTCAACAGCCAAGACCCCAAAGATCCTCATATATGCATCCTGAAGAGGCAGAGCCAGGAATGACCCATTTTGATCGTTCTTCTTGCGGGAATGGTTCCAGAAGAAGATGTTCCCATGGTTCTGAACTTGGGGGACGTGTACTGGCTTCCCTTCATCCACTACTGTAAAGCTGAGAAATAGGAATATGAGGATGGGAGAAAGGCAACAGGAGGGGGCTTTAGATTAAACCATGCAGGAAACTAGATCCAACCATTCATAATCATTAGTATTATATATCAGAGAAGTGGGCTCAGATAAAATTGCCAGTTAGGAGAGTCTGACTTGAGAGAAAGATTTAAAAAATAAGCTTAATGGTGTGTATATAGAAGAAGAAAGATGTTGCTTGGAAAAAAATGAGGATGGATGAGCCAGATACAGTCAGATTAGGGGGACACGATGGAAAGGGCAAGGAATTAATAGTGATTACATTGTTATAATGGTTGCAATATCCAGCTGCATTTGATGTGGGACTCTAAATGTTGTTGGGGAAAGACTGCTACAAAGGAAAATAATATCAATAAAAGTTGACATAGAGTGCTTACACTATGACAGGCAAAAAAAAAAGAAAAGCTTCGATAATAACAGAGAAAACATATATAAAAAGGATGCAGGAGACATAACTTACAGAGTAGGCAGAAATAATTGAACTGAAACTGTGAAGCAGAGTCCCTACATGGAAGATTAATGCCTAAGACTGAACTCTAGAAACAACCAGGTGAAACCATCCAAGACTGGAAACACGTCACCTCCTGCTCTAGAAAGTTTGGTGATCTGAGGCATTTCTCTCTTGGGCAGCTAACTAGGATTTCAATGCTAGTTTACTTCACAAAAGGAATTATTTTTTTTAGAAGGGTGAAACCAACCTCTTCAAGATATTCTTACCTGATCCCCTTCATGTCCCTGTAGAGCACTCTGTTCAGTACAAATGGAGCATCGTCTAAAGTACAAGCTATATTCCTCAATAGAACATTCCCTCTATCAGGCAGTAGTAGGTTTTCTTCTAATAGGGAAATGTGAGCACTGATCTTCTTATTTCCATGGGCTTCAGCATCCTATGGCAAAATGTTTCCGACCATTTATTTGCCAATAGCCAAAGAGCTATTCTCTTAATCATGTCTCCCTTCATTAGCCAGTTTGTGTATCTGAACCCAATAATTTAATTTTCCTGAATAAATGATGCAGATATTACCATTCATAGGCAGTGGGGAAAAAGCTGACACCACAAGTGTTCCTGAAACCTGAGTTTTACTGACTGGAATAGATTTACACAATGTCAATCAGACTAGTTTACTTTAAAAAAAAAAAATCTGCCAGGTCTACTTAAATTTAGAGGTTTAAAACTTGGATCCCTTTGAACCATACTCATGTTGTATGGGCTTCAGTTAAAAGTACTTATTCCAGAGAGCTGGGGCAAGAAGATGACTTCATTTCATTCATATTTCTTAACCATCTACTATGATGTGAATATGGGAAAAAATGCTCTCAAGAAATTCTTAACATTGTTTGGCTATGACGTTTGATTTACATCATTTCAGGAAAGGATTACTTGGGGATGCAGATTGCAGACTTTACTCAACTACTATTTCTAATTAAAATAACTGAGAATTCTCTGTACCTAAAATATTATAACAATATTATATGTTAACACATATATTAAATATGCCCATAAATTGGGGACATGAGAGACACTTTCTCTGATATTTGTCTCCTCTTTCTATGTACTTGGGTTTGCTCTTTGTGCTTTTCTTTTCCCTTCTGCCTTGATTCCTCCTTTTCTACATAGAAGATCAATAGGCTAACTAACAAAGATGTATTAAGATGTATTAAGATGTATCTCAGGGTGGGCTTCCCTGGTGGCGCAGTGGTTAAGAACCTGCCTGCCAATGCAGGGGACATGGGTTCAAGCCCTGGTCTGGGAAGATCCCACATGCCACAGAGCAACTAAGCTGGTGCGCCACAACTACTGAGCCTGCGCTCTAGAGCCTGCGAGCCACAACTACTGAGCCCATGTGCCACAACTACTGAAGCCCCTGCGCCTAGAGCCCATGCTCTGCAACAAGAGAAGCCACCGCAATGAGAAGCCCGCGCACCACAACAGAGTAAACCCCACTCGCCGCAACTAGAGAAAGCCCACACACAGCAATGAGACCCAACACAGTCAAAAATAAATAAAATAATTTAAAAAAAAAAGATGTATCTTAGGGTACTGCAGATCTCTGAAGCAAGTTGGAGCAATACATCTTTTTCTTGATTGGTCTCCTGTTGCTGGTCACATCATTTCCAACTACATTGGAAAATTCAGCCATTCAGGAGATGATTCCCATAATCAAGTGCTGCTATTTAGCTGAGATGAACGACATAGTTTCCCTGGATCAATGGAAGCTGTGATATATGTAGACGACAGCCATGCTGTTTCTGCCTGGAAAGAGCAGCAAGCTGGGAGTGTCTGAGGTGGCAGCAGAGCTGTGGACAGTGGTCCATCCAGGTCATGTATTTTAAGTGACAGGATTCTGTAATAGTCTCAGATTGTTTCTAGGCAGTGCTATGAAATATAGTGTCATGTTGGATTCTACTTTATAATGACTTTATGATTTAAATTGTTCCTTTTAAAACTGACTCCCAGGAGGCTTCCCTGGTGGTGCAGTGGTTGAGAGTCTGCCTGCCAATGCAGGGGACGCAGGTTCGAGCCCTGGTCTAGGAAGATCCCACACGCCGCGGAGCAACTGGGCCCGTGAGCCACAACTACTGAGCCTGCGCGTCTGGAGCCTGTGCTCCGCAACAAGAGAGGCCGTGATAGTGAGAGGCCCGCGCACCGCGATGAAGAGTGGCCCCCGCTTGCCGCAACTAGAGAAAGCCCTTGCACAGAAACGAAGACCCAACACAGCTAAAAACAAACAAATAAATAAATAAATAAATAATAAAAACAATAAAGGAATTCCTTAAAAAAAAAAAAAATGACTCCCGAAACATCATGCAAGGGAAATGTAGCTTGAACTGCGTGTACATCTCCTCACGGTTATTTTTTTTTTTTTAACATCTTTCTTGGAGTGTAATTGCTTTACAATGCTGTGTTAGTTTCTGCTGTATAGCAAAGTGAATCAGCTATATGTATACATATATCCCCATATCCCCTCCCTCTTGCGTCTCCCTCCCACCCTCCCTATCCCACCCCTCTAGGTGGTCACAAAGCATCGAGTTGATCTCCCTGTGCTATGCAGCTGCTTCCCACTAGCTATCTATTTTACATTTGGTAGTGTATATATGTCAATGCTACTCTCTTACTTTGTCCCAGCTTACCCTTCCCCCTCCCCGTGTCCTCAAGTCCATTCTCTACGTCTGCGTGTTTATTCCTGTCCTGCCCCTAGGTTCATCAGAAGCATTTTTTTTTTTTTTAGATTCTATATATATGTGTTAGCATACGGTATTTGTTTTTCTCTTTCTGACTTACTTCACTTTGTATGACAGACTCTAGGTCCATCCACCTCACTACAAGTAACTCAATTTCATTACTTTTTATGGCTGAGTAATATTCCATTGCATATATGTGCCACATCTTCTTTATCCATTCATCTGTCGATGGACACTTAGGTTGCTTCCATGTCCTGGCTATTGTAAATAGTGCTGCAATGAACATTCCTCATGGTTATTTTTTTTTTTTAAATCTCCTTTTAGCGGTTATTTTTTAATGTCACTTTATTGTCTGTTCTAGGCTTATCTGACTTTTTTTTTTTTTTTATCTGACTTTTGGCACAATGAAATTAGGAATCCCAAGACATAATTTTATTTCTTATACCTTTCCTCTCTGCTTGCCAACTTGCAATCATTCCAGTTGCATCTTTACTAGGCTTTGGGTCATTGTAAAGTATTGGAATGAATAAAACATCTATAGCAGCAATTTCTCAAGAGAATTTAGTGTGTTCCTCCTTTGTAACCATTGCACATCACCTACTGTAAGGAAATTTTTTCTCTTATATATCATTTTAGAAAACACACCTGGGTGAGGGCCTTAAAGGTCTCCGCGTACACTGGCTCCAAGGATACTCCACTTGTCTCTGCAGCACGTTGGATTTGGTGCAGCCACTTTTGTCTGGCACAATTTCTCAGACTCTCAACATGGCTCCTTTCTAAAGTATTCATCAGAAACTCCACAACGCTTTCCAGAACTTGATCTTCATTGCCCCTCAGTTCAGATACAACCAATTCTATGTATTTCTGAAACTGTTTGGAAGACAACCTCACTTCGTGACCAGGGTGTGGCTTTGGAAATTGGATGTGTAGTTTAGCTAAAAGACATAAATACAAAACCAAGAACTAATCAAAAGTTCATTCATCTGTGGGGGAAATTTTCATTCTCCTCTCTTACAGCAAATTGAAGCCTCTGACAACTGCTTCCCATGGAAAACCAGGCATATCAAAGGCACCTCAAGCCCAATGGAACATCTTACAGTGACTTCCTATACTGAACTCAAGATGACTCTTATGTCATCTGTTATTGTTTTGTTTTAATTCTACCACTCAGCCAGGTGAAACCTTATAACATCATCCTTAGGCCCCTTAAATTCTAGAATCCATCGTGTCCAACTCCTTCATTTTACCCATGTGGACACCTGACTCTATAGAGGTTCAGTAACTTGCCCATGGTCATGTGACCATTTAGTGAAAGATCCAGTATTGGAACCCAGCTCTCCTGACCATTGTGTAGTATCTTTTCCTCTGTGGAACATAGTTCTCTGTTATGAAGTTTTCCCATCTTGTAAGTGGAAACCACCTCATTATGCCTTTTGAAACTTCATTAAGTAAATTGTCTTCCGAGGCAGTCTAAGACAAGTAGTGTAGTATAATGTACAGTTTGCAGAAGACATAGTTAATGAAGAACACATGACAGTTGATAAACTTAGGTACCTTTGAAGAGCAACGTATTGGTTACGTTCATTTCTGAAAGGGTTGAAGACCTTAACTAACTCTGATTGCTCTTTCCCTCATGTACTACATACTTTAAGAATTTGAAATCTGTTATGCCAAAGTAATCAGATAAATCCTTAAACCCAGTGAAGAGCAAAATCATTTATACTGGGATCTAAGCAAATGAAGGAGAGAACTTATTACATTAGAATAAGATTTTTAGTAGCTTTTGATTGAGAAGAATTGATCAGAAGAGAAAAATATAATATAGGAGAAGAAAAAGTCATTAAGGAGAATAAGAAGTTAAGTAACCTCAGGGGAAACTTGCAAGCCATTCAGACTTGAGAGGTGAGTCAGACCTTGTAGAAGCAGAAAGATAAAACAAGAAGGGAAAATAGGCAGAACTGTGGAGTGGTTTGGATTCTTTTAACCCCAAGAGCATGGGTAGCCAGGCACACAGAAGGAATCTAACTATGTACAGTTAAGGTCTTGGACAAAGCACTCTACAACAGTTCAACTCCTGATTGCTCTGACATTTTCTATATTCCCACCAGCAATGCACAAGGGTTCCAATTTCCCCATATCCTTGCAAACACTGTTTTTTTCCATTTTAAAAATTATAGTCATACTACATGAGCAACAAAAGCAAAAATAAATTAGCAGGGCTACATCAAACTAAAAACCTTCTGCACAGCAAAAGTAGCAACAAAATGAACACCTACAGTATGGGAGAAAATATTTGCAAATCATATATCTGATAAGGGGTTAATATCCAAAATACATAAGGAACTCATACAACTCAATAGAAACAAAAAATCTGATTGAAAAATGGGCAGAGGAACTGAATAGATACTTTTCCAAAGAAGACATGCAAATGACCAAAGGTGCATGAAAAGATGCTCAAACATCATTAATCATCAGGGAAATGCAAATCAAAACCACAATGAGATATCACATCACACTTGTTAGAATGACTGTCATCAAAAAGACAAGAGATAACAAGTGTTGGTAAGGATGTGAAGAAAAGGGAACCCTTGTGGACTGTTGGTGGGAATGTAAATTGGTATAGTTACTGTGGAAAACAATGTGGAGGTTCCTCAAGAAATTAAAAATAGAACTACCAAATGATCCAGGAATTCTACTTCTGGATATATATCTGAAGGAAATAAAATCACTGTCTCGAAGAGATATCTGCATCTCATGTTCATTGCAGAATTATTCACAATAGCCAAGACATGGAAACAACCTAAGTGTTTGTCAACGAATTAATGGATAAAGAATCATGGTGTGTGTGTGTGTGTGTATATATATATGACATACGAATTATATATATATGTATGTATATATGTGAATGACACATATACCATGGAACATTACTGAGCCATGAGAAAGAAGGAAATCCTGTCATTTGCAACAACATGGATGGACCTTGAGGGCTTTATGCTAAGAGAAATAAGTCAGACAAAGACACATACTGTATGATCTCACTTATATGTGGAATCTAAAAAAGCCAAACTCACAGAAACAGAGTGTAGAATGGTAGTTGCCAGGGGCTGGGGGTGGGGGAAATGGGGAGATGGTGGTCAAAGCGTACAAACTTTCATTATAAGAAAAGTTCTGGGATTCTAACGTACAGCATGGTGATTATAGTTAATACTGCATTGTATACTTGAAAGTTTCTAAGGGAGTAGATCTTAAATGTTCTTATCACAAAAAAAGAAATGGTATTGTGTGAGGTGATGGAAGTATTAACTAAGCTACTGTGGTAATCATTTCATAATATATGTGCATCAAATCAATACATCGTACATCTTAAACTTACACAATGTTACATGTCAATTATATCTCAATAAAGCTCAAAAAAAATTATAGCCACGCTAGTAAGTGTGAAGTGGTATCTCATGGTTTTAGACCAACCAGTGTTTTAACTGTATATATGCCATAATACCGGGAAACTTGAAGCCAAGTTGTTACCACAACTTAAGAAAATTACATTTTTACCTTTCTTCATAGATTCCTTTTCCATTCCCTCCTTGTATGTGTACAAGAGTTCATCAACTTCATTCAGATCCAGGAAGCCTGAGCCATCACAGTCCCACTTCTGAAAGAGGGCATTTAGGAGAAGTCCCCGTCGGACTTGGGAAGCATTTTGTCTAGCCTAGGATACAAACAGGATAACAAAGCACAGAAGATACACTGTATTGTGCTAGCTGGCGTCTTATGCTTATTCCCCCCAAAGTGCAGCATTTTTTATAGAAACAGCTTTACTTTGGGACTAAGCATAAATATGAATGGTAAAATGAAGCATTTAATTTTTTATTATTTAAAAATATTTTTTAATTAAAAAAATTTTTTTAAATGAAGCATTTAATTTTAATTCTCTAAATATCATTTCTTTGTTTCACCTCTAAGCCAAAAAGCAGGCATTCTCTGCATTGAACTAAAACACATTAATTTAGGAAGGGGACTCACTCCTTGAGAATCTCTGATTCATTCCTTTCCACTCCCTTACTAGTTGTTCAAGAATGTGATAAAACATGGGGTGCTCTGCCTGGCTTCTTGATGGAATATGTTTTGTAGTAAAGGGGGTTGGATGGCAGTGTTCAAACAACAAAAAAATGACTGTGTTCAAAAATTCTTTTTTATATTTAACATTGACCTAACTTGATATTAATTTTATTTACCATTTAGACTTTTTTACTAGATTATGTCAACTAGATAGTAATTTAATTTCGTTGCTAAAAGAAAGTGAACATATACCATTTGATTAAATGGGGGGAATAGCAGTTGAGGAGGCAAAAGGAATATCAACTCTAGATTAGGTTGAGAAGACTCATAAGACTGATAAGTTTACTGAATATGCCTGGTGAACCTGATTTATGTATTTCATATAAGAGTACCTAAGTTGTTTATATCAGCTAATGTGTTTGCATTTATCACCTAGGTAAGTAGTAATTTCTTAAGAAATATGTACTACCTTGGTGCACATGAATAAAAATATATATTCAAGCCACAATTGTACCCCTATGTATGTGCATTTGCAAATGCACTCACACAGCAGACAGTGCACACACACACACGCACACACACACACACACGTACACACACACACATCTTTGCATATACACATTTCTGCTCCTCGGAATCCGCTCTTCCAGCTTCAGAGGAGCAAAAACACAGCTGTAAAATAAACCATCACCTGCCATCAGCAATCATGTTCTTATTAGGGGAATGAGTTCTCTGGAGTGTGATCTTAGAATATTTGACATTAAAATGAAGTATTTAATGGCCATGCTCGTTGAACTAAAGTGATAGGTTTGGTTGTAAGTTACTTAAGAAGAGCTAGACTAGGAGCAACTGAGATTGATAGATTTATTTATAATAGTGACCTCACTTGTTTTATTGATAAATAATATTACTCACCTCTTCTAAGCCACTCATTTTCTCTTCTTTTGTTTCAACAAAGCCCTTCTTAAAAAAGGAGGTGAGGGCTTCGCTGACACTCAAGGGGGCATCTTCACCAACAAATGTCTCCAGGAGTTGCACAAACTGGAGCAGATTGAAGGAAACTCCATTGAAGGCACTCCTACCTTTTATTTCCTTGTAAGACTGAATATTTCTGATAATCGAGTGTAGGTCTATCAAGGAAGAAACATACATCAAACAGTGAAGTGAACAATTTTATCAAAGTTCTGGAAAATATACAAGTACTTATTGTAATGGACATCTGCTCCTTTTTCTCCTGTCAGGAATTCATGCTCCCTTCATGAGTTCAGCACCCTCCTTTTTTGATTTAGGAAAACATCTCTCCCCCATTGTCAGTTTAGATGTATCAGGTAGTTCTGAGCTTCCTCCACCCTTGCTTCAAGGATGGCCATGTGATATAGGTCCGGCCAGTGATTCACATATGACAGCAATGGAATCCACTATAGGCCAATGAGAATTAGCCCCAGAACTCTTGGGGCAACTATTGGGGCAGAATCACTCTTCTTGTACTCTGATTCCTGAACTAGTAGGATGTAGGCTTAGAGATGCTCTCATGGACATCTCTGCCACAATACAGAGAAAACTGAAACTGAAAGTTACACAGAGAAGAACAGGGCTGAGAGGCAAAGAGACACGGTCCTGCTGCTCTTATTGAGCCCTTGGATTCAGTTGTGCCTGAAGCCAGCTGCAGTCTGGACTCACTAGTTAAATAAGTCTGTAAATACCACCACTACCACCTCTCCCTCCAAGAGTCTTGACTAATATATTTATTTTGAAGCTCAGTGTTATAACATGAAGCATATTTCATAAAAAAGCCCTGTGATTTATGTTTGATTTATTAACTAATTCAATCGTTCATGCCCTTATGCTTTCCATATGAGATTTGATGTGACTTAAAAAGGATCACCCACACAACTGTTAAAATGGTAAAGCAAAACTGAGATAAAGAAGTAAGACCAGGAGAAGAGGAACATGAATTAGCAGGCAACAAGAGCTTACTCAATGCCATGCAATTTCACCAAATATTTGGAGGATAGAAATTTGTCATTTGATCCATGCTTAAATGAGAAAAATATTACAGATAGGTAGAAAATATCTTGATCTTATAAGTTCTACTACTTGTTGATGAAAGATAAAATGATAAAATAGTACTTGTTGGAATAATTGTTGTTAAAAACATGGTTTACTGAGAGCTAATATCTACTCTTTATTGTCTCTGTTGAGTAGATCTTCCTTTGTTAAGTCTTCAAAAACAAGACAGATCCTCACCTACCTCACATATTTGGATGTGGAACTACCAGGGAGAGGAATAGCTGGAATGATTTCTATTTTTCTAATATCTAACATCTGATTCCCTTTGTATACCTTGATGATAGCTTCAAAGTGGTTTCAGGGCCATTTAACAGTAAAAAGAAAAAAAAATTGTATACGGTTGGCTCTCTGTAGCCGCAGGTTCTGCATCTGTGGATTCAACTGTGGATCAAAAATATTCAGAAAAAAAATTTCCAGAAAGTTCCAAAAAAGCAAAACTTGAATTTGCAACATGCTGGCAACCATTTACATAGCATTCGCATTGTATTTACAACTATTTACATAGCGTTTACATTGTATTAGGTATTAAACGTAATCTAGAGATGATTTAAGGTATATGGGAAGATGTGCACTGGTTATATGCAAATACTATTCCATTTTACATAAGGGACTTTAGCATCCCTGAATATTGGTATTCATGGGGGGAACTTTGAGGGGTGGTTTCCGTGGAACAATCCCCTGCAGATACTGAGGGACAACTGTATTAATGCATATGTTTTAAAGAGCATTCATCAATAGCACTGCATGTACACTACCACCCAAAACAGTCATCTTGAATATGTTTAGATCCATCAGCTCAGGGACACAATAATGCAAGTATCACTCTGCCATTGTGCCTTGGCTAAGTCCAGTCCTTATCATCGTGTACGACAGTAAATTAAGTTCAGCAATTAGAGTGCCATCTGTTCTTCCTGGTTTTGTTGTTAACATGTACCTGTGAACCTGGAGTTACCATAGATTAAGTTTGCCTGTTCCTCCTCTTCACATTTGGCATACTTCGTGTTCCAGTTACAAGTCAAAAGTTCACCTATAAAATACACGTTCCATTATATAGCCAACGTAACTTCACTTTCATAATGGTTTTGCTCTAGAGTATGAATGAAAGGAGGATTAAATGAGGAGTTACCTGACCATGATTTTCCTTCTATTTTTTGGGACTTGGGTTCACAGGATTTGTCTTTCTGAACTTCCTTTTTTTCAGTTTCTAAAAGGTACAAAAGAAAATGCCTATGAATTGGACATTATATATTCTATTATATATTCTAAAGTTAATAAATGAGAGAAACGCCTTGCATATAGAACACAAAAACTTTCTTTCAGGTCTTTCCTATATATGCTATATCATAATGGTATCACTTAATAACTTTAGTTGTTGGGAGCAGCTCTGTGACAAAGGCTATTTGTTGTACCCAAATTTGGCCATGCAAATTAAGGGCTATATTTCCTAGCCTCTCTGGCAGCTAGGTGTCACTATATGCCTAAATTCCGACCAATGAACTGTGACGGGAAATGATGTAATACCTATCCTTTCTCCTCACCTGGTGGTCAGAATGTGGACATGGTGGTGAGCTATCCTGGGCCATGTGGTTGGAGGAGACAGAAGACAGAAAGAGCCTGAGCCTCTGCTGATTTCATGGGGCTGAGCGGTCATATAAATTTTGACTTTTACATGAGAAACAAAGAAACTCCTGTCTTGTTTAGACATTGTTATTTTGTTTTGCTTTTGTTTGTTTTTTTAGACACTGTTATTTTGGATCACTGTTGCAGATAGTCAAAATTAAGTCCTCACTAATAATACATCTGACTGAATAGTAACTTCACTAACTTTTTAAGCTGTATCCCTACTATGCAGGGAGAGCCAGAAATTAGTAGCCTTGTTTCATGGAGAAATAAATATAATGCTGAAAAAAATGAAAGATTTAAAATTAGTTAATGTTAGTGTAGAATCTAGAACATAGGTTACCCATCTCTTAGGAGTTTTAAATAAGAATTTTCTTTGGGACTGTAGAACTATAGAATTAAAAAATTATGCTTAACTGAGGTCTTAAGTGGCTTTGAGATTGGTTCTCTAAAAGATTAGAATTCTTCAACAAAAAGAGCGTAAATTGGCATAGGCAATTCAAAGGAAAAGTCTTCTTCAGAATAAATATTTGAAATGCGGGGTGCTTTCAGTCTTAAATATGACCTCCAGAAACTCTTATATACAACTGAAAAAAGTGAGATACTTTTAAAGTTTGAAATAAAAGAAATTTATTTCTTTTATTCTGATATCAGACACCACATTTAAAATAAAAGGGTTTCTACTGCCTTTTCAGAGGTCCAATGAAAATTTCTACATGTAATATTACCAGATTTCTTCCTTACAAATGGGCTTCTAGTGTAAAAGGAATTCTAGGTAAATTGATAATAGAGACTTTCTGGTTTGCATGTAATTGATTACTCAAGGTCTAGACTCATGTTGAGTAGCAAAATAGATCTGAAGATTGCATGACCTTATATGTCAGGAAGAGATCCTAACTGAAATGAATATTTCCTGAAAGGACTTTAAAAAACACTCTACAAAACAAGGAGCTGATGTAGAAGAACTATATTACTACCTGAAAGATGACCTTTTCTGCTTGATACCGATATTTTCTCTTGCAGTTCAGGACTCATGAATAGTTGCTCGTCATAGATTTGCCCCTGAGTCCTTTCTTCCTGTGGAGGGATTTCAGTGTACTCAAAGGAAATAGCCTCCCTAGATTTTTCACTTTCTCTTAAGATACCACCTTTTCTTGATTGTGAAGTTGAGTCTATATCCTCTTGTTTTTCTGGAATTGTCTCTGTGGGTGGTTGTCGTTCTGCAGTTGACCCTCTGTGTGGTCCTTGTTCTACTACTGACTCTCTGCGTGCTCCTTGTTCTGCAACTGACCCTCTGGGTCGTCCTTGATCTAATAGGGATTCTCTGTGTGCTTCCTGTTCTGCAGTTGACCCTCTGGGGTGTCCTTGATCTAAGAGTGACTCTCTGTGTGATTCCTGTTCTGCAATTGACCCTCTGTGTGGCCCCTGTTCTAATACTGACTCTCTATGTGGTCCCTGTTCCTCAGGTGACCCTCTGTGTGATCCTTGTCCTGTTGTTGACTCTTCATGTTGTCCTTGTGCCGTTACTGATTCTCTGTAAAGTCCTTGCTCTGCAGCTGGTTCAGTGTGGATTCCTGGTGGTACTCCTTGTTCTGTTATTGACTCATTATGTGGTCTTTGTTCTATTATTAATTCTCTACTTGATCCTTGTTCTGGAGTTGACCCTGTGTAGGTTCCTCGTTTTGCTACTGATTCTTTGTTCGGTTCTTGTTCTCCAGTTGACTCTTTGTTTTGTTCTTGTTCGTTGATTGAAATTCTGTTTGGTTCTTGGTTTGCAGTTGTCCCTCTCTGCTGTTCTGGTGGGCTTTGTGGTAGTGTTGATTTTCTATGTTTATCATGTTTATGTTGATCTTCTGGATTTGCTAATAATTTACTTTGGCTCTTGCTAGCATGTTTTTCAGAAAGTAATGTATTCATCTCTAAGAGTACTTTGTCAAAGTCTTCATAAATGTGCTTCTGATTATCCATGTCTCCCCAGAACTCAGGCAAGTCTATCTCTCCAAATTCAACAAACGGCCCTAACACAGAAAACAAAACATTTACCTAAACAATTGATCTTATAGTGTAGAATCAGAGCTAGTAAATTAATATAAAAGAGCAGTGGGCTGTGATGACCTAGATGGGTGGGATGGGAGGTGTGTGAGGGAGGACCAGGAGGGAGGGGATATATGTATACATATAGCTGATTCCCTTCATTGCGCAGCAGAAGCTAATACAACATTGTAAAGCAATTATACTCCAATTAAAAAAAAAATCTATATGGGAAAAGAATCCGAAAAAGAATGGATGTATGTATATGTATAACTGAATCACTTTGCTGTACACCTGAAACTAACACAACATTGTAAATCAACTATACTCTATTATAAAATAAAAATTTAAAAAAAGCAATCAGCACAGTGACTGTAACATAGACCTATTGCTTTAAATAAATATCAGTTACCTTTCCCAGCAACTCAATAAAAAACAAAAAGGTATCTAAAGGAACATAAAAGATGCTCACTACTGTAAATTAGAAATAATCCCTTCCTAAAAGGTATGGTTTTGGAAATGAACATGATTCTTCTTTTGCTACTAGGAGAGTTGCTTAGACTTGCAAGGCAAATAGAATTTATCCTCTACTCTTGGTCCTCCCACAATAAGCATAGCATAGGGCTGAGGAAAGCGACAAATGTCTTTCACCTCATATACCTTTTCAGTATCTGCAATACCAAAATAAAAGCAAAGCTCTGTGACAATCTTTCACTGAGCTATATTTTTCCAATATTCATTTTCTCTCCCTTCCCTCTTCCCTCTCTTTCTTCCTCATTCCTCAGTTCTTTTTCTCCACAACTTATGTGGACACCTGGTTCAGAATTCTAGGGAAAGATTGGATAGCACTCATGAGAATCCCACTGTTAAAAAACAACAACAACAAAACAACCTTGATATCCAGGACTACAGAAAATGGGACTCATGCCACAAGACTGTACCCCTTCCTCCCAAAAGAGTTAGTATTTAAGTTCTAAAACTGCGATTCCCACAATTTTCAGGATACTCTATGTACACTATCCATAGATATTTAAGTATCCAAGTAATAAATTTTCACACAAGTAAAAAATCCACTTTCTTTGGAAAACTCATCCATTCAAAGACCTTCTCTTTAAAAAATAAAAATATAACCCATAATCCTTTTGTTTTGGGAGTAATATAAAAAAGATATTTTACTGTATAAGTACAGTAGAGGTGTACAAGTAAAAGTGCTTGAGAGAGAGAGGTGTGGCCAAGAGGCCAGATTAGGAAGACCACGAGGTCACCTCCTTCTTTGGGCACACCAAAATTACAACTATTTACAGAGCAACTATCCATGAAAGCAGAAAAGATTTTCCGCAACTAAAGACATAAAGAAGGAACCACTATGAGACAGGCAGGAGGGGCAGAGATGTGGTATAATCAAGACCCACACCCCTGGGTAGGTGACCCACAAACAAGAGGATAATTACAATTGCAGAGGTTCTCTGCAAGGAGCAAGGGGTCTAACTCCCACATCAGGATCCTAGACTGGAGGTCCTGTCCCAGAACATCTGGCTTTGAAGGGCAGCAGGGCCCTTAAAGACTGGTACCTGGAAACTATAAGACATTGATGAAAGAAATTGAAGATGACACAAATGGAAAGATACACTGTGCTCATGGACTAAAAGAATCAATATTGTTAAAATGACTATATTACCCAAGGCAATCTACAGATTCAGTGCAATCTCTATCAAAACACCAATGGCATTTTTCACAGAACTAGGACAAATAATTCTGAAATTTTTATAGAAACACAAAAGACCCTGAATAGCCAAAACAATCTTGAGAAAGAAGAAGCTGGAGCTATCGCACACCCTGATTTCAAAATATATTATAGGGAATTCCCTGAGGCTTAGTGGTTAGGACTTTGCACTTTCACTGCCAAGGGCACGGGTTCAATCCCTGGGCAGGGAACTAAGATCCACAAGTCATGCAGTGTGGCCAAGAAAAGAAAAAACCCAAACAAACAAACAAACAAACAAAAGCTATGGTAATCAAAACAGTATGGTACTGGCACAAAACTGGCATGTAGATCAATGGAACAGAATGGAGAGACCAGAAATGAACCCACACTTATATCGTCAATTAATCTACAACAAAGAAGGCAAGAGTATACAATGGGGAAAGACAGTCTCTTCAATAAATGGTGTTGGGAAAACTGGACAGCTACATGCAAAAGAATCAAGCTGAATTACTTTCTCACACCATGTACAAAAAACAAACAAACAAACAAACAAAAGCTATGGTAATCAAAACAGTATGGTACTGGCACAAAACTGGCATGTAGATCAATGGAACAGAATGGAGAGACCAGAAATGAACCCACACTTATATCGTCAATTAATCTACAACAAAGAAGGCAAGAGTATACAACGGGGAAAGACAGTCTCTTCAATAAATGGTGTTGGGAAAACTGGACAGCTACATGCAAAAGAATCAAGCTGAATTACTTTCTCACACCATGTACAAAAATAAAGTCAAAATGGATTAAAGACTTAAATGTAAGACCTGAATCCATTAAACTCCTAGAAGAAAACATTGGCAGTAGGCTCTTTGACATCTGCCTTAGTGATGTATTTTTGGATATGTCTCCTTAGGCAAGGGAAACGAAAGCAAAAATAAACAAATGGAACAGCATCAAACTAAAAAGCTTTGGCACAGCAAAGGAAACTATCAACAAAACAAAAAGACAGCCTAATGAATGGGGGAAGATATTTATAAATGATATATCTGCTAAAGGGTTAATATCCAAAATGAAGAAGACATACAAACCAACATCAAAAAAACAACCTGATTAAAAAATGGACAGAGGACCCCAATAGACTTTTTTCCCAGAGAAGATGTACAGATGGCCTACAGATACATGAAAGATGCTCAACATCACACTAATCATCAGGGAAATGCAAATCAAAACCACAATGAGATACCACCTCACACCTGTCAGAATGGCTATCATCAAAAAGACAACAAATAATAAGTGCTGGCAAAGATATGGAGAAAAGGGAACCCTTGTGCACTGTTGGTGGTATTGTAAATTGATGCAGCCACTATGGAAAACAGTATGGAGAGTCCTCAAAAAATTAAAAGTAGAACTGCCATATGACCCAGAGAACAAATGGGTGGTTGCCAGAAGGGTTTGAGGTGTGGGTGAAACAGGTGAAGCGAATTAAAAGGTACAAACCTCCAGTTATATAATAAATAAGTCACAGGGATGTAATATACAGCATAAGGAATACAGTCAATCATATTGTGATAAGTTTGTAGGGGGATAGATTGTTACTAGACTCATCACGGTGATTATTTCCTAATACATGAAAATGTCAAATCATTAGGTACTACATTTGAAACTAACATAATATTGTACATCAACTATATTTCAATAAAAAATGCTTGGGAGAAGGAAACATTTTTCTTAGAAACTTTAGAATTCTAAGTTGGACATTAAAACTGGAATTACCACTACCAACTTAATTTCCAAAACATTCAGATTGTCACTAAAGCACCCCTTCATTTGAATGAATTTAAAATTGA
This sequence comes from Balaenoptera physalus, assembly GCF_965194825.1. Classification (NCBI taxonomy): domain Eukaryota; kingdom Metazoa; phylum Chordata; class Mammalia; order Artiodactyla; family Balaenopteridae; genus Balaenoptera; species Balaenoptera physalus. The sequence goes on along the minus strand of NC_138901.1, from coordinate 49,911,668 downwards.
ATTCTAGCTGAGTTCTGACTTAACAACTTTTAGTATTACACCATAGTGAAAAATACATCTAGTTGTGATGAAGACTGAATTTTGTGTGGAATGAACAACTCGACAGAGCTATCATGATCTAAGGGAGATGTTATATGAAGGGATTCCATGGGGATAGAATGACCTTGTATTATCATTTCGGTGTACTGCATCACTCCAGCTTGAGCATGCTCCCTCTGGGCGGCACTTACATTGTCTTGGGTTTCGGAGTAAACCTCTGAGCACTTTTGAACTTTGGTCATAGAATGTTTCCAGTAAAGCCAATGTCCTCTGCCGATCCAAAAACCCTACCTAAGCAGAAAGTTGGCAATTAGTTGTTACAGGAGATTTGAAATTTTTATGTAGATGGAATACTGAAGATTTTATCATTACCACCAGCACCGTAATCACGTAAGTAAAAGCTGCAGAGTCAAAATCAGGAAAGTTATATCTTGCCTTTAAGCTTATACTCTACTTCTCCTTTCTGTGACACTTAGTAGCTGCATAAATATTTGTTGTTACTTAATTGCTAAAACCAATACATGATGTTCAGTTCTTATCTAATCTGACCTGAGTATGACATTCGGAACAATTAATTGCTCCCTACTTGTTCTTTTTTTGCATTGTTTTTATTTTAGGAAAAATTTCAATTAGAGAAAAATATAGAAAATGATAAAACTAACACTTGTGTTCCCAACACTCAGAAATTATGTTTGTTAACATTTTATGTATGTACTTTAAATACTGATATAATAACACGTTCCCTTGCTTTTATTTACTCAACATTGAGATCTGATTCATGTATTTAAGGAAATATATTTTATTTCTTTAATTGATGTATGGTATTCTATAATATGAAAACATCTTAATTTTTAAAAACACCCCTCTATGGATGAGCATTTAGATTATTTCCAGTATTTTGATACCAAAATAATGTTGCAGTGGATATGCTTATATACATCTCTTTGTATACATATGTAAACATTTCCTTAGGGTAAATAAACAGAAGTGTAATTAACAGATTGTGTATAATGTACATTTTCAACTTTAGTAGTTATTGCCAAATAGCTCTACAAAACACCTATACCAATTTACATTCTCACCAGCACTGAATGAGGATATAATTTCTCCATATCCATGCCAATATTTGATATTGTTAGAGTTTATAATCTGATGGATAAAAAATGGTATCTAATTATTTTAATTTGCATTTCCCTGATTATTAGTGAGATTAAATATATTATATTTTCATATGTTTATTATGTACTTGGGTTTCCTGATCAATGAATGGCTTTTTTTATTTTAAGATTTTTTTGATGTGGACCATTTTTAAAGTCTTTATTGATTTTGTTACAGTCTTGCTTCTGTTTTATGTTTTGTTTTTTTGGCCACGAGGCATGTGGGATCTTAGCTCCCGGACCAGTGATTGAACCCGCACCTCCTGCATTGGAAGGGGAAGTCTTAACCACTGGACCGCCAGGGAAGCCCCCCAGTGAATGGCTTTTTCTTGTCCTTTCCCATTTTTTCAGTTGGCATGAGTAGTCTGTTTCTTATTAACTTATAAATTTTTGATAATGATTATTCTGTTATCTATATAGCAAATAGTCTTTCTCAGTTTATCTCTTATCAGTTATCAGTTAATCTCTTATTAACTTAACTTTTGGTGAGTTTAGCCATATCAATGTTCTAAATTTTGAAGTAGTCAAATGCATCAATCATTTCCTCTATGGTTTGCGCTTACTTGCTGTATTCTTTAGGAAGTATTACCTATACTGAGGTCAAAAGGCATGCTCTAGGGCTTCCCTGGTGGCGCAGTGGTTGAGAATCTGCCTGCCAATGCAGGGGACACGGGTTCGAGCTCTGGTCTGGGAAGATCCCACGTGCCGCGGAGCAACTAGGCCCGTGAGCCACAATTACTGAGCCTGCATGTCTGGAGCCTGTGCTCCCCAACAAGAGAGGCCGCGATGGTGAGAGGCCCGCGCACCGCGATGAAGAGTGGCCCCCACTTGCCGCAAGTAGAGAAAGCCCTCGCACAAAAACGAAGACCCAACACAGCCATAAATAAATAAATAAATAAATAAATAAATAAATAAATAAATAAAAACATTGCCAATGTTATAAAAAAAAAAAAGAATAATTCTAAAAAAAAAAAAAAGGCATGCTCTATATCTGCTTCTAAAACTTTAAAAATTTTGTTTTCCACATCTAGGTCTCTGATCAGATGGAACTTATTTTTCCTCATTAAGGAGACTGAAATCTAATTTTATTTTTTTCCAATATGGAAGCCAATCATCCCAATATCATTTATTCATTAGTCCCTTCCCACTAGTTTACATCCATGTTATACACCAAATTCCCACATTCTCATGGGTCTGATGCCAGGTTCAATATTCTGTTAATATAACTTTATTTTTGTAAATCAGGAAAATTCTCCCCAACTTGTTCTTCTTTTTAGAACTGTTTTTGCTATATTTGGACCTTCATTTTTCCATACAATTTTTAAAAACTAAAGCTTTGAAAAATAACATACAGAAAAGTACACAAATAATAAGTGCATGGTTTTATGAATTATCACAGTATAAACATACACATGAGCTGTTTCTCAAAGGAGAATAGTTAACTTTAGTAGAAGGCATGGTTTTGCTCCAAAACTTGAGGGATCTACATTGTGATTCTACTATTGCAACTTGCGATAGCTTTCTAATTTGCCCTGTTCATTTCAAATACTGTAGGATCTTCTAGGTGATAAGGCACAAGATAAAGAAGAGGCTTTGTAATGCAGCCTAGAAAGCCTACAAGACCTTTTCTTGCTCTGGGACCCCCTTTGCCAGCTGATGGCTCAGTTAACACAAAAGAGCAGCACAGATTGATACAAATGTGGTAAAGGTTGTTCCTAAAATGTAAAAAGGTCCAATAAGCATTATGCTTCTTTCTTAGTGGTAGGTGGCACAGGATATGGCAATTTGCCTCATACTTGAAACAGATATCCTGTCATGCTTCCAACTACTGGAAGCTAAAAATTTTACCAACATAGAAAACACTGAATTTTATAGTTTTTATCTTCCACCCTCTGACACACATGGAGCTTACCAAGGCATCTAATGCTTCTTCCAGCTCATCCAGTCCAATCACCACAGTGGAAATCATCAAGGTGGTGAACCTGTATGATGTTCTATGTTATGTCAACACAATCAATGTCTCTGCATACTAAATTATGATAGAAAGAAAAAGAGCTGCCTTAGCCCTATGCCAAGGCAGTGAAAGGATACTGCTGTTCCTAATAGGTGAAATCAAGCTTCTTTTGTTGGTCCTTGCAAACTGCTCTAGAGAAAATAGTAGTTGCCAGATCAGTTGTCGTGAATGATGGATCTGTGTCAATTTGGTCCAATAAATGTTCCACATCTTGGATTCCATACATATGTGTTAGCACACATATACATGGAATCTAAGGGAAAAAAAAAAAAGGTCATGAAGAACCTAGTGGCAAGATGGGAATAAAGACACAGACCTACTAGAGGATGGACTTGAGGATATGGGGAGGGGGAAGGGTAAGATGTGACAAAGAGAGAGAGTGGCATGGACATATATACACTACCAAATATAAAATAGATAGCTAGTGGGAAGCAACCACATAGCACAGGGAGATCAGCTCTGTGCTTTGTGACCGACCACCTAGAGGTGTGGGATAGGGAGGGCGGGAGGGAGGGAGATGCAAGAGGGAAGAGATATGGGAACATATGTATATGTATAACTGATTCACTTTGTTATAAAGCAGAAACTAACACACCATTGTAAAGCAATTATACTCCAATAAAGATGTTAAAAAAAAAAGGTTCCACATCTTGAATAGCAGCTGCAAATGGTGTTAGTGTAATCTACAAATATTCTTCAAGATCTACCTACCTTCTGCATAGGCAAAACAGAAGAACTAGATAAGAATGTAATAAGAATGTTATTTTCTGAATCCTTCATATCACTAATATATTTTCATATCTAATCTCTGTGGAATTGTGTTTCTTTTTTAATTTGTTTTTGTTATCCGTTTGTTTTTTACCATTTTGGCAGGCAGAGAAAGTTCACCATGATAGCCTTCAGCCCCTAATTTGTAAGAATTCTGCTAGTTGCTCTACATGTCTATTCCAGTTGTACATTCAAGAACCAGAAATAAATATAGCTAGGTCCCGCAGATTAACTGGGTCTATGATATAACCTTGGACCAAAACAGCATTTATCACCTGACATCCATAAGCCCTAACTTTAACCAATGGTCCACTGGGGCACTTTGGGATACCAGGGATTAGTGTTAACTTGGAGTCTGGTAATCTCTGCAAGTCTGGTGGGATATTTCCCTTTTTCCAATGCATATTCACCCTAGTAAAGGGCTACATGTCCTTTGAGGAAGGCTTGAAGTAAAATCTACAGTATATGCTTGTAGCAGTCATGTAGAATTCTTCCTCAAGAGAGCCAGCCTCCACTTCAACCAAAGCCTTCTGGGTGTATCAACTGCTTGTCTGGGAACTGGATAAGAAGACAAAACTCTCCATTGTGGTGTCTCAGCTCATGTTTCTGGCCCCATAGTTAGAGCTTTTCTGTAAATAGTTCTAGTAATAATTTAGTAGATATCCTACCTATGTAATTCCTAAGAAAATCATGATCACTACAGAAAATCTATGAGTCAAAACATTCATATGGCCACTTTAATTTCTGCTGTTCATTGTGGTAATTCCAATCATACGTTCAGGAACTAGGTAAAAACCCACAGTATGAGTCCTAGACAAATAAGGCCTATTATAATATGGCCTTTAACCTTGGACATTAGGTCAAAATACCATTTATCTATGATATTAACTTTGACCAGTAGACTCTATCTCTGGCAGTTAAATGCCACTTGTCTTCTAGGAATCCCATCAGTTCCTTGAAATCAGAAAGCTCACTTCAATGCCACTAACTCCTACCATCATTCCCAACCTACAGAGGACAGCTACCAAAGAGCTTTTTAGGGATGTTAGTGCTCCCGTCATTAATGGATTTCTCAGGGATTGTCATCTGGGCACTCTTGGGGAATAGGATGAAGGTGAATATGGGTAGGTTACCTATAAGAAATCAACTTCGTCAATTTTACAAGCCTTTGGATTTATTCCTTTATAGCATGCCATGAAGGCTCTGGCATCTCAATCTCATTGAATGTAGGCTGTATTTGAGTCAAGGTTATAGTTAATCTACCAAGAAAACTGTTAAAACCATTTCCAAGATACTAAAAATATTACTGCTTAGCAAATCTTCTAAGTATAATGATATTGATAAATCTGGGCTAATCCAAAGTTATATCCATCCTCCTAAGTCTAAAAGTTTTATAATCAGGAATTCTCTGGCGGTCCAGTGGTTAGGACTTTACCTTCCACTGCAGGGGGGCACGGGTTTGATCCCTGGTTGGGAACCAAGATCCCACATGCCACGTGACGTGGCCAAAAAAAATTTTTTTATAATCAATTCCCACACATGTTCCCCAAGTTTCTGCTGCTATGAATTAGCAAAAACTTGCTATTCTCCTGGAATACTAACAATCACCTTTCTCTACAGATTTGACTAGTCCTCGTGAGGCATGCTGAGATCTGACTTTTGGGTCTAAAGGCAATGGATGATACACAGGTGGGCCTTAAGGAAAATAGCTAATTGCCCCAAGTGAAGTTATAGGTTCTGTAAGGAAAGAAAAGCTTATATCCTCAAAAAAAGGAGAGAAGGGATTGCTTTTGCTGCCAAGGGAGTCTTTAGGGAGGTTCGTGGCACAAGTCTCAGCTTCCATCCAAATGTAACCATTCCAAGTCTCAGGATCCCTCTATTTTCCAAGCAATGTGCTGACTTCCACACGAGAGACTTATGAATTTGGCTTATGTTTTCATTCTGTCCCATTAAACTTGGGGGCTGATTTTTTTTTAATCTATATCTGCTCTGAAGCTACAAGAAATAGAGATTCCTTTAGAGTCATCATGGACATTTTCTGGTTTTGTGACTGCAACTTGAGCTGAGCATTTAAAGCCCTGAGCTTGTCTTTTACTTTCTATAACCTCTCCAATGCAGTGAGATGAAGCTCAACCACCGACAGCCCTTGTAGTCAGCACTATTACAATTATGATAAAATGCAGCAGCCACTTGGTCTCTTAAAGCCCAAGGAACTTCATCTCAAGCAACCATAAGTGATCATTTAAAATTTTTTTCATTGAGGAATAATAAGTATGCAATAAAGGGTATACATCTTAAGTGTTTAGCACAATAAATGTTTACCTATCTACTGTGTAAACACTACTCAGATAAAGATATAGAACATTTTTATCATCACTAGAAGGCTCCTTCATGGTTTCTGTTAGTCAATAATTCCCCCAAAGGTAGTTATTATTCTGATATTTATCACTATAGATTAGTTTATCTGTTATTGAATTTCATATAATCGGAGTTATATATGACCTTTTGTGTCTTTCTTTGCTCAACATTTTATCTGTGAATGTTATTCATGTTTCATTTGACTGTAATTCTTGTTTCATTGCTACACAATATTCTACTGTATGAATATATATATGAAAATTTATTTAATCATTTTATTGTTGATGTACATTTGTATTGTTTTTAGTTTTTGACTATTACGAACACTTTTTGGATTTTTTGGTCAATTTCGATGAAGCATAATTTACATCCAGGAAAATGCATCAATTTAAAGTGTACAGTTCAGGGACTTCCCTGGCGGTCCAGTGGTTAAGACTTCGCCTTCCAATGCAGGGGATGCAGGTTGGATCCCTGGTCGGGGAGCAAGGTCCCACATGCCTCACGGCCAAAAAACCAAAATATAGAACAGAAGCAATAATGTAACACATTCAATAAAGACTTTTAAAACGGTCCACGTCAAAAAAATCTTTAAAAACAGTGTACCGTTTAATGAGTTTTGATAGTGTATATACCCAAGTAACTACCACCACAATGAAGAGAAGAACATTTTCATGAAACCAAAAGTTCTCTTGTGCCACTTTGCAATCAGTCCCCTCTACTCATGGTCCCAGAAAACTACCAATCTGCTTTCTACTGTTGTAGATTAGTTTTCTGTGTTTTAGATTTTCATATAATTAAATCATGTAGTGTGTTCTCTTCTGTGACTACCTTCTTTCACTTAGCATAATATTTTTAAAATTCCTCAACGTTATTGTATACATCAGTAGTTCATTCTCTTTCATTGATGAGTAGTAATTCTACTGTGTGGCTATACTACCGTGTGTTTATCCACAAGTTATGGACATCTGGGTTGTTTCCAGTTTCGAGCTGTTACGAATGAGGCTGTTAAGAACATTAAATATAAGTCTTTGGGTATACATATGTTCAGATTTCTCTCATTCCATTTTATTTCTCCTAGGTAAATATCTCGGAGTGGAATTGTTGGTTGATGGGTCATATCGTAAGTATATGTTTAACTTTTTAAGAAACCACCAAACTGGGAATTCCCTGGCGGTCCAATGGTTAGGACTCCGTGCTTTCACTGCCCAGGGCACGGGTTCAATCCCTCGACGGGTTCAATCCCTCGTCGGGGAACTAAAATCCTGCAAGCTGTGCGGTGTGGCCAAAAAAAAAAAAAAGAAAGAAACCACCAAACTGTTTTCCAAAGTGGTTGTTCCATTTCTATCAGCAATGTATGAGAATTCTGGTTGCTCTACATCTTTACCAACACTTGGTATTGTCAGGCTTTTTAATTTTAGCTACTCTAGTGGGTGTAATTTTTATCTCATAGTGGTTTTAATTTGCATTTCTCTATGACTATTGACATTGAACATATCTGCATGTGCTTACTGGACATACATATATCTTCTTTCCTGAAAGTTAAAAAAAAAAAATCCATGGCATTTTGATTAGATTGTTTCCTTAAGTTGTAGGAGTCCTCTATACACTCTGGACACACAACTTTTGTCATTAAATCTATTGCAAATATTTTATCCCAGTCTATAGCTGTCTTTTCATTTCCTCAATAGTGTCTTTCAGAGAACAGAATTTTAAATTTGGTGAAGTCCATTTTATCAAATATTCCTTTAAGGTTCTCTTCTGGAAGTTTGTGATTTTACCTTAAACATTTAGGTCTAAAGGCAATTTCAAGCTTATTTTTATGTTTGGTGTGAGGTAAAGCTTGGAGTACAACTCGCCCCCCCCCACCCCAAAGTCGGTAGCCAGTTTTTCCAGCACCATGTGTTGAAAAGATTATCCTAGGAACCTCTGTTGAAAATCAACTGACCATGTACATGTGGTTACATTTCTTACTATTTGGTTCCACTGATCTATTTGTCTATTCTCACGCCAATACCATGCTGTTTTGATTTCTGTAGATATATATTAAATCCTTAAATCAGCTAGTGTAAATTTTCCAACTTTGTTCTTTTTCAAAATTATTTTGGCTACTCTGCATCCTTTGAAATTCATGAACGTTTTAAAATTAGTCTTGTCAATTTCTATAATTAAGCTTACTAGGATTTGGATCGGAATTGTGCTGAATTTATAGATCAATTTGGGAACTGACTAAACATAGTGAGTCTTTTGATTCATGAGTATGGTCTCTGAGAGAAATGAGGACTGGTCTCTTCAATGAATTAGGTTTTTTATTTCTCTCAGTAATGTTCGGTAGTTTTCAATCTATGGGTATTGTATATACTTTGTTTAATTTATCTGTATTTCATGTATGTGATTTAGGCATTTAAAATTTTCATTTTCCAATTGCTCATTGCTAGTATATAGACATACAATTGATCTGTATGTATTGACCTTACGTCCTGAAGCCTTACTAAATTCATGTATATGTTCTAGTGAATTCAATTTTTATATTCCTTAGGATTTTCTACATAGAAGATCATGTAATCTTGAATAAAGAGGATTTCTTTTTCTTTTCATGCCTATTTCACTGCCTAGTACCTCCACTACAATGTTAAATAAAAGGGGTGAGGGTGGACATCCTTGCCTTGTCCCTGATATAAGGAAGAAATCATTAATTTTTTCACCATTAAGTATAACTGTAGGCTTTCCATAGATGCTCCTTATCATTTTGAAAAAAATTTTATTTCTAGTTTGATGAGAGGTTTTTAAAAAAAATCATGAATGTGTGTTGAATTTTGTCAGATGGCCATATAGTTTTTCTTTTTTTAGTTTCTTAATATGGTTAATTGCCTTGATGGAATTTTGAATATTAAACCAATCTTACATCCCTGGATTACACTCCACTTGATCTTAATATATTACCTTTTTAATATATTGCTGAACTAATTTGCTAAAATTAACTTAAAGATTTTTGTATCTGGTTCATGGAAGATATTAGCCTACAGGTTTTCTTTTTTTTTTCTTGAGATAGTTTCGTCTGGCTTTTATATCAGAATAATGATGGTCACATAAAATGAGTTGGAAAATGTTCTCGCTTCTATTTTCTGGAAGACTTTGTGTGGGTCTGGAATTATTCCTTCCTTAAATGTTTGCTAGGATTCAGCAGTAAAGCCATCTTGGCCTGGAGCTTTGTTTGTGGAAAGGTTTTTAATGACATTAATTTCTTTATATATATGAGAGTATCTAGGTTTTCTATTTCCTTTCAAGTCAGACTTGGTAATTTGTGTCTTTCAGAGAATTTGTCCACTCAATCTAAGTGGCAAATTTATTGGCATAAAGTTGTTCATAATGTTCCCTCATTGTCTTTTTATTTTTTATTTTATTAAAAAAACTTTTTTTTAAAAAATATTTTTGGGCCATGCCACACAGCATGAGAGATATTAGTTCTCCGACCAGGGATTGAATCCATACCTCCTGCAGTGGAAGGGCGGAGTCTTCTTATTTATTTTCTTCCTTCCTTCCTTCCTTCCTTCCTTCCTTCCTTCCTTCCTTCCTTCCTTCCTTCCTTCCTTCCTTCCTCCCTCCCTCCCTGCCTTCCTTCCTTCCTTTCTCCCTCCCTCCTTTCCTTCCTTTTTTTGTTGGCTGCGTCCAGTCTTAGTTGAGGCACGTGGGATCTTTCCCGCATGCGGGCTTCTCTCTAGTTGTGGCGCAGGGTCTTCTAATTGTGGCGTGCAGGTTTTCTCTCCCTAGTTGTGGTGCATGGACTCCAGAGCGCGTGGGCTCTGTAGTTTGCAGCACATGGGCTCTCTCGTTGAGGCACACAAGCTCAGTAGTTGTGGCGCGGGCTTACTTGCCCCGCGGCATGTGGGATCCCAGCTCCCCGAATACCAGGAATTGAACCCGCATCCCCTGCATTGGAAGGCGGATTCTTTACCATTGGACCACCAGGGAAGTCCTGGAAGGGTGGAATCTTAACCACTGGACTGCCAGGAAAGTCCCCCCCCATTGTCTTTTTAATGTCTGTGGGCTCTGTAGTGCTCTTTCTTTCCTGATATCAGTAATTTGTTTCTTCTCTTTTTTCTTTGATCACTCTACCTATAGGTTTATCAATTATATTAATCTTTTCAAAGAGCCAGCTTTTGTTTTGATTTTCACAATTGTATTTTGTTTTTTATTTCATTGATTTTTGCCGATTTCTTTATCATTTCTTCCTTTTTATTTACTTTGCATTTATTTGGTTTTGCTTTTCTTTTTCTAGCTTTATAAGATGGATCACTGATTTTAGACTGCTCTTGTTTTTTTAATTTTTTTTTTAATTGGAGTATAATTGCTTTACAATGTTGCGTTAGTTTCTGCTGTACAAGGAAGTGAATCAGCTTTATGTATACATATATCCCCTCCCTCTTGGACCTCCCACCCCCACCCACTCCACCCATCTAGGTCATCACAGAGCACCGAGCTGAGCTCCCTGTGCTATACCACAGGTTCCCACTAGCTATCTATTTTACACATGGTAGTGTATTTATGTCAAATCTAATCTCCAAGTTCATTGCACCCTCCCCTCCCTGACTGTGTCTACATGTCCATTCTCTACATCTGCGTCTCTATTGCTGCCCTGGAAATAGGTTCATCTGTACTATTTTTCTAGGTTCCACATATATGTATTAATATACGATATTTGTTTTTCTCTTTCTGACATACTTCACTCTGTATGAAAGACTCTAGGTCCATCTATAAATGACCCAATTTCGTTCCTTTTTATGGGTGAGTAATATTCCATTGTATATATGTACCACATCTTCTTTATACATTCCTCTGCTGATGGGCATTTAGGTGTTTCCATGACCTGTCTATTGTAAATAGTGCTGCAATGAACAATGGGGTACATGTGTCTTTTTTGAATTATGGTTTTCTCAGGGTATATGCCCAGTAGTGGGATTGCTGGGTCATATGGTAGTTCTAGTTTTAGTTTTTTAAGGAACCTCCATACTGTTCTCCATAGTGGCTGTATCAATTTACATTCCCACCAACAGTGTAAGCGGGTTCCGTTTTCTTCACTCCCTCTCCAGCATTTATTGTTTGTAGATTATTTTTAATTTATTTTATTTTTATTTATTTATTTATTTGGCTGCATTGGGTCTTCACTGCTGCGTGCCAGCTTTCTCTAGTTGTGGCGAGGGGGGGCTACTCTTCGTTGTGGTGCGCAGGCTTCTCATTGCGGTGGCTTCTCTTGTTGCGGAGCACAGGCTCTAGGCGCGTGGGCTTCAGTAGTCGTGGTGTGTGCACTCAGTAGTTGTGGCTCATGGGCTCTAGAGTGCAGGCTCAGTAGCTGGGGCACATGGGCTTAGTTGCTCTGCAGCATGTGGGATCTTCCTAGACCAGGGCTCAAACCTGTGTCCCCTGCATTGGCAGGTGGATTCTTAACCACTGTGCCACCAGGGAAACCCTGTTTGTAGATCTTTTGATGATGGCCATTCTGACCGGTGTGAGGTGATACCTCATTGTAGTTTTGATTTGCAAATCTCTAATAATTAGTGATGTTGAGCATCTTTTCATATGCCTCTTGGCCATGTGTATGTCTTCTTTGGAGAAATGTCTATTTAGGTCTTCCGCCCATTTATTTATTTATTTATTTATTTTTGGCTGTGTTGGGTCTTCGTTGCTGCGTGCAGGCTTTCTCTCGTTGGGGCGACGGGGGCTACTCTTCCACACGGTGCGTGGGCTTCTCATTGCAGTGGCTTCTCTTGTTGCAGAGCATGGGCTCTAGGTGCGCGGGCTTCAGTAGTTATGGCACATGGGCTCAGTAGCTGTGGCTCGCGGGCTCTAGAGCACAGGCTCAGTAGCTGTTGCACACTGGCTTAGTTGCTCCGAGGCATGTGGGATCTTCTCGGACCAGGGATTGAACCCCTGTCCTCTCACTGGCAGGTGGATTCTTAACCACTGTGCCACCAGGGAAGTCCCTTCCGCCCACTTTTTGATTGGGTTGTTGTTTTTGTTTTTTTGTTTTTTAAAAATTATTTATTTATTTATTTTTGGTTGTGTTGGGTCTTCGTTTCTGTGCGAGGGCTTTCTCTAGTTGTGGCAAGCGGGGGCCACTCTTCATCGCGGTGCGCGGGCCTCTCACTATCGCGGCCTCTCTTGTTGCGGAGAACAGGCTCCAGATGTGCAGGCTCAGTAATTGTGGCTCACGGCCTAGTTGCTCCGTGGCATGTGGGATCTTCCTGGACCAGGGCTTGAACCCGTGTCCCCTTCATTGGCAGTCAGATTCTCAACCACTGTGCCACCACGGAAGCCCTGGGTTGTTGTGTTTTTGATATTGAGCTGCATGAACTGTTTGGAGATTAATTCTTTGTCCGTTGCTTCGTTTGCAGATATTTTCTCACATTCTGAGGGTTGTCTTTTTGTCTTGTTTATGGTTTCCTTTGCTGTGCAAAAGCTTTAAGTTTAATTAGGTCCCATTTGTTTATTTTAGACTGATCTTATTTTCTTATATAAGCACTCAAAGCTATAAATTTCTAAGCACTTCTTTAGTGGCATTTCTCTAATTTTATTACATTGTGTTTTAGTTATCAGTTTCAAATATTTCCTAATTTCTCTTGTGATTTTTTTTTCCTCATGGGTTATTTAGAAGTGTTTCTAAATATCTGGGGATTTTCCAACTATCTTGCTGTTATTGATTTCTAACTTAATTCTGCTGTAGTCAAAGAGCGTACACAGTGTGATTTCAATTCTTTTAAATTTATCGAGATCTGTTTCATGGTATAGCATGTGATCATCTTTGTGAATGTTTCAAGTGCAATTGAAAAGTATGTTTTTCTGCAGTTGTTGAGTTGAAATGTTCTATAACACTCAAAGTCAAGTTGGTTGACAGCATTTTTGAAGTATTTTATATCCTCGCTGATTTTCTGTCTACTTGTTCTATCAACTGCTAAGAAAGTAGTGTTTAATTCTCCAATTATAATTGCAGTTCTGTCATTTTTTGCTTCATGTACTTTGAAACTCTATTAGGTGTATAGACAATTAGAATTATTATGTCTTCTTATCAAATTGACCCCTTTATCATTATACTATAGCCCTCTTAATCCTTGGTAATACTCCTGTTCTGAAGGCTCCTTTGTCTTATACTAATGTAGCCAAAAGATATATCTTTTTCCATACCTTTACTTTTAAACTATTTGTATCTTTATATTGGTCTTATCCAGCCTGACAATCTCTGTCTTTAGACTGAAGTGTTTAGCCCATATTCATTTAAATAATTATCACTATGGTTAGCTTTAAATAGACCATCTTGCTACCTGGGTTTTCGTTTGTTTTTGTCCCATTTCTTCTTCCTTCTTTCTTCTTCTTCTCCTTCTCCTTCTTCTTCTCCTTCCCCTTCCCCCTCTTCTTCTCCTCCTCCTCCCTCTCCTTCTCCTTCTTCCTCTTCCTCTTTCTCTCCTTATTTTTTTTGCTTCTTTTACTGCTTTTTTAAAAAATAAATTTATTTATTTATTTATTTTTGGCTGTGTTGGGTCTTCGTTGCTGCGCGTGGGCTTTCTCTAGTTGAGGAGAGCGGGGGCTACTCTTTGCTGTGGTGCGCGGGCTTCTTGTTGCGGTGGCGGAGCAGGGGCTCTAGGCGTGCGGGCTTTAGTAGTTGTGGCACGCAGCCTCTGTAATTTTGGCTTTCAGGCTCAATAGTTGTGGCACACAGGCTTAGTTGCTCCATGGCATGTGGGATCTTCCCGGACCAGGGCTCGAACCCGTGTCCCCTGCATTGGCAGGCAAATTCTTAACCACTGCACCACCAGGGAAGTCCCGTTCCTGCCTTCTTTTGATTATATTTTAATATTCCACGTTATTGCCACAATTGGTTTAATAGCTATGCCTCTCTTTTTTCTAGTAATTGCTATAAAATTTAACATTATGCATCTTTATCTTATCACAGTCTACTTTCAAATAATATTATATACTTTATGCCTAATGTAAGAAACTTATTTCTATTTTCTCCCATACATTATTTTTGCTATTGTTGTCATACATTTCACTTCTACATATATTATAAACTTCACAATACATTATTAGTTTTGCTTCAAAGAGTAAATGATCATTTAAATAACATTTTAAATGGGGAGAAAAGTCTTTTATAACCACTCAGGCATTTTCTTTTTCTCTCTCTTTCTGCTTCGGTTTGGATAGTTTCTATTGCTATGTCCTTATGTTTACTAATATTTTCTTCTTCAGTGTCTAATTTCATGCTAATCTTATGTAGTAAAGTCTTAATTTCACATATATATATATTTTTTATCTCTAGGGGTTCAATTTGGAACATGGCTGGTTGAAACAAGAAGCTAGTGGATGGCACTGTGGATTCAAGATCCTGGTTAACACTTAAAAGATCATTGCTCCTCACTCAACAAAGCATGGCTCCATATATATATACATATATATATATATGTGTATATATATATATAATATATATATGTATTTTTAAAATTAATTAATTTATCTATTTTTGGCTGCATTGGGTCTTAATTGCTGCGTGCGGGCTTCTCATTGCGGTGGCTTCTCTTGTTGCGGAGCACGGGCTCTAGGTGCGTGGACTTCAGTAGTTGTGGCTCACTAGTTTCAGTAGTTGTGGCTCACGGGCTCTGGAGCACAGGCTCAGTAGTTGTGGCACACGGGGCTTAGTTGCTCTGCAGCATGTGGGATCTTCCCAGACCAGGGCTCAAACCCGTGTCCCCTGCATTGGCAGGCAGATTCTTAACCACTGTGCTACCAGGGAAGCCCCAATATATATTTTTAATAGCATCCTCTGACTAAGAACTAGTATTGCTTTTTTTTTTTAATGCTGTACCTAATTCTGAAAACTTCAACTTAATAAATATCTCAGAGGAGACTTTCTGCCTTTAAGGACCACTCTGAATGGTGGATCCTGAGCCTCATTCCAGTTAACTACGTGTCTTGTTATAAACATTTCTCTAGGCTCAGGTAGCTATAGATATACAAACATGTGTACCTATGTATATGTACCCATATGGTTTATGTCCTTGTTTGCTTTACAAAAATGGGATATTATTACAAACATTTCTCCATCTTTTACTTTTTTCACTCATTAATAATGTATAAAAATCCTCCAAGTCAGCTGGTGTAGATCTATTCAATTTGTATAAAGGCTGCATGATATTCCAAGATGTAGATGTACCATCATTTAAAAAACATTTCCCTACAGATAAACATTCCCTTTATCTCTCCCTCTCTCTCTCTCTTTTTCATGTGTAAACAGTGCCACAGGAATCATCCTTGTACATGTATTTTCTATCTACTGGTGCTTTTATTTCTTTGGGATAAAAATTTCAGGAATGGGATCACTTGGTTGAAGGATGTGTGTATTTTTTATTTAAATAGGTATATCCAGATTGCTTTACAAAGATACTATACTATTAAATTTTCACCAGGAATGTTTGAGAAAATACTTTTCCTCTATCCCTACCAGCAATAGGTATTATCATTTTGTTTTATTTATTTATTTTTCAGTATTGTCATTTTAAAATGTTTTTGCTCATCTGTTGAGTATGCAGTGATTCTACATATTCTATGTTCATATCCTTTGCCCATTTTTCTTTGGGGGCTTACATAGTGTCCTACCATCAAATAAAGGGGCAATTAGTTCAGTGCCAGTAGTACTTGTTGATTCTGACCATATGGAGTTCATCCCACTGAATCATTTGGAAGTGGGCCTTTTTTTTTTTGGTGTTTTTTGTTAATGCCCATGGTTCTCCTTGTCCCAACTTCAAGTGTTGGACACTTCCTGGGGGTACTTCCAGAACTTTTACTGTCATCTTCTCTGCACACCCACCCCCTTTACACACAGGTATTTAGGAACACTCATTATCTTTCCTCTAGCCACAGGAGTGGGACTACCCTCAGGCTCATCCACCTAGACCCCTCCTTCTGCAGTGGCTAACCTTCCTCTTTAGTGCCATGTTGCATTCAGGACTTCTCAATGAAGCTTGTAGTCTCTGAGCTACACCCAGGAAATGATGCATAAGCCCTGGTGTTCTTAAATTTCTCCTCAACCTACTTGGAATTTCTAAGTGTCTACAGTGTTGCCTTCAACATACAACCCTGGTTGGGGTATAAGAGTGTAATATCAGATATTAACTCTGACTTAGGGATCCAGGCAACCCCTAAGCAGTAGTCACATCCCCTCCAACCTCCTTCTCCCATCAGCTGGTCACAACTTCCCACTGACAGAAGAAGTGCTTTGATGTCATATTTTGCATTCTTCTTCACTCTATGATTCTCCATTCTTTCTCAAGATCCCAGAATTTTCAATTGAAAGTAGAGGATTTTGAACTCTTGTCTCAGCTCCTCATTGAAAATATTCAGAAACTCAATTAACTTCTTTACTCTAGACTGTATCTACCTTCCTTCGAAGATCAGCACATAACTACTCTTTGAATGATGGGAAGAAAAGCAAAAAGCATAAGCAAACCTGAGTTATTTTTCTAAATATTATCCCACTGTGTGGGATATCCCACTGTGTGAGGTAATGATTTGTACTACACATGAGTTGGTATTAAATTGGCCAACAGAGGATAGTTGTTCTCCAGGCATTTGTCAGGGAGTAAAATCTTGACCCATGTTACCCAATATTTATTATTAGCTCTGTTAAAAGAAACAATTTTCAAGGATTGCCTGAAAGACACATAGACATTTCAGATTTTATAAAATATATTCCTGACTTAAGCCAAATTAGCAGGTATCTGAGAACCTAGACTGTAATGCATTGGCTCCTTTAAGAACTGCTTTTTCTGAATTGCAGTCAGGTGTGGTATCATTTACCTACATGTAAGGTGGTTTTAAGAAACTTCCAGGCTTCCCTGGTGGTGCAGTGGTTAAGAATCCACCTGCAATGCAGGGGACACAGGTTCGAGCCCTGGTCTGGGAAGATACCACATGCCGCGGAGCAACTAAGCCTGTGTGCCACAACTACTGAGCCTGCACTCTAGAGCCGCAAACCACAACTACTGAGCCCTCGTGCCACAACTACCGAAGCCCATGTGCCTAGAGCCCGTGCTCCACAACAAGCCACTGCAATGAGAAGCCTACACACTGCAACGAAGAGTAGCCCCCACTCACTGCAACTAGAGAAAGCCCGCACGCAACAACGAAGACCCAACGCAGCCATAAATAAATAAATAAATATATTATAAAAAAAAAGAAACTGTTCTAATAAAGTCATTTTTTCACTTATTATAAGTCCAGCATAAAGATGTTCACTTCATCACATAGGGCCCCTTTAATGGGGACTTTCAGAAGAAACTCCTGACTATACTTTTTATCCCAAATTTCTGCACTTCTTCTTAGCTCCAGTTTATATTTATCTTAAAAGCATTGTCAGTAGTGTGTTTCGTCATGTTTCCCTTTCACATTCACTACTAGGAAGATTAGATTCAGACCTGTAGACAACCAGAGCAAATATTTAGGTCATTCTGGTATGCATTTTGGGCTTTGTTCCCAGGTTCACTTAGTATCCTGCCTCTTATTTTTTTCTTCTTTCATCCTACTTTTTTTTTTTAAAGAAATTCACGTTCTTTTATTTATTTATTTATTTATGACTGTGTTGGGTCTTCGTTTCTCTGCGAGGGCTTTCTCTAATTGTGGCAAGTGGGGACCACTCTTCATCGCGGTGCGCGGGCCTCTCACCATCGCGGCCTCTCTTGTTGCGGAGCACAGGCTCCAGACGCGCAGGCTCAGTAGTTGTGGCTCACGGGCCCAGTTGCTCCGTGGCATGTGGGATCTTCCCAGACCAGGGCTCGAACCCGTGTCCCCTGCATTGGCAGGCAGATTCTCAACCACTGCGCCACCAGGGAAGCCCCATCCTACTTTTAATCTATGTTATTTTGTTGCATTTTATCTATTCTTATAAGCTTCCTTAAATCTTTTCAGGAACATGGGGATACAAACAAATAAATATAAGGTTCATAAACAAATATATTTCAGTAAAGTTTGTATCTATTTTTGCAAATCCATTTGGTATCCTGGCACGCTAGTGCCTTCCCAAATCCTATTTCTAGAAATACTTTTTGATATAAATGTTTCTTGTTTTTAAGAAGCAGAATAAAATGTGGTAGGCTTTCTATTCCCAGCAGCTCTTTTCTATAGGAGGCCACCAGCAAAGAGAGTAAGCAAAAACAATTCTAAGCAACCCATTCTTAAGAATGGGAAAGAAACTTAGGGACAAGTTATAAATCATGAAATACAGTGCCACTCGAGAGGTAATCTGTGATGAGAAAGGTAGAAATTGAGAATAGCATCTAGAATGATATAGCAGCTTGAGAAAGTGATAATAAATCAGATTTGAATCTGATAATAAAACGTGAATTGTATTTTGTATGTCCTTTTTCCCTCCTAGTAATCCATTTTCATTACCAGTCCACAACAGGTTGGATATTAAAAACATCACCACCAACAACAACAACCTAAAAACGGGTCCTTCATAACAAATAGTTTGAGAAGCACTGCTTTAAGGGTCTTACCTTACCTTCCCACAGTCACAATGCAAGAATAGTTCAGCAAACATCTGTCTCCGCATGTCAGTTTTTATAACCTCCCTGAATTCATCTGCACAGTGGCAAAGGTGCTTAAGGAGCTCCTCAAACATTTCACTTTTAAAGCCTGCAATGTGAGAAGAGATGAACTGTGGAGAAAAAGAGGATAAATGATTGATTTAAAACCATGTTCTTTACTTGGATTTTTTCCAAGGATTCAGTTGATGTGCATGAAATTATTGACTGCAATTTTTTCCATATCATTTGCTTGTCACTTAGATAAAGTATTTTCATGTTAGTGTTATTATACAAGGCTATGCTGCAGAGAGAGGTGATCAATACAGTCCCCAACACCATATACAAGCGGGACTAGATATTTTTGGAACAATTTCCCTCTAGATCACATCAGTTTTATATGGGAGCAGTTTTAACCTCACAGTATGAAATAGCAGCAGTCATAAAATGTGGCCTATAAATGAATAGCTCTAAAAATTGAATGTAGTTTTTCTTTTGATGTAGGGGATATAAGAGCATGTGTTTTCCAAGACTGGCTACATTTAATTATTGGAGTAAAGGGATGGGAGAGTGGGTGGTTTTTTATCTTTTGGTTTTGCAATAAAGTATCCTTTGTCCATGATTTGATTTATCTTTTGAAAGTCTAGAATCTGAAAACACCTATGCTCTTGGGCTATTCCTCTTGAGCCCTGTTGAATAGATTCCCAGAAGTGGGATTGCTTGCTTAGAAGGTAAACGCATCTGTATTTTTGGTAGGTTTTGACATCAGGCTTGTACCCTTGTGCACTCCCACCACTAATGTATGAGTGGCTGTTTCTCTTCAACCTCATCATCAGTGTGTATTGCTTTCCACATTTCTGCTAATTTGATAGGTCAGGAACATTACAATCTTGATCTACATCTGACTGTAAGTATCTTGTGATAGAGAGCAGTGTATCAACCACTGGAAGAGTTTCTGAGTGGACTCCTCTTTAAGTGTTAGCCTACCTCACAAGTCAATGATTTCTTCCTCTGCCCCAAGCACAGTGGCAGTCAAATTTGTACTGAATGACCCTGCTTCCATAGCTAGAAATGATTGGGCCATGGGAGGATACTTATCCTAAACAAACTCATTCAGATTCTCTATGCTGCGAATTGAGAATTAGGACTGGGGAATGGCCAACTGATCTCTGAGAGGGGCTGGACCTGTGAATGTAAACTTAAGATTTGTTGGGAGGCCAGATTTCTCCATGTGAACTAAGGATGCAGAATAGTCTGTACACAGAGACAGATGAAACAAAAAGCAGGGAGAAAAGAGTCTTGATGTTCTCCAACTCCCTATTCTAGTCTCTTCCTGAAGCCAGAACAAATTCCTGCCTTTGGTTTCTGCACATTGCATTTTCAGCTATGTTAGCTCAGGTTGGTTTCTGTTTCTTACAATTAAAGAATAACAACTAATACAGTTTGTTTGAAATGGAACATTTAGTTGGCATATTTCATTGACATAATCTTTGAAATGAAGGTTATAGTCGATATTTCACTTCCTCATTAATATCATATAGGCAAATTTAGGATGTATTATGTAAGAGCTATATTAGGCTTGAATCCATGCTAATGAATCATAAACCATCATTCAACTGGCTTAGAGATCAAAAGAGGAAAATTTAAAGCACAGCAAAGGAGCTTTTCTAAATATTTCATTTCCTTAACTGCCTAAACCACCTAATTGTCATTATTCTTGATGGATTAATGAGCACAATTAAGTTCTTTTCTGTTACTTGGGAAGCAGAATAGTATACAGTTAATACCTCACATTTTGTCTGGGGTCAAATCCCAGTTCTCATATTTACTGGCTGAGTAACCTTGGATGAGTCGCTGGACTTCTCAGTTCCTTAATTTGTTCCCTAATAGCTACCACAGTCGCTATCTCACTGGGTCATGGAGAGGACCCTGTATATGTACACAGTATAGGTATTTCACGCAATAAGTTCTCTGCAGCCATCGCTCTTGTCTCCTTTTGAGATAGGTAAGAAATTGATCAAGAAGGTTTTCTTTATAAAATAAAAGTCCTCTCAGCTGACATACGTATTTTAGAAGGAAAAACTCAATGAGATCAGTGGTTCTCAAAGTGTGGTCCCTTGAGAGCTTGTTAGAAATGCAAATTTGGGGACCCTACTCCAAACCTACTGAATCAGAAACTCTGGAGTGAGACCTAGAATCTGTTTTTAGAAGCCCTCTGGGTGATTCTTATGCTCAAACTCACTTAAGTTTGAATTAGATGGTCTAAGGCAACTGGTCCTAATTATACCAGTATTCTAAGATCCTATTGTTCAATCCTTAATGACTTTTTGCTTGAATAGTAGGTACTTTTCTAAATTACTGATAAGGTAGAATTACCGAATAATTGACATTTTCTGGCAATATTGTGGCTCAGTGCTCTAATGCTGAAATAAAAATTACTGATTCATGAAAAGATTCATCTTGTTTTGTATTAAGCTTTTGGGAATTGACCTCAAAGCCATATGAATTTTCTGGCTGTGGGAATGCTATTAAATCAAGAATTAGTTTAAGGGGCTTCCCTGGTGGCGCAGCGGTTAAGAATCTGCCTGCCAATGCAGGGGACACGGGTTCAAGCCCTCGTCTGGGAAGATCCCACATGCCGCGGAGCAACTAGGCCCGTGAGCCACAATTACTGAGCCTGCGTGTCTGGAGCCTGTGCTCCGCAACAGGAGAGGCCGCGATAGTGAGAGGCCCGCGCACCGCGATGAAGAGTGGGCCCCGCTTGCCACAACTAGAGAAGGCCCTCGCACAGAAACGAAGACCCAACACAGCCATAAGATTTAAAAATAATAATAATAATAATAATAAAGATGGAAAGCTGTCTTTAAAAAAAAAAAAAGAATTAGTTTAACTGTTTCTCCAAGAGACATTTAACATTCTAGATTTATAGCCTATGGCTTTTCTGAGTGAGCATGTTCTGTAAGCATGGGCTATATGACATGAAAGAAAAACCAGATGCCAACTGAACTACAAATCAAATTCCAAATAGAACAATTATAGCAGTTTGCCAGTATCTCTTGTAAAAACAGAAAAAATGAAAACATATGGTAGCTTTTGTGTTTTCACATCCTCCCAAGGAATGAGTCAATTAATATCCATAAGTCCTGAAATAATTGCTTAGATGAATTTAAGAATATGATTAGCTACTAATATCCTTCAGTTTAATCACTTTGTGAGCTGTTAAACATTTGAACTGTACTTAATCAAGTTGTCTGTGTGTGCTGGATCCCAACGTAATGAATTCTAGGATTTTCCTTTCTGACAGGAAAATCAAAATGTTGAGAATGCAGTAAATGTCACACTTAACAGGTTGGTAGCTACTGTTAGATTCTACAGCCTTGGGATTCACACTTATTTAATTATAGACATACTGGAAGATTGATGAAGTGGGTGATCTGAGAGCAGTAGGAAGAAAACTATGTTTGGAAACTATCTATGTTAGGTATTAACTTCCAAATTGTGTTTGGAAGCCTTGGTAGTAAATAACGTTTTCAGAAATGTCTGCAAGCAAGAACTATAGAATATTGAAATACACATATTATATTTGCTATCTATCATTGAAGAAGTGATATGTTCATATAGCATTTGGCAGAAAATTAGCTTTCCAGTCTCAGACAGGGAACTTTTAAAAACAATTAATGCTAATTATATATTCAACAAAGCAGCAAAATGTTCTGATCTTTAAAAACTTTGCTTAACAAATGAATTGAACAAAGGCCTCATTTAATATCCAATAATACTAAAATTGACAGACTGAAACACACAGTCTAACCCATACTGGTGAAAGGTGGCTTAGGCAATGTTATGGGTTGAGTGGTGTGCCCCCAAAATTCATGTGTTGAAGGCCTAACCCCCAGTACCTCAGAATGTGACCGTATGTTGAGATAGGGTCTTTAAAGAGGTAATTAAATTAAAATGAGGTGACTAGGGTGGGCCTTCATCTGACTAGTACCCTTTAAAAAAGAGGAAATTTTGGGACTTCCCTGGAGGGAAGCCCACTGTTTAAGACTCCGTGCTTCCACTGCTGGGGGCACAGTTTCAATCCCTGGTCGGGGAACTAAGATCCTGCATGCCCCACGGTGCAGCCAAAAAAAATTTTTTTAGAAAAGAGGAAATTTGTACACAGGCATTTACAGAGGGGAAGACCACGTGAAGGTACAAGGAGAAGATGGCCATCTACAAGCCAAGGAGAGAGAGACCCTCAGAAGAAACCAACCCTGCCAATTTCTTGTCTTGGACTTCTAGCTTCCAGAACTGAGAAATTAAATTTCTGATGTTTAAGTCACCCAGTCTATGGTACTTTGTTATGGCAGCCCTAGCAAACTAATACAAACAATAAGGAATTGCTGATCAGACAGTTCCTTGATTTGTGTGTTTCTTACAGTTGAAGACGACCTGGGAAGACACACACCAACTTGGAGGATAGTTTACCATAGGCTCTCCCATTTCCCTGGCTTAAAATTCCCTTGTTTCCTCCTAAGGTCTCCTCAGGTAGTTTCACAACATATTGCTGCCTCTACCTCCCCCAGAGCCATCATTCTTCCATCTTCTGTCCTTCTCTGCCATAGCTCAAAGCACATGGAAAACAAAATGAGCAAAACAAAACAAACAAAAATTACAAAATACAGTTGAACTAGAGAGAATAGAAAGCCACTCGGATGCATACCATTTCAAGGAAAATGCACAGCCTGGACTTAGTAGAATATGTTAAAGTACAATCTTTGGGTACAGCTGATGAAGCCTCTCTATTTAAAGTTTAAACTTTGAGCTGTGTCAGTTTGAAGGCCTCAGACTGTCTGATTGATATAAAACAACTGAGCATAAGGAAGTGACCATCTCAAAGCAGACCACTTTGGAGCAAGAACAAAGAATCCCAAAAAAGAGTCTAGGCAGAGGCCTGGCCCTTATTTACACCTGGCCAAGGGATACACTGGTTCCTCAGTGTGGCAGAATCAAAACTTAACATCTGAATCCCACTGTATAGTAAACTGCAGTTTTGAATATAATTATTCTTAAGCCCATTTTATAATTCAGGTGTAGACCTCAGATTGCTTGAAGCCTATGTCTACTGAAGGATGCTGCTGGGAAACTGACCCTCAACCTTAGCCAGGTCCACAGTAAACAGGAAGGTGTTGGGTTGTTTTCACTTGTCCTTGGTGAGCAGGTAGATACGTGGCCAGAGTTTCCACAATGATCAGGTGGGAGATAAGGACAAAGAAAAGCAAACTCCTCAATTAGGGTGACCAACTGCCTCACTTTGCCTGGAACTTTCCTGGTTTAGCACTGAAAGTCCCATATACTGAGAAACCCCTCAGTCCCAGGCAAACCAGGATGGTTTGAAACCCTCTACTCTGATTCATGCCAATAGTCTAATCCCTGCGGGGAACTCTAGGGATCCTCTGGAAGCATGCTGTGTTGTATCCTGCTTTATATAACAAACTTTCTCTGTAAGTATCTGTAAACGAAACTTTGCAGCTGTTGTGCCTGTGGCATCTTTCCATCTCCAATCCACTGGGACAAACATAAAGCAAACCATATAGAGAGTTATTATTCTGTGGTATGCATTCACCCATTCTTGATCCTTCTGTTGTATTTAGATAATTACAAGATAAAGAACACCTAAACGTTTGTTACAAATAACTGGGAATGGTGAACACAAATGACAATCTGAGTCAAGATTCTGGTGCCTAGAGTGAGCAGAACTGATAAGTAGGCCACATACCCCTACAGAATAGTTCTTTAAAAGGATTCACTCTTGTCTGAGAAATCTATACTTAGTATTACTTTGAGGCAACAGTTGCAGCGGTCCCCAACCTTTTTGGCACCAGGGACCGGTTTTGTGGAAGACCATTTTTCCACGGCGGGGGGGTTGGGGGGAGGTTGGTTCAGGGAGTAACACAAGCGATGTGGAGCGGCCGATGAAGCTTCCCTGGCTCGCCGGCTGCTCACCTCCTGCTGTGTGGCCTGGGGGTTGGGGACCCCTGGTTTAGGGGACTAACTGTGAAACTGCATCAGGGAAAGAACATCCATCAGTCAAGGGCCGATTGCTAGTATCAGTAGAAATAGAAGTGTGTCAATCTCTGGACCCCAGAGGTGGGAAAGGATGATCTGCATTGATGAGAGGACAGCCTCCTTCAGCTCCTCACTGTGGGGTCTTTGGAGGCTCTCTTCTACCTGAGGCCATCCTTACCCTTTACTCCATGAACCTTGTCATACTAAAGGTCTTGTATATAGTCATCACCAATGGATTAGAAATAAGGAAGTTCCTTTCCCTGGTAGTGCATGGTGATGCCCTCTTCTTCAGGTAGCACTTTCCCCCACAGAAATAGTTACTTAATGATTATTAAGAACTCCATTTCAGGAACTTTGAAAACAAGGACCCTGGCCACTATATAAAATATTACTTCTATTTGGAAAATGGGTTTCAAGTTCCAAACAACCAATCAACCTACAGAAACTTTTTTTGGAGAGGGGCATACAGCCATTTGTGGGACTATTATCAAAAAAAATTATGGGCACTTTTTGACAGCTCAAGGTAATCTTTGCCTTAAAATGTACCAAGAAAAATTTAGACATACTTATCTTTCAGACTTCTCTTAAAACAGATTATTAGGAAATTCTTTACCAAAACAAAGGGAATTCATGGAGTTCAAAAAGTCTAGGAAATTAAAAAAGAACCCTCCTACCTAAAAAGTTAACTACATTTTCTATAAACACATTAGTGATGTTCAGATAAAGCAAATATACTTGAAATGGTTTTCTTCTGTTGATAAACAAATTAACCACTCAGATAGGGAAATGAAAGGGTAGATCTTCTGTAAGATTGAAATCTGGGAACTTCAGGAAGGAGCTGCCTATCAGCACCTACTTACTCCTAGCCTGAACACAAGACAATGCAATTAGTTTTGCTAATGGGAGCCCACTGAAATCTAAGGGTTAAGACTTGTGTTCCTTTTCAAACTTGTATAGAGAACACAATATCTACTTGAACAACTCAGCCCCAGCATTAAAATGATACAAATGGTAAGTTTTGTCTCCTAGAAGGAGTTGTCTTTTGGGAACCAGAGTGTTCTGAGAATTTAAAACAAGCCTGACACTCTCCCAAAACATATTTCTTATATGTCTAAATATTTAGCTTATAATCAAAACAAAACAATCTCAAATAAACTAGCATATTTTACATTTAAAATTGTTCCTGTCAATATATAAATGTTTAAAGCATTGTTCTTAATGTTTAAGAGCATTAAACATAAAGTAAGGAGATACAAGGTGGAGATACATGGCAAGTGGAAGAAATTTAACACTCATGAACACCAGATGAGTTTCCTACATCAAACCTGGTCCACTGAAGTCTCATTTTTCTTTTACTATGCATCCCTCAGCAATATAATAATATAATAATATAATTCATAATGTTTTGCACCTGTTCATTGCTTTCTAATTGTCTTTTTGTGGTGTCTGTCCTTAATTTGCTTATATTTTGATCCTTCCATTCCCTGTATCCTACTCTGGTTTTATCCAGTGTATGTTTGCATGCATCTACACACACACACACACACACACATACACACGGACATAAATGCCTGCATATAGCCATAGGCATACTCCCATACAGAAATGCAGTAATGCATTATTTGGTCCTTAAGGGTAAGAAGTACAACTCTAATTTTGACATCTTTCCTAGCACAGAGAATAAACAGTCAGTATATACTTAATGACTAAGAGACTAGAAGTAAATATTCTAAAATAGTTACTCTAGATCTTCATTTACTGCAATAAAACAGATGAAAAGAGAGAGAGGTAAAAGTCAACAAAAAGATCATCATCTATTCATTTAACCACCAAAAAACAGACATGCTAGGAAAATGATGTGCATGTGGAAGCATCTGTGACCATTCAATCTCTCCATTTGTCTTTTTCTCTATATTAATTATTACTCAGTGACTCCACTTTCTCCAAACATGCTCCAACCTGAATGCTAATTACACTGCTCATTAAAACAATTAGAGGGCAACTGCATGGCATAGTATCTCCATTGAGTGGCACCTGTGTGTAATAGCTTGACTTTAAACCCAACATTTATAATTTGATTTTCTTCCAGTTTCAGGGAGTGATGACAAAATAACCTTAAAGCACATCTCTTTAAAAGCAAGTATTCCATCTGTGTTGTACACATGAACCTTATAAACCAATGTTACCTCATAAAAAATAAATATAAAAAAATGCAAGTGTTCTCAACACTACTTCTATGTCAGATGTCATGTCTCAATGATTTATTGATCAGATCATTAAACATTTTCAATAAATATTTCTATACAAGAAATACTTTCTTGGTTTCTGTTGACATAACAGCTCTTCGCTCTAATGAAAGTACCTGAAGATATGCTGTTTGCATTTCAGGAAGAGAAGTTGGGAAATGTCAGAAAAACAATTATTAATAGCCCAAACCACCCATTAAAACAAAAATTTATTTATATACACATATATATACACACATACATATATATATATAGATATATACATCTACAAAGGTATTATGTAGAATGCTAATGAGTTTGTATTAAGTATGTACATATATCACCCTTACCCACTTTCTCCTTTAATTGTATGGATTTATTTACATATATACATATGCACACAAATAGATAAATATCATATATGGATATATACATATATGTATTCATATACGATATGTGTGTATGTATATATGTATTAGGTATATGTACATATTTGTTGAATTAATTAAAACGAATGAAGGGAGAAAAGTAAAACTGACAGAGTTCACAACATTCAATACCAGAAAATAATTGAACAATGTCCATAATATTTTGAAGTGAAAAGAAAATGTGACCCAAATACAGTATACCCATCCAACATATAGCTTTAGAGGCAATATGCAGGCATTTTCAACATAAAAGAAGTCAGAAAATATAGCACCCTTGAGACCTTCCTGAAAAAACTTTACAATAAATTTAGCTAATTAAGAGATGAATCAAAATAAGTAACTCAGGAATAGCAAAGCCACTGTAAAAGAACAGGAAGTGAACCTCAAATCCAGTTGAATATTAGACTAAGATTAATCAATTATGGGAACTATAGTTATAGAAGAGAAAGTAAATGATATAAATCTGGATAAAATAAAAATTATAAAATAACTAAACTTGGGAGACATAACAAGAAAAAAGATAGGAACACATGAGGAAACATTAAACAACTTCATCTTTTACAGTGGGGTGTCAACTGTTATTTCTATAATTGAAATATGTGATTTTAAAAAAATGACTGCAAGCTTTTCTGATTTTTATCATATTGTCTTTTCTTGGAATGATTTTAGAATAATTTTTGTGAAGATATGTTCAATTTCAATAATTCCCTTACTTTTAATTCAGTTTCTCTTTCTTCTGTTGGAATTAAGTACAATTAAAATTTTTTATTTAAAGTAATTAAAAATTTTAACAGAATTTATGATCATCTACATTGCTATATATTCCTCTATCTACTGAGACATAAAATATAAAGCTGTTTTAAATGATGTTCACCTAAGGGTAACAATGGTTATTTCTGGGTAAGAAACTTATGATAATTTTTAAATCCCCATCTTTGTACTTTTATGAGTTGTCTTAATTCTTATTTTGGTCATGATAATTTTTACAAAGCCAAATAATTTTTCCTTAGAAAAATATTCCATGGTGTTAACAAGAATTAATCCTAGGTTATGGGAATATATACATTGTTATTCTATTTTTATATTTATCTGTGTTTTTAAAATTCTTCACCCCACTGCATTTTTTAAGACTACAATTTTGGGGGACTTCCCTGGTGGTCCAGTGGTAAAGAATCCGCCTTCCAATGCAGGGGACGTGGGTTTGATCCCTGGTCGGGGAACTAAGATACCACATGCTGCAGGGCAACTAAGCCTGCACGCCACAACTACTGAACTCGTGCGGCTCAACTAGAGAGCCCACGTGCCACAAACTACACAGCCCATGCGCTCTGGTGTCCGCGCACCACAACTAGAGAAGAGAAAACCTGCACGCCACAACTAGAGAGACCACACACCGCAACGAAGAGCCCGCCTGCCGCAATGACAGATCCCGCATCCTTCACCGAAGATCCCATGTGCCACAACTAAGACCTGACGCAGCCATAAAAATTTAAAAATTTTTAAAAAAAGACTACAATTTCTCATCTGAGTAAACATTTAGTAGCATTCCATAAAGTCAGGTGTAAGATTTTGACCTAAGAATTACTAAATAATTTTTAAATTTTCAAATAATTGGGCTTACATAATTTTAAAATTTGTTTATTTTCCAGTTTTATTACGTAACGATAAGAGAATGTAACATGTCACATTTCTAGTTTTTGAAACTTATATAAAGTTCTCTTGGTGGTCTATTTATGATAAATTTTGATCAATATTCCATGAAAACTGGATCAGGGTCACTATAGGGATTGAAGTTCTATACGTACTTATATAATGTCTTATTGATAATATAATAGGTTCTTTATATCCTTATTTATTTTTTGCCTTTTTGACTTATCAAATACTTCAAAAAAAGTTTTGCTACTTCATGCCACATACAAAAATGAACTCAAAGGATCAGATATTTAAATAGACATATATGTAAGAGTTAAAACTCTAAAACTTAGGAGCTTATCTTTATGACCCTGAATTAGGCAATAGTTTCTTGGATATGACACGAAAAGCAAAAGCAAAAACAACAACAAAAAACTGACAAATTGGACTTCATCAAACCTGGACAACCTGGAAGAAATGGACAAATTCTTAGAAAGGTATAACCTTCCAAGACTGAACCAGGAAGAAACAGAAAATATGAACAGACCAATCACAAGTAATGAAATTGAAACTGTGATTAAAAATCTTCCAACAAACAAAAGTCCAGGACCAGATGGCTTCACAGGTGAATTCTATCAAACATTTAGAGAAGAGCTAACACCTATCCTTCTCAAACTCTTCCAAAAAATTGCAGAGGAAGGAACACTCCCAAACTCATTCTATGAGGCCACCATCACCCTGATACCAAAACCAGACAAAGACACTACAAAAAAAGAAAATTACAGACCAATATCACTGATGAATATAGATGCAAAAATCCTCAACAAAATACTAGCAAACAGAATCCAACAACACATTAAAAGGATCATACACCACGATCAAGTGGGATTTATCCCAGGGATGCAAGGATTCTTCAATATACACAAATCAATCAATGTGATACACCATATTAACAAATTGAAGAATAAAAACCATATGATCATCTCAATAGATGCAGAAAAAGCTTTTGACAAAATTCAACACCCATTTATGATAAAAACTCTCCAGAAATTGGGCGTAGAGGGAACCTACCTCAACATAATAAAGGCCATATATGACAAACCCACAGCAAACATCATTCTCAATGGTGAAAAACTGAAAGCATTTCCTCTAAGATGAGGAACGAGACAAGGATGTCCACTCTCACCACTATTATTCAACATAGTTCTGGAAGTCCTAGCCACGGCAATCAGAGAAGAAAAAGAAATAAAAGGAATACAAATTGGAAAAGAAGAAGTAAAACTGTCACTGTTTGCGGATGACATGATACTATACATAGAGAATCCTAAAACTGCCACCAGAAAACTGCTAGAGCTAATTAATGAATATGGTAAAGTTGCAGGATACAAAATTAATGCACAGAAATCTCTTGCATTCCTATACACTAATGATGAAAAATCTGAAAGAGAAATTATGGAAACACTCCCATTTACCATTGCAACAAAAGGAATAAAATACCTAGGAATAAACCTACCTAGGGAGACAAAAGACCTGTATGCAGAAAACTATAAGACACTGATGAAAGAAATTAAAGATGATACCAACAGATGGAGAGATATACCATGTTCTTGGATTGGAAGAATCAACATTGTGAAAATGAGTATACTACCCAAAGCAATCTACAGATTCAATGCAATCCCTATCAAATTACCAATGGCATTTTTTACGGAGCTAGAACAAATCATCTTAAAATTTGTATGGAGACACAAAAGACCCCGAATAGCCAAAGCAGTCTTGAGGCAAAAAAATGGAGCTGGAGGAATCAGATTCCCTGACTTCAGACTATACTACAAAGCTACAGTAATCAAGACAATATGGTACTGGCACAAAAACAGAAACATAGATCAATGGAACAAGATAGAAAGCCCAGAGATTAACCCACCTATGGTCAACTAATGGTCACCTATGGTCAACTAATCTATGACAAAGGAGGCAAAGATATACAATGGAGAAAAGACAGTCTCTTCAATAAGTGGTGCTGGGAAAACGGGACAGCTACATGTAAAAGAATGAAATTAGAATACTCCCTAACACCATACACAAAAATAAACTCAAAATGGATTAGAGACCTAAATATAAGACTGGACACTATAAAACTCTTAGAGGAAAACATAGGAAGAACACCCTTTGACATAAATCACAGCAAGATCTTTTTTGATCCACCTCCTAGAGTAATGGAAATAAAAACAAAAATAAACAAATGGGACCTAATGAAACTTCAAAGCTTTTGCACAGCAAAGGAAACCATAAACAAGACGAAAAGACAACCCTCAGAATGGGAGAAAATATTTGCAAACGAATCAACGGACAAAGGATTAATCTCCAAAATATATAAACAGCTCATTCAGCTCAATATTAAAGAAACAAACACCCCAATCCAAAAATGGGCAGAAGACCTAAATAGACATTTCTCCAAAGAAGACATACAGACGGCCACGAAGCACATGAAAAGATGCTCAACATCACTAATTATTAGAGAAATGCAAATCAAAACTACAATGAGGTATCACCTCACTCTTGTTAGAATGGGCATCATCAGAAAATCTACAAACAACAAATGCTGGAGAGGGTGTGGAGAAAAGGGAACCCTCTTGCACTGTTGGTGGGAATGTAAATTGATACAGCCACTATGGAGAACAATATGGAGGTTCCTTAAAAAACTAAAAATAGAATTACCATATGACCCAGCAATCCCACTACTGGGCATATACCCAGAGAAAACCGTAATTCAAAAAGACACATGCACCCGAATGTTCATTGCAGCACTATTTACAATAGCCAGGTCATGGAAGCAACCTAAATGCCCATCAACAGACGAATGGATAAAGAAGATGTGGTACATATATACAATGGAATATTACTCAGTCATAAAAAGGAACGAAATTGAGTCATTTGTTGAGAAGTGGATGGATCTAGAGACTGTCATACAGAGTGAAGTAAGTCAGAAAGAGAAAAACAAATATCGTATATTAATGCATGTATGTGGAACCTAGAAAAATGGTACAGATGAGCCGGTTTGCAGGGCAGAAGTTGAGACACAGATGTAGAGAATGGACATATGGACACCAAGGGGGAGAAAACTGCGGTGGGGTGGGGATGGTGGTGTGCTGAATTGGGCGATTGGGATTGACATGTATACACTGATGTGTATAAAATTGATGCCTAATAAGAACCTGCAGTATAAAAAAACAAACAAACAAAACAACTAATACTAAACTTTCATTGGGTTATTTGTATGGAAATATGTTAATATAAATGTTTCAGACATTACATGAAATTTCTAAAAATCTTATATTTGTATTTGTATGGAAATATGTATGGAAATATGTTAATATAAATGTTTCAGACATTATATGAAATTTCTAAAAATCTTATATTTGTATTTGTATGGAAATATGTATGGAAATATGTTAATATAAATGTTTCAGACATTAAAAAAAAAAAAAAAAACTAAAACTTTTGGGAATTCCCTGGCCATCCAGTGGTGAGGACTCCGCCCTTTCACTGCCAAGGGGGTGGGTTTGATCCCTGGTCAGGGAACTAGTATCCTGCAAGCCAAGTTAAAAACAACACCAACAACAAAAAAAACTTTTCTGCTTTGAAGGACATCATTGAGAAAATGAAAAATAACCCACAGAATAGGAGAAAATATTTGTGAATATAGATTTGACCAGGGATTGTATCTAGAATAAAGAACTCTTATAACCCAATAATAAAAAGACAAATAACCCAATTAAAAAATGGTCAAAGGATGTAAGTAGACGTTTCTCCAAAAAGATATGCAAGTGGCCCATAAGAACATGAAAAGATGCTCGGTATCATTTTAGCCATCAGAGAAATCCATTTCAAAACCGCAGTGAGCTACCACTTCATGCCCACAAGGATGGCTATAATTAAAAAAACAAAACAATGAAACAAAACCAAAAAACAGAGAGTAACCAGTGTTGACAAGGATGTGGAGCAACTAGAACCCTTATTCACTGTGGGAATGTAAAATGGTGCAGCCACTGTGGACAGCAGGCTGGCAGTTCCTTAAAAGGGTAAACATAGAGTTATCATATGAACCAGCAATTCCACTCCTAGGTATACAGTATACCTAAGAGAACTGAGACACATGTTCACACAAAAACATATACACAAATGTTTGTATCAGTGTTATTTATTATACAATAATCAAAAAGTGAAAACAGCTCAACTGATGGATGGATAAATAAAATGTGGTATGTCCATATAAAGGAATATTATTCAGCAATAAAAGGAAATGAAGTATTGAAACATGTTACAACTTCACAATATTATGCTTAGTGAAAGAAACCAGTAACAAAACACCACATATCACATGAATCCACTCATGTGAAATTTCCAGAATAGGCAAAGCTGTAAGAGACAGAAAAGAGATCAGTGGTTGCCTAGGGCTGGAGGTTTAGAGGGAAATGGAAAATGACTAGCTTAATGGGTATGGGGTTTCTTTTTGGGGTGATGAAGATGTTCTAAAATGGATTGTTTTAATGGTTACAACTCTGTAAAAGTATTAACAACCATTAAATTATATACTTTAAATAAGTGAATTATAAGGTGTGTAGGAGGCTGAATAACGGCCCTTAAAGAAATCAGGTCCCAATCCCTGGAACCTGTAAATATTACCTTATATGGGAAAAAAGTATTTGTGGCCCTGATTAAGTTATATGGGATGAGGAGATTATCCTGGATTATTTGGATGGGCTCTAAATGCAATCACATGTATGCTTATAAGAGGGAGATTTTTCAGACAGAAGAGGAAAAGGCAATGTGACCACAGAGGCAGAGACTGGTGATGTAGCCACAATCAAGAAATGCAAGGAGCTACCATAAGCTGGAAGAGGAAATTCTCCATTAGACCCTCCAGAGTGAGTGCAGCCCTGCTGACACCTTAATTTTGGCTCAGTGATAACGATTTTGGGTTTCTGGCCTCCAGAGCTGTGAGAGAACAAATTTTTGCTTTTGTTTTTTAAGCCACCAAATTTGTAATCATTTTTTATAGCAGCCATAGGAAATAAATATAGTATATGTATTATCTCAATAAAGGTATTTCCAAAAAAAGTTTTAATATCTCCACAATTATTGTGAATTTTTATTCATGTATTGTTGTAATGTATGTTTCTTTTATATATTCTATTAAAATGTTCTGAAACTCATAAAGCTTAAGAGTATCCAACTGTCTTTATTATCTTTTTTTTAAATTAATTAATTAATTTAATTTATTTCTTTTGGCTGTGTTGGGTCTTTGTTGCTGCGTGCGGGCTTTCTCTAACTGCGGCAAGCAGGGGCTACTCTTCATTGCAGTGCGCGGGCTTCTCATTGCGGTGGCTTCTCTTGCTGCAGAGCACGGGCTCTAGGTGCGTGGGCCTCAGTAGTTGCAGCATGTGGTCTCAGTAGGTGTGGCTCACGGGCTCTAGAGCACAGGCTCAGTAGTTGTGGCGCACGGGCTTAGTTGCTTCACGGCATGTGGGATCTTCCCAGACCAGGGATCAAACCCATATTCTCTGCACTGGCAGGCGGATTCTCAACCACTGCGCGCCACCAGGGAAGCCCGTTTATTAACTTTAAATTTTACAAATATAAAATTTTAACATTTGCAAATATAAAAAATTCTTGGTTCCATGAAATGATTTTTAATCTTGAAATTTACTCAGTTTTATTTGATTGCTTATTTTCATTAATTTGATATTCCTTTAAAAATTCTCTTAATTTCATCTTTCTTGTCATCTTATATTAGGTGATTTGCTTATAAAGTG
Organism: Balaenoptera physalus; assembly: GCF_965194825.1. Taxonomy (NCBI): domain Eukaryota; kingdom Metazoa; phylum Chordata; class Mammalia; order Artiodactyla; family Balaenopteridae; genus Balaenoptera; species Balaenoptera physalus. Next base: position 49,876,617 of record NC_138901.1, on the reverse strand, counting down.
CATATAGCATTTTTTTTCAATTATCGAAAACCACCAATCATAAGAGACTATTGATTTAAGAACAGATTTTGGAAAAAAACCCCAGATTTTAGGGGTTGGAGAAGAGAGGAAAAAATATTATTTTACTAATGTACACATTGACTGTAAGATGCATCTTTTTTAAAAAAATCACTTTACTGAGGTATGATTAACATGTAAAAAGCTGTACATATTTAATATATACAATTCAATGAGTTTGGGAATAAGTATATACCCGTGAAATCATCATCACCAAGATCATAGACATATCCATCACCTGTAAGATGCATCTTGCTTTCAGAAGTGCAAAAAGAAAACTGTTCATCTTAGAATTGGGGAAATAACAATGGTTTGGATTTTTTAAAAAGAGGTCTCCAATCACGTAGAAGAATGGGAGAAGTTATATTTTAACATGACATTGCTAGAGAAGACTTCTCTCTCCGAAATTGGGAAGAACTTGTAGTTCATTTTTATATTACTCTAATAATAGTTCTCTTAATTAAAAATATTTACTTTGGTGATGTTATTTTGGCAATTTACGGTTAAAACAAGGTCTCTGGAATAAATTTATTCTCAATCGAACAAGGATAAGAAGTCGTACCATGATTTATCTTTTCATTTCAGTCTGGCAAATTAAATTGGCTTTCCCAAGAAATGTGAAAAGACAATGAAAGGGTGACAGCTTTGTCAATAGCAGGCAAGGTAACAAGAGACAACATGGAACAAAAATTTTCTCACCACTTCTAATTTATTTGGGAAAAATTGAAAATATTTTTACTGAAAATTGTGATCTGTTTTTGCAACTGAATTTGTTAAAGTAAAAAGAAAGCCTCTTTTCCATCCATCTGATTTTGATTTATCTGATACCAACAGGAAAATGGTCCATGTTGGTCATAGAGAATCCTCTTCTTTCTGGCAAAACTGCATTTACGTGGGCACTAAAAAATTTCAGAATCATGTACCAAAATGTTCATTGCAGCTCTATTTACAATAGCCAGGACATGGAAGCAATCTAAGTGTCCATCATCGGATGAATGGATAAAGAAGATGTGGCACATATATACAATGGAATATTACTCAGTCATAAAAAGAAATGAAATGGAGGTATTTGTAATGAGGTGGATGGAGTTAGTCTGTCATACAGAGTGAAGTAAGTCAGAAAGAGAAAAACAAATACAGTATGCTAACACATATATATGGAATCTAAGGAAAAAAAAAAAAAAAGTCCATGAAGAACCTAGTGGCAAGACGGGAATAAAGACACAGACCAACTAGAGAATGGACTTGAGGATATGGGGAGGGGGAGGGGTGAGATGTGACAGGGTGAGAGAGTGTCATGGACATATATACACTACCAAATGTAAAATAGATAGCTAGTGGGAAGCAGCCGTATAGCACAGGGAGATCAGCTCGGTGCTTTGTGACCACCTAGAGGGGTGGGATGGGGAGGGTGGGAGGGAGGGAGATGCAAGAGGGAAGAGATATGGGAACATATGTATATGTATAACTGATTCACTTTGTTGTAAAGCAGAAACGAACACACCATTGTAAAGCAATTATACTTCAATAAAGATGTTTAAAAAAAACATAAAATTGTAAACTTAAAATTAAGTGAATTTGGGGGTATGTAAATCATAACTCAATAAAGCCATTTAAAAAAAAAATTTCAGTCATTCAAATTTTGTAAAATACTCTACTTTTTTCCATTGGAAAGAAGGAAAGTAATGATGTAGAAGAAATTTCATTTGGAAAATCAGCTACTTGTAAAAGAAAGGTTTATGTAATAAGTAGAGTGATAGGTATGTTTGGCTAGTCATTTTATGGGAAAATGAAGTCAGACTCTCACTTCATTATTTACCAAAATAATTTTCAAATTAATTTTACAGAGCAAAAAGAGCTAGAAAAAATGGGTGAATATTTAGCTGATCATGGGAAGGAGAGAAACCTCTAAGCACAGGAGCAATGGAAAAGACCTCAAAAAATCAATAGATTTATTTATTAAAAAAAAAACATTTTTGGAAGTTAGAAAACACATTAAAAATTTTTAAACAATTGGAAAAACTTGAAAAATACATGCAATTTACAGTCATAAATGGTAATATCTTTAGTACATAAAGAGCATTTACAATTCCACAAGAAAAAATAAACATCAATAGGTAAGATGGGCAAAGGATGTGAACAGATAATTCACAGAAGAAAAAAATTTTAATTGCACAGAAAAATGTTTAACCTCATTAGTAATCAAAAAGATAAAAGTTAAAAAACAAAATGCCATTAAATTGCAGAGGTTTCTTATACGCAATAATGCCCACTATTGGTGAGAATATGGTGCTTTGAAAGCTCTCACATATTGCTAATGGGAGAACAAATCAGTATAATCAAAAGCACAATTGGACAATAGATACCCAAATCCTTCCAATGTTTATTCTTTGACCTAGTAATTCTTTCTGGGAACCTATTCTAAGGAAATTACTGTGTCTTAGCTCGGGCTGCCATGACAAAATACCATAGACTGGGTGGCTTAAACAGCAGAAATTTATTTACTCACAGTTCTGCAGGCTGATAAGTCCAAAATAAAGGTGCCAACAGGGTTGGTGTCTGGTAAAGGCTCTCTTCTTGGGTTTCAAATGGCTGCCTTCTTGCTGTGTCTTCACAAGGCCTTTCCTTAGTGCATGCATGTAGAAAGAGAGAGAGGTCTCTCTCTTTCTCTTCTTGTAAGGTCATCAATCCTATCGGATTTGAACTCCACCTTTATGACTTCATTTAACCTTAATTACCTCTGTTAGCCCTATCTCCTAAAAAAAATCACATTGGGAAGGTTAGGAATTCAACATGTGAATTTGCAGGGGGCATAATTCAGTCCATATCAAGCTGTAAACAAAAGTTTATATGCAGATAGTAATCCTATCATATTTATAGTGAATAATGAGAAATGTCCAACAATAAATAAATGATTAAATAAATTATAATAATTATATTATAATGTTTCCATTAAAATGAATTATGGATTAAATTTTTTTCTTCTTTATACTTTTTATTTTTAATTTTCTAAACTGAATATTACTTTCTTACTGAGATATAATTCACATATCATAAAATTCATAAAGTATTACTTTTATATTTTAAAAAATAAGAAAATTTTCTAAATTGCCCTATTTTAGGGAAACTAGTATAAGACAAAAAGGCAAGTAGCATCTAGAATCAGTGTCTTGCAAAGAAAATTAAGTTACATTTATTACTACATTAAAGTGATAAAGCCTTGACTTTTTCTAAACCATTTTAATACTATAGTTTATTCTTCTGCATATTTTTCTTTGAGTAACTTTTCTCATTTGCACTCACAAGATTTTATTGGGTTGGCCAAAAAGTTCATTTGGGTTATGGAAAAACTTGAAAGAACTTTTTGGCCAATCCAATAATTTATGGAGATGGCTGACTGTTGGCATGGGGAAGCTAATGTCACTGACAGAAGATTTTTTTTTATTATTTACAGTTTCCAAGAGAAGGGAGCATGTCATGCCATGCAAAGCCACAGAGGGAGCACCAGGTTTGGGTCTGGAGGCAGAAGCAGGAGTAAGTGGAAAGCCTGGGCCAGAGCCGTTATTGGAGTTTCCTCAGGAAAGGCAAGGCAGGGCAGAGTAAACAGTTTAGGATTGGCTAGTTTGAATAATCTCAGCAGGCCTTGGGGTACAGGGGCAGTCCCTAGTTATCTGGTATCTGGCCCTGGGTTGATTTAGTGCAGGGGAAATATTGGTTTGGTGAGTGAGATTTAAATAAGGAGGTGGTTCAGAGCATGTGCTCTGGACCACAGAGGACATATAAACAACTTTGGCCATTAGTTTGGCCCTGTGACTAATGGATGCCAAATAGACAAATACAGAATATAAGAAAACAGAACATAATTGAGACAGGATTGACAAATACTTCTGTATGATAATTATTTCAAGGATTCCAGAAATCCTTCATACAGAACCTTGAAATTGTATATAGTGCATAGTCACACCTTCCATGGAGCCAGGGTATAAGAGAGGAGGAGAAAGTTACCTTGACTCTGGGACTCAGAGAAAAACAAGGGGAATTAGAGGAGAGACATGAAAAAATATAAAAGCAGGCTATAGAAGACTTAGGACCCTGGTACTATTAAGTTGCTTCTTTTGCTTATTCCACTACAGTAGAATCATACTTTCTCAGGTGTAATTTTATGTAGACTTCTAAGCCAAACTGCCTGAATACAAATTTCCCTAGCTCCACTAATTGTGAGACCGTGTACAAGTTACTTACCTTTTCTGTACCTTAGTGTCTTCATCTATAAAAGTAGGAATAAGGATTGCTGAGATTACCTGAGTTAATATATGGATAGCTTTGGACAGCACCTGGCCCATAGGAAATGCTTTGTAAGTTTGAAACCTCATTATTATTTGTAGAACCAGATTTCACTGAATATAAGAAGCTGGTTTTTCTTGGCCCTACCTGAAGGTGTCAGTGGAAGTTTTTCACACACATCATGAGTACCACTGACTGAAAGAAGTTGCAACATGCCTTTGATTATAAGATGTAACCTAATTTCAGAGGGGTTAAAATATTTTGAAGTGTACATCTTACAATCGATAAAATAAGTTTTTATGCTTTCATTTAATTTAAGTAAATGTATGTGTGACATCCACCAAAAGACAATTGAAACTGGCAAAATAATTTGATTTAAATAATGAATAATGTAACTTACTTCTATAAATTCCATTTTGTTCAGTCTTGGTTCCATTGAGTCAGCAATATCCAATTGTTGGCAGCATGCTTTTAATTATGGAACAAAGGTTATTTGATAGTTTGGTTGTGATACATTCATATTTTATATTCATATTATAGTACTCCAAAAGAACACAAAATTCTTAATGTCCATCAATATTTATAATAGAGTAAATGATATATAGTTGGGTGACATTACAATTACTACAAAATTATTATTTTTCCTGGCTTCTATTTAACTAAGCAACTCAAACACTAAAAAGAACATGCCTACATTTTTAATGACCATGTCAAGATAAAGCAGAAATAAATAGGCACATCAATAGTATAAAAGACTGCAAAAATATCTGTGTTGGTTTATGCTAGTATTTATGCAGAAGGTCCTAAAACACAACACTTCCACAAACTTTCCTTTTAAATACTTAATTTTGTCTTTAATATTTTAAAAATTAAATAAATAATATATGAATATATTCTTTTGGTAAAAGACTCAAATAATACAAAAATATAAACAGCAAAACTTGAAATAGAGACTTTTTTAAACCTCCATTTGATTATGACATTTACATGATCCTTATTGACCTTACCAGGACACATAAATTGTATGAAAGCTCATGATAAAAGAATTAATACACTGGTTTCCTCTCCTACTTCTAAGAGTAACTCTTCCTGCCTATTATGGGCTGGTACATAAAAACATTTTTTTTTTTGAATTTTATTTTATTTATTTTTTTATACAGCAGGTTCTTATTAGTTATCCATTTTATACATATTAGTGTATACATGTCAATCCCAATCTCCCAGTTCATCACACCACCACCCCAACCCCCGCCACTTCCTCCCTTGGCGTCCATACGTTTGTTCTCTACATCTGTGTTGCAATTTCTGCCCTGCAAACCTGTTCATCTGTACCATTTTTCTAGGTTCCACATATATGTGTTAATATACAATATGTGTTTTTCTCCTTCTGACTTACTTCACTCTGTATGACAGTCTCTAGATCCATCCACGTCTCTACAAATGACCCAATTTCGTTCCTTTTTATGGCTGAGTAATATTCCATTGTATATATGTACCACATCTTCTTTATCCATTTATCCGTCGGTGAGCATTTAGGTTGCTTCCATGTCCTGGCTATTGTAAATAGTGCTGCAATGAACAGTGGGGTCCATGTGTCTTTTTGAATTATGATTTCTCTGGGTATATGCCCAGTAGTGGGATTGCTGGGTCATATGGTAATTCTATTTTTAGTTTTTTAAGGAACCTGTATACTGTTTTTTAAGGATACTCCATAGTGGCTGTATCAATTTACATTCCCACCAAAAGTGCAAGAGGGTTCCCTTTTCTCCACACCCTCTCCAGCAATTGTTTGTAGATTTTCTTTTTTTTTTTTTTTTTTTTTTTTTTTTTTTTTTTTTTTTTTTTTTTTTTTTTTTTTTTTTCACACACACACACTGTATTTTATTTTTACAAGAGATAAATAGACTGACACCAAGCATTGTACATGGATGACTACAACAAAAGCAAGAATGATTGCAATTACCAAACATGAAACACACTCATACTATGTCATAATACTGACATTCAGTCCAGTAATCCTCCACTGTAACAGCTCCTTTACTTTGCAGTGAAAATTGATTTGTATATTCTTTGCCTCTGAGTCCTTGTGGGATTTTTTTTTTTTTAATTCAGACAGAAAGTCACAAAAATTATACTCATCCTCATCAGTTCACTCAGTCCCATGTAATTAATTGTTTTTTTTTTATCTTGATCTTTTGTTAGCACTTTTATGAGTTCATCAGTTTTTCATCAGAGTTCTGAAAATGCTTATTCATTCAGTTCAGCAGTACAGTCAGTTACCAGAAACCTGTACTTGTCAGAGTCTTTTCCATGAATTTCTTGAAGATGAAACCCTTTTATAGGAACATATTTGCAAAATCATCAGAGTACACCCAGAACTGTCTGTAAATGACAAAAGACTTAAAAATGACCACGGTAAAAGATTTGATGAAAGTTCATAATAATGCAGTTGACAAGAAAATTAGTTATTTCTGAGATATACATTTTAAAGTAATAGCTAGGATTATTACTTATAACATTATACCAGAACATATAAGATTTTTAGAAATTTCATGTAATGTCTGAAACATTTATATTAACATATTTCCATACATATTTCCATACAAATACAAATATAAGATTTTTAGAAATTTCATGTAATATCTGAAACATTTATATTAACATATTTCCATACAAATAACCCAATGAAAGTTTAGTATTAGTTGTTTTGTTTGCTTTTTTATACTGCAGGTTCTTATTAGGCATCAATTTTATACACATCAGTGTATACATGTCAATCCCAATCGCCCAATTCAGCACACCACCATCCCCACCTCACCGCAGTTTTCCCCCCTTGGTGTCCATATGTCCATTCTCTACATCTGTGTCTCAACTTCTGCCCTGCAAACTGGCTCATCTGTACCATTTTTCTAGGTTCCACATACATGCATTAATATACGATATTTGTTTTTCTCTTTCTGACTTACTTCACTCTGTATGACAGTCTCTAGATCCATCCACGTCTCAACAAATGACTCAATTTCGTTCCTTTTTATGGCTGAGTAATATTCCATTGTATATATGTACCACATCTTCTTTATCCATTCGTCTGTTGATGGGCATTTAGGTTGCTTCCATGACCTGGCTATTGTAAATAGTGCTGCAATGAACATTCGGGTGCATGTGTCTTTTTGAATTACGGTTTTCTCTGGGTATATGCCCAGTAGTGGGATTGCTGGGTCATATGGTAATTCTATTTTTAGTTTTTTAAGGAACCTCCATATTGTTCTCCATAGTGGCTGTATCAATTTACATTCCCACCAACAGTGCAAGAGGGTTCCCTTTTCTCCACACCCTCTCCAGCATTTGTTGTTTGTAGATTTTCTGATGATGCCCATTCTAACAGGAGTGAGGTGATACCTCATTGTAGTTTTGATTTGCATTTCTCTAATAATTAGTGATGTTGAGCATCTTTTCATGTGCCTCGTGGCCGTCTGTATGTCTTCTTTGGAGAAATGTCTATTTAGGTCTTCTGCCCATTTTTGGATTGGGGTGTTTGTTTCTTTGATATTGAGCTGAATGAGCTGTTTATATATTTTGGAGATTAATCCTTTGTCCGTTGATTCATTTGCAAATATTTTCTCCCATTCTGAGGGTTGTCTTTTCGTCTTGTTTATGGTTTCCTTTGCTGTGCAAAAGCTTTGAAGTTTCATTAGGTCCCACTTGTTTATTTTTGTTTTTATTTCCATTACTCTAGGAGGTGGATCAAAAAAGATCTTGCTGTGATTCATGTCAAAGAGTGTTCTTCCTATGTTTTCCTCTAAGAGTTTTATAGTGTCCAGTCTTATATTTAGGTCTCTAATCCATTTTGAGTTTATTTTTGTGTATGGTGTTAGGGAGTATTCTAATTTCATTCTTTTACATGTAGCTGTCCAGTTTTCCCAGCACCACTTATTGAAGAGACTGTCTTTTCTCCATTGTATATCTTTGCCTCCTTTGTCATAGATTAGTTGACCATAGGTGCGTGGGTTAATCTCTGGGCTTTCTATCTTGTTCCATTGATCTATGTTTCTGTTTTTGTGCCAGTACCATATTGTCTTGATTACTGTAGCTTTGTAGTATAGTCTGAAGTCAGGGAGTCTGATTCCTCCAGCTCCATTTTTTTGCCTCAAGACTGCTTTGGCTATTCGGGGTCTTTTGTGTCTCCATACAAATTTTAAGATGATTTGTTCTAGCTCTGTAAAAAATGCCATTGGTAATTTGATAGGGATTGCATTGAATCTGTAGATTGCTTTGGGTAGTATACTCATTTTCACAATGTTGATTCTTCCAATCCAAGAACATGGTATATCTCTCCATCTGTTGGTATCATCTTTAATTTCTTTCATCAGTGTCTTATAGTTTTCTGCATACAGGTCTTTTGTCTCCCTAGGTAGGTTTATTCCTAGGTATTTTATTCTTTTTGTTGCAATGGTAAATGGGAGTGTTTCCATAATTTCTCTTTCAGATTTTTCATCATTAGTGTATAGGAATGCAAGAGATTTCTGTGCATTAATTTTGTATCCTGCAACTTTACCATATTCATTAATTAGCTCTAGCAGTTTTCTGGTGGCAGTTTTAGGATTCTCTATGTATAGTATCATGTCATCCGCAAACAGTGACAGTTTTACTTCCTCTTTTCCAATTTGTATTCCTTTTATTTCTTTTTCTTCTCTGATTGCCGTGGCTAGGACTTCCAGAACTATGTTGAATAATAGTGGTGAGAGTGGACATCCTTGTCTCGTTCCTGATCTTAGAGGAAATGCTTTCAGTTTTTCACCATTGAGAATGATGTTTGCTGTGGGTTTGTCATATATGGCCTTTATTATGTTGAGGTAGGTTCCCTCTATGCCCACTTTCTGGAGAGTTTTTATCATAAATGGGTGTTGAATTTTGTCAAAAGCTTTTTCTGCATCTATTGAGATGATCATATGGTTTTTATTCTTCAATTTGTTAATATGGTGTATCACATTGATTGATTTGCGTATATTGAAGAATCCTTGCATCCCTGGGATAAATCCCACTTGATCGTGGTGTATGATCCTTTTAATGTGTTGTTGGATTCTGTTTGCTAGTATTTTGTTGAGGATTTTTGCATCTATATTCATCAGTGATATTGGTCTGTAATTTTCTTTTTTTGTAGTGTCTTTGTCTGGTTTTGGTATCAGGGTGATGGTGGCCTCATAGAATGAGTTTGGGAGTGTTCCTTCCTCTGCAATTTTTTGGAAGAGTTTGAGAAGGATGGGTGTTAGCTCTTCTCTAAATGTTTGATAGAATTCACCTGTGAAGCCATCTGGTCCTGGACTTTTGTTTGTTGGAAGATTTTTAATCACAGTTTCAATTTCATTACTTGTGATTGGTCTGTTCATATTTTCTGTTTCTTCCTGATTCAGTCTTGGAAGGTTATACCTTTCTAAGAATTTGTCCATTTCTTCCAGGTTGTCCATTTTATTGGCATAAAGTTGCTTATAGTAGTCTCTTAGGATGTTTTGTATTTCTGCGGTGTCTGTTGTAACTTCTCCTTTTTCATTTCTGATTTTATTGATTTGAGTCCTCTCCCTCTTTTTCTTGATGAGTCTGGCTAATGGCTTATCAATTTTGTTTATCTTCTCAAAGAACCAACTTTTAGTTTTATTGATCTTTGCTATTGTTTTCTTTGTTTCTATTTCATTTATTTCTGCTCTGATCTTTATGATTTCTTTCCTTCTGCTAGCTTTGGGTTTTGTTTGTTCTTCTTTCTCTAGTTCCTTTAGGTGTAAGGTTAGATTGTTTACTTGAGATTTTTCTTGTTTCTTTAGGTAGGCTTGTATAGCTATAAACTTCCCTCTTAGAACCGCTTTTGCTGCATCCCATAGGTTTTGGGTCGTCGTGTTTTCATTGTCATTTGTCTCTAGGTATTTTTTTATTTCCTCTTTGATTTCTTCAGTGATCTCTTGGTTATTTAGTAACGTATTGTTTAGCCTCCATGTGTTTGTCTTTTTTACGTTTTTTTCCCTGTAGTTCATTTCTAATCTCATAGCGTTGTGGTCAGAAAAGATGCTTGGTATGATTTCAATTTTCTTAAATTTCCTGAGGCTTGATTTGTGACCCAAGATGTGATCTATCCTGGAGAATGTTCCGTGTGCACTTGAGAAGAACGTGTAATCTGCTGTTTTTGGATGGAATGTCCTATATATATCAATTAAATCTATCTGGTCTATTGTGTCATTTAAAGCTTCTGTTTCCTTATTTATTTTCATTTTGGATGATCTGTCCATTGGTGTAAGTGAAGTGTTAAAGTCCCCCACTATTATTGTGTTACTGTCGATTTCCTCTTTTATAGCTGTTAGCAGTTGCCTTATGTATTGAGGTGCTCCTATGTTGGGTGCATATATATTTATAATTGTTATATCTTCTTCTTGGATTGATCCCTGGATCATTATGTAGTGTCCTTCCTTGTCTCTTGTAACATTCTTTATTTTAAAGTCTATTTTATCTGATATGAGTATTGCTACTCCAGCTTTCTTTTGATTTCCATTTGCATGGAATATCTTTTTCCATCCCCTCACTTTCAGTCTGTATGTGTCCCTGGGTCTAAAGTGGGTCTCTTGTAGACAGCATATATATGGGTCTTGTTTTTGTATCCATTCAGCCAGTCTGTGTCTTTTGGTTGGGGCATTTAATCCATTCACGTTTAAGGTAATTATTGATATGTATGTTCCTATGACCACTTTCTTAATTGTTTTGGGTTTGTTTTTGTAGGTCCTTTTCTTCTCTTGTGTTTCCCACTTAGAGAAGTTCCTTTAGCATTTGTTGTAGAGCTGGTTTGGTGGTGCTGAATTCTCTTAGCTTTTGCTTGTCTGTAAAGCTTTTGATTTCTCCATCAAATCTAAATGTGATCCTTGCCGGGTAGAGTAATCTTGGTTGTAGGTTCTTCCCTTTCATCACATTAAGTATATCATGCCACTCCCTTCTGGCTTGCAGAGTTTCTGCTGAGAAATCAGCTGTTAACCTTATGGGAGTTCCCTTGTATGTTATTTGTCGTTTTTCCCTTGCTGCTTTCAATAATTTTTCTTTGTCTTTAATTTTTGCCACTTTGATTACTATGTGTCTCGGCGTGTTTCTCCTTGGGTTTATTCTGTATGGGACTCTCTGCGCTTCCTGGACTTGGGTGGCTATTTCCTTTCCCATGTTAGGGAAGTTTTCGACTATAATCTCTTCAAATAGTTTCTCTGGTCCTTTCTCTCTCTCTTCTCCTTCTGGGACCCCTATAATGCGAATGTTGTTGCGTTTAATGTTGTCCCAGAGGTCTCTTAGGCTGTCTTCATTTCTTTTCATTCTTTTTTCTTTAGTCTGTTCCGCAGCAGTGAATTCCACCATTCTGTCTTCCAGGTCACTTATCCGTTCTTCTGCCTCAGTTATTCTGCTATTGATTCCTTCTAGTGTAGTTTTCATTTCAGTTATTGTATTGGTCATCTCTGTTTGTTTGTTCTTTAATTCTTCTAGGTCTTTGTTAATCATTTCTTGCATCTTCTCGATCTTTGCCTCCATTCTTATTCCGAGGTCCTGGATCATCTTCACTATCATTATTCTGAATTCTTTTTCTGGAAGGTTGCCTATCTCCACTTCATTTAGTTGATTTTCTGGGGTTTTTTCTTGTTCCTTCATCTGGTACATAGCCTTCTGCCTTTTCATCTTGTCTATCTTTCTGTAACTGTGGTTTTTGGTCCACAGGCTGCAGGATTGTAGTTTTTCTTGCTTCTGTTGTCTGCCCTCTGGTGGTTGAGGCTATCTAAGAGGCTTGATGGGAGGCTCTGGTGGTGGGTAGAGCTGACTGTTGCTGTGGCGGTCAGAGCTCAGTAAAACCTTAATCCACTTGACTGTTGATGGGTGGGGCTGGGTTCCCTCCCTGTTGCTGTGGCGTCAGAGCTCAGTAAAACCTTAATCCACTTGACTGTTGATGGGTGGGGCTGGGTTCCCTCCCTGTTGGTTGTTTTGCCTGAGGCAACCCAACACTGGAGCCTACCCGTGCTCTTTGGTAGGGTTAATGGCAGACTCTGGGAGGGCTCACGCCAAGGAGAACTTCCCAGAACCTCGGCTGCCAGTGTCCTTATCCCCACGGTGAAACAGAGCCACCACTTGCCTCTGCAGGAGACCCCCCAACACCAGCAGGTAGGTCTGGTTCAGTCTCCCCCAGGGTCACTGCTCCTTCCCCTGGGTCCCGATGCACACATTACTTTGTGTGTGCCCTCCAAGAGTGGGGTCTCTGTTTCCCCCAGTCCTGTCAAAGTTCTGCAATCAATTCCCACTAGGCTTCAAAGTCTGATTCTCTAGGAATTCCTCTTCCCGTAGCCGGACCCCCAGGTTGGGAAGCCTGACGTGGGGCTCAGAACGTTCACTCCAGTGGGTGGACTTCTGTGGTATAAGTGTTCGCCAGTCTGTAAGTCACCCACCCAGCAGTTATGGGATTTGATTTTACTCTGATTGCGCCCCTCCTACCGTCTCACTGTGGCTTCTCCTCTGTCCTTGGACGTGGGGTATCCTCCTTGGTGAAGTCCAGGGTCTTCCTGTCAATGATTGTCCAGCAGCCAGTTTTGATTCTGGTGCTCTCGCAAGAGGGAGTGAGAGCACGTCCTTCTACTCCGCCATCTTGGTTAATCCTCTATCTGTTTGTAGATTTTCTGATGATGCCCATTCTAACTGGTGAGAGGTGATACCTCATTGCAGTTTTGATTTGCATTTCTCTAATGATTAGTGATGTTGAGCATTCTTTCATGTGTTTGTTGGCAGTCTGTATATCTTCTTTGGAGAAATGTCTATTTAGGTCTTCTGCCCATTTTTGCATTGGGTTGGTTTTTTTAATATTGAGCTGCATGAGCTGTTTATATATTTTGGAGATTAATCCTTTGTCCGTTGATTCGTTGGCAAATATTTTCTCCCATTCTGAGGGTTGTCTTTTCGTCTGGTTTGTAGTTTCCTTTGCTTTGCAAAAGCTTTTAAGTTTAATTAGGTCCCATTTGTTTATTTTATTTATTTTTTTAAATTTTATTTATTTATTTATTTATTTTTGGCTGCATTGGGTCTTCGTTGCTGTGCGCGGGCTTTCTCTAGTTGCGGCGAGCGGGGGCTACACTTCGTTGTGGTGCGCGGATTTCTCATTGCAGTGGCTTCTCTCATTGTGGAGCACGGGCTCTAGGTGCGCGGGCTTCAGTAGTTGCAGCACGAGGGCTCAGTAGTTGTGGCACACGAGCTTAGTTGCTCCACGGCATGTGGGATCTTCCCAGACCAGGGATCGAACCCGTGTCCCCTGCATTGGCAGGCGGATTCTCAACCACTGCGCCACCGGGGAAGCCCCCATTTGTTTACTCTTGTTTTTATTTCCATTACTCTAGGAGGTGGATCAAAAAAGATCTTGCTGTGATTTATGTCAAAGAGTGTTCTTCCTATGTTTTCCTCTAAGAGTTTTATAGTGTCTGGTCTTACATTTAGGTCTCGAATCCATTTTGAGTTTATTTTTGTGTATGGTGTTAGGGAGTGTTCTAATTTCATTCTTTTACATGTAGCTGTCCAGTTTTCCCAGCAACACTTATTGAAGAGACTGTCTTTTCTCCATTGTATATCCTTGGCTCCTTAAAAAGATTCTTTAGTCAAACTCCTAATTTTTGTTAATGATTTATTATGAGATACCAGTTATTGTCATAGGAGGACTGTATAAACTTTAGTATAAGTTTACACATGAGATGCTCTTATCCCCATCCCAGACTTTCCCCCAAGCTCCAGAAGATTACGCAAGCCAGACTGTTTTCTACCAGTAACCGTTGTTATTAAATGTATGCGTCTCTCCCTTAGCTGCACTTTGAGCAACTTAAGGTCAGGATACATGTCTTAGTCCTCTTTGCATCCTCTACCCCATCACAGTATCTGGAACTGAGTGCTCAATAAATACTGAATGAATAAATGGTACAGAAAATAAATACTATATGGTATAGGAGGTGAGAGGAGAAGCAATCACTGTCAACTAAAGTGGTCTGGAATTTCTCTAATTTTATCACAGTCTCAAATAGAGCTCTCTTAACTCATTCTTTCTGTACCCACAACAAAAACTAAATGAATAATAGAAGTTATTGCAAAGATTTTCTGAAAGAGGAGTTAAGGCTGTGCTGTGAAGAATTATAGTTTTTAGATAAGCTGTGAACAGGTAGAAGGAGAAAAGGTTATCAGCAAGGCCTGAATCATGTTTGGGGACCAGTGATTGGGAACATAGGAAGCATATTTTATTTTTAAAAGTGAGGGACTTCCCTGGCTGTCCAGTGGTTAAGACTTCGCCTTCCAATGTAAGGGGTGTGGGTTCAATCCCTGATTGGGGAGCTAAGATCCCACATGCCTCGTGGCCAAAAAACCAAAACATAAAGCAGAAGCAATATTGTAACAAATTCAATAAAGACTTTAAAAATGGTCCACATCAAAAAAAAATCTTAAAAAAAAAAGGTGAGAACAGATTTCAGACAATCTATCCTTATTGTAATAAAGTGGTCAAAAAATCAATTAAAAAAACAATTGGATATAAATTATGTAAATCTCAGAACCCAAACTCTAGTTCTTTATTCAACAAGTCAGATTTTTTTGCTTAATCTCCTGTAAAGAAACTTTTCTGAGAACAAAATCAACAAAACCTGTGGTTCTCCATAGGTATGGTACTGTCTCCTTCTCCCCTCAGTGAACATGGTGGAAATTCATAGATGAGTTTTTGTTGCTCTGATGATGGGGAGTGGGGGTAGGGGCAGAACTCCTGCAATTCCTCCACAATAAAGACTTTCCCCCTCTTGCCAGACATTCAAGTAGGTGAAGAATTTGCTTAGAATAATTTTGAGTCTGGAATCTAATAATTCTGTTTTACACATAAACACAGACATATTTTTGCTGTTGAATTTTCCAAGAACGTAACTGCTATGAAAATTTGAAAGAGAATTGTACTTTGCTTCATTTTGGAACTTTGCCAAGAGTTGTTCACCATTTTACAAAATTATATAATTGAAGGTAATATCATAGATTGTATCTGAACTCCAATATAACATACCTGTGTTAGTCTGCATTTGTAGCTTTCCTGTTCATGGGGATTCTACATGTATATAAAAATCCATTCATTTTGCTCTTATTTCAAAATGCCAAATACAAAGAGTATGACTGATTGGATATAATTTTACTTTTCTTATGTCTAAACATTCATTATAAATAGGTACAAATGTCTGACTATTCCATATGTCTTTTAGCAAAGTTGTAACTAAGCATTTATATATTGAAATACAGCACATTTAATTTTCTTATGTCTTTACTTGTATTTCTCCTTCATATCACAGTTATGACATTATATCTTTCTTTTAAAATTCTGTGTATGTAAGCAATATTTTCCAGGAATTTGATAGGATAATAAAGGGTTATTACAAAATAGTTGTAATAAAATGGGGCACTCAACTAAAAGAATTAAAAATCACTGATTGCATCTCTGCTTTTCTACATTCTCCAACTGAAAAGAGCAAAAGAGCTTGACTACATGACTCTTCATCTTTATTCAGCATCCCCCCACCCTCAAAAAAAAGGAGAGAGAGAAATATAAACACTGCAGTAACAGGCAGGCTTACCAAGCTGGAAATCTGGATTTTGAAAAAATTCATGAAGAACATTCTGAATCTGCAAATCAAAGAAAAGAAACCATATACTACTTTTCAATTAGTATATATTAAGTATTTTAGACTAAAAGCCATCTGTAGTCTTTTAATTTAAGTCCTAGGTAATTCTTCTAACCCAGGGACAGAAATAGCAATAATTAACATTTAGTTTATAGCAGATTTCAAAGTATATAAAATGCTTTTGCATATATTTCCTCACTGATTTTCAACCTTTTTGTGTGAGAACTAGGATGCTGAGCAGATCCCATTTGCCCCCTCCAAGGAAATTTCTAACAACACTCAGACATTGGGCATGATGGAGCTAAGGCAACTTTGGCAACCAGCTTGGCAATCCAAAGAGTCCTCTGTAATTCCTCATTCTTCAATGACTGAAAACAAAATTTCGGAGCTCTTCTTGGTCCATTTTTAATTTTTATTTATTATTTTATTATTTTTATTTTAAAAATTTATTTATTTATTTTTGGCTGCATTGCGTCTTCGTTGTGGTGCGCAGGCTTCTCATTGCGGTGGCTTCTCTTGTTGTGGAGCACGGGCTCTAGGTGCAAGAGCTTCAGTAGTTGTGGCACGTGGGCTCAGCAGTTGTGGCTCACAGGGTCTAGAGCGCAGGCTCAGTAGCTGTGGCGCACGGGCTTAGTTGCTCCGCAGCATGTGGGATCTTCCTGGACCAGGGCTCGAACCAACGTCCCCTGCATTGGCAGGCGGATTCTTAACCACTGTGCCACCAGGGAAGTTCCTTTGTCCATTTTTTAAAAATAAGACTTTATTTTTCAGGGCAGTTTTAGGTTCACAGCAAAATTGACCAGAAAGTACAGAGAGTTTCCATAGACTCCCTGCCCCCCACCACCACATACATACCTTTCCTCCACTACCAACATCCCCCATCACAATGGTACATTTGTTACCATCAATGAACCTACATTGGAAACTCATAACCCAAAGTCCATAGTTTACATTAGTGTTATACATTCTATGGGTTTTGAAAATTATATGATATGTATCCGTCATTATGGTATTGTACAGAATTGCTTCACCACCACCACAACTCCTCTGTGCTCTGCCTATTCATCCTTATTTCCCCTCCTCACTCCTGGAAACCAATGATCTTTTTACCGTCTCCATAATTTTACCTTTTCTGGAAAGTCACAGAGTTAGAATCATACAGTATATAGCCTTTTCAGATTGGCTTCTTTCACTTAGTTATATTCATTTAAGGTTCTTCCATGTCTTTTCATGGCTTGATAGCTCATTTCTTTTTAGCACAGAATAATATTCCACTATCTGGATATACCACATTTATTTATTATTCACCCACTGAAGGACATCTTGGTTGCTTCCAAGTTTTGTTAATTGTTAATTATACTGTAAACATCCATGTGTAGGCTTTCGTGTGGACATAAATTTTCAACTCTTTGGGTAAATACAAAGGACCATCTACCATGGCTTGATTGTATGGTAAGAGTATGTTTAGTTTTATAAGAGACTGCCAAACTGTATTCCAAAGTGACCATACCTTTTTGTATTTTACCAACAATGAATGAGAGTTTCTGTTGCTGCACATCTTTGCTAGCATTTAGTGTTGTCAATGTTCTGGACTTTGGCCATTCTGATAGGTGAGTAGTGGTATCTCATTGCTGTTCTAATTTGCATTTCCCTGATGACATATGTGGAACACCTTTTCGTATGCTTATTTGTCACCTGTATAACTTTGGTGAAGTGTCTGTTCAGGTCTTTTGCCCATTCTAAAATCTGTTATTTGTTTTCCTATTGTTGATTTTAAGAGTTATTTGTATATTATTGTCCTTTATCAGATATGTATTTTGCAAATATTTTCTTCCAGTCTGTGGCTTGTCTTCCTTGGTCTATTTTTAGCAACTGGAAATATGCTTGGTATTGTATCTAACCAATAATTATTCTCACATCTATATACACCTAAGAGAACATATATAACTCTTAGAGTACAGTTATTTTTCAGAGCTAAAGACATGGTCTTTTAGGGAATTCCTTGGCGGTCTGGTGGTTAGGACTCTGCGCTCTCACTGCCGAGGGCCTGGGTTTGATCCTTGGTCAGGGAACTAAAATCCCACAAGCCACGTGGCACGGCCTCCCCCCCAAAAAAGGATATGGTCTTTTAGTCCACAGAAGTAATTAGTCACACACATACAAAAAACAAACGAAAGCTATGTCTGTCTGTAATGAAGAGTTTGTGAAATTCAGCCAGAGTCAATATTTTGGAAATCTACCTAGAATTTTCTTTTTAATGTTCAAGAGAAAATTGGAGAAATTGACTTTCATGGGCTAGACTTACATCAGCAGGACCAAAAATTTAGAGGGAGGCTTCTATCACTCTGCTCAGTATCTAGCAATCACCCTCTTATCACCCATTCCACCTACCCTTCACAGATACCCTCTTCCTTACCACTATCATAGGAATCATTCCTTTGGGGTCTAGAATCCACTCATTGAACTGTTCCTGCAGAGCCTGTTTCCATGTGTTGGCCATCTTGGCTTTGACTTTGTTCATGCATTCTCTTTGTTCTCGTTTCTGTTTAATATTCTCCTTCATCTTGGATACTCTGAAGGATGTAGAAACAGAAGAAATGTTGAGTTGAGACCACTGGATTTGACTCAGATTGCTCAAATGGCAGAATACAGGAGTTCAGAGCCTCATTTGAACTTTGGATCTGTCTTTTTCCATGAAATTTTCCTTCATTCAAGCCTGTAGGGATCCCTCCTTCCCCCAGCACATACTGAATTTGGCATTAATGATAAGCTGCCTTCTACTATTATTTGACTTTTTATAGAGGTAGGCCTTATTTTACTCAGCTAAATACTGTACTTAAGAAGCACTAAGAATAGCTCTAGAAGCTGCCACATATAAAAGCAAGGTTGAACGCACTAAAGCCTCAAGGTGGTGGGCCTCTTTTTTCCCTGGACACATAAATCATCTTGGAAGGACTCTGATTCCAAGTCTAGGGTGAAAGCCTGGAAACTGCATTTATAACAAGCATCTCAGGTAATTCTGATGCCTTGGACCAAACTTCTGATTTCTGCCTAGGAAAATTTATTGCCAATTTCCTTTATCCGGCCGGAGTCAAATACTTTTGACAGCCCCTGAGCATAATAGTTAACTTGTACTCAGACAGAGTTGCATCACCCAGGTTGAAAATGGGGGAAGAATGTGATTTTAGTCATTCCTAGTAGGACTTCAAAACCCCCAAACTGGTTTTGATTGAAACACCAAAATGGTTCAGAATAATAAAAATAGCTGCTGGTTTCAAATACAATTTTCAAGTAATGTTTGAGTCAGGTCTTCATCTTTCAAAGAAGAGAGACTAGGGCAATCTGACAGATTTGGAAATGCAAAAGAATTCTCAGTAAGAACTGGTAAACTGGAGAACTACAGTAATCCAAAAGAAACAACTAAAATCTAAATCATTACTTTATGCCCATATAAGGCCTTCAAAATTCTCTAAGAAAAGAAGCCTTCAAAAATAAACTTTGAAGTTTGAAAATAAAAATAGGCAAGTTGTTAAATAGTGCAGAAGGGCTTGTTTCTGAACTGCTGTAAGATTAATTAGCATTTTAAAGGATGTGCTAAATTCCTCTAATGCGACTACTAACTAGCCAACCCTCCACCACTTATCTCAGAAACCCCAGTCTATTCTTGGCTGGGTCTTCTTCTGCTCTTCCCCTACTCTTTCTCCCCCTGCTGCTTTATCTTTCTCCCTCTCTCCCTCTCTCTCTATCCTCCTCTCCCCTTTCCCCTGTCTCTATACAGCACTCTCCTCAACTTCTGTCTTTTCTGCATGATTCTCTGTTCTGTGTCTGCGTCCTTCTTCTAGCTTTTTCTCATTATTCACTCATTCACACTCACTCACTAAGTCAGTTACTTATTCACTCATTACACAAACATTTATCGAGCACCTACTATGGATTCTGCCATTATAAAGCTTAGGGTCCACTGCAGAACAGATAAGTAAGTGATATTGTGTAATAAGTACTCGGTGTCTCCAGATTCTCATGTGTATTAATCAACACAGATTAACAAAATTCAGTTCCTGTCCTATTTCCATCTGCCTGAAAAGCCTTCCTCCCTCTCTTTGTTTGACTAGATCCTCCACGTCCTTTAGGTCTCAGTTCAGACATCATTTCCTCCCCCTTATTAATGCCCACATTTAGAAACAAAACTTAGTTTTGTGCTTCAGGGCTACTGCGCATGAGACTCCAAATATAACCCAGACGGATTTTTAATTTACTAGGTAACTCATTGAGGGACTGAATAAAATTTCTCTTTTGTGGTCTGCATTATCTCAAGAGGATATCTAAATTAATCAACAGAATTCCATAGCATCCAAAACTCATAACTTTGGGTAGTGTAGGGTAGCCATAATCTGTAAGCAGATTCTAAGTATAAATCCACATTTAAGGAGACCGGAAAGAAAAAAAACCTGCAATGTGGTAAAATGCAAAAATTATCACAGATTCTTCCCATTCCTGTATGCATGTCTGTTTGTATGCAGTGTAACTTTGCAGCTTTTCCCATTATGAGCTGGAGTCTATTTCTGCATCTCTTGTGTCTGTCTGTGGCCATGTGACTTGCTTTGGCCGATGGGTCATTAGCAAACATGATGGAAGCAGAAAGTTGAAAAGTGCTATAAATTATATCACAATAAAACTGGAAGAAAAAGTGCTTAAACATTGGGGGTTGCTCTCTTTTATTGAACTTAAGAGCACTTCTACCACCACCTTGGAAATAAGCCTTGGCTAGCCTGCTGGATGATGATCCAGTTACCTCCATTGCTTTTACCAACAGTCAGCCAACTAACAGACAAATGACTAAAACTATCATTGCCATTTTACCGCAATGTATGAGTGAGTCCGACTGATACCATGTTGATCAGAGATGAGCCATGAGCTCAGTCCAAAATCATGAGCAAATAAATGATTGTTTATTTAAGCCACTGAGTTTTGAGGTATTTTGTTATGCAGCAAAAGCTAACTAACAAAACAGTTTTGCCATCTTAACAAGTGTTTTGAGCTCTTTTAAAGAAAAGTACAGTGTAAATCTAACTGATTAAAGAATAGAAGTAAAAATGCTTCTTTACCCTAATTGTGACAATCCAAATCCTATCCATCCATCCAAGCTGTGTTAGGAAAATCTTCCACTCAGAGTATTTGCCTAGATTATATCAAAACTGAATGTTGTATTTCATAAAAACTGGTTCTAACCAGCTTAAGTGGGTAATGGACCATGAACTTTGAGTGACCCCAGTACACCAGACCATTACTAGACCTAAGGGAAGACTTTTTCTCGACTGCTAAACAACAGAACTTGTTTTAATCAATCATGTACAAACCTATGGACTCACTCTGTCCTATATACAGTGTGATCGTCTTCAGTTGTTATAAGTATAACCACTATAAAGCTCCCTTCCTAACACTTAAAAACTCCAGAATTTTCCCCCTCAGCAAACTAGTCAGTGAATTCTTCACTGGTGTAGATTCCTTTGCCTGGCAAGTTAATAAACTCAGCTTTTGTTTGTTTGTTTGTTTTTAAGCTCTGATGGTCTTAGTTTCACAAAGCTAAATTGGACTTCTTGCCATATGGAGCATGTCCATATTATTCCTGTGATGAGTATTCCTATATAAATACGTATATGATATGTGTCTACTTAATTATTAATTATTAATTATTGTACTTAACCCATTTTCTTCTGTTTATTCAATATACAGCTTATTATGAAATGAAGTTCATGACGTAAGGTTCAATGACTTAAGAAAAATCTAAGCTAATGGTTAATCCATGATACTTGAACAGCTAAATAATTAGGCCTATTTGGAATTTTATAAAATGATGAAGAACATTTATTATAGCCTCCTACTTAAGTACAGATGATTAATCATAGAGATTTCAAAATTAAATACTCAATTACTCCAAATTAAGACATATCTCAAAATAATCTTATGTATCTAAAAAAAAAAAAACAAGAAAACTTTCATCATTCTAAGCCAGATTAGAATATGTCAGTTAATTTATTTAACAAATATTTATTGAGCATTACTTACACGACACAGTGTTAAATGCTGGGGATTCAATGGTGAATATGACAGATGTAGTTCCTGCTCACATTACAGCAGGAGAAACAACCATTACAATTGTGATAAGTGCAATGAAGAAGAAACACAGGATGCAATGAGAGAGCCTATAAGGGAAGATCCCAACCCAAATTCATGACGAAGTGGTATTTGAGCTGAACTCTGAAGGACTGGTAGGATAAGATAAAGAGGAAGGGGAAGAAGTAATGACATGTGAAAAGATCCTGAAGTGGAAAGAAGCATAGTATGTTTGAAGAACTGAAAGAAATCCTATATGCCTTGGGTATAGAGTGTGAGAATGAGAGAGGTGGGAGCCTGGGCTAGAAAGAAAGTCAGAGACCAGGTCATACAAGAAAGTTTGTATAGGCCTAGTTAAGGACTTTGGTTTTTATCCTAAGAATAAAGGGATACCATTGAAAGGTTTCACACTGGAGAAAAATGTGAAAACGTTAAACTTTAAAAAAATCTTCACATACAGGTAAACGATAGAGTGGAAGAGGGCAAAATGGATGTAAACATAACAATTAGGAGACTATTGCAATATTGCAGGTGACAGATGATGGTAGCTTAGACTAGGGTGACAGCAGTGGGGAGGGTCAGAAATGAATAGATTTGAAAGAAGGAGGTAAAATCAGCAGGACTTAATGATTGACTGGAAGTGATCAATGAGGAAGCAGAAAGTGTCAAGGTTAATCCCTCTGGTTTTGGCTTAAAAATCTGGATGGATGATCAATTAAGACAACAACTTGTTGAAACTGAGATGCTTGGGAAACATCCAAGTGCAGATACTGAATAGAGAGTTACATGTGTTGTAATGAGGGCACTCAGGGATGGATTATGGAGTGATAGGAGAACTATGCCTTAAGGAACCTTAATATTTGAAGATCAGGTAGCAAAGAATGAACCAGCAAAGGATACTGAGAAGGATTAAACAGAGGTAGAGGGAAAACTAGTAAAACATGATATCATGGAAGGAAGGGAAACAGTATTTCAAGGAGGAAATGGCCAACATAATTGAACACTGCTAAGAGGTCAAGTAAGATGAGGACTACAAACTTTCCACTGGGCCTAGAAGCAGAGAAAATGTTGTCATATTGGTAAGTGACATTTATTGAAGAGAGCCTGGAACAAAGACCAGATGGAACAGGTTGTTAAAAGTGTAGGAAGTAGTGAAAGTGCTATGTGGACAACTATTTTGATAAATTTAGCTATGTTTTAGTCATATTTCCTCAACTAGAGTGTATAAGCTCCTCATGACAAGAACCAAATTTTGTATTTTTTTTTTCGTATGGCTCAACATTAAGCACTGAGTAATTATGCCATAAATACTGATTGACTGTGAAGACTCCTCAATAAATTTAAGTTATTAATTCATTCATCTAACAAATATTTATTGAGGCCCAATTCTTGCCAAATACTTCGCTCAGTGTTGGAAATATAGATATGATAGAAAATGGCATGCAATATAGTGTGTAATATGATAGAAAATAGTGTGTAATAGTGTACTTCTCTGCAGTAGTGTGAAATTCTAACATTAATAATCTTTCTCTATACTTCCTTTTTAATGTTTAATTTAAAAAATATATATACCGTAAAATTAACCTTTTTTGGTGCATAGTTGTATAAATTTCAACACATGTATAAATATGTGTAACCATCACCATAATCAAGCTATCAAAAGTTTGTAATCTTATTTTAAGAGCAAATATTTTTCATTATCAATTCACAATAAGGCAGTAGTGACATAGAATATGCATTCTCAAGAATTGGAGGGATCAAGAATCAGAGGGAAAAGATGCTAAAAGAAAAGAAAATATGAAGAAAAACAAAATGACACAAACCTACCCTCCTTATCAGTTTTGCAAATTTACATGTAAGAATTATAGTCCACTTCAATTCTATACCTGTCTTTCAGGAACCCTGAGGGAAAGCAATAAAAGTATACTGCATATGTAAAACTTACAAATAGCAGTGATATTTTATTTTTTAGGTAAGTGGCTACCACTATATAAATTGTTCCAAATCAGTAAGGAGTGTCTTCTCTATCTATCGTACTTAGACACCAAACAAAGATGAATCCCTTTTTGTCCAGGGAAGTAGGCAGATGAAAAATTTTCAGATCAGGTTGAGTCAAACAGACACTTTAACATTATCACCAGAAGATAAAGTCTTGACAAACCAAACAAAAATATTATGTGTCCTTTTTCTTGAGCATAAGTAAGGAAAACTCTCATTCCTAAAATGAACGGACTTCTCCAAAGCTCTCTAATGGATTGAGAACAACACAAACAATGATATAGTTCAGAGAATTTAAAAAGCAGGACTGTTTTTGCTAAGATTGCTGGGTATCCAAGCTTTACGTTAATAGACATTGTGCTGCTGTAAAGCATCCCTAGGATTTCTGAATATTCTACAAATGCCTGAAACTGTCTTGTGTTGACATATGGATCTTGGATTTTTGCCAGAGGAAGATGAAACCCTAATTCTGATAATCTCAGCAAAGAAAGCATCTTTAAATACTTTAACTCTTTCATGATATTCCTAACAACTTTAAGACAACATTGACTGATACAGAATAAGATGAGCAAATGGAAAGATAAGCATTCTCATATAGAAACACTTGTCATTATTAAGGATGTTGATTTTCCCTAAGATAATGAATAAATTTAATCTTATTTCAATAAAAATTCCTATAACATTTCTTTTGGTGTTCTCTCTCCCCCCCCTTTTTTTTTTCAGGTAGATGAATCAATCCTAAAGCTCATATTGAAAAGTAAACACACAAGAATAGACAGTAATGATTAGAAAAGAAGAAAAAATATAGACTATTCAGTAATTGTTATTGGGCTAACTATGTAGCCATTTGGAAAAGGAATAAGTTGGATACATATTTTAAATCTTACACTAGGATAAATTCTAAATGGATCAATACTTTAAATTAAAATTAAAATAATTCCAGAAGAAAACATGGGACAATTCTTTTAACATCTTGAAATGAAATGTAACAATGACTCAAAGCCCAGAAGCCATAAAATAAAAGTAAATAAATCTGACCACATAGAAATAAAAAATCCTCTACATGACACAAGATAAATGACAGGTGAAAAACAGAGGAAAATATTTGTAACTTATTCACATCCTTTGGATAAAAGGAAGAAAATTAAGAATGTATATTTGCATTTGCTTATGTATGCACTAAGAAATTTCGGAAAGATCCATTGAAAACTAAGAACAGTAGCTATTTATAGCAGAGGTGGAGCACTGCGTGGATGGAGGATAAGAATGGGAGAGAAAGTTTTCACTGTATAACACTTCATACGTTTCAGCTTTTGAACCAGGTGAACATATTACCTATCTGAAAAGTTAAATTTTAAAAAGTCCTTCCTCTCATATAGCTTACTTTCCAATGCAAGAAGACAAATAATAAACAAATAAATACACACTTGGGATCCTAGTGAGATAACTAAATTCATGAGTACAAGGAACTTACTTAATATACCTTGTTAGTCTTCACAGTGCCTCATAAATAGTGAAGCACATAGTAGTAGCTCAATAAATACTTTTTGAAGAACTATAAAATTACTTTAAGTCCTATTTGTATGATTATGTTATTGTTCTACTTGCTTTTCAACATAAGGAGCTAGATCATCAACTGAAAATACAACAAACTGTACCTGTTGTAAGTAGTGTTCGGAACGTATATCTTCAGGTCTTCTGTGATATTTCTCATCACCCTCTGATAACCAGACATTCCTGAGTCTTTGATATAATTAGGGTTGTTTCTCATTAAGTATTCCCCCAAATGGTTAATTGGATTAAACTTGGTTGGAATATCAACTTCTGCCAAAAGCTTCTTCTTTTCCACTTGCATTAACATTTTTTCCATTCCAGGAACTAAGGTGGGTAGAAGTTTGTCGAGCAAATATGCACGACTGTTCAGTGTCATGTTTTCAGTATTAAACCACTCTTTGGCCAAATTATCCCTGGGGAGTTTTTCTTCAGCCTTTTTTTCTAGTTCCTTCTTCAGATTTTCCTTATCTATGATTTTCTGCTGCATTGTCTGGGCTCTTGCCTGCAGTCTTTCAAAAAGATTTTTCTTCCATGACTGTTCTAGCTTCGAACTCTGTGTAGTTTGATCTAAATTGAAAATCACTTTTGCAGGTTTTCTGAATACAGTATTCTTTGAGATTCTAGAGTCCTTTATTGAACAAGTTGAGATTTTTGGCTGCTCCTCCAGGTTTAATTCTGAGGGGACAAAAATTGAAATGTAAGAAATATTAGAAGTAGATTTTAATCTATGTTACTTTAGAATATTATTAGAAAATTATTTTACATCCATTTACATGGTATATTCAAACACAGCTAAAAGTAACAGAAAATCAGACAGCAGTGACTTTAACCATAAGGACATTTACTGTTTTCTTAATCAGAAGCCATTCAACAGCTCAGTGTTTTTATTAAGTACCTAGCATGTTTCTATTGTTCTTTATTCATTTTTTGTGCTTGTATCTCAGGATCACAAGATAGCTATTGCAGCTCCAGGCATCACTTCTTTACAGGAGAAAAGGATTGAGAATGAAGGAGCTTTCTCTTCTTGAGGTGCTGTTTTATTATTCAAGAAGAGAAGATCCCAGACTCCTCACTCTAAGACTTTCCTTTACATTTCATTGGCCCTAATTAGGTTACATGCCCACCCTAGGCCAATAGCTGGTAAAGGTAAAAGGGTTATTGAGAATAGTTTTGATCAATCATAATTTATTCCTTGGTCAGGGTTTAGACCATATTTGGTCAGGGTTTAGACCAAATTCTCTGATATCAAGTGATTTCCATCTGCTACAAAATTGAAGTTCCATTGGCAGACAAAAGGTGGGAAAATGCCTGCTGAGTAGGCAGTGAAGAGAGTCTACCAGACATGTACATGTATTGGGTTGGCCAAAAAGTTCGTTCGGGGTTTTCCATAAGGTGTTACAGAAAAACCCAAATGAACCTTTTGGCCAACCCAATAAATATATTTCTTCCCACTCTCATATTTCCAACTTCTTCCATGTTGGAGATTTTAGACCAAGATAGTGGACTGAGGTCAGGACCTACATGCCCTCCCTACCAAAATCTCTAGAAATGATAGAAAAGGGTGTGTGTGTTTGTGTGTGTGTGTGTTTTAATATGAACATAAGAATGCTAACAACCAGTAGAAACTAACATAACATTGTAAGGCAATTATACTCCAATAAAAATTAATTTTAAAAAAAGGACTTCTCTGGTGGTCCAGTGGGTAAGACTCTGCGCTCCCAATGTAAGGGGCCTGGGTTTGATTCCTGGTTGGGCAACTAGATCCCACATGCATGCCACAACTAAGAGTCCTCATGTCGCAGTGAAGATCCTGGATGCCACTACAAAGGCGGCACAGCGAAAAAAAAAAAAGAATGCTAACAATCAGTCATGAAGAGGGCCTTCAGAAACTTTGAGGGTCTCTGAAAAATGTAAGGTAGATGGGATTAGATTGATTAAAGAAACTATAAGACTAAAAAGATCCAGAAGATGACTGTGAAATTTGGGAGCAGCTCTGAGGCACCCTAAGTTTAAAGGATGTAGATATGGATAGCAGGGGAATGACTGACCTTTTTGTGTATCTTCATCCCCATTTGAGCTAATCATCAGGCACCAGAGGCATTCACCCTTGAACTGGGACAAGGGGATTCGGGCAAGAGAGGCAGGATAATGCCTCCACACACAGAGAAAATGAATTGCTGACAGACTTCACTGTCTGCACATCTTACCCCTCCTCCACAATCTGCATATCTTACCCCTCCTCCACAATCACTGGCAGCAGGCTACAGAAAACAGAAACGTCATCCAGAGAAAAGCAAACAGGGATTCCCAAATGCAAATGTAAGCACACACGTAAGGATCACCAAATATTTAACGAAAACTATCTCCATGACTAAACAAATGCAATGATTAATACTATCCAAGGAAGCACCATTAATAGAACAAATATAGGGAGTTCTAAAAGAGCTGTAATTAATATCCTCACAGCAGAGAAATTAGAGGAAATTAAAAATATAGTTATATTATTTTTAAAAATTACAAGAGCTTGGAAACCTAGTGCTCAGATCTTGGCTTCTTTCTTTTTTTTTAATAGGATTGAAATTTTAGATTTACTTATTTATTTATTTTTGGCTGCATTGGGTCTTCGTTGCTGCGTGCAGGCTTTCCCTATTTGCGGCAAGCAGGGGCTGCTCTTCGTTGCGGTGTGCAGGCTTCTCATTGCGGTGGCTTCTCTTGTTGTGGAGCATGGGCTCTAAAGCGCAGGCTCAGTAGTTGTGGTGCTCAGGCTTAGTTGCTCCATGGCATGTGGGATCTTCCCGAACCAAGGCTCGAACCCGTGCCCCCTTCATTGGCAGGCGGATTCTTAACCACTGTGCCACCAAGGAAGTCCCCAGACCTTGGTTTCTAATATCATTCTCCAATTTTAAAAAATCAGGACTCATTGAAAAAATGGCTGATTCTAGGACTGGGGCAAGAAATATTCAAGATGAGCCTGGAGCAGAAACATACCCATAAATATATGACCAATTGACTTTTGCCAAGGGTGCCAAGATCATTCAATGGGGAGAAAATTATCTCTTCAGCAAATGGTGCTGTAAAAAATGGGTATCCATATGCAAAAAAAATGAAGTTGGACCCATACTTCATGCCATAAACAAAAATCCAGCTCTAACAGATGTATACTGAATATTCCACCCAACAACAGTAGAATACACATTCTGCTCAAGTGCACATGGAACATCCTCCAAGATAGACTATATGTTAGGCCACAAAACAAATCCTAATAGATTTAAAAATATAAATATCATACAAAGTGTCTTCTTTGAAGATATAGGAGAAATCTGTGGGATTAAAAAACACACTTTTAATCAACCAATGGGTTAAAGAAGAAATCACAAGGGAAATTAGAACATACTTAGAGATGAATGAAAATGGAAACACACTATACCAAAACTTATGGGATGCAGTGAAAGCAATGCTCAGAGGGAAATTTATAGCTGTTAAGTGACTACATTAAAAAAGAAGAAAAATCTCAAATCAATAATCTAAGTTTACACCTCAAGGACTAGAAAAAGAAGAGTAAAATAAACCTAAAACTAACAGAAGGAAGGAAATAATAAAGATTAGAGTGGAGATTAACAAAATAGAGACTATAAAAACAGCAGAGAAAATCAATGAAACCAAAAGTTGGTTATTTGAAAAGATCAACATAATTGACAAATTGCTAGACTGGCAAAGAGAAAAAGAGTGAAGACACAAAAAAACTAATATAAGAAATGAAAGTGGGAACATTACCACCAATCTCACAGAGATAAAAAGGATAACCTAGAATAAATGGACAAAAAATACATAAAAAATATCTAAACTGACTCAAAAAGAAATAGAAAATCTTAACAGACCCATAACAAGTAAAGAGATTAAATTAGTAATCAAAACCCTCACAAGAAAGAAAAGTCCTGGACCAGATGGCTTCACCAGTGAATTTAATCAAACATTTAAAGAATTAAAACCTATCCTTACAACACTCCTCCCCCCAAATTGAAGAGGACATAACAGTTTCTAACTCATTCTATGAGGCCAGCATAGATATGATACCAAAGCCAGATAAGGACACCACATGAAAAGAAAATTTCAGACTACTATTCCTTATGAATATAGATGTAAATCTTCAACAGAATATTAGCAAATCATGACAATATTCTCCTGTTATCTTCTAAAATTACTTACTGTTTTATCACTCACATTTATATCTACAATACATGTAGAATTTATTTGCATGTGTCGGGTGAGGTAGGACTCAAAAATACATATTTTCCATTTTGGCATCATTACTGAAAACACCTCCTGTTTTCAATACAGGACTTTCAACTGGACTCTATTTCATTGGCTTATTTGTCTATCCTTATGTCAATGTCCTACTGTCCTAATTTCTGTAACCTAATTATAAATGTTGATATTTAGTAATATAAATCCCCCAGCTTTGTTGTTCTTCAAGATTTCCTTGGCTTTTCTGGGTCTTTTGCATTTCTACATAAATTTTAGAATCAAATTATACAGAACCCTGCACAAATTTTTGCTAGAATTACACTGCATCTAGAGGTCCGTCGAGGGAGCACTACTTTCTTAACAATATTAAGTCTTCTAATTCATGAATAAGGTATATTTTTTCATTTATTTAGGTCTTCTTTAATTTCTTTTAACAATGTTTTATAGTTTCAGTGTACAGGCTTTGTTCATTTTTGGTTAGATTTATTTTGAGATATTTAGTGCTTTTTATGCCATTAAAATTGTATTTTAAAATTTTCATTTTCTAATTGTTTGTTGTTAACATATAATAGAAATATAATTAGGTTCCCAGGACCTAGCTAGTTCAGGCTCTGAACAATAAGCTCTCAGATGTTTTTTTCTACAGCCACGATTGCTGAGGTGATTGGAATGAAAAACTTAGTAAGAATCTTAAGGTTTTTTCTGGTATGGCCACGGAGATGAAGTAGTTCCAGGTCTTTCAAATATTATCTACTAGTCAACTTGCTTCTCTCCACTGAAAAAATATTAATGTCCAACTGAACCACAATAGGATTAGGGCCATACACTGTTAAAGTTCTTTGCCTCTATTACTTCGTGGATTCAGGAGAAAAGAAGAAATAGATATGTAAATTATTTTGATACTCATTATTTTTTTAAAGATTTTTTTTTTAATGTGGACCACTTTTAAAGTCTTTATTGAATTTGTTACAATACTGCTTCTGTTTTACGTTTTGGTTTTTTGGCCACGAGGCATTTGGGATCTTAGCTCTGCATTGGAAGGCGAAGTCCTAACAACTGGGCAGCCAGGGAAGTCCCCATACTCATTGTTTTTAACATAACCAGAAAGCAGTTATTGAGCCATGCTTCAATCATTAATAACTCTCAATAAATAGTACTAGTGCAATAAAAGGGTAAGAGACCAGAACCTCCACAACTTAGAGCAGTGTTTTTTTAAATTTTATTTATTATGAGATAATTAAGACCTGTAAGTATAATGATGATATAAGTAGCCATATAGCTACTCTTAGCTTAAGAAAAAAATTACCTGTATATTAAAGCCTCTCAAATACCCCTACTTTGATAGAAACACTATTCGGAATTTCACGTTTATCATTTTTCTGCATTTGTATATATTATATATAAGCAATATAATATTGTTCTTGTTTTTAATTTCTATAAAAATGATTTCATATCATGTGTATTCTGTGACCTTTTAAATACTTAATATTACGTTTATGAAATTCATCTATATTGATAACTGCAGCTCCAGTGTGTTCGTTTTTCACTGCTTCATAATATTTCATTATATGACTGCATTGCAATGTATTTATTCATTCTCATTTTGGGGGAGGCTATCCATAAATATTTTAAAATTCTTTTTATTTATTAAAATTTCTTTCTTAGCTTTGAGAGTACTCTGAAGAATACTTTTAAATTCTACCTACAGGTGGAGCTTCAAGATGGCGGAAGAGTAAGATGCGGAGATCACCTTCCTCCCCACAAATACATCAGAAATACATCTACATGTGGAACAACTCCTACAGAACACCTACTGAACGCTGGCAGAAGACCTCAGACCTCCCAAAAGGCAAGAAACTCCCCACGTACCTGGGTAGGGTAAAAGAAAAAAGAAAAAACAGACTAAGAATACGGACAGGACCTGCACCAGTGGGAGGGAGCTGTGAAGGAGGAAAGGTTTCCACACACTAGGAAGGCCCTTCGCGGGCGGAGACTGCGAGTGGCGGAGCGGGGGAGCTTCGGAGCCATGGAGGAGAGCGCAGCCACAGGGGTGCGGAAGGCAAAGCGGAGAGATTCCCGCACGGAGGATCGGTGCTGACCAGCACTCACCAGCCCGAGAGGCTTGTTTGCTCACCTGCCGGGGTGGGCCGGGACTGGCAGCTGAGGCGGGGGCTGGGAGCTGAGGCTCGGGCTTCGGTCGGATCGCAGGGAGAGGACTGGGGTTGGCTGCGTGAACACAGCCTGAAGGGGGCTAGTGCGCCACAGCTAGCTGGGAGGGAGTCCGGGAAAAAGTCTGGAGCTGCCGAAGAGACAAGAGACTTTTTCTTGCCTCTTTGTTTCCTGGTGCGCGAGGAGAGGGGATTCAGAGCGCCGCTTAAAGGAGACGGGTGAGAGCCGCGGCTATCATCACGGACCCCAGAGACGGGCATGGGACGCTAAGGCTGCTGCTGTAGCCACCAAGAAGCCTGTGTGCAGGAACAGGTCACTATCCACACCGCCCCTCCCGGGAGCCTGTGCAGCCCGCCACTGCCAGGGTCCCGTGATCCAGGGACAACTTCCCCGGGAGAACACATGGCGCGCCTCAGGCTGCTGCAACATCACGCTGGCCTCTGCCGCTGCAGGCTCGCCCCACATCCATACCCTTCCCTCCCCCCGGCTGGAGCAAGCCAGAGCCCCCGAATCAGCTGCTCCTTTAACCTTGTCTTGTCTGAGCGGAGAACAGACGCCCTCAGGCAACCTACACGCAGAGGTGGGTCCAAATCCAAAGCTGAACCCCGGGAGCTGTGCAAACAAAGAAGAGAAAGGGAAATCTCTCCCAGCAGCCTCAGGAGCAGCGGATTAAATCTCCACAATCAACTTGATGTACCCTGCATCTGTGGAATACCTGAATAGACAACGAATCATCCCAAATTGAGGAGGTGGACTTTGGGAGCAACGATATATATATTTTTTCCCCTTTTTCTCTTTTTGTGAGTGTGTATGTGTATGCTTCTGTGTGTGATTTTGTCTGTATAGCTTTGCTTTTACCATTTGTCCTAGGGCTCTGTCTGTCCGTTTTTTTTTTTTTATTACTTAAAAAAATTTTTTTTTCTTAATACTTATTTTTTATTTTAATAACTTTATTTTATTTTACTTTATTTTATCTTCTTCTTTCTTTTTTTTCTCCCTTTTATTCTGAGCCATGTGGAGCACAGGCTCTTGGTGCTCCAGCCAGGCGTCAGGGTTGTGCCACTGAGGTGGGAGAGCCAAGTTCAGGACACTGGTCCACAAGAGACCTCCCAGCTCCACGTAATATCAAACGGCGAAAATCTCCCAGAGATCTCCATCTCAACGCCAAGACCCAGCTTCACTCAACGACCAGCAGACTACAGTGCAGGACACCCTATGCCAAACAACTAGCAAGACAGGAACACAACCCCACCCATTAGCAGAGAGGCTGCCTAAAATCATAATAAGGCCACAGACACCCCAAAACACACCACCAGATGTGGACTTGCCCACCAGAAAGACAAGATCCAGCCTCATCCACCAGAACACAGGCACTAGTCCCCTCCACCAGGAAGCCTACACAACCCACTGAACCAACCTTAGCCACTGGGGACAGACAACAAAAACAATGGAAACTACGAACCTGCAGCCTGCAAAAAGGAGACCCCAAACATAGTAAGTTAAGCAAAATGAGAAGACTGAGAAACACACAGCAGATGAAGGAGTAAGGCAAAAACCCACCAGACCTAACAAATGAAGAGGAAATAGGCAGTCTACCTGAAAAAGAATTCAGAATAATGATAGTAAAGATGATCCAAAATCTTGGAAATAGAATGGAGAAAATACAAGGAACATTTAACAAGGACCTAGAAGAACTAAAGAGCAAACAAACAGAGATGAACAACACAATAACTGAAATTTAAAATTCTCTAGAAGGGATCAATAGCAGAATAACTGAGGCAGAAGAACGGATAAGTGATCTGGAAGATAAAATAGTGGAAATAACTACTGCAGAGCAGAATAAAGAAAAAAGAATGAAAAGAATAGAGGACAGTCTCAGAGACCTCTGGGACAACATTAAACGCACCAACATTCGAATTATAGGGGTCCCAGAAGAAGAAGAGAAAAAGAAAGGGACTGAGAAAATATTTGAAGAGATTATAGTTGAAAACTTCCCTAATATGGGAAAGGAAATAGTTAATCAAGTCCAGGAAGCACAGAGAGTCTCACGCAGGATAAATCCAAGGAGAAACATGCCAAGACACATATTAATCAAACGATCAAAAATTAAATACAAAGAACAAATATTAAAAGCAGCAAGGGAAAAGCAACAAATAACATACAAGGGAATCCCCATAAGGTTAACAGCTGATCTTTCAGCACAAACTCTGAAAGCCAGAAGGGAATGGCAGGACATATTTAAAGTGATGAAAGGGAAAAACCTACAACCAAGATTACTCTACCCAGCAAGGATCTCATTCAGATTTGACGGAGATATTAAAAGCTTTTACAGACAAGCAAAAGCTAAGAGAATTCAGCACCACCAAACCAGCTTTACAACAAATGCTAAAGGAACTTCTCTAGTCAGGAGACACAAGAGAAGGAAAAGACCTACAATAATAAACCCAAAACAATTAAGAAAATGGTAATAGGAACATACATATTGATAATTACCTTAAATGTAAATGGATTAAATGCTCCAACCAAAAGACATAGACTGGCTGAATGGATACAAAAACAAGACCTGTATATATGCTGTCTACAAGAGACCCACTTCAGACCTAGGGACACATACAGACTGAAAGTGAGGAGATGGAAAAAGATATTCCATGCAAATGGAAATCAAAAGAAAGCTGGAGTGGCAATTCTCAAATCAGACAAAATAGACTTTAAAACAAAGACTATTACAAGAGACAAGGAAGGACACTACATCATGATCAAGGGATCAATCCAAGAAGAAGATATAACAATTGTAAATATTTAGGCACCCAACATAGGAGCACCTCAATACATAAGGCAAATACTAACAGCCATAAAAGGGGAAATCGACAGTAACACAATCATAGTAGGGGACTTTAACACCCCACTTTCACCAATGGACAGATCATCCAAAATGAAAATAAATAAGGAAACACAAGCTTTAAATGATACATTAAACAAGATGGACTTAATTGATATTTACAGGACATTCCATCCAAAAACAACAGAATTCACATTCTTCTCAAGTGCTCATGGAACATTCTCCAGGATAGATCATATCTTGGGTCACAAATCAAGCCTTGGTAAATTTAAGAAAATTGAAATCCTATCAAGTATCTTTTCCGACCACAATACTATGAGACTAGATATCAATTACAGGAAAAAACCTGTAATAAATACAAACACATGGAGGCTAAACAACACACTACTTAATAACCAAGACATCAGTGAAGAAATCAAAGAGGAAATCAAAAAATACCTAGAAACAAATGACAATGAAAACATGATGACCCAAAACCTATGGGATGCAGCAAAAGCAGTTCTAAGAGGGAAGTTTTTAGCTATACAAGCCTACCTTAAGAAACAAGAAACATCTCAAATAAACAACCTAACCCTACACCTAAAGCAATTAGAGAAAGAAGAACAAAAAAATCCCAAAGTTAGCAGAAGGAAAGAAATCATAAAGATCAGATCAGAAATAAATGAAAAAGAAATAAAGAAAATGACAGCAAAGATCAATAAAACTAAAAGTTGGTTCTTTGAGAAGATAAACAAAATTGATAAACCATTAGCCAGACTCATCAAGAAAAAAAGGGAGAAGATTCAAATCAATAGAATTAGAAATGAAAAAGGAGAAGTAACCACTGACACTGCAGAAATACAAAGGATCATGAGAGATTACTACAAGCAACTCTATGACAATAAAATGGACAACCTGGAAGAAATGGACACATTCTTAGAAATGCACAACCTTCCGAGACTGAACCAGCAAGAAATAGAAAATATAAACAGACCAATCACAAGCACTGAAATTGAAACTGTGATTAAAAATCTTCCAACAAACAAAAGCCCAGGACCAGATGGCTTCACAGGAGAATTCTATCAAACATTTAGAGAAGAGTTAACACCTATCCTTCTCAAACTCTTCCAAAATATAGCAGAGGGAGGAACACTCCCAAACTCATTCTACAAGGCCACCATCACTCTGACACCAAAATCAGACAAAGATGTCACAAAGAAAGAAAACTACAGGCCAATATCACTGATAAACATAGATGCAAAAATCCTCAACAAAATACTAGCAAACAGAATCCAACAGCACATTAAAAGGATCATACATTATGATCAAATGGGGTTTATCCCAGGAATGCAAGGATTCTTCAATATACACAAATCAATCAACGTGATACACCATATTAACAAATTGAAGGAGAAAAACCATATGATCATCTCAATAGATGCAGAGAAAGCTTTTGACAAAATTCAACACCCATTTATGATAAAAACCCTCCAGAAAGTAGGCATAGATGGACCTTTCCTCAACATAATAAAGGCCATATATGACAAACCCACAGCCAACATCATCCTCAGTGGTGAAAAACTGAAACCATTTCCACTAATATCAGGAACAAGACAAGGTTGCCCACTCTCACCACTATTATTCAACATAGCTTTGGAAGTTTTAGCCGCAGCAATCAGAGAAGAAAAAGAAATAAAAGGAATCCAAATTGGAAAAGAAGAAGTAAAGCTGTCACTGTTTGCAGATGACATGATACCATACATAGAGAATCCTAAAGATGCTACCAGAAAACTACTAGACCTAATCAATGAATGTGGTAAAGTAGCAGGATACAAAATTAATGCACAGAAATCTCTTGCATTCCTATACACTAATGATGAAAAATCTGAAAGTGAAATTAAGAAAACACTCCCATTTACCATTGCAACAAAAAGAATAAAATATCTAGGAATAAACCTACCTAAGGAGACAAAAGACCTGTATGCAGAAAATTATAAGACACTGATGAAAGAAATTAAAGATGATACAAATAGACGGAGAGACATACCATGTTCTTGGATTGGAAGAATCAACATTGTGAAAATGACTCTACTACCCAAAGCAATCTACAGATTCAATGCAATCCCTATCAAACTACCACTGGCATTTTTCACAGAACTAGAACAAAAAAGTTCACAATTTGTATGGAAACACAAAAGACTCCGAATAGCCAAAGTAATCTTGTGAAAGAAAAATGGAGCTGGAGGAATGAGGCTCCCTGACTTCAGACTATACTACAAAGCTACAGTAATCAAGACAGTATGGTACTGGCACAAAAACAGAAATATAGATCAATGGAATAGGATAGAAAGCCCAGAGATAAACCCACGCACCTATGGTCACCTTATCTTTGATAAAGGAGGCAAGAATATACAGTGGAGAAAAGACAGCCTCTTCAATAAGTGGTGCTGAGAAAACTGGACAGCTACATGTAAAAGAATGAAATTAGAACACTCCCTAACACCATATACAAAAATAAACTCAAAATGGATTAAAGACCTCAATGTAAGGCCAGACACCATCAAACTCTTAGAGGAAAACATAGGCAGAACACTCTATGACATAAATCACAGCAAGATCCTTTCTGACCCACCTCCTAAAGAAATGGAGATAAAAACAGAAATAAACAAGTGGGACCTAATGAAACTTCAAAGCTTTTGCACAGCAAAGGAAACCATAAACAAGACGAAAAGACAACCCTCAGAATGGGAGAAAATATTTACAAATGAAGCAACTGACAAAGGATTAATCTCCAAAACATACAAGCAACTCATGCAGCTCAATATCAAAAAAACAAACAACCCAATCCAAAAATGGGCAGAAGACCTAAATAGACATTTCTCCAAAGAAGATATACAATTGCCAACAAACACATGAAAGAATGCTCAACATCATTAATCATTAGAGAAATGAAAATCAAAATTACAATGAGATATCATCTCACACTGGTCAGCATGGCCATGATCAAAAAATCTACAAACAATAAATGCTGGAGAGGGTGTGGAGAAAAGAGAACCCTCTTGCACTGTCGGTGGGAATGTAAATTGATACAGCCACTATGGAGAACAGTATGGAGGTTCCTTAAAAAACTAAAAATAGAACTATCATACAACCCAGCAATCCCACGACTGGGCATATACCCTGAGAAAACCATAATTCAAAAGAGTCATGTACCAAAATGTTCATTGCAGCTCTATTTACAATAGCCAGGACATGGAAGCAACCAAAGTGTCCATCAAAGATGAATGGATAAAGAAGATGTGGCACATATATACAATGGAATATTTCTCAGCCATAAAAAGGCACAAAACTGAGTTATTTGTAGTGAGGTGGATGGACCTAGAGACTGTCATACAGAGTGAAGTAAGTCAGAAAGAGAAAAACAAATACCGTACGCTAACACACATATATATATGGAATCTAAAAAAAAAAAAAAAAGAAAGAAAGAAAATGGTCAGAAGAACCTAGGGGCAAGACGGGAATAAAGATGCAGACCTACTAGAGAACGGACTTGAGGATATGGGGAGGGGGAAGGGTAAGCTGAGACAAAGTGACAAAGTGGTATGGACATATATACACTACCAAATGTAAAACAGATAGCTAGTGGGAAGCAGCCGCATAGCACAGGGAGATCAGCTCGGTGCTTTGTGACCACCTAGAGGGGTGGGATAGGGAGGGTGGGAGGGAGGGAGATGCAAGAGGGAAGAGATATGGGGACATATGTATATGTATAACTGATTCACTTTGTTATAAAGCAGAAACTAACACACCATTGTAAAGCAATTATACTCTAATAAAGATGTTAAAAAAAAAATTCTACCTACATAGTATCCATCTTTCTAACCAGGAAAAAAATTAAGTGGTTTATTTTTAAAAGCACTTGAAAAGCCAACATTTCATTTAAAGAATGTCTTAAGTCCAATAGTGGATAGTATTTATGAACATCCCTCCCAAGTTTTGATTTCCTCCTTGGCTTATTCATATATGGGGGAAATGAGGAGGGTAGTATAATGCTCTCCCTTACCTCTCAGTTGGATTTGTAAACAAGTTAACCTCTTTTTTTGTGGGGTGGGCGGGTAGTGTTTCCATTCTGTTTTGTCACAATGCTCATTAATATACAATACTTTTACTTCTATTTTAAATACGTGTGATAGAGACCAATTTTTTTTGTTTAAGTCTGCAGGTTCTAATGTACTCTCTTTGCTTTTAACTTCTCCAGCATAACCCAAGGCAGATATTCCTCCTCCTGCTTTAAGGGGAGTGCTACAGATTTATAGCAACTTAATATCTAGCCATCTGCATGGCTCATTAGTAAACTCACACATGAACTAGGGCATTGTCTTATCTTTGCTGCAGCCTGCTAGTGCTCCTCTAGTGTGCTTGGCTATTATAGGTTGCTAGGCAATAATCCTCGTGCTTGCATTGTCCCCACCGATATGCAGAATGGAAGTAGATATGTGTTTGGTTACAGCTCTGGTCAAACACTTCTGTCTTAGAGCCATAAAACCAAGAAAAGAAAAGGAGGCACAGCAATAGCAGGGTCAATACATCAGAATTCTGAACAAGCCTATCTGTAGCTGTCTTTTGATTGGGTGATCTCCGAATTCATAAATTACAGCACTGCCCCAAGGGAAAATTAAGAGGTTTAATTGAATATAATTTCAAATAGGTACTGGGTTTTTTAGCAGGTCTATGCTTGGACATTCCTAAACCTTTTACAGATAGATAGATTCATTTACATATTCACTCAATAAATAATTATTGATGTCATAGTGCCAGGCACTATGCTAAGCACTGAAATTCTTTTTCAGGATTGTCTTCCTAAACTCTTGCGGAATTAAGAGCCTTTCACATTCTTTCCCAATATGCACACCTTCACCCCTGTATCAATCCACCTTCTAACATACAAAGTCCTATTCAGGCACTATGGGCACAAATGCTTTCAACTAAATAAGTAGGAACACAAAAGAATTCCTTATTCATATTTTGAAAGGTCCAATCTTATAAGTGACTTTTATCATTTCCTGCACTTAGTGCATGGCCCACTGCTGGGCACGGCCTCAGTACAACCCTATTTAAGGACATAAATAGGAATGAATTATAACCCACATTATAATAAGCTTTAACAGACTCTTTCTTCACAGGAGGCATATAACATTACAGGGACTGGCTGCTGATTAAACTGGTGAAAATTGACGCAGCAGGGCTACTTAACAGATGTGTGATGTTCCCTTTAAACACAGGTCCTGTCTGAAACTCAGCTGTCTTGGTCTTGCCAGAATTTCTTACCATTTGTACATAATGTAGAATAACTACTATGAAAGGAGGAGGAAAAGAAGCACTATTAAACACTATTGTAATTAAAATTCAATAGCTATAGGAAAAGGCATTTTCCTACAAAACGTTTTTAAACTTAGGGCTGTGTAATAAGAATAAAACTGAGCAAATTAATAAAAAAGAAATAAGATTTCTCAAAACACAAGTTAAGCTCATATCCTAAAAAATACAATAACCAGGGAAACAAATGAGGAATTCACATGGTACATTTAACCACAATATTTTCTATGCAAAGATATGTATTTGAGTGTATTCTGGGAGCTGCCTGGCAAGATAACATCCTTTTAATTTTGACAAGTATATAACAAGGATAACGACACATCCTTTGACATGTTGAGACTAAAATAACAGCTCCTCTTCCCACTTCTTACACACACACACACACACACGTATTTACAAAGGGAGATTTAGAAATGTTAGGATTAACAGTGACTGATCACTGAATAAATAAGTACATTGCATTGCATTTGATATCGCAACAAGCAACTGCAATGTTTTCAGTATATATCATAAACTGGGATGAATAGACTTAAACAAACAAAACACATTTCCCTCTACCATACATTGAAAAGTGATAACAAATTGAAAGTACAAGAACAGAAAAGACCATAAACTCTTTTTTTTTAATTTATTTATTTGGCTGTGTTGGGTCTTCATTTCTGTGCGAAGGCCCTCTCCAGCTGCGGCGAGCGGGGGCCACTCTTCATCGCGGTGCGCGGGCCTCTCACTGTCGCGGCTTCTCTTGTGGGAGCACAGGCTCCAGACGCGCAGGCTCAGTAGCTGTGGCTCATGGGCTTA
Source organism: Balaenoptera physalus (assembly GCF_965194825.1). NCBI lineage: Eukaryota > Metazoa > Chordata > Mammalia > Artiodactyla > Balaenopteridae > Balaenoptera > Balaenoptera physalus. Next base: position 49,835,520 of record NC_138901.1, on the reverse strand, counting down.
GCCGCTCCGCGGCATGTGGGATCCTCCCAGACCAGGGCTCGAATCCGTGTCCCCTGCATTGGCAGGCAGACTCCCAACCACTGCGCCACCAGGGAAGCCCCAAGACCATAAACTCTTGATCGATATGTTTTCTAGAGAGGCAATAAATTACATGTTGTAATATATGTGTGAAGATTTGTAGGTGCAAATTTGGCCATAAACTGATGAAAGTGAACACCTAATTAAATTTACAGCAAATTACCTAGATCGCGATTCTGTTTGGCATGTTTAAAACACGAGAGTTCATTTATAAACCTGGCCCAAGTGAGTATGGTAAAGGCAAAGTGTATTTATGGGGTGATGGTGAAGGGTGGGAGTGAGGAGGAAGTAAAATCAAGAAACTGGTGGTATATACAGTGGAATACTCAGCTATAAAAAGAAACGAAATTGAGTTATTTGTAGTGAGGTGGATGGACCTAGAGTCTGTCATACAGAGTGAAGTAAGTCAGAAAGAGAAAAACAAATACCATATGCTAACACACATATATAGAATCTAAAAAAAAATGGTTCTGATGAACCTAGTGGCAGGACAGGAATAAAGACGCAGACATAGAGAATGGACTTGAGGACACGGGGCAGGGAGGGGAAGCTGGGACGAAGTGAGAGAGTAGCAATGACATATATACACTACCAAATGTAAACCAGATAGCTAGTAGGAAGCAGCTGCATAGGACAGGGAGATCAGCTCGGTGTTTTGTGACCACCTAGAGGGGTGGGATAGGGAGGGTGGGAGGGAGGCTCAAGAGGGAGGGGATATGGGGATATATGCATATATATAGCTGATTCACTTTGTTATACAGCAGAAACTAACACAACATTGTAAAGCAATTATACTCCAAGAAAGATGTAAACAAAAAAAAAATGTTGACAATGCAAAAAAAAAAAAGAAAAAGAAACTGGTGGTAGGGGGCAGGTAGGGAGGGACTTGCCAAGAAACTTTTTAGAAGTTAGTGAAGCTGTGAAAACAGTACTAAGTTTATAATAAAGGCAAAATAAATGCTGAAAAGTCTGGTTCTTAATGTGTATGTATTATATAATATTTACTAATAAGAAGGAATAGTAAATAATACTTATAATTAGTTTAAAAGACAGAGAAACACTTTGGAGAAAAGTAAGCAACTACAAGTTATAACTAGCAATTTATAGTTTAGAAAATGCTTTAAAAATTATTATTGGGACTTCCCTAGTGGTGCAGTGGCTAAGAATCCGCCTGCCAATGCAGAGGACATGGGCTCGAGCCCTGGTCCGGGAAGATCCCACATGCGGCGGAGCAACTAAGCCCGTGCGCCACAACTACTGAGCCTACGCTCTGGAGCCCGCGAGCCACAACTACTGAGCCCACGTGCCACAACTACTGAAGCTCGCGCGCCTAGAGCCCGTGCCCTGCAACAAGAGAAGCCACCACAATGAAAAGCCCGCCTGCCGCAACAAAGAGTAGCCCCCACTCACCGCAACTAGAGAAAGCCCACGCGCAGCGATGAAGACCTAATGCAGCCAAAAATAAATAAATAAAATAAACAAATTTATTAAAAAAAATTATTATAGTTCAGCCCAGCATATACTAAACACTCAATAGTTGTAAACTAAATTGAAAAGAATTTCAATTAACTAAAATATAAGTTGAAATTGTTAAATTTTAAATATTGTGAAAATTTTCTGTCATACAGGATTTCACTAAGTATCTAAAATTAGAAGAACCATAGTGAAAGGCATGAATGTCTTGTCCAGTTATTTATTGCCTTTTGATCATATAAATTTTCAACCTGCATAATTATGTGGGATTTGGGTTAAGGATTGGGCTGGAAGTCAAATAGAATAAATGTATTGTCAAGTACAGAGGTAAAAAGAAGAAATAGAAAAACAACAGGCAGGTTGAATCACTAGGGTTCTTCATTTTATTTTTGTATTAATGGGTTGTCTGCCATGTTGTCAGCTCTCTTAGCTAAATTTTCTCTTTAAGTACAAGATGAATAGTTATAAACTTGCCTCAAAGTATCAATAGAAGATGACGGGAATATATTTTAAACTATTTCCCAAACTGCATTTAAAATATCCCTGGGATTATATCTTTAAAAGGCAAAATCTTGAGGAATCCATCCCCAACTAAAATTTAGTAATAGTTTTACATTCTATTGTGTAGCAGAAAGCCTAGTTCTCTACCTTGGGATTTGACTTTATTTGCTGCTGTTCCTGCCACATTGCTGCAGGTGCCTAATGCCGAACTGTCTGGTATACTCTGTGAACTCTGAAAGGAGAAAAGAAATACCAATTAAAAAGTGAAATGCTTTTCATCAAAGTTGCATCAACTCTCCCAATTAAAGAATGCACGTAAATCCCTTTTAAAAATCACCAAACATTCCTCCCTAATTTTGCTAGGATTTAATGCTATATATTAGAAGCAAAGCAGTAATCACGGTCTATTTACTGCATTTACAAGGTAAAGTGCATTGGCTCAGAATGTCATCACATCTTCCTATTGCTAAGAAAGTAATATGCTAAGAATATTATTCCAGATGTACATTAATCCTTGAATTATATAATACTTTCTAGAAACATAATTTGAGACCACAACACAGTGAAATCGGACATTTGAAATTGCTGCTGTTTTCTTTTACTATTAGAATCACCTTCCACATTTGTGGTGGAAAGAAAAACATTTTCACCTTAATTAAAGAAAGTAAAGGTTAGTTTTATGAATAAATGGTGACAAAATACCTTTTTGTACTCATGTTGATGTACTTTTAAAAGGATGATAATAGAATACTTTAAGACTCACATTAGTCAACTTAATGGTGAATCCATATAACTATTTTCACTTGCCTCCCCTTTTCTATAAAATATTTTTCCTCATTGAAGTCTTCTATTTATTTAAACACAAAATTACTTAAATGATTAACATGGAGATTACATTTTCAGAATGATAGTGAAGTTCCCCTAAAAACTGGTGGTTATTGTACTCAGGGTAACAGTTCTGATTTTAGAAAGTAAACTTTATTTACTTATAATTCATAATAGCTCTTCACAAATAACTTACCTGTCAATGGAAGTTTTCTGCAACTGACTCAAATGAGTCAGCTTAGTGATCAACAAGGGTTTGTTTTTTCCCATTTGCCATTTTATCTTTTTGAATACCCACATCTTTTCCTTTTTTTTCTTCGTAAGAACATTAATTTCTCCAGTTTACTCTCAAGCATTAACATCTGATTACTCATGAAAACTCTACCTTAATAGGCTCTTTTACTTCAGTTGCTTCCTGGTTCCTTTCTTTGTCTTCTTTTCCATTTTCCTGAAGTGGAAATAGTGTTAGTAAATGGTACCCAACAGGAGCCGGAAATAAAACTAACATTTTATAGTCTAGTGTAGCAAGCTTTTTATGTAAAAAAATTCACATAATGAGTAAACATCATACCAAATAAAATCACATAAAGTAGCTATATTAGCAAACTCAAACAGTAACAGACTTGTTAGGTATAAAGAATACAAAGCAACTGGAAGCAGGCCACTGTGACTCAACTATTAGTTGACCTCATTTTTGTCAAAACTTGATGCAGAAAAATTCAACTAAAAAGAGAAGTAATTCAATGATAGAATATAATATTGCATCTCAATTTTCCCAAAAATGTTGAATCTCAAATCCTCTCATGGCTAAATGGTTAGAAACCTATGAAGACCAGGTACCTGAGCAGGTCTTGGTTCCTCTTGAGATGTCGACTCACTCATCTGGACCATTAAAAGATACCACCAAATGGTAAGGAAAAGTATTACCAGACCACTATTAATAACAAAAAGAGAGAAAGAAAATATTAACAAACAGAAATACTCTGGAATATCAAAATCTGCACCCCCCACCTCATCCCACCATTCTACTGAATGATAATAAGTTCTCAACTGCTAAACTTTTCAAACTGTACTACTGTTATTATTGTGGTTACTGATCAAAGCTCGATTAGTGCTAGGCTAGGGTTCAGGGAGACAGGAAAAGTCACCACAGTAATCATCACCATTAGCGTTTAAAAAAACAGCAACAGTAATGCAACTGAATTTTTAAAACATTATCATCATCCTCATTAGTTTTTGAAATTACAAAGTGAGGTGAAATGAAACTTTGATTGCTACCTAATTCATGTGAGAAAGACAGACATTAGAATAATCACCTTGCTAAAAAGTATTTTTGGAGGGGGAAGTTCTGAGAGGAATGAGATTTATCTGGTTTATTTATTCATGCTAAGGAATAAAAATGGATAATTACCACATCCCCTACTTCAATTGCAAATGACTATAGATTCAGTCACAGATGATCAAAATCACTGTTGTGTCAAAAATCATTTAAGACTTTGTGTATATTTAAGCTAGGTGCTATGTAAAAAGTAATGCATTTTATATACATGGCCTCTGCCACTAGGGCAGTTACAAACTAGGGACTTCCTAATTTGAAATGGTATTATTTATAATGTGCTAGAGTATTCACTTTTCTTTTTATCAACATATGTTCTGCTTGAATAAACCAAAAGTACTGCCTTTGCAGACAACAGCTTCCAACACAAAAATGGCTGCCTCAAAGCCTTTTTGAAGCAATTCATAAATAATAAATAATATACAATAGATTTCTTTGATAGGTCTTAATTGTACATTTTCACAGACTGCTTTTTTTGCTTCTGGTGTCCATCTCCTGAAATTGCTAAAAAGCTTCCTCCCATTTCTTTTAGATTTATTTTTATTTATTTATTTATTTATTTAGGCTGTGCTGGGTCTTAGTTGCGGCACATGGGATCTTTGCTGCGGCACGTGGTATCTTCGGTGCGGCCCGCGGAATCTTATTTGGGGCAGGCATGCAGGATCTAGTTCCCCACCAGGGATTGAACCCAGGCGCCCTGCATTGGGAGCGCAGAGTCTTACCCACTGGACCACCAGGGAAGTCCCACCATTTCTTTTAAAATTTGTTCTGTTTGGATGCACCCAGATAAATTCAACTCAGTAAACCTTTACTGGGTGCCTTCTATATGCAGGCAGACTTTGGGGTTAAAAAGATGGATAAGACCTGCTTTTGAAGAGTTCCTAGTTTAGTGAGAGATAAAGGGATAAACAGATGCAATTCCATCTGTACATGCAAAAGCAGAGGAACATACAAAATATTAAGGAACACAGAGGAAGGGCAATTAATTTTCTCAGGGAGGTCAGGGAAGATTTCACAGAAAAATAGATTTCCAAGCTAGATTTTAAGTGACTAATAAGACTTTTTGTGTGTGTAAAGGAGGGGGGAAAGAGTATTTGAGGCAGAAGGAACATTATACGCTGGAGTACTAAAGTTCAAAAAGTGTTTGAAGCATTCATAGCAGAGCATAGTTATATAATAGAAAGTGGCGGAAGATGAGGCTAAAAAGGTAAATTTTTCACAATAAATCAAGGAGTTTGGATTTTTTTTTGTGCTTTTTAAGCATAGGACAAGATGTAATGAAATCGGTGTTTTTAAAAAGTTGACTCTGCCGGCAAAGACTGGAAGTGTGAAAGACTGGGGAAAGATAGAATGAAGGTAAATTTTGTACCTTAAATGTTGCACCTGAGATGAATGCCCCTGACTGTAGTCTACTTCCCTACTCCCTTACCATTGTTTCCACCCAAATAAACTTGCACTCAACTCCTTGGACCAGGGTCTGTTCTGAGGGAACCCAAACTATTTAAAACAGATAGAATGATCATGACTGGGGGCATAATTAGATCTAAGGAGTGAAAGAGGAGTAGTTAAGGCTCACTGAGTGTTTTTTAATATTTAGAAGGCTGAACGGATGATGATGCCATTAAGTGAAATAAGGAAAGGAGAGAAAAACAAATCATTAGAAATGTTAGGTTTGAGGAATGATATGAGTTTGAGTTTGGAGGTATTACATTTAAGACACCTGCTTGATAGCATTTTTTAAAATATTTATTTATTTGCCTGTGTCTGGTCTTAGTTGCGGCATGCGGGATCTTTAGTTGCGGCATTCGAACTCTTAGTTGTGGCATGTGGGATCTAGTTCCCTGACCAGGGATCGAACCCAGGCCCCCTGCATTGGGAGCGTGGAGTCTTAGCCACTGGACCACCAGGGAAATCCCAATAGCATCTTGATTAGTAAGACTGTCAGTCATATGTGAAACAGTAGCCAATTATCCTTGAGGAAGGAGTTTCCCAGTATGAGAGAAATCATACATCATTCTGATTTCTCAAACTCATAGAGGATAAGAAATGTCATTTACCTGGATTTCTTGTGAGTCTTGAACCCCTGGGTATTGATAGAAAGATACATTTGTAGGAGGATGCTAGTGGGGCTCACCCAATAATAGCTAAGAGAAGAAAAAAAAAGGCTGAAAATAAACCCTTGTTGATGAACACTTAAAAGTAGGGCTAAGAAAGAAGAGCTAGTGAAAGATACTGATAACTGCTGAGAATGGCAGGAGACTCCTGCAGCTGTGCACCTGCACACTGCTGGCCTGACTCCGACTACCAGCCGCTACAGCCGTGCACATGCCCACAGCAAGCCCCTATGGCCCCACAAGTGTACACCAACAGCCAAGGCCCCCCATAGCTGCTGGAGGGCCTGGATTCAATGCGGACACCTGTCACTGGCTTGCATGGCTCTGCTCACCTGCAGTTAACCCTACAGTTGTGTACCTGCAAGACACCAGCCTCAACTCCTGTCACTGGCCACCACTGCCCAGCATGTGCCTTCAGCTAGCCCCTGTCACTCAAGGACACACTGACAGCCAGGGCCACTGCAGCTGCTTGTGCACCCCCAGTTGGCCCCAGCCCCTGCCACTGTGCCCCTGCAGCCAGCCCCCACAACTAGCCCTGCAGCCAAGCCCGTGCATACCACTGGCTCCAGACACCACCACTGCCTGGCCCGATCCCTAGCCACTGGACTGGAGGTACTGTTAAAGACTCCAACAGCCCTTGAAGCCACTGTGGACTGCCTACAGCTCTCACCAAAGATTATGCAGTTGTTGACGTCATGGACCCCAGCTGCTGAGCCGACAAGACATCACGTTCCTCCCCCTCATTCAGAGATGTTACATGCCCTCACACTTTGCACCCTGCACCACTAGACCTAGGGTCACAGCATGTTCCAGCACGTGCCTGCCCGCAGATGAAAGTCTTTCCATACCAAAGTCAGTCAATAAAGTCTGAAAGAGGTAACTGCTTCTTCAAATGCACAGACACCTACAAAAACTACAGGGATCACAAAACATCGGAGAAACATGACACTACCAAAGGAACACAGTAAACTTCCAGTAATGGGAAGTGGAGATTCACAAATTGCTTGACAAAGAATTCAAAATAATTGTTCTAAAGATGCTCAGAGAGCTACAAGAGAACACAGGTAAACAATTTAATGAAATAAGGGAAACGATACAAGAATGAAATGATAAGTTCCACAAAGAGAAAACAAAAAAAGAGAACCAAACAGAAATTTTGGAGCTGAAGAATACAATGACTGAAATGAATAATTCAATAGAGAGATTCAATTCAAAACTAAACGAAGCAGAAGAAAGAATTGGTAAACTCAAACACATCATTTGAAAATATTCAGCTGGTGGAGAACAAAAGAAAAAAATGAAGGGGAATGAAGAAAGCCTATGGGACTTATAGGACACCATTAAGAGAAACAATTTATACAATATGAGAGTCTAAGGAAGGGGAGAAAGGGGCAGAAAACTTTTTGAAAAATAATGTCTGACCTATACCACCAGCCTGCCATAAAAATACAGTGGTATAAGTTTGACCTCTCCAATTAACTGCTGTTGTCTCAACTTCTCCAAGTGATTAGAAAATCTCGTATTTCCATCTTCAAGTCTCCTTCCTGGTCCATTAACTTTCTTCTTATTATATACTAAATGTTTGTATGTGCAACCTCCACCATGCCCCCACAAATTAATATGTAGAATCCTTAACAGCCCCCCCGCCAAATAATGTCTGAGAACTTCACAGATCTGAAGAGAGATTTGGACATCCAAGTTCATGAAGCTCAGAGGTCTGCAAACAAATTCAACTCAAAGAGATCTTCTCCAAGACACATTGTAATAAAACTGTAAGAATCAAAGACAAAGAGAAAATCTTGAAAGAAGCAATAGAAAAGAATTTTGCCACTTAGAAAGGAACCCCATAAGACTATCAGAGGATTTCTCAGCAGAAACCTTACAGGCCAGGAGAGAGTAGGATGACATATTCAAAGTGCTGAAACGAAAAAAAAACCCCAAAAACCTGTCAACCAAGAATATTCTATCTGGCAAAGTTATCCTCAGAAATAAAAGAGAGAGGGACTTCCCTGGCGGTCCAGTGGTTAGGACTTTGCCTTCCAATGCAGGGGATGGGGGTTCGATCCCTGGTCGGGGAGCTAAGATCCCACATGTCCCGTGGCCAAAAAACCAAAACATAAAACAGAAGGAATATTGTAACAAATTCAATAAAGACTTTAAAAAAAGTGGTCCACATCAAAAAAATCTTTTAAAAATTTAAATAAATAAATAAAAAGAAATGAAAGAGAGAGAAAATCTTTCCCAGACCAATAAAAGCTGAGGGGAGCTCACTCCCGCCAGAACTGTCTTCCAGGAAATGCTAAAAGGTGTTCTTCAAGCTGAAATGAAAGGACACTAATTAGTAATTTGAAAACACACTGGTAAGTATAACTATACAGTCAAATTCAGAATATTCCAATACTGTAATATGGTGGTGTGTTAATCACTTACCTCTAGAATAAAGGTTAAAGGACACAAGTATTAAAAATAACTATAGCTTTACAAACACTAATTTGTTATTGGATATCCAATATAAAAAGATGTAAACTGTGGCATCAAAAATATAAGATGGGGGGAGGATATAAAAAGGTAGAGTTTTTGTATGTGATCGAAGCTAAGTTGTCATCAGTTTAAAATAAACCATTGTATCTATAAGGTGTTTTATGTAAGCCTCATGGTAACCACAAAGCAATAACCTATAGTAGATGCACAAAAGATAAAGAGAATGGAATCAAAGCATACCACTGCAGAAAATCATCAATTCACAAAGGAAGGCAGTAAGACAGGAAGAAAGAAACAAAGGAATTACAAAACAGCCAGAAAACAATAAGATGACATTTAATTAAATGTTGATTAATAAAAGTCCTCACCTATCAATAAAATGGATTAAATTCTCCATCTAAATGCATACAGTGGCTGGATGGATAAAAAACCAAGACCCAACTATATGCTGCTTATAAGAGACTCACATCAGCTTTAAGGATACACATAGGCTCAAAGTGAAGGGATGGAAAAAGATATTCCAGGCAAGCGAAAACTGAAAGAGAGCAGAGATAGCTATACTTACATCAGACAAAATAGACTTTAAGCCATAAAACTATAATAAGAGACAAAGGAAGTCATCATTTAATGATAAAAGAGTCAATTAATCAAGAATTATGGGTTGCAGAATTACAATATTAATTGAATTCAAATTCCAGCCAAGTTATTCATGTCAAAATTGGGGCATTGATTGGGAAGGAGTACCCTGAAATTTGGAATGGGGACATTTAGTTGGACTAGGAGACTGATAATCTCAAACTTCTGAGTCACTTTGAGCCTTTTTTGACAGTGAAAGCAGTTTGTCCTCTTGTATTTGTGAAGACTATCCTCTTAATTGAAAATTTTGTAATAATCTCATTTGGGCAACTGCCTTGCAAGAGGATGCCCATTTTCCTCAAGACTCACCACAACCACCTCTTACTTATAGTAGATTCGTAACTCAAATCAGGTCTTTTTATTTTCTCATTAAACTTTGTTTCAATGGGTCTCAAAATTCTGTGACAGATTTTTGGTCAAGTTGTTTCCATAAAAAAGTACTGATTTTAAAAGCTAACTTAAAATTGCCACACATACTACATAACCCAGCAATCCCACTCCTGGGTATATACCACCTGGAGAAAATAATAATTCAAAAAAATACATGCACCCCAATGTTCATTGCAGCACTATTTACGATAGCCAGGACGTGGAAGCAACTAAATGTCCATCAACAGAGGAATGGATAAAGAAGATGTGGTACATATATACAATGGAATATTACTCAGCTATAAAAAAGAACAAAGTAATGCCATTTGCAGCAACGTGGATGGACGTAGAGATTGTCATACTAAGTGAAGTAAGTCAGACACAGAAAGACAAATATCATATGATATCACTTATATGTGGAATCTAAAAAAAAGGGTACAAATGAACTTGTTTACAAAACAGGAGTCACAGATGTAGAAAACAAATTTATGGTTACCAGGGAATGGGGGTGGGGAGGGATAAATTGGGAGATTGGGATTGACATATACACACCACTATATATAAAATTGATAACTAACAAGAACCTGCTGTATAGCACAGAGAACTCTACTCAATACTCTGTAATGGCCTACATGGGAAAAGAATCTAAAAAAAAAAAGAGTGGATATAGGTATATGTGTAACTGATTCACTGTGCTGTACACCTGAAACTAACACAACATTGTAAATCAACTATACTCCAATAAAAATTAAAAAATAAAAAATAAAATAAAATAAAGGAAAAACTGCCACACATAAAACAAATGGTGGACGAAATATTCTCCTTTCCTTCTGAAGGTTTTGTGATGCAGTCTTTTACTATTAAATGGCCAACTGAAGTGAACAGTCCTGAGACCGTTCTTCCACCACTGATTAAGACTGGGGTGGCAGGTACTGGGGATAACATTCATGTAGCCTTCTGAGCTTTCCGGGGCAGACTTGATAACCTTGCCAGCTGCAGCTGCCTTCTTGCCCACTTTTTTTTTTTTTTGTCCACTACTTTGATGACATCCACAGCAATCGTATGTCTCATGTCGCGAATAGCAAAATGACCCAGAGGAGGATAGTCAGAGAAGCTCTCAACACACATGGGCTTGCCAGGAACTATATCAATGATGGCAGCATCACCGGATTTCAAGAATTTGGGGCCATCTTCCAGCTTTTTCCCGGAACGATGATCTATCTTCTTCAGCTCAGCAAACTTGCAAGCAATGTGAGCTGTGTGACAATCCAGCACAGGTGCATATTCAACACTGATAAGGCCTGGTTGGTTCAAGATAATCACCTGAGCTGTGAAGCCCACTGCTTCCATCGGTGGGTCATTTTTGCTGTCACCAGCCACACTGACACGACGAACATCTTTGACAGACACGTTCTTGACACTGAAGCCCATATTGACCCCAGGAAGGGCTTCACTCAAAGCTTCATGGTGCATTTCAATAGATTTCACTTCAGTTTTAACGTTGACCGGAGCAAAGGTGACCACCATGCCCGGTTTGAGAACACCAGTCTCCACTCAACCCACAGGGACAATACCAATACCACCAATTTTGTAGACATACTGGAGGGGCACATGCAAGGGCCTGTCAGTCGGACATGCTGGTGGCAGGATGCAATCCAGAGCTTCAAGCAGCATGGTTCCACTGGCATTGTCATTTTTATGGGTGACTTTCTATCCCTTGAACCAAAGCAGGTTAGCACTTGGCTCCAGCATGGTGCCACCATTCCACCCAGAAATTGGCACAAATGCTACTGCGTCAGGGTTGTAGCCAACTTTCTGAATGTAGATGCTGACTTCCTTAACAATTTCCTGTCAGCTCTTCTGGCTGCAGGGTGGCTCAGTGGAATCCATTTTGTTAATGCCAGCAATTAGTTCTTTCACACCCAGAGTATAAGCCAGAAGCGCATACTCACGGGTCTGCCCATTCGTGGAGATACTGGCTTCAAATTCACCAGTGCCAGCAGCATCAATCAGAACAGCACAATCAGCCTGAGATGCGCCTGTAATCACATTTTTGATAAAGTCTCTGTGTCCTGGGGCATCAATTATGGTCACATAGTACTTGCTGGTCTCGAATTTCCACAGGGAGATATCAATGGTGATAGCATACTCACATTCAGCTTTCAGTTTGTCCAAGATCCAGGCATACTTAAAGGAGCTCTTTCCCATCTCAGCAGCCTCCTTCTTGAATTTTCGATGGTTCTTTTGCCAATCCCACCACATTTATAGATCAGATGGCCAGTAGTGGTAGACTTGCCCAGATCTACATGTCCACAGTGATGTTGATGTGAGGCTTCTCCTTTCCCATTGTGGCTTAGATTTAGCAGTGGTTTTCATGACACCTGTGTCCTGGTGGCAAACCCATTGCGAAAAAAGCTAAAATCAGATCTTAAAATGCTCCAGCAGGGCAAATACAAAGTCTAACCAAGTGGAAATAGATTTTATGGCAAAATATTTTCATTATTTTCTTGTTCAGTGGCAGAAGCCCAGGGAACATACATGAGTATATTATAAGGGAGTTAAAGGAAGGAGCACAAAATATAATACTGGGTTGGCTGGAATTTATTGATATGGGTACCTGTATCAGAAATTAAGGATTTAATGTATTAGCACCTACAGCTGGAAGTGACACTATTTACTTGGTAAGTTCACTGAAACTTGGACTCCATGGTGGCCTATGTTTAATTAAGTGGAGATACTGGAACTTCCCTGGGTAATGTAAGAGGAATCCAAAGTCTTAGGGATATGGGAATGTTGGAGTAGATTTATCACATATTGACTTGCATATCCACTCCCCACAAGTATATTCTCCAAGAGAACTTGGGGGGTGTCCCTTTACTAAAGCACTGAAAAATACATTAGTGAGTGGGAGTACTTATATCCTTGAAAAGCTCTATGTTGGCTTTCTTCTGTAGGCAAGGTATGATGGCATGACCCATTTCAGGCAGCAGAAGCCAGATGTCAGTGTTTATCCACCGAAGACAAGGCGGGCACATTTACCATAAAGAGAAGTAGAGATACAGTGGTAATCAGATTTTTTTTGACATTCAGCTAAATGATTATGGTGGTCCTAGGATTAAAATAGATGGGCAGCCTAATAAAGTACTGATCATCTACACATAATATTTAAAAATCTATATATGGTAGCCAAAAATATGACTTTAGTCACCATAGTGGAGAGTTCTGACCTCTCTCACCCAGTTTCCAGAGCTGAGCCTCTTAATTGAAAGGACAGGCTGGATCCCCTTAAAGAAGGATTCTGCTGCACTGCCATAGCGTATACTGAAAATCTTCCTCCAAGTCTTCTCCACAGAGACCTTAGGCCATTTCCTAAAATGACTGTGTAATGAGGAAAAAAATTAATATTAGGTATTTCAGGGACTTCTAAACATTGGCATTAATCGGTGTTAATTTCTGGGGACCCAAATGCATTCCACCAGTTTAAGTGGGGCCTGTATTGGACAGGTGAGAGATGGAGTCTTAACTGGTTTGTGTTTTGCTTTTTAAAATAAATTTATTTATTTATTTTTGGCTGCGTTGGGTCTTCGTTGCTGCGCACAGGTTTTCTCTAGTTGTGAGCGGGGGCTACTCTTCCTTGTGGTGCGCAGGCTTCTCGTTGCGGAGCACGGACTCTAGGTGCGCCGGCTTCAGTAGTTGTGGTGCACGGGCTGAGATGCTCCCCAGCATGTGGGATCTTCCTGGACCAGGGATCGAACCCATGTCCCCTGCATTGGCAGGCAGATTCTTAACCACTGCGCCACCAAGGAAATCCCCTTAACTCAAGTTTGAATCACAGTGGGCAGAGTAGGCCCATAGAACCACTCTGTGGTGATTTCACCAGCTCCTGGATGTATAATTAGAATAGATACCTGGTAACTGGCAGAATTTCCATATTGGTTCTTTGATCCTGGAATAAGGACAATGAAGAGCCAAGCTGAAGCCCTTGGGAACCCCCCTCCCACCTCCCCCATACACCAGAAGAGTAAACAAAAATTATTGCTTCCTTGGGATGGCAGAATGGGGGATTACAGAGATTAGTGACACCAATAAAGATTTAAAAGAAGCAGGAGTGATGAAATCTATCTCACGCCAATTTAATTTACCTGCTAGGCCTGTGAAGAAGGCAGATGGATCTTGGAGAATGAGTGTGGGTGATTATAAATTTAATAAGGTGATGCCTCCAATTGCAGCTGCTCTTCCATATGTAGTAACTTTACTGGAGCAAATCAACACAGCCCCTGCCACTTGGTATGCAGCTAGTGATCCAACAAATGCTTATTTCTCCATACAAATTGGCAAGAAACACCAGAAGCAATTTGCTTTTACTTGGCAGGGTCAACAATATAACTTCACAGTCTTGCCCCATGGCTACACCAATTTTCCTGCTCTCTGCCATAATATAGTCCACAGAGATATTGAGCATCTTCACCTTCCAATCAGCATCAAGTTGACCCAGTACATTGATGACATTATGCTGATTGGCTCCGGGGAGCAAAAGGAGTGAGGTCTTTAACTGTCTTCATGAAATATATGCAAAACCAGAGGATGGAAGATAAATTCCACTTCTGGTATCAATTTCTACATCAGCCAAGTGCCAGTTATTAAATTATTTTCTCAGCTCCAAATTCACCCTTTTGTACTTTTCTTTCATGCTGGAGCTGGAGTATGAAAACCACATTTCTTTGCCTTGCCAGCTGGCTCTGTTAAGCTCTGCTAATTGGGGGCATCAGATGGAGACCACAAGGCTGAGGAAGGACAAGAGACTTGTTCCTTCCTGTCTACCTCATGACTGCTTCCTGTGGTGTTCTGGTTCCAGTGTGCTTCACTCCAGCTATGCTTCTTTAACCTGGCAGCAGCAGCTGAATCCAGTTTGCAGTTTTTCTACAGTTTTGTAGTTTTCATTGACATCAGCCAGCCAGTGTTCCTGCTGCAGAGGTCTGGGCCCCAGACTGCTGGGTCCCATGGAGCCCCCCATCTAAGCTCAGAGACACCAACGGCAGCCAGGCAGTGTCTTCTTCTCAGAGACCTGAGTTTCAGCTCTGTGGGGTCACTCCTCCAAGTCTGTAATTTTTTCCCTTTAGTTCCTTTGTTTAGGTTGTTTTTCAGCCCTACAGGTAATAACAGTTGCTACCTCTGTCACACCTTAGACTTCTCTTTACAGTTTTTCAGTCACCTACTTAATTTCATACCTAGTTAACAATTCTTGTTAAATTATCTGTTCAAATAACTGGTGTGAATTTTATCTCCTATCTGGACACTGACTATCAATAAAGTTAGTATAAGATTATTAAAATTTAAGAAAAATTACAACCAGGTAGAGGCAATACATGACTCAATCATACTCCACTCACTCTTAGCTATTTTATATTCTATCTCTATATATTTCTACTTGTTTTATTATTTGTAACTAGTCATTTCAAATGTAAGGGGTTGGATTATTAAGAATGATTTCCACCCCCCCCCCCATTTTAACAAGCTTAGCTATACAGTCTTTTAAATGACACACTTCATTTGGTCTGTGATCAATGAGTTACAGACGTACTGCAAGATGGTTATCTATTCAGCCCTAGGAGTGGCCTGAAAGGACTATGGTGGTTGGTGCCTCTATATAATTCACCCCTGGCCAGAAGCAGTTTGACTTAAGGATTCTCAAAGAGTAACCCAAAGAATCAGAGTCTGATGATCCATCCTAGTGCGCCCCATGGTCCCACAGGAGGCAAGCACAATGGAGGACTTGGTTTATTAAAGCAAGTATCCTCTAATAAAGAAGCAAAGCCAAGGAACGGTCTATCTCCAAGACATCACTTTCAGAGGCCAGTTGCGGTGTGTACTGCTGCTTATCATAAACATTGAACCTTGGAGCTGCTGGAGGAGTGCATGCTCCAGGCACTCAAGGAACAGGACTCAGAGCCTAAGGTGTGGCCAGGAAAGTCTGCCAGATACTCCTCATGGACTCAGCCCCTAATCTCTCTTCATATATATTGAATTCTTCCCTTTGTTTATGGCTGATGTGCCCTTTTAGTTACATCCAAGTTAGCTGCAGAATTATTGCTCTCGTAACACAGTCCTACCCTGCAAATTGGAGTTTTGTCATTACTTTGTAAAATATACTTAATATGAAAAAGTTTGAGTGGATTCTAAATCCAGTCATGCTATCATATTACCACATTACATTTTCTAGTGGGAAAAAAGTAAGAGCTACTGGAGTCACACATAATTTATACTTGCAAATTTTGAATAGTTGTGAAAATTATTTTAAATTTATCATCTACTTGTATGAACTAAATTCTCATCAATAATGACTACTAATTGATCACTGTTAAACTGTCTTGTTCAGAAATTACATGCAGTCATTTCGGTCATAAAACCCTACATAGGAAATGTCATATTTATAGAGGCAATCTCGGGTTTTTCATTAAATTTTTGAGAGGCTTTATTTGGAAGCTTATACAAATTCAATATTTAATATCACCCTTAAATATGTTTGTTATTTTTCTCATTATAATTATAAAAAGAAAATAAGTTTTTTCACCAAGCCCCATATTGTTGCCTCCAAATCCCCTCTAATTTATCCCAGTGTGCTGAACAATATCATTTCTATGGATGTCATGATATGAAAAAAGGTTGAGAAGCACTGCTTTAACCTTTAAACCAGGATTCTTAACCTGGGGCCCCTTAATGGATTTCAGTGTGTGTGTGAAATATGTAAATGTATCTTTCTGGAGAGATGGCCAACAGTTTTCATCAGGTTCTCAAAGCTTAAGAACCAGCTGATCTCAGAAATTTCAAAAGCTCCCTTATAATTTCACCTTGAAGAAGTGATAATACAAGTTAAGGGTTAAATGAACTCCAATGGCACAAGGAGGCCTCCATTAACACAGGTGGGAAGAAGAAAGGTGCTCTAAATAGAGCTAGGAGAACTTTTCTCTTTGGGAATCCTGCTCTTGGCCTCTCTCTTCTCGTATTCAGCTAGCCTATTATGACACCTCTTCCCTCAGATCACCAGAAGACCAAGTAGGAAGCAGGGTGGAGCCCAGGAAAGAATGGGTATAAATGGCGCAGAGAGCATAGACTGCAAATGCTCACATGTGATCCAGATCAGTTCACAACATGGCTATACTGGGATCTGTAGGCAAAGCCTGAAATCCAATATCATAAAGCGTACATTTATTTGCCCAGACCTTCTCTGTGTTTCTAAAGCACTTTGTACATATCTAGACTTCTCATATATATGTGTGTGTGTGTGTGTGCGTGTACTTCTGGGGCCTAGCAGAGGTGACTGAAGCAACAGTACCACTAAACCTTACTGTAATTATTTGATGAGCTTTTTCCTGCTAACAAGCTATGAGGGGTAGATAGACTTTTGTTTTTAAAACAGTGACTAGTGTATAATACACCCTCGGTATTTTCTCAATTAATTGTGAATAAATCAATGAACATGCACCAACAATTTCCAAATCTTAGTTTCCTTAAAAGGTATATGCCAGGAAGAGATATTTCTCCTGTAAATAAATTAACTTTCTGTTACAAGCCTTATGTGAATTTGGGTACCTTACAATCCCAATTTTGACCAGGATTTTATCACCTCAGATGTGATGAATAATGATGTTCTATACCTACATACAAATGAGACATGTCTTGATCACTAATCTACTTCTCCTACTGTTAAAAGGCATGGAATCATGTATTTTTCATTCTTTTTTATTACCTTTCTGCTTGATGCTATTTTCTACACATAGGATACACTCAGCAAGAGCTCACTGAACTTGGAACAAACTTATGAGAATAATAAAGTTATCTTCATTACATATGGGGCTTTACAGTTTATATTGCACTTTACATTTTTTTCTCATTTGATCACAGGAATCCTGTGAGTTAGAGCTCCGTTGCAGAAATGAAGAAACTAAAGCTCAAAAAGTTTAAGCCATTTGCTCAAGGTTTTACAGAGCTGGAACTAGAAGCCAGGTCTCTGACTCCTAGGGTAGTGCTCTTTCCCACTGTAGGATTATCTTACACTGTAAGATTATCATCTTCCAAAAGAATTTAAGATTATGCTGCTACATAAAAGTAGATAATCAGTGTTACTGTCCCTGCGTCAGTAAGAAAATTAACATATAAATACATTACTAAGACCTATTGATTTGAATAATACTTTTTTCTAGAATGATACTTTGGTTTATAAATCACGTTTCATTTATTTGCCTTCATTCAGCTTTCAGCTATGTATAATTCTTGCCTACGCATATAGCTTCCTGTTTGATCTCCTAAGCTTTGGTTCAAAGTTCTTACTTCTGAACTTTGTCTTCTCTTTTCCTGTTTACTAAGTAGCTCTGGGAAAAACACAGTCAGATTGTTTCATCTGTGAACCATACATCTTTGTTTAATTTTGTCTCGCAGGCACTCTTGACCACCACCAGGGGGCAAAAGCCTACCAGCTGGCTTCTCTGCAGTACATTCTACATAGGACTGTACAGTACAGGGACCCTCAGTGTCTGATTCTTGATGGAACCTCCCTGCTAATTATTTCAACCACAGGGCCCCAAGGAGAGAACAAAGGCTCAGCACAGAGGGCTCTAGTGGCACTTAACCATAAAGCGGCCAGAAAGAGCTCACGACAGCTCTGTCAGTTTAAAAGAAGCAATAAGATCCAAGAGAGTTTGAGTGATAAGGCGGTGGGTTAATAACTGCAAAGTCCTGAATGTGTGTGTTTTACAACTTTGATATGTATGGTAGTATTTACCAGCACATTCACTCAAATTGAGAAACAGCTTTGTCAACTTTCTTGCCCTGTGTAATCAATCAGTGGCATTTGCATAGTGCGATTCCCCCCCACCTTCAATCTTGATTTTTCATTACATTCTTGGCTTATGTTCAGCTGACGATTTACCTTTTAGAAAACGATTTCTTTAAAATATTTAATCAGCATTCCGCATATGTCTATGAAATAATGAAATCTAAAGACGAAGGAGAGGAAAGCCCTAGGAGCAAATCCTGTTTAGCCAAGAGAACTTCTTGCCAGCAGGAAGCAAGTGGGAGGTAAATAGCAGGTTGGACCCTTCCAACTCCGTGAGCCCAGCTTTCTCGGCCTCCCAGGCTCGCTCGGCCTCTCTGCACCTCACGAATAATGAATGAGTCCTAAGGCAGGGGCCAGGATAATAGAGGAAGCACGAGGGTACCATAAAGACTCCCGGGGTATAAAATTACAAATCTTTCTTACTTTCAAAAAGTCTCATCCTAAAACATAGACTCGGAGACGGAAGGGTGGGAAAGCTCAGAAAAAGCCTCCCCGAGAGCCGGGTCAAAGGGAGGGTCTCTAGCCCAGTAAGCCCCACCCACGCTCAGAGAAAGCGTTTGAAACCCCGCGGCGCCCTTTTCCAACCGGAAACGTTTGCCTCAGGATTTTTACCTCAGTTTCTTCTCACGAAGGTGGGTTAAGCTGAGCGCCCCACCTCAGAAAATGGTCGTCCCTCAGGAGTGGGGGCTCCAGCGACCCTCAGCTCCGAGACCCCGCCCCCCAACCCACTCCACAGCCCCCGGCGCAGCCAAACTGCGTGATTCCAGAGCCAAGGAGAAAACCCGGGAGGGGGCGGCGGCCCTTGGCGCACGCACCCGGGCGGCTTCCGGCAACTCAAGGGTTACGGCCAGGCGGCGGCGCGCGCCGAGGGGAGAGGCGGTTGCTGACAGGTGGCGCCTGCGCACTGGGAGCGCTCATTGTGCCCCGCAGCTGCCGAATCGCTCGCCCGCCCGCCCGCCAGCCGCCAGTTCAGCGCGTCAGCCTGCGAGAGTCCGGTGGTGGGTGCGGAGCCTGCTGCCGTTCGCGCGGTCTCCTCCTCCTCATCCTCATCCCCGCCGCCCTCATCCCCACCCCACACCCCTTGCCTCATCCCGGCTCCGTCACCCTCCCGCCCCCCACACTCAGGACAAGAATGCCCTGCCCGGAACAGCCCAGCAGCGCCTAGATGGCTTTGGTCACGGTCCAGCGGTCGCCTACCCCCAGCACTACCTCCAGCCCCTGCGCCTCGGTGAGTCTTTCCCGGCAGCCGCTCTGCTCGCTTCTGTCACTGCGGCTCCGCTTTGCCTCAGCGGGTCCCGCCGAGCGCCACTGCGCACGCGCCGCGCCGCTTCCCAGGCCTGGGCACTCGGCTGCCGCGAACCCCCCACCCCCCCCATCTTAAAGACGAGCTGCAGGAACTACAGAACGTTGATTTGTGCCCCCATCACTCTGAGCACCTAGCGCCTCACAGTCCTCGCCCCGACCCCCCCTGTGGCATGCCTTCCTCTGGCTTGAGCACTTCCTTTCGGGAATGAGTCATTCTTGCTTTTCACCCTCCCCCTTCCTTTACCCTCTGTTGCTCTGCTGCAGGGAGAGGACCCTGGGACTCCTGCGTTGCCCCATACACACACCCACATCCCCTTACCCGCACCCACTTCAGGGACCCGTTCCGTATTCGCACACTGCACGCCCTTCTCCGGGTGTCTTTCTTCACCCTGGTCACTCGCTGTCTTTTTGTGCCCTGTCCGTTGGGCTTCATTGGAGGGCTGAACGGTAGTTACTCCTTGGTTTCTCCCCTCCTCCCCTCCCCCAAAGGGTGGCCGTGGTCTCTGCTTTTTGGATCTCTTACCTCTGCGAGGTCCTGAAGCATCTGGCGCTGCTTGATGACCAGTGCCAGTTCATTTACATCTTACAGACATTTATGCCTTACTCTCATTGCTCATGATCGTTCCTGTTCTTGGGTCGTGTTTGTATGGCTCGTTACTTCAGATGCCTGTGCCAGTGAAGCGTGCTTCCAGAAGGAAAATACCCAGTAACCAGCCTTTTCCTGCTGGGCCCTTCTTTGCCTTCGCCCCACCCCCACTCCTTTACGCTCCATTCTTTTAGGCTTTTTTTTTTTCCTGAAAATATTTATTTTTTTAAATAAAATATTGTACCAGTGGGGGGAAATGGGATCTTTAAAAAAAACTAGATGTTTTAGAGGGAATAAGTGGAATGAATATATGAGAAATTGGAAAAACCATTTTGAACTTCCTTCAGAACAGTAATTTAAAAAACTGTGTTGGTGGATGTAGTGGTTTCAACTTGCAAAAACGTATTCAGTAAACGCTGTACTACCTTCCACTGTAAAAATTCGGGTTACTCTTCATATGTATATGTTAACTGAGGTGTGTGTGAGTGTTGACATCTTGAAAATGTGCTGGTTTGTAATTTAAACATAGTTTCCTGAATTTCAAAATTCTGTTGTGTAGAGTGGTGGTTTCTTTTTTCCTGAGCTAGCTTTTGCACTTTGTGTGACCAAATTGGCAGCTGTATCCTAATTCTAGAAGTGATTATACTTCAAAGGTTACCTTACCTTGTGTTGTTTCCAGAGAGCAGAACTAGCTAGGATCCTTGGATAGAAGTTCAGGGAGGCAAATTTCCAATCATTCTAAGGAGGAATTTTGTAACAGTGGGGTGGACTGCCTTGCAAAATAGTGAGTGCCCATTGCTGAAAGGTTCAAGCAAAGGCTGAAGGGCCTTTTGCCTAGGAGGTGGTAAAAAGGTTCTTTCCAACTCTGAAGATTATGTGAGTTGAGAATAACTGCACTTGAAAGCTAGTGAAATATTTAAGGGTCCTCTGAAGACAAGTATCATAGGGGTGGAAATTTAATATACTTTATTCTTATATGTGGTATTTTATGCTAGTTTTTGGAAAGTCACTAACATACCATCAGACCATCTTAATTCACCCCACCAGTAAACCTTTGGAAGAAAGTGGTTACCACGCCAGATTTTGGCTGAGAAAGCAACTGAAGGTTAATTGAGTCATGTCAGCAAACCAGGAACCAATATTATATTGACATGATTTTCCCTGGGCATTGTTGGAAGCAGTTTATGCTGTAATAATAATATATGTGTATCACGTTATCATACTAATTTTCTTGAGGTGAATGATTAGTAGTACCATATCTACTTGATGTGACTTAATTAGCCAACACTTGGTTATTTTAGAATCTGGAGGTATGTTAATAGGCACTTTTGACATAGGTAATTAAATTGATCATGTGATAAGCTCAGTTGTTGAGCTAAATGACTGGTATTTCTACATCTATTTGCTGTAGTAACCTGGGTATTTCAGTTTATATGTGGCCTGGGGAGCAAAGGAATCCTGGGACGTGTGTGTGTGTGTGTGTGTAACAGTCAGCATTGTTAGCATGACTATGACCCAGTTACCTTTCCCTTTAAATTGTTTTCCTATTCCACTTTATCCAGAGCTTTTTCAGCTGAGTTGTCTCATGGTCCTTGTGTTCCAGTATTTGACTGCTGTCCGACTTGAATATATTTGCTGTTGCATCTCTTGCTGCATGAATAAGTTGAGTTGTTTGTTTTAAAAGAGAGCAGAAAGAATCTACAGAACCATGAAAGGAGAGATTTAATTTTGTGAGGCTGGAAATTTAGGGTTTTTTAATTAATCATTTTAAGCATTCTGTTACGCTTTTTCACTGTAGGAGGTAAGACATTTTAATACCGTCAGCTCTTCAGTGTTCTTTCATTAGAGATTAAACAAATCTATTGATCATCTACTGGGTGTGAATGACTATTCTAGTACCAAGATGTATAAGATATTGACCCTATCTATCAGGGTCAATAATCTTGGGAGGGAGGGGGTGAGGGAAGGGACAGGGACTAGAGGAGGAGCAAACGTGAGAGAGTAGAAAAGGAGAGTGAGGGGAATGCTACTGTATGTACATGAACAGCCAGTTTGTAAATGGCCATAAGTATTGTCTGAATTCAAATTAAGATAAATTCACTAATGGCAGTAGTAGTAATAACAATATGTAACATGTAAGTGCCTTACATGGATTAACTTATTTACTCCTCACAGTATGCCCAAGGGAAATTGCTATTATCCCCATCTTACTGATGAAACTTGAGGCAAAGAGCTATTAAGGAATGTACCCAGTGACACTCAGCTGTTGAAGATGTAATTGAAACACAGGTGTGTCTAACTTTAGAATCTTCCATCTTTTTCCTTCCTGGTAATCAAAGAGAAGTATACATAGTTAGGTGGCTCTTGAACTAGGCCTTGAAGGATAGGTTGAAGGATAGGCTGAGATAGAAGCTGGGAAGTAGAGAGTATTCCAGGTGGAAAGAAGCTATATACACCAAGACTTAGAGACAGGAACGTACAAGGCATATCTGAAGGACTTAAATAGACCAGTTTGAGGAAGGATTTGTTTCGAAGAGTAGTCATAGATAAAGGTGGGGAGGCAGCTAGGGCTGCAAAGGGACTGCTGAGCTTAGGAATTTGAACTTGATAGAGAAGGTAATGGAGAATCCTCAGAGGTTTTTGAGCGGATATGATCACAGTGGTGTTTTAAGAAAACTGATCTAGCAGCTGTGGGCCAGAGGGAGTTGAGAGGGAGAGAGGGCATGAGTGGAGCAGGTTAGAGGCTGTTACAGTAGCCCAGGTGTGACATAATAAAGGCATGAACTGGGAATGTGAAAGAAGGGAAGGAAAAGGACAGATGCAAGGGATTGTGGAGAAGATGCAAAGGACCTGGGATTGATTGGATATAGGGGAGGAGGAATCAGAGATGCCAACTCTTGGAATATATTGTTCTAGATGTTTCTAACTAATTGGGGGCAATTTAGGAATTATCTCTTACCTTCTATCTTTCTGGTATGAATTTTCTGAATGGATACCTATATTGATCCAGGGTTATATAAATACAGTGAAATACCATAAAAATCTTTTACTTTTGTAAAAGTGCTTTATGCTTTTCAGAGTGTTTTGTGTTCATGGTCTAATTCAATTCTAGAATAGCCTCATAAGTTACGCAGGACAAATACCAAGGTTAAAAGGCTTGCTGAAGATTGCAAAACTGGTTGGTATAAGATCCTGCAGTAGAACTAAGTTCCTTGGCTCCTGGTCCACGGAGTGATAAGAGAGACAGCATATTAGTTTCTGATCCTGAGAACTTGACTGCCAATAGAGAAAAGGAATCAAGACTTGAGATGCAATCAAGAACTCACACTGTCTTTTGAGTTCGTTTATATATTGTCTGTTTTGACTTTCTGTCTTAACTGTCTAGAACAGAATCATCCAAGTCTTGTACAAATCATTTTTCGGTGGTACCCTTATTTGAAGCCTATTATCTCTTGGTTTACATAGAAATCTTATAAACTTGAATATTTAGTTTCCATACTCTTAGAAGATTACCAGCAGCAAAATAGGAATGGAAAGGGGCAGGTGCTACTAAAGGCAGGCTCCTTAAAGTTCTGGGAAATAGTAGTTGAATGGTTTTACAGCAAGGGAGGAGGAAGAAAACCTATAAATAGCTGACCCAAGGAAAAAATTTAGCAGTTAGGGACTACTTAATGTAAGGACAAATACCCCTCTAAAACCCAATACTCCTTCAGAGCAACTATTATGTGGTTATAGTGATGACCCCAAATCATCATAAGAAGGCTTAATCTTGTTTTGTCTTGGTTTAAGCAGTCGGAATTGAGTGAAGTGTATTTTCAGATAGAGATCCATCCAAGTTTCACCAAAGTCTTGATGTTTAAGATGCACATTTTAATTAATTGGGCAATTCATATATATATATAATTTATATATAAACGAATGGGGATGTAGGATAAATAGATATATTATTGAATTATATATATTCAAATATGACCATACCTCTCTCCCTAGGCAGAGAAAATAAAGCCATAGCAAATATGAAATTGATTTATATAAAGTATATACTTAAAAGTGATGCTTTTTAATTTTTTTGAAGACTGCTTTAGAAACTTTCTTGAACTGTAGAAATAATACATGCCAGTTGTAGGAAATTTGGAAAATATGGAAAAGCACAGAAAAGAGAATAAAAGATATGTGCTATACATCTGAGCTTGTATTTTTACATAGCTGAAATGCTGCTGTATGTATAATTTTGTATGCTTTTTTTAAAAGTTTTATATATATCATAGATGTATTGCCAAATCACTTAAATGGCTGCGTTGAGTAGTTATAACTCATTCTAACCATTCCATTATTGGTGAATATCTCGGGTTTTTTCTAACTTTTTTTCTATTATAAATTACATTGCAGTGACCATCATTGTGCATAAATATTTGACTGCATTTTGGAACATTTATTAAGATTTCAAGAAATACAATTACTGGATCATAGAGTATATACAATTTTAAGTTTCCTGTTACATAGTTATACTTCCTAGGACAGTTGTTCACAGTTAACATTTATTCCAACCAACATAGTGTAAGAATGCTCAATTCTCTTAGCCTTATTAACACTTAGCCTTATTCTCATTTTATTGTTAATCATTGGTAATTTTTGAAGATAAACAGTAGTACCTAGTTGGCTTGATATGTATTTTATTATTAGACAAGTTGAATATTTTTTAGATGTTTATTAGGCATTTTTGTTAACTTTTTAAAAAGATAATTTTATTGAAGTATAGACTACAGGCCCTAAAATAAACCTGTTTTAATAAGTGTGCAATTCAGTGTTTTTTTATAAACTTACAGAGTTGTTCAACCTTCACTATAATCCTGTATTTCTATTTTATGAGCTATTTATTCTTTTCAATCTGTGTATTCTCTTGATACGTTATGAATATTACCCCTTTATTTATTAAAACTGTTTGCTTTTTACTTGTTTGTATTACCGTTAGAATAAAGTCTACACTCCAGAGTTTTGCTAGCAAGACTTTTACTAAGGCAGCTTTGCTTACCTCTTCAGCCTTGTCTCTTCCCAAGTCCCTGCCTTGCACACTGCTCAGTCACGCTGACATGCCATGCTCCCTTTGATCTCTAGGCTTTTGCACATGCTGTTCCCTTTACCTGGAACACCTTCCCTTCATCTCTTTACCTGACTAATTCCTGCTCATCCTTCAGGTCTCAGCTTAAATGTCACTTCTTCTGGGAAGCTTCTCTGACTCCACTCCCAGACTATGGTAGGTGCTCCTTCTGTGCACAACCAAGCACCCTATACTTATCCGTGGTGGCTCTTATCTCTCTATTGTACTTGACTGTTTGATTGCTTATCTCCCCAACTAACCTTTAAGCCAAGGACTGGGTCTACTTACATATTTTTGTATCACCAGGGTCAAAAATACTGGACTGTGGATCAATGGATGGATTGATGGATATAGTCGTATTTAGCAATTTTTTCCATTTTGAGTTCTTCCATTGTTTTTAAAGACTGATTTGTTTCTAGAAGCCCAAAGAATATGACCACCCTTAAGACGTTTTAAAAATTTTATTTATTTATTTATTGGCTGCATTGGGTCTTCGTTGCTGTGCGTGGGCTTTCTCTAGTTGGGGAGAGTGGGGGCCACTTTTTGTTGTGGGCTTCTCATTGCGGTGGCTTCTCTGTTGCGGAGCATGGGCCCTAGAGCGCCTGGGCTTCAGTAGTTGTGGCGCACGGGCTCAGTAGTTGTGGCTCGCAGGCTTTAGAGCGCAGGCTCAGTAGTTGTGGCGCATAGGCTTAGTTGCTCCGCGGCATGTGGGATCTTCCCGGACCAGGGCTCAAACCCGTGTCCCCTGCATTGACAGGCAGATTCTTAACCCCTGCTCCACCAGGGAAGTCCCTACCCTTAAGACTTTTGATAAATATTGCTAAATTGTCTTCCATAAAAGTTGAATCAAATTTTGTTGACGAGCTGTGTATAAAAATGTCTGCTTCATTGTACCCTCATCGGCCCTGAATATTGTCATTATTTGTTTTCTTTATCATGATAAGAGCTCTTGTTTACTGAACATTTACTGTGTGCCAAACACTGTGCTAAGTACCTTACGTGCATTATATTGTTTAATTTTTACATCACTCCTGTGGTTTAGTTATTATTATCTCTAATTTACAAAGAAAATTGAGGCTCAAGGAAGTAAAATGAATTGCCCAAGATTATAGGTCTGGTGTCTGACCCCAGAACTCTCTTCAACACTAGTATTTTATTATTGTTTTGAGTTGCCTTTTTTTTTTTAAGTCAGAGGTTAAACATTTTTCAAATACTTACTGTTGTTTATTTTATAGTCCCTGTTTTTTAAGTCATTCATGTGATGAGCCCACCTTTCATCGTGGAGTTATTTTTGCCATATTGATTTGTAAATATTCTTTATATACTTATAATATTAACCTTTTTCTGTTATGTTGCACATTTTGCCTTGGTTTTCATTTGCCATTCTGTTTTATTTGTTTTTTATTCATTTTGATGTACAGACATTAAAAAATTTTAATGCTGTCATTTCAGAGTCTGTGTATGTGTGTGTGTGTGTTTCCATTGTTTTTCTACTTAGTTCAATTTTCCATCAATAGAGTAGAGAAATATTCACTGATATTTTCTTAAGTTGTTTTATAGATTATTTTTATACTTAATTTTACTGCATGGTGTGAGGTAAATATTAAATTAATTTTGTTCCAAATAGTTAACTTGTCCCAGTTTATTTTATGAAACAATCACTCCTTTTTTCTAATTCCACCTCTGGGAAATACTACATTAGGGTATAAGCTAGAGTGTGTTCCAGTGAAGTTCCATTGCTCTTCCCACAGGAGTTTAGTTAGGTTAGCACGTATTATTTAGTATTCATTAAATTGTGTGCACAGTGACTTCCCTGGTGGCGCAGTGGTTAGGAGTACACCTGCCAGCACAGGGGACGCGGGTTCGATCCCTGGTCCGGGAAGATCCCGCATGCTGTGGAGCAACTAAGCCCACGCGCCGTAACTACTGAGCCTGCGCTCTAGAGCCCGTGAGCCACAACTACTGAAGCCTGTGCACCTAGAGCCCATGCTCTGCAACAAGAGAAGCCACCGCAGTGAGAAGCCCACGTACTGCAATGAAGAGTAAGCCCCGCTCGCTGCAACTAGAGAAAGCCCGTGCGCAGCAACGAAGACCCAACGCAGCCAAAAATAAATAAATTTATTAAAAAAAAAAGTTGTGTGGACAGAAAATAAACTGAAACTAGCTTAGATTTTAAAATTTGACTGGTGTCTGGAAAGTCCAGAGGAAGAGCAGTTCTTTGGTACTTAAAATGTGTCTTCAAGTCTCTTGTCCTTTCTATCTGGCTTTAGTGAGTGGGAGCAGATTCTAGATTATGCCCTGTCTGAAAAAGGCACCATGCAGAGCCCACACTGCCTTCCTGTGTATCACCGTTGCATATCGTTCCAGGTTCCAGCAGCTTAGAGCTTTGCAGTTTTTCCATTAAATGCCTGCTGTCGTGTTGGCTACACAGTGCTTAGCCCATAGTAGGCATTCTCATGTCCATGTGTTTCATTTATTTGTTCATTCATTCAAGAAACTTAGCTGTAGTAGGGAAACTATTTCAAAAAAAAGAAAAAAACCAAGCAGTTTGATTATTGATACGATTCTACCCAATTTGAAATATGCCAGAGGTCAGGTGTACATGGGAGGTGAGACCTAAGGAATCTTGTTAATCAGCAAATAGGTACTGAGTGCTATTTTGTGCAGGTAATGCCATCCATTCTCTTACTCTGGTTCTCAGCACTGTGTCTTTTTCAGATACATTTACAAACTGCCCTGCATTTTCTTGTGCAGCTGAGCAGTATAGCTGCTGTTCACAGTGCCCCTCATTTTCCTGTTTGTCAAGAGAAAGTCAGGTGAGGTGATCTTGGCTCCAAAATGTAATGAAAGTCCCATGGTTCCCTTGATTTTCTGAAAGTGAAATAATTTCACTTACTTGGTGGGAGAGGATATGCTTAGAAAGAAATGGGCAGAAGTAATGTACTGTGTTGCAGCCTAGATTTTTTGGAGCTGTTTGATTCTTTTTTTTTTTTTTGAAGTAATTTAGTACCTTTTTTGTATCCTGTGCTATACTTGATTCTGAAGGTATCTATTTCTTTACTTATTCATGCCAGGATTGGGGACCCAGCAACCAGTTAGTCCCTGGCCTCAGGAAGCTTAGAGTATAGTGGAAAGATTGGTATTAAATAAGTAATTATATTACAGTGTAGTAATTACAATTGATGTATAAGCCTTGAGGAAGAGAAAGAAGGCCAGCAAGGACTTCTGAGTTGAGCCTTAATGAGTGAGTGGAGTTGACCAGCAATTAGAGGGTGAGTAGCAGGAGGGAGGCAGGCATTTCTAAGCATGAACTTAAGGCACAGGGCCAGAAATGGCACGTGTGTGCTGGAAACCACAAGCAGTACAGTGTTGATGCTGTATAAAGTGCAGAAAATGGGGCTGGAGAAGCAAAGATAACTTCTTTTGAACTGTAACACATGTGCCCTTACTTTGGCTTTCCTTTAAAGTGAATTTGTTGAAATTTGTGATATGAGCAAGAAACCTTAAAGTATAACTGCATAGCTACCATTTTTCAAGTGTTTGCTGTGTTGTAGACACTGGATTCAGCATTAACAGGCATCACAACAATGATTTGAAGAAGTACTATAATTGTTCTCATTTTACAGATGAAGAAACTGATTTTTCGGAGAGGTGTCTAGACTCCCCCAGCTAGGAGTGGCAGAGCCGGGACTTAAACTTTGGTTGTCACACTCAGAGACCAACTACTAGACTAAATTACCTTCTAGGTGTTAGAATTAGTCTCAGTGTCTAGGTGCTGTTTGATTTCTTCTTCTTTTTTTCTTTTTTGGACCATTTTGCTTCCTGTTTGTCCTCCTTTAGTTTAAGTCACTGCAATTTGAATCATTTTGCTGCTTATGCCCTGGTACTTGATAAACTCAGTTCAGCAGAAGTTTGTTGAGAACCTTCTCAAGCACTATGGGATGATATAAGGCATTATCCTTGCCTTAGAATTTAAAAGTCTAGTAGGGGAAGGCAGCTATAAGCTAAGCATGAATTAAAACAAAACAAAACAAACCCTAGTATGGTGAGGGCAATAGGAGAGGCACAAACCAAGTGTGAACATGGGAAGAAGATACCAATTCTGTAGGGCATGCTGGACAGGAAATGTTTAACAGATCAATTGGAAAAGTTGGAGGAGCAAAAGATTTTTGCAGCTAAGAAAATGAAAGATATGTTTATTATTTCTAAATATTAATCTCTTTCAGTTCCATTCACAATTAGAAGCCAGTTTTCTCTACAGGGTGATTATTGTAAGATATTGTTGTCTAAGGCATGGTAGCCAGATACTGAAGCTTCTATCTTTGAAAAATGTGTGTTTGTAGATATTACCTTGCCCCTTGCCTGTTCTTCCTCTCCCACCTCTATACCTTCCCCCACTTAAAGAAAAACAACGACAACCTCTTTTTTACTGCTTCATATAGGTGAATGTATGAAATTATATTTATTGAACTTTAAGGGAAGACATTTCTGTGCAAGTTAATTATTAGAGCAATGATTTTCCAGTTGTTGCTTCAGACAGTTTTATAAAAAGAGCAACAATTTGGGAGAGCCCTTTTTTCACATTTATGATATTTAGCGCATCTCAGGCAGGAATTAAAGTAAACCACAGGTTAGCAACTCATAACACATTATCTTAGTCTATTAGGGAAGCTCATTGATTCTTTGGGGTTTAAGAAAGTGATTGTGGTTTAGAATAAAAATAGTATTTGCCAGTGATTCTAATATAAATCACATGGGAGTGGGGAATCCCTAAAAGTATTTTCATTTTTCTTCTTAGGCCTTCAGAAATGCCTGTAGCAACATGAAGCAGTCTAGCATAGTGGTAAAGAGTGTAAGGTCTGGAAACAGCCTGCCTGAATCTGAACCCTGCCTTTACAACTTACTAAACTTAGACAACTCACTTAACTGTTCTATGCTTCAATTTGCCCATCTGTAAAATAGGGGTAATAATAATACTTCTTTCACAGAAATAAGCATTAAATGAGAGAATGCCTTAGCATCATGCCTGGCACCAAATAAGCATGCGCTCATGAAGTATTAGTCATTTTTATAATGATGGTGATTTAGAGTTGCTATTTGGTTATTAAGCAATTTTTCGTTATAACACAGATTTGGTGGGGAGGATATTTGTTTTATGGTGGTATAATTCAAATGAATAGCCTATTTCAAGGGTTAGTTTCTCTTTACCTTTTTTCTTTCTTTTGTATTTTTTTAACTCAATAATAGCTATATTTTAAAAATTGGGGAATCTCAGCTCTAGATGCCAAGTTCCATGACAAAGTATGTTGTGTTTGATTTTGTAATGACCCTGGAGCACCATACAGAATAATAATGAAACTGTAATCTTTAAAAAAATTTTTCACTTGAGAGCTTATCAGTTTTCTAGGCCATGCTTAGCAGCATTTTTAAAAAAAATTTATTTATTTTATTTTTGACTGCACTGGGTCTACGTTGCTGCGCGTGGGCTTTCTCTAGTAGCGGTGAGCGGGGCTACTCTTCGTTGTGGTGTGCGGGCTTCTCATCGCGGTGGCTTCTCGTTGCAGAGCACGGGCTCTAGGTGTGCGGGATTCAGTAGTTGTGGCACACAGGCTCAGTAGTTGTGGCTCGCAGGCTCTAGAGCACAGGCTTAGTAGTTGTGGCGCACGGGCTTAGTTGCTCCGCGGCATGTGGGATCTTCCCAGACCAGGGCTCAAACCCGTGTCCCCTGCATTGGCAGGCGGATTCTTAACCACTGTGCTACCAGGCAAGTCCAGCAGCATATTAATCTGTTGAATGTTTGGCTATATGGTAGCCACTGTAAGTGGTCACCTTAGTTTGTATCATAGACTGAATATGTTGGTGTTTTTAATGATCGAGGTTATGAATCATGTAGCAAAATAGAACAGAAATTGACAGATTTTTTTTTAACATCTTTATGGGAGTATAATTGCTTTACAATGGTGTGTTAGTTTCTGCTTTATAACAAAGTGAATCAGTTATGCATATACATATATCCCCATATCTCCTCCCTCTTGCGTCTCCCTCTCTCCCACCCTCCCTATCCCACCCCTCTAGGTGGTCACAAAACACCGAGCTGATCTCCCTGTGCTATGCGGCTGCTTCCCACTAGCTATCTGTTTTACATTTGGTAGTGTATATATGTCCATGCCACTCTCTCACTTTGTCACAGCTTACCCTTCCCCCTCCCCGTTTCCTCAAGTCCATTCTCTAGTAGGTCTGCGTCTTTATTCCCGTCTTGACCCTAGGTTCTTCATGACCATTTTTTGTTGTTGTTTTTTAGATTCCATATATATGTGTTAGCATATGGTATTTGTTTTTCTCTTTCTGACTTACTTCACTCTGTATGACAGACTCTAGGTCCATCCACCTCACTATAAATAACTCAATTTCATTTCTTTTTATGGCTGAGTAATATTCCATTGTATATATGTGCCACATCTTTTTTATCCATTCATCTGTTGATGGACACTTAGGTTGCTTCCATGTCCTGGCTATTGTAAATAGATATTTTTTAAATATGGAGACTCTGAGGACACTGAATGTATTTATGGGTTTAAATATATCTTTGTATAAGGAAACAATAGGTGAAAAGAATGATCTGTCTAATCCAGCTATACCAAGCAGTTGACAGTAGAAATTGAATGCAGCTTTTTGAAGATGCATTTCTAAAGCAACTGGATGAACTCACATATGATATAACAAGAGAGCTTTGGTTCAGACTTTGGTTGCACTTTGATTACAGTTTTTATTATTGAACCTGTCAGAAAATAGAGACAACCTATTTCTTCTTAGAGTACTGAAAAAAATTGCATTAAGATTTCTATAAGCACAATATTTTGATTTGCCTCTTTGATCTGTCTATACAAGCTTCAGCTTTCTCAACTCAGCATTTTTATGCTGATTCTGTGGTTTCCAATTAAACTTCAAAGGAAATTGTGCTGGCTGTAAAGGAAGTCTGGTTAGGCAAGGTGTGGCTGAAAAATCCAGGAACTCCTCCACTTGCCTACAAAACATTCTTGCGGGATATAGAATCTTGAAAATTAAATATAGGGCTCTTAGGAGAAAGAAAATATGCTTAGGGCTTCCCTGGTGGCGCAGTGGTTGAGAATCTGCCTGCTAACGCAGGGAACACGGGTTCGAGCCCTGGTCTGGGAGGATCCCACATGCCGTGGAGCGGCTGGGCGCGTGAGCCACAACTACTGAGCCTGCGCGTCTGGAGCCTGTGCTCCACAACAAGAGAGGCCGCGATAGTGAGAGGCCCGCGCACAGCGATGAAGAGTGGCCCCCACTTGCCACAACTAGAGAAAGCCCTCGCACAGAAACGAAGACCCAACATAGCCATAAATTAAAAATAAATTAAAAAAAAAAAAAGTTAAAAAAAATATGCTTAGGCGATTTCCATTTAAGCACCATTTTTTGTAGGATTTTAATCTATAAGATTAAAAAAAGAAAATTTGGGGCTTCCCTGGTGGCGCAGTGGTTGGGAATCTGCCTGCCAGTGCAGGGGACACGGGTTCGAGCCCTGGTCTGGGAAGATCCCACATGCCACGGAGCAACTAGGCTCGTGAGCCACAATTACTGAGCCTGCGCGTCTGGAGCCTGTGCTCCACAACAAGAGAGGCCGCGATAATGAGAGGCCCGCGCACCGCGATGAAGAGTGGCCCCCGCTTGCCACAACTAGAGAAAGCCCTCACACAGAAACGAAGACCCAACACAGCCATAAATAAATAAATAAATAAAATGAATAAACCCAAAGTTTAAAAAAAAGAAAAAAGAAAATTTTATTAAACAAAACCATGAGAAGTCTTCTTGTGTTCTTAAAATTGTCTTATAGAAGACTAGTTGTGGCGCAAAGTGAAAAAGTTTAAAGGCCCAAGGCTGATTTGAACCTCTCTGTTTCATGAGCTTGTTTAGAGTGCCAGTACATAGAAAGTATTGCTCACCAAATTAGTGGTTGGTTTGTTTCCAGTTGTCTTTTCAGGTGAGTCATGGCACTTAGAGGAAGATAGTGTTTTAACAGGTCCCAGGCTTATGTTTTTGTTTTGTTTTGTTTTTTCCCATAGATTTTTTTTCACTTTATTGAATGGCATTCACTTGCAAACATTTATTAAGTTCCTACTGTGCATAAGACTTTATATCATTTAAGCTTCTAGTACAGTGTACTCTTTTTAAAACAAATTGCCTTATCTTGAACGTGTGATCTAGAAAATTGGATGATTGAGGTTCTGGGTTTTATTCTTTCTTCTTATATGCTGAAATCTCCCATTTGATTTTGTACTTTTAAATTTTGTATTCTATTTGTGGCTCACATTTCTGAAATAACTGTAATAGTGATTCTCTAATTAGAAATAACTTTTCTGCAATAGTTGTGTGGACTCCAAAGTGAAACCTTATAGTGTAGAATGGGATCACATGTGGTCCTAATTCAAAGACAAGGAAAGAAATTATTGAAATGGACAGTTGCCTTTGGAAGATATTCGAATATACAAAAGTGTTATTTGAAACTGTATGGGTCAATAGTTCAGAAAATACCTTATAAGATAATTATCTCTTGACCCCCTGCCTAAAATTAGGAAGTTCTCTTTTCTCATTTCCTTTTTGCCTACTTCACTTGATTTATTATTGACTTTCTAAAATACCATTCTGGAAATTGAGAGCAGAATTCTTCAAGATCAGTAGCCAATGTGACAGTGATATTGAAATAATGAATTTTTTTTTAATGCTGCTAAAACTTTCTTGATTATATTCCTCAGAAGAAAAGTATTCTGTACACTGGCCCTGAGTATACTTTTCTTCCCTGCCAAATCCAGACCCCAAAGGACAGTTTCCCTCTCTGGCTTACTTAATAATGATTTTCTGTCTTAAATTCTTGTTCTTAAGGAAGCAGGCTGTATTGTAGCATAGTGGTTAAATTGACTTTAAGTTCTAGAGCCAGATTCTGGAGTTAAAATCCCAGCTCTCCCACTTACTAGGTGTAGACCTTGGGAAAATAACCTTTCTAAGCTTCAGTTTCCTTATATTATAGGATTTTTGTTGGCTTTCATGAAGTAACTAAATGAAAGCTTAACACAATGTCTAGGACTATAGCATAGTGAGTGTTCGGTAGCTGCTAGTGATTACTAATGTTAAGTAGATTTAATTCTTTGCTTTTTGCACATTATTACATAATAGTATTTAATTTTTAAAGATTAATATGATTATATGATTTGGAAGCTTGGCTTCCAAAGCGAATTTATTATAGGTGATATATTTGGGTCTTTACTGAATTGTGTCAAATATGTATTACTTTCACATGGGTCACTTCATGAGAAGTTGTACACCCTGGATTGAAATTAGCACAACCATCCTTGTAATGGTAATGAAGTGATATGTAATGAAGTGCACTTGAAGATAGTGAAAACTGTAGTTTGTGGTTATCTACAGCTACCCTTAAAGCTATTAAAATTCTTTTTAGATAAAGATGCAGTGACCTTTTGCACTAAACATATGAGTCCAAAAGTTAATGCTCAGTGAGCACACATGAGTGATATTTAAAATAATTCAGCCATTCATTTATATTATTTGTCCAAAGAATTGACAAGGAATAGTCTTCTGACAGTTGAGATGTGTGTCATTTCTCAAAACTGCTTCCAGTGAAAGTCTCCATTATTTAGCTATCCTAAATGACAGCCTTTTTGAAATGTCCCCCAACATCATCCCTCACCTGTGACATTTGAGTTTTTGTAAAATTCTGACTTAATAGTTTTGGACATCAGAACCCTAAACCTTTTACCAGTAATGTACAGTGGTGGTGCAAGCTCACCTTATTGTTAAGATTACTGAATCACAACCCAGTCTCTTGTTTGGGGAATTTGGATGCAGTGATTTTTATATTTCCTTGCTACTTCTATGAAACAAATCCAGCAGGTTTCTTGGACCTTTGATGACTGTTGAAATCTTGGGGTTTATTCATAAATATTGCTTCCTAGGGTTTCACAGAGTTCCAGAACTAGAAAATTGACTATTCTAACTCCTGTTGAATAGTTTCTAGTTTGGTTCTAGTGATAAAGTTCAGAATAACTCATCTTTTGGGCAGTTTCAGGAGAGTTTTTGCTATAGTAAAAGCTCTGTACTACATCTTTAGTAGGAATTGATTGGAGGTTTTCTGCAATGCTAGGCATTCAAGTAGGCACCTGGGTTCTAGGCTAGACCTACTGAGAGGTATAATACAGAAGGTCATACATTTAAATGTGGCGGTGGGATTATGCAGGTGACCAAAATTAATGAAATTAGCCAAATGGGGCTTGTGGTAAGTTGGAGACTTTAAGCTGTATTGTCAGGGGCTGCCAGTTGTGACCAAGTGAGAGTGCAGACCCAGTGTTGTGGGAAAAGTCTTCTATTTCAAGAAACACTAGTAATGCAGACTGTTACGTGACATCTCTTGATTCTTAAATGTTGGCAACTGAATTGTCTGGGAATGATTTTTTGTCTACAAGTAACAAAAGACCGTTTAAAACATAAGAATATTTTTGGCTTGTCTAGCAGGAAATCCAAAGATATATAGTTCAGGACTAACTCATTCAGCAGCTTAACAATACCATGAGGATCCAAGCTCTTTATGTCTTTATGTTCTACCATTGATAGTATGTTGGATTCCCATTTTTATACTTGTCTCCACATAAAAGATGTCTGTTGTAGCCCCAGGCAGTACATCCATGTTTGATGCAAGAAGGGGTGAAAGGTACAGTGCCAGCAATTAGCTTTACTTTTAATTAAGAAAGCAAAAGTTTTCCTGGAAACCAACCCCATTCCTAGCCGACTTCTCTTTAAGTCTCTGGCCAGAACTTAGGTTACATGGTTATCTCTAGCTGCAAGAGAGCCTGGGAAGTGCAGTTATATGACTTTCCATCTTAATCATTGAGTGGCAACACGGGAGAAATATGTTTGGAATGTCTGTTGTCAAACTTTATCTATCATAACAACTAATGAAATTTAAAGAAATGTATCTTGAGAGCTAAACAGAACACATCCGTGGCACAGATTTGTCTTGTGGGCCACTAGTTTGTGGACACATTATCACAGTCCCCCCCTCCCCGCCCTAGTTTAGTACTCTACTACTTGTTATGGCTTCTATCAGTTAGTTATTTTATTAGGTTTCCAGGGTAACCTAGTCGAAAAGAGATATCTTTTCATAATGCAGAAAGAATGTTGAAATTAGAAAGCTTGCATTTAGGGCTTCCCTGGTGGCGCAGTGGTTAAGAATCCGCCTGCCAATGCAGGGGACATGGGTTGGAGCCCTGGTCCGGGAAGATCCCACATGCCACAGAGCAGCTAAGCCTGAGTGCCACAACTACTGAGCCTGCACTCTAGAGCCCGAGAGCCACAACTACTGAGCCCATGTGCCACAACTACTGAAGCCCGTGTGCCTAGAGCCCATGCTCTGCAACAAGAGAAGCCACCGCAATGAGAAGCCCGCGCACTGCAACCAAGAGTAGACCCCGCTTGCCGCAACTAGAGAAAGCCCACGCCCAGCAACAGAGACCCGAAGTAGCCAAAAATAAATAAATTTATTTTTTAAAAAAAGAAAGCTTGCATTTAAGTTCTGTTATAAAGACTTGTTAACAGTGTAATATTGGACAAGTTTGCTTAAACTTTCTGTGCCTCTCATTCTTCATCTGGAAAATGGGCATATAATATTGCAGTATAGCATAGTGGTTAAGTGCAGAGGCTGTGGAATCAGAAAGACCTAAGTTGGATCCTATCTCTGCCAAGCAAGTTGCACAATCTCTCTGCTTGTTAATTCTTCTGTAAAATGAGGTTAATATTTGTACTTATTTCACAGATTCTTTATGAAGACCAAATGAGATACAGTGAAGTCCCACCTTAGCCGGGTTTGAAAGTTAACATATAGGAAAAAATCAAGTTATAGTCAAAATTACCCTTGAAAAAAATCTCTTAAATCACACATAAAGAACAATATTCATGGTTTGGGCATACAACTCTGTAACTGAGACTGTCTGAGGGGACACAGTTTCTCCCATCTCATGCTCATTTTGTTGCATGCACTATTTTTTTTTAATTAATTAATTAATTTATTTATGGCTGCGTTGGGTCTTCGTTGCAGCGCATGGGCTTTCTCTAGTTGCGGCAAGCGGGGTCTACTCTTCTTTGTGGTGCACGGGCTTCTCATTGCAGTGGCTTCTCTTGTTGTGGTGCGCGTGCGCTAGGCACGTGGGCTTCAGTAGTTGTGACACGTGGGCTCAGTAGTTGTGGCTCTCGGGCTCTAGAGCGCAGGCTCAGTAGTCGTGGCACTCGGGCTTCGTTGCTCCGCGGCATGTGGGATCTTCCCAGACAAGGGATCTAACCCGTGTCCCCTGCATTGGCAGGCAGATTCTCAACCACTGGGCCACCAGAGAAGCCCCTGCATGAACTTGTTGAATGTAATGGCATGTAAAGTCATATGAGCTATAACATAACTTATATTTTCATTCATATTTATTCTCTTATGAGCACATGTAATCAAATTAGCATAAATTAAATGCGTATTTGATGCAACTCGAGAGTTATTATTTGTGAGATGCTTAGCATAGAACCTGGCCCTTTTAAGCCTTCAATAAATGGTAGCTATTGCTGTTAGCATAGGTATAACATGTGCTGTTTTAGGATGAAGAAATTGAAGTTGTCCAGGGCTTAGCTTGACTCCTATGTGCAACATGGACCAGTGATGATTCTTTTTTCCTGCCACACCAGCCAAAATTGATGACAGATGAGTGTAGCCAAGGGAATAATGTCACTATTTTAGGGGTTAAGATGAGGGTTATGAATTGTATTTCAAGGGAAAACTCTAACATTACTGCCTCCAAATTTATAAGCCAAAATTAACATGATCCCCCAAAATATGCTAATTTTTTCTTTTTTGTTGTTCAAGTTGGATGTATGTCATTTACACAGAAGAATATTTTGATTTTTTTAATGCAAAAAATTTTTTGCTTGCTTTTAAATTTATGATGTAAAGGTTTTTAAAAGACAAAGTGATATTAAGTGGAATGCAAGATGTCAGGAAGTCCTAATGATAAAATTCATCTGGGAAGTCAGTCATCAAGGATATTAATCGTATTCAAGTAAAGCTACACTGAACCCTAAACAGTTATAGGTGATCTGTATTACAGCATTGACACATATGTCTGACAAGATCTTATACCACTGACAAAAAGTGCTTATTGTATATATAATGATACCATAATCTTTGTACACTTACTTTCTGAATAACATGCAGTTGTTGCTTAAAATACTTTGGGACTTCAGTTGCTTGGGTCAGATTGTGGTGCTTCAAATATAATTAATCACATAAAGAGTAAGGCATAAATATAGCTTAAGAAATTGCCATGTAGGAAGACAAATAGACCCCCCTTTTCTCAGAGGAAGTACTTATTTTGCAGGTTACTATGGGCAAGGATGCAACCTCTGAATGTTTTTCTTGAGGATCCAGAATTTAAAAGTAAGACTAACAGTGATAGAAAGTAAAACTCTAAGATCAATAATATGCTTTTGTTCAAGTGCTGTCAGGTATATTCTACTGGAAGTAAAGTTGTCTAAATTTGTACCTTATCACTCGTTGCTTGGTATAGAGTTGTCTTGTTTTTTAACGAAGGAGGAAAATCTTGTTTTAAAGTGACTCATGTAGTGATGTAGTATGTTAGTAATGGGGTGGGTGTTTCTTTACTCAATATGAGAACTAGTAATAACAGATACTGACAATTTTCCCATAGAATTTAACTCATATGGGGAATTCTCAGGAATCTGTACAGGTAGGTACCTGGTTCCAGAAGTTTAATAGTAAGAATCATTAAATATCACTGCTATATGACCATGGGAATTTGTGTGGCATTTACAATATATGAGTTATAATTAGCTTATACTTTTAAGACTTCAAATATATAACAGTCTCTTATCCGTGATTATTTTTCTCCTAATGTCCTTTGAGACCCATTCATTTTCGATCGGATGATTTATCCATTTAGAGTTAATTAAATTCAGCTACTGAGTCTTATTTTATGGTGTTTCTTTTCTTTTCTTTTCTTTTCTTTTTTAATCTTACTGTAGTTATGGAACTAGGTCTAATGGAGACTTGATTTTTGTATCTTTATAACTGTGCAGGTATTGCCATGATACCGGGAAATACTGTTTGCTAGTAAAAGGGGGAGAAGTATGGATAACTGGAAAGATACTTAGACATTTCTTTTCCTACATACAGAGATTTGGAGATGTTTTAAATTTCCTATAAGAGAAGTTGTATTGAAACGTAAGTTATTTTTACAATAAGGAAGAGTATAGTTTTTAATAATAAATCTTCTAAAGCTAAGAGAGGTTTGGAGAAACTCTTGATGAAAAACTTAGGGAACGGATTGAAACGTAATTAAGGTTTTGGCAGGGTTGATGCACTTTGACTCTGATTGCTAGTCTTATCTTGGAGAGAATTAGAGAGTTTTTAAAAGCAAGAAAATGTTTAAGGCAGATGTTGATGAAGAGTAGCCAATTTGGCTCTGGACTTTAAGTTTTTTCTTTATTTATTTGGAAGATTTCAGTTAAGGAGTTCCAGGATTTGAGTAATAAGATTAATTCTTTTAAAAAACATGAAAGAGCTTATACATTCAAAAGACTGTTGTCTAGTCCCCAAGGGAAATGGACAATGTACTTGTGCAAATGATGCAACTTTGCTTAGTATCTTTGGAGCTCCTTTTTTGGCATTGCCTTCAGTTCTTTTAAGTATCTCCAAAGGTAGCAAATCTTCCTTTGAAGGTGAATTTGATTCTTGGAAATAGCCAAAAATAACTTGTATCCATATCTGATGAATATTAATTAACCAATCTAAAACAGCTTAGTTGAGTGTCTTTCATATTTCAGGCCCTAAGGGTGTAAGAATGTTTAAAATAATCAGTCCCTGCCTTCAAAGTTGTGGGGCAAGAGTTGGTACATAACCCTGGGGCAGATGGCACATCCAAAGACTGTTTAAGGGATTTGGCAGGGAGATGCATAGCAGAGAAGTGGACTCTAAAGCCCTACTTACAAAATTAATAATTTTAGTAAAAGAAAGGAAATGAAGATAGGCCTGTCTATAAGTTAGTGAGAGAAATTTTTGTGAGTCATGAACTGGCTTAAACACAATTTCCAAGCAGATATTCCAAAAATATTTACAATAGTGGGATATCATAGAACCTCTTAAGATGACCATTTAAAAAGAACACTCATTGTGTTGGTTAAAAAATAAACTTTCATTAGTTTATTTTTTTGGAGGCTTAAATTGAATTCTCTATTTTTACCTTAAGAGATATTCTCAAAAAGTATTCAACATGTAAATTTAACATAGAGTTTGTCCATTGTTTCCTACCTCTCCTAGATGCCTCTCCCCACCTAAGGCTAAAGAAGACAGTCTCCTTTCACAGCAAATGTGAGGGGGAGAGAGGGAGAAAGAGGTAGTAAAACTGAAGAATATTTTGAGCTGATCCATCTCAGAGACAGAGTAGTTAAAATTAGATACTTTTTCTCCCCCCTCCAAATGTTAAAGATGTTAAATGACAGAAATAAACTTCAGAGCAAAAAACCCAAATTATTGAGATTGGTTTTAGGGGAACAGGAAATGAATGATAGATAAAGTGACCTTATAATTTATTCCAAACCAGGATGATAATGGGAATGAAAGGGGTGCTAGTGGTCATTTCACTGTGTGGCAGATGTTAACTAGGAAGTGCGAACTGGGACATATGGCCACTCTATGATAGAACTGGAATTTATCTTGATATTTATTGGGTTAGTGTTTACTGAGGGGGAAAATATTTTATTTGGAATTTGTTCCCATTAATATTCTTTTGAAATCACCTCACATAAGTTAGTCATTTCTTCCTTTGTTTTCTTTTAGAAATTTTATACATCTACATATATTTATAGCATTCTATTGGGGTTATTTGTTTAAGGGTCAGCCTCTCTCATTAGACTGAGGTCAGGCACTTTTCTTGCTCTTTTTTGTAACCCTCTTAGTGTCGGAATGTAATAAATATGTAATAAATATATGTCAGTGAAGGAATGTTGATCTCATTTAATTACAGATTTCCTCATTACTAAAATAAGACAATTCTGGGGCTGATAATTTTACCTAAGCATATTGGATGGATTGCTTGTATTTCATAACATTAAATAGGTTGAGGATGAATATTTAAATTTATAGGCTGTGTTTTACATTTGTTACAGAGAAAATTTAAAGGATAAGAATGAGATAACAAACTCATGAAAAAGACCATTTGGAATTAGCCATCAATAAAGTGGGTAGGAGTAGGGTTGAATTGACTTTATGGACAAGATAGAATGTGCAAAGACATGACAGTATGATCATTTGTAGAAATACACATGATTTGATTTGTTTGGAGTGGGGAGTGTATATCAGGATGGGGCATGGAGAGAGATGAAACTAAAGAGGACATATTATGAAGAGGATTCTGTAATACATTAGCAGGTTGAATTTTATCCTGAAAACCATGAGGAAATATTGAAGAATTTTAAGAGGAGGAGTGATGTGATCAGATTTCGTGCTTTTGAAAGTTAGCCATCAGAAAATGTATTGGAGGGAAGCCAAGTCTACTTAGTTACTAAATTGGTAGGCAGAGGGAAGGATGGTAATTGAAAAGGAAGAGTCTAGAGTATGGCTTCAGCGTTTCAGGTTTGGGCAGCTGGGTGGAGAGAGTAGTGCTGTTCACCCAGCTAGGGTGTGCAGGGGTCAGTTTAGATGGTAGGGTGGGAGGTGAGTATCTTGAGTTTAAGGTATATATGAAACAACTAAGGGAAAGTCCCAAGTTGGATAAATCCATCTGCTGCTCAGCAAGAAGATCTAGGCTGGAGACAGAGAAAATGATTGTGACCATTTACTGAGCTTCTGCTTAAAGGTGTAAATGTGTGAATACACTGTGGTAAATACTTTATATACATCATGCATTTAGTCCTTATGAATTAGTTATCATTATTCCCATTTTATAGATTATGATACCAAGATCCGTGGTTGCACAAGTTAGTAAGTGTCAGAGTCACTTGTTGACTTTAGAGTTGGGTTGAAACCATGAGGGTAAATGAGGTCACTTACGGTGAATGTATAAGGTGAGATAAGTGGAGGACTAAGGCATGAGATGAGTGAAGCACTAAAAGTGAACTTTTGAGAAGCTTAGACATTTGAGAGGCTAGTGGAGGAAGAAGATCCTGCAGATAAGACTGAAAAAGAACATCAAGAGCAATGTTACCCAAAACATGTTCCTCCATTTGTCATATGAGATAGTTCTTTAAAAGGGAGGGGGGTTCCTGAATGAAGTAAGTTTGGGATGTAAGTTTGACTCTACAAATGCTGACCCCATCTTGTAGAGTCACAATGCACGTCAGTATTGATGTGAGAAATCCTGAGAAATATGAGAAATCCTGTAGTAGAGAAACCTGTTTAACTTAATACCATATTTCCCAAATCTATTTGATCATGAACCCTTCTCCCGCTTTTTTGTGTACATTCCATTGACATCCCAGAACTGAAGAATCCAACTGAGTGTGGCATCACAGACTCTAAGCAAAGAGGGAGTTTCAGGAAGGAACTGGTCACTGTTGGATCAGATGTCTCAGATTGCTCAACGGAGCTAAGAGTAGAAAGTCCGTTGACTTTGGCAATTAGGAGGGCACCAGTGACCTATGTGAGAGCAGCAGGTACCGTGGAGTAAGTGGTCAGAAGACAGTTGTGTTGCAGCTGTCTAGAAGATAAATGAGTGGTGAGGAAGGGGAGGTAGCAAGTAGAGGCTGTTCTTACCAAAACCTTGCC
This sequence comes from Balaenoptera physalus, assembly GCF_965194825.1. Taxonomy (NCBI): domain Eukaryota; kingdom Metazoa; phylum Chordata; class Mammalia; order Artiodactyla; family Balaenopteridae; genus Balaenoptera; species Balaenoptera physalus. The sequence continues at coordinate 49,792,043 of NC_138901.1, read as the reverse complement.
TCTGAAGGAAAGAAGAAAGCAACTAGAAGAGAGTGTGGGTGAAAGAAGGGCTCTTTTGTGTTATTTGGAAGAGACTTGAGAATATTTTTCTTATGAAGGGAAGGAGTCCTTTGGCAAGAAGAGGGTCAATATATGGTAAGGAAGAGAGGATGATTCATGGAGCAAGATTCTGGAGGACATGGGAAGAGAAGTTTCCATAAGATGGAGAGATTAGCTTTGGAGGAATGGGAAGTTTTACACTGAGCTCTAATACAGTAATGTCCTTAGCAGCTTCTTTTCCAAGTAAGGTTGTACTTCAATGTCTACTTTTTATTGTCTTGCTGAGTCTTCTTATTGTCACAGAGTTGGCTGTCACTTTCTACTGTCATAGTGTCTTCTAGTAGTTCTTTACTTCTAATTTGCTGCTTCATATCTGCTTCCAACTAGAAAACCAGGAAATAAGCTGTTCAGGTTTGAATAGGAAGCAAGAGTAAATAAACTGAAGGTCTAGAAAGCATGTTGCGCCCCACCCCCAAGGGATGGAGTTCATAAGCTTTGGGACGCGTCTCTTCTGTACTTAGAATCCCCCTTATTTTAGGTGAGGTGGTGGAAGGGAGTTACTTTGGAATTTCTACATTTTCCAGATGAAATACCAAGTAAGGAACTTCTAGAAGTTTTTAATTTATATATATTTTCTATTGAAAATGTCTACTAGTACTTCATTTCTCTACTTTTTTAAATTCCAAAAGCCATTCCTTCATTTTAAAAAACTATATATTGTTCATACAAAATCTCTTCAGTTTAAAGATGGTTTTTAACTAGAGTGTAGTAAAGTAATGGGATGACAGGACATAAGGTTCTGAATTATAACCATTAAAATGTGCAAGAGTAAATATTCTCCAGTTAGTAGTACCAGGTATTTGTGGTGTGGTCTATACTGAGGCCTTTTGATTTAAGTGGGTCATTATGTAAGGATGTAGTCCTGCTCTGTGCTTTTATGGCTATTTATGATTCTTTCTCTAGAGCTAGCTAGCCCTTTTGTTCAAATGAGAAATCTGGAAATTATGCAGTTACCTCTGGACTGCTTTTCAAAAGTTTGGAGGCTATTTTTTCCCCTTTTTCTGTTAACTAGGGTATATGTTCAGCATTTTAGAATTTATTTAGAAATGTAGATTAAATCTGATGGGTTTCATCCAGATAGCATAGTACAGGGAAGTGTTTGTATTAAATGTGTTTGCTATCCATCTGCACTAGACACATGTGGGTACATAGCAAAGCAGATTCATGGGCCTCATCTCTGTCCTACCAAATCTCTCTTGATGGAGTTCAGGACTGTGTATTGTTAACAGGCTCTTGGGTGATTCTGCTAGGCACTAAACATATGAAAACTACTGGTACAGGGGATCCAGCCTGTGATTAAGTCTGACCTATCCTGGTTCTTCCACTGAGTGTTGGCAAAAGTATCCATGGTTAGAACCTAAATCAGATGAGTATGCGTCCAGGTGCTTTTCATGGGATGATATATATATTTTTTTAAGGTATCCATTTTATTATTATTATTATACTTTATTTTATTGTTTTGGCCACACAGCTTGTGGGATCTTAGTTCCCCGAACAGGGATCAAACACGGGCCCTCGGCAGTGAAAGTGCGAAGTCCTAACCACTGGACCACCAGGGAATTCCCGGGATGATCTTTTAAAATGTTTTTCAGACTTATTATTTTTTAACAGCTTTATTGACATAGAATTCATACTATTCAGTTAACATATTTAAAGTGTTCAGTGGTTTTTGGTATAGTCACTGATTTGTGTACCTATCACCACAGTCAATTTTTTAAACATTTTTATCACCTCAGAAAGAAACCTCTTACCCTTTGGTTATCACCATCCTATTTCCCCTGGACCCTAAGCAATCAGTAATCAACTTTCTGTCTATAGATTTCCCTATTCTGGACTTTAATATGTATGGAATCATACAATATGTTGTCTTTTGTGACTGGCTTCTTTCACTTACCATAATATTTCCAAGCTTCATCCATATTGTGGCCTGTATCAGTATTTCACTCTTTTTTAGAGCAGGATAATATTTCACTATATTGGACTTCCCTGGTGGCGCAGTGGTTAAGAATCCACCTGCCAACGCAGGGGACACGGGTTCAAGCCCCCTGCCTGGGAAGATCCCACATGCCGTGGAGCAACTAAGCCCGTGTGCCACAACTACTGAGCCCACGTGCCACAACTACTGAAGCCTGCACGCCTAGAGCCGGTGCTACGCAACAAGAGAAGCCACTGCAATGAGAAGCCTGCGCACCGCAACGAAGGGTAGCCCCCGCTCACCACAACTAGAGAAAGCCTGCACGCAGCAACGAAGACCCAGCACAGCCAATAAATAAATAAATAAATAAATTTTTTAAAAATTACAAAGCTGAAAATTCTTTCTTTCTTTCCTAAAATTAATATTTAGCAATAGCATCCCCTAACTTCCAGTGCAGAAGACCATTTAAAAATAGGTCTATTCCCTGTTCTGTGATGTCCAGAAAGTTTCTTCTCTCCAAAGAGACAGAAATAAGAATAACCAACATTTCCTGAGCATTTACTCTCTGCCAGGCACTGTTCTGAGCTCTTTGTAGGTATGATCCCAGCAACCTTCTGAGGATAGGTGCTCTTATCATCTCCATTTAACAGATGAGAAAATTGAGGAACAGATAAGGGGTAGAACAGGATTAGAATCCAGGTAGTCTGACTTCAGATCCTACTGTCTTAACAGCTCCTGCCGAAGATTGGCCTGCTTTATCCTTCCTGTCTTAAACTCTAATCTTGAATTCCATATGTCATTTTTGGTGGGTCTAGGAAAGAGGATCTAGGAAATACACCTGAAGTGCCCTGGGGTTTATTGGGGTTTTTTTCCTTCTAAAACTCAATCTTATCCTCCATTAATCCTCATTAAACAGTTCCATAATGATAATATCCTAAATGTAAAAGATCCCCACATGTGCTCCAAGACATTTTTTTATGCTATTAAATGTATTCTATGGTAACAGTTTGCTTGTATAACATTAATTAATTACTAATCCTGGGTATTATATTGTTACCAAAATATCGTCCATAGGAATATTATCAAATAAAACAGGTGTCCCCGGGACTTCCATGGTGGCACAGTGGTTAAGAATCTGCCTGCCAATGCAGGGGACAGGGGTTCGAGCCCTGGTCCGGGAAGATCCTACATGCCGCGGAGCAGCTAAGACCGTGCACCACAACTACTACTGAGCCTGCGCTCTAGAGCCCGCCAGCCACAACTACTGAAGACCATGCACCTAGAGCTCATGCTCTGCAACAAGAGAAGCCACTGCACCACAACGAAGAGTAGACCCCGCTCGCCACAACTAGAAAAAGCCTGCGTGCAGCAATGAAGACCCAACGCAGCCAAAAATAAATAAATAACTTTATTAAATAAAATAAATAAAACAGGTGGCCCCAAAGTAACACAAGCTGCATGACCTGGAAGAAGTAACATTGCCATGGTAGGAGAGCCATTCATCTGACTTTGCTACCATCTAACTCTGCGACCCTAGCCAGTCTCTTCATCTGTCTGACCCTAGTTTTCTCATGTAAGAAATAAGAGTTGAAGTTCTAAGGTCCTGTTCAGTTTTAGCATTCAAAGATACTATATACTCTTGGTAAAGTGTCTTTGGAACCATGAAATATAATTTGAACGAGTACTTTAATTGGGTTTTGTTCCTTGCGTTTTATGGTAATTATTGGCAGGCGTGCAGAACAGGCTGAGAGATAATTCTGTTAACTGACCTGTGGATCCTTGGAGTAGAAACCTCTGTTCCTGCACAGGAAATGTGATTTACATGCTATGTTTTGGATATGTATTTTTAGTTGGTCTTAGTGTTCTATTAAGGATCTGCCCAGAGACTGTTCAAGGCTTAAATATATTCTCTAATGAGTTAATATATTACTGACTAAAATTAGATTTTTAAAAACTTGTTTTTAAAATAATTCTTAAAAATGGACCTTTTGGTATGAATAGAGGTAAGAATAGGAAGGGAGATGGGGGTTGAAGGATAATTTAGGATCCAGATTTAGTTTTGTCCTGGGAAACTGACAGTGGTTTCTAGAATATGCTTCCTTGGTTATTTTTAGTATACTGTAACCAACAAACTCTTAGTAATAATAGTAGCTACCACTTATAGAGTGCCCACTGTGCATGGCAGCATTTTGACAAGAAATCTGTAAGACCTGTATGAACCCTACTGAAGGATATAAAAGAAAACCTGAGTAAGTAAAGATCTATGCATGTTCCTTGAAGAGAAGACTTAATATTGCAGAGATGCCATTTCTACCCCGATTAATTTACAGCTTCAATGCAATCCCAGTCAGAATCCCAACAGGCTTTCTCTTAGAACTTGATTCTAAAAATCATGTGGAAGAGACATGCTCAAGAATAGCAAAATACTTTTAAGTAGGAGAGTGAGAGATGTGCCCTAGCAGATAGCAAAATATATTATAAACCATTACTAAAGCAGTATAAATTAATGGAACAGATACAGATCTATGTGTATATATAGGGACTTACTACATGATAGAAATAATGTTTCAAATCAGTGGTGATAGGAAGAATGACAACTGGAGTTGGTAATTAGCTTTCCAAATGGAAAAAAGTAAAATTAGAGCTCCACATTAGATCAAACTCAAAAATAAATCCTAGATGGATTACAGGCCTAAACCTTTTTTAAATATATAAAGTTATTAGAGGAAAAATATAGGAAAGTATGTTTATGTTTCCTTGAGAAAGAAAAAAATCTTAAGTAGGTGACAAAACACAAAACCCTATAAAAAAAGATTAATAAATTTGACTATATCAAAATATAAATTTTAATAAAATAAGACACATAATTACATTAGAAAACAAGCAATAATTGAGAAGTATTCATAATATACATAGCAAATGCTTTGTACTCCTGATACATAAAGAACTCCTAAAAATAATACAAAATATACCTAATAGTAAAAAACAAATTCATAGAAGAGGGAATAAAAATGACTCATAAGAAAATATGTTCATTAGTAATTAGAGAAATTTAAAAATAAGATAAAAATTTTCACCCATTGCGTTAGCAAAAATATTTAATGTGATAATATCTGCTATGATGAGGGGATAGGGAAAGAAGTATTGTCATAAACGGTTTGTGGACATACAATTTGGTACAGCCACTTTGGCGGGCAATTTGATGTAGTATCTGTTAAAATTTAAAATACCTGTACCTTATGACTCAGCAGTTCCCTTTCTTGTTATCTACCCTAGGAAAAACATTCTTACATGTAACACAAGCATGAGCTGCAAGAATGATTGTTGTAGCATTGTCTGTAATAGCAAAACAAGACAAAATAAAACCAAAGAACCTAAATATTCATTCATAAGGGAATGCTTAAACTCAGGAACACTATGTAGTGCTTAAGAAGAATGGGATAAACCTATGTGTACTAACAGGGAAAGATCTTCCAAATAACATTGAATAAAGAAAGCAAGTTACAGAACAGTAAATACAATATAATACTACTTATGTAAAATAAAACATTTCTGTTGTATAAACATACACATGTACACATATCTAAAAATCTGGCTAGGGACTTCCCTCGTGGTCCAGTGGGTAAGACTCCATGATCCCAATGTAGGGGGCCCGGGTTCCATCCCTTGTCGTGGGGAACTAGATCCCGCATGCATGCCACAACTAAGAGTTTGCATGCTGCAACTAAGAGTTTGTATGCCGCAACAAAGATCCTGCGTGCCGCAACTAAGACCCAGGCAGCCTAAATAAATAAATAAATAAATAAATATTTTTAAAATAATAAAAAAAAATCTGGCTAATAGGTGCACTTACCTTGGGAGGAGACTGAGCCTGGGCTTTTTCTAAAGGGAAAGTTGGAATTTTTCTAAAGTGTAGTTGGAATTTTTTAAACAGTGTATTCTTGTCTCATTTGTTTAATTTAAAATAAACTTAATTTAAAAAATTATGGTGATAGGAAATTTTGATTTAAAAAAGCATATTTGAAAACACTTCTACAGTGTGGAATCATTTTTACTTAATAAAACACTTTTTAAAAATTAACTTATTTTTGGCCGCGTCAGGTCTTAGTTGTGGCACGAGAGATCTTTTCATTGCGGCGTGTGGGCTTTTCGCTGTGGCGCCTGGGCTTCTCTCTACTTGTGGCCCGCAGGCTTCTCTCTAGTTAAGGCGCGTCGTGCAGGCTCAGTAGTTGCAGCACGCGGACTTAGTTGCCCGGAGGCATGTGGGATCTTAGTTCCCTGACCAGGGATCGAACCCGTGTCCCCTGCACTGGAAGTCGGATTCTTAACCACTGGACCACCAGGGAAGTCCCCAATAAAATACTTTTATATGTGTGTAACTAGAAGGTAGTACATAAAAACATTGAACCTCTCTGGATGGTAGAATCATGGGTAGTTTTTAATACTTGATGTATTCTATATGCTTTTATATTTTTAATGTTTTTCTTTCACAGTGAACAACACATTTTTATAACAGAAGCAATTTTCTAAAGAGAAAACAAAGAGGCCTTCTGATGAAGGTTGAAACCTCTTTTAAAAATTCACTTGAATCATGATATTTAAGTTTTTGTGAAAATTACTCTTAATCAAATCTAACATTTACTGATGTGAGTTTAAGTTTGGAGGGTGGTAGTAACCCACATATAAACATGGGCTTTCTTCTTCAGGAAGCTGTAGAATTAGACTTAATCCACTTCAGTACTTTGAAAGACATTGTTACATTTCCTCTTAATGAATTCCAGTTTCCTATCAGCAATTTTAACAGGTCAAGTGGGGGTACTTCATGGACTGTTTTTGAAAATGTGGTCACTGGAAATTCCCAGAGAGTCTTCCTTTGTTGTTTATGGTTGTATTAGAGTGTGAGATGCCTTTTTTTTTTGCAGTAGATTCTTAAAGATGGAGAATGATAATAATTTTACTTATTTTCTTAATCATAAGTTCCGTCTCCTTCAGAGAATGCATATGCTTCTAAAGACAAGTGAGAATTGTTTTTCCTCCTGACACCAACCAACTTTCTGATTCTCTGAGGACACTAGCTAGGTGTCAATTCAATTCTGACACTAACTACCCAGAGTTAGCATCAGACTCCAGAAGTTTAAGGGCTTAGTCCCACAGGACTGTCCTTACTTCAGACACCAGTCTCAAGTATCAGGTCCCCAGATTACTCACACTTCTGTCCAACTTGGCTACAAAGTCAGGGATTCCCACAACCCCTCTCCTCAGGTTCAGTAATTTGCTAGAATGACTCATAGAACTCAGGAAAGCACCTTACTTGCTGTTACCGGTTTATTGTAAAGGATACAACTCTGAAATAGGCAAAAGGAAGAGATGCATAGGGCAAGCTGTGGGGGAAGGGGCGTGGAGCTTCCATGACCTCTCCAGGTGTTTCACCCTCCCAGCACCTTGATGTGTTCACCAACCTGAAAGCTCTCTGAACCCTGTCGTTTAGGGGGTTTTTATGGAGATTTCATCACCTAAGCATGATTGATTAAATCATTGGCTATTGATGATTAACTCAGTCTCCATCCCCTCTCCTCTTCCTAGTGTTTGGGGGGTAGGGCTGAAATTTCCAAGCTTCTAATTAAGGCTTGGTCTTTCTCGCCACTAGTTCCCATCCTGAAGCTATTTAGAGGCCCAGTAAGAGTCACCTCATTAGAACAAAAGATGCTCCGATCGCCCTTGCCACTCAGGAAATCACAAGGGTTTTAGGCTCTGTGCCTGGAACCAGGGACAAAGACCAGATATCTTTCTGTGATACCATGGCAGCAAAACTCAGTCTTTGGTTAATAGGATTTGGGAGCTAAGTGTCAGCTTGGTAGAATAAAGGCAGTTTCGTGGTGGACCTTCTTTCATAATTCCATAAAGGTTGAGTAAGGCTTGATGAAGAAAGGGGAAGAACAACAAAGGCATGGAAGCCAAAGACATGGAGATAAGTGCAGAAAATTTCAATATTCTAGAAAATAAAGCACTTGATGGGAGAGAGAGGGAGATGCTAGCTTAGAGAGCTAAGTAGACAAGAGCCAAGTCCTGCAGGGCCTTGTGTGCCTTGGTAAGAATTTTGGACTTAAACTTTAGCCTTTATTTCTCAAGCTTTAGATTGTATCACAGTCACTTGGGAAGCGTGTAAAATTGCAGATTGGCCTAGGAATATGCATTTTTATAAGCATCCTTAGGTAACTCTGACACAGGAAACGCTGCTTTTGGCAATGAAGAACATAAAGGGCTTTATTCACAGAAGCAAAGTCAGAACTGCGACTTAGAGTAGATCGTTGCAGTAGCCAAGTCCTAGAACTAAACACAAGGGCCCAAACTAAGGCAATTGTGGTTGGGATAGAAAGGATGAGACAGATTAGAGAAAAATATAAAAAGTCAAGTGGTGTAGGGGCTTGATGATGGATTGTGAGAGGTGAGGCAGAAAAAGAAGCCTAAGTTGACTCTTGAAGATTTTCAGCTTGGTTGGGCTGAGTAGGTGACGGATTCCATTAACAAAGGTACAAGAAGCAAAACTTCTGTGGGAAGAAGATGAGTTCAGTTGTAGACATGTTGAGTGTGTAATCCTGTAGAACATCTAAGCAGATATGTTCCCATTAGGCAGTAGGATATCCAAGAGGACTGGCAATGAAAATTTGGAAGTAATTAGTTTGTAGGCTTTTGTTGAAACTCAGAGATGAGATCACTGAAGGAATGCCCATGGAGATAGATGCCAAGGGTAGAATCCCGGGAGCCCTCATGTTTAAGGGGTAAAAGTAGAAAATAAATATCTGACAGAGACTGAGAAGGAACAACTGGAAAGCAATTTGCGGAAGACCAGTAGAGAGTGGTATCACAGATGCCAAAAGAGAGTTTTAGGAAGGAGTGAATGGTCCAGTTCTGTCAAAGGCAGCTGAGAAATCCAATAAGACCAAGAAAAGTGCTCTGACTGGAGACCGCCAGTGACTTTGGCTAGAGTAGTTTCAGTGGAAAGGTGGGACAGAGAAACCAGATTGTAGTAGGTAGAAGAGGAAATTGATCAAGTGGAAACAGTGCATATAAAATACTCCTTTCCAGAAGTGCTGCTGTGAATGCAAGGAGAAAAAGAATGGTAGGATCAGATGAAGATACGTCTTGTTTTTGTTTTTTAAGTATGAGATAGACTTGAAAATGTTTATATGTTGAGGGAAATGAGCCAAAGTGTTGCGAGCAGGGGAAGATATAGAAGATAAAAGTGAGGGAGGGGATAATTGATGGGGTCCAAGTCTCAGGGGAAGGGGGGGCGTCCAGAACCCTGAATAAGGAGTTAGTCTGGACCAGGAAAAGAGCTACCTCATCTTCTGTGATTTAAATATCTATTTCCTCTTATGGTTGAATCTTACTATATAGGATGACATTTCTCATTCTTTTACTCCCATTAGAACTTAAAATATATCCAATTTGTGGTTTTATCAATCTGTCTGTACATAGATAAAAATTCCTACAAATAACCAATATTTAGATAATATAGTATGTCATATATAATTAGGTTAATACTAATCTGTTGCCTTGACTTCTGTACAGATTAGCAAAAACCTTTCTGAAACGTGGTAGGAAAATGTGTATTCTCTTTCTTTTTATATTCTTCCTTTCTTTTCACAGTCATTCAACACATACTGGACACCCAAAAAAATGGCAACTCATATAGGATTTGGAGAATGTTTGAATTACAGGCCTATAGCCTAAAATATAAAAGGTACTCATCATTCAGGGTTTACATTCCTTGAACTTACTAACTCTAAAAATTAATACCAAACTGTTTTTAATAGGTATCTTTTGTTATACAAGAATTCAACTTGTCACTAGAAAAAAGAATTTAATTTGGCCATTAAGAAAAAAATTGTCATTAATGATAACTTGGTAGACTTCCAGCTTGAAGAATGTTTATTAAAAAGCAAGTATTGTAAAGTTCTATGTGAGAATAGAATGCTACATTGAGTATATTATGAGGGGGGAAAAAGTCCTGGCTTGTTCAGTCTCTAGCATCTTAAGGGCAGTTATAAATCCTTGATGATTCAAATTTGTTGTATTCATTTGATGGTGATGATAGTAGGAGGAAAGAAAAATGGCATGGCAAGATAGATTTACTAGAAAAAAAGCAAAGAACTTTTTAAAGAATTTTGGTGGGACTTCCCTGGTGGCACAGTGGTTGAGAATCCGCCTGCCAATGCAGGGGACACGGGTTTGCGCCCTGGTCCGGGAGGATCCCACATGCCGTGGAGCAGCTAGGCCCGTGCGCCACAACTACTGCGCCTGCACTCTAGAGCCCGCGAGCCACAACTGCTGAGCCTGCGTGCTGCAACTACTGAAGCCCGCGCGCCTGGAGCCCATGCTCCGCAACAAGAGAAGCCACTGCAATGAGAAGCCCACGCGCTGCAACCAAGAGTAGCCCCCGCTCGCCGCAACTAGAGAAAGCCCGCACACAGCAACAAAGACCCAACACAGCCAAAAATAAATAATGGATAAATGAATAAATTTATTAAAAAAAAAAAAAGAATTTTGGTAAGTGTGCCACATTACTTTCCAGAAAAGTATATTAGTTTGTACTTCTACCAGTAACGACAGTGAGTGTGCCCCAAACATCAGTTTCCAAAAATTAAAAATTATATTCTCATTTTAGGAAAAGTTAAGAAACTTGTCATTGTATAGCTATTCAGGTGACAAAGTTGATAGCTGTGTACCAACCTATTGTATGTCCCAGAATCCTCTAGCCATTGAATTCGATAACCAAACTACTTCCTATACATCTTAAGGAGCCAATTTTGCAGTCTGTTTCCCAATGGATATGTTTAATGTTTTTTTTTCTCCTTGAAGCCTTTAAAAGTTTGAGTTCATTTTATAGTTTTTAGGGAATTTTCAAGTTCTAATTTCATCTCCCAGGTGTACTTTACATAATTATTTTGTTATTAACAAAAAATTGGGAAAGTGGCTGCTACAGATGGTTTACAATTCCCTAATTCCATTTAATATAAGGATTTTATTTCTGTTTTTCATTTAAAAGCCATCCTACTATTTTTTGGTGGCCAGTTGACAAACTTATAGCTACTGTAGCTAAAGTTTGGGATATCTTCAGCACTTCACATATGTGTAGATGTTGGCAGTGTATTATTAAATTCTGGTTTCTAGTCTTTAGGGTTTTTTTGGTTTTTTAAAAATCTTTAGCCATTAAACACTTTGTTCATCTTACATTCCATTTGTGATAATTGTTTATACATTTGTATTTGAAGACATTAATCACAACCTGGAATATAAAATAGGCACATAGATACTACTCTATTTTTTAGACCCCCTATACCTAGTGTGAAATATACTCGAATGCAATATGTTCACTTTTAGTTTCATATAAATATTTTTGTGAAAAGAAGGAATTGAGCTATAGATGAATTGTTGTGGGATATGCTGTTTGGTCCTGTGGGCTCAAGGCTTATAAAAAGACCCCTTCTGTGTTTCCATACAAATTTTAGAATTATTTGTTCTAGTTCTGTGAAAAATGCCATTGGTAGTTTGATAGGGATTGTGTTGAACCTGTACATTGCCTGGGGTAGTATGGCCATTTAAACAATATTAATTCTTCCAATTCATGAACACAGTATATCTTACTACCATACTATTCAAGGTAATCTACAGATTTAGTGCAATCCCTATCAAAATACCAGTGGGCATTTTTAACAGATCTAGAACAAATAATTATAAAATCTGTATGAAGACACAGACCAGGAATAACCAAAACAATCTTGAGAAAGAAGAACAAACCTGGAAGTATCATGCTCCCTGATTTAAAACTATACTATACAGCTACAGTAATCAAAAACAGACACAGATCAATGGAACAGAATAGCGAGCCCAGAAATGAACCCACACTTACACGGGCAATTAATCTACAACAAAGGAGACAAGAATATACAATGGGGAGAAGACAGCCTTTTCAATAAATGGTATTGGGAAAAAACAGCTACGTGCAAAATAATCAAACTGGACTACTCATACCATGCACAAAAATAAATTCAAAATGGATTAAAGATTTAAATATAGGACCTGAAACCATAAAACTTCGAGAAGAAAACATAGGCCTACTCTCTTTGACATTGGTCTTGGTAATATTTTTTTTTGGATATGTCTCCTCGGGAAGGGGAAAACAAAGCAAAAATAAACAAATGGGACTACATCAAACTAAAAAGCTTTTGCACAGTGAAGGAAGCTATCAACAAAATAAAAAGGCCACCTACTGAATGGGAGAAGATATTTGCAAATGATATATCTGATAAGGGGTTAATATCTAAAATATACAAGAGCTCATACAACTCAATGTCAAAAAACCCAAACAACTGGATTAAAAAAAATGGGCAGATCTGAATAGACATTTTTCCGAAGAAGACATACAGATGTCCAACAGGCACATGAAAGATGCTCAACATTACTAATCATCAAGGAAATGCAAATCAAAATCACAATGAGATATCACCTCACACCTGTCAGAATGGCTGTTATCAAAAAGACAACACTTAACAGTTGTTGGCAAGGCTGTGGAGAAAAGGGAACCCTTGTGCATTGTTGGTGGGAATGTAAATTGGTGCAGCCACTGTGGAAAACAGTATGAAGATTCCTCAGAAAATTAAAAATAGAACTACCATAGGATCCAGCAATTCCACTCCTGGGTATTTATCCGAAGAAAACAAAAACACTAATTCAAAAAGATACATGCACCACCGTGTTCATTGCAGCATTATTTACAGTAGCCAAGATACGGAAGCAACCCATCAATAGATGAATGGATAAAGAAGATGTGGAATATATATACAATGGAATATTTCTCAACCATAAAAAATAATGAAATCTTGCCATTTGCTACAACATGGGTGGACCTAGAGAGTATTATGCTAAGTGAAATAAGTCAGACAGAAAGACAAATACTGTATGGTTTCACTTACATGTGGAATCTAAAAAACAAACAAATGAACAAACATAACAAAACAGTTATAGATACAGAGAACAAAAAGGTTGTTACCAGAGGAGAGGGGGATGGGGGAAGAAAGAAGTAGGTGAGGAATAGGTGAGGGAGATTAAGAGGTGCAAACTTCCAGTTGCAAAATAAATGAGTCACAGGTATGAAATGTACAGTGTGGGGAATATAGTCAATAACTAAGTAATATCTTTGTATGGTGACATAGCATAGACTCAACATGGTGATCATTTTGAAATGTATAGAAAAAAGTCACTATCTTGTATAACAGGAACTAACATAGTGTCGTAGATCAACTCTACTTCAAAAACATACAAACAAACTCACAGGAAAAGAGGTAAGATTTGTGGTTACCAGAGGCGGAGAGTGGGGAGAAGGGGAATTGGATGAAAGCAGTCAAAAGGTACCACAAACTTCCAGTTATAAGTTAAATAAGTACTAGGGATGTAATGTACAACATGATAAATATAATTAACACTGCTGTATGTTACATATGAAAGTTGTTAAGAGAGTAAAGCCTAGGAGTTCTCATCACACAAAAATTTCTTTTTCTATTTCCTTAATTTTGTATCTATATGAGATGGTGGATGTTTACTGAACTTATTGTGAAACTGTTTCATGATGTATGTAAGTCAAATCATCATGCTGTACACCTTAAACTTATACAGTGCTGTATGTATATGTGAATAAAACTGGAAGAAAAAAAAAAAAGACCTCTGAACTGAATCCTCGGGTCTAGCCCTAGCTCTGTCACTAGTTAGCTTTGTAACCTTGAGCATATCACTTATCTCTGTGTTTTCATAAAATGTCCTACACAAAGAATATAATTTATATCAAAGTATTGTTCAAGTATGAGGTAATATTACTAGGGAAAAGAAAAAAAACTTGGCATTTGAGATTTGGGATGGTAGGGAAATAACTTCCTTGATTAAATTCAGTGTGTACTGTTAGAGAAGGCAGCACAGAGAAAATTGGTCAGAATTCATTCTACCGGAGCCAGGCAGGTAGCATGAACATGTGAATTGGGACTATCTAAGACTTAGGGAATAGATGAAGTCTGTAACAAATCTCTGTGTGTCTCTTGTTTAAAAATTCAGATTAATAAAAAAAATACCATGGGGGCTATACTGAACAATTCTGTAGGCAGGATTCTTCCTGCAAGTCCTGGTTTTCAACCTCTGGTTTAAAGGAAAGAATGCTGGACCAGAAATGGAATTCCTAGGTCTGCCATTAACTAGCTGGACAATCTTGGGCAGGTCGTTAGATCTCCCTCAGCTTTAGTTCCCTCATCTGTGTAAGTTGAACTAAATCCATCTGTAACAACCCTTCCAGTTTCTGAGAATTACTTTCTTTTATGTTAAGATGCTTATATTCTGATGGCAGCAAACTAATTCACCTGAGTGTATTTTCTATCTCACTATTACCCCTCCTAGGCAGTTGCTGTGTCTTACTTCTGTTTTTAGCCTAATAAGGGTTAAGACACAGATCCAAGGAAGCCAAACAATTCTGTGATACTTTGCGGAATTATCTTAGGTTTATTTATTAGATCGGCTTGGCTCGAGAAACTAACTATGGCTGATGTAAAACTTACTAAGGAGAAACCAGGAAAGAAAATGTAATGTGTAAAATGATTTTCTGTCTTTTAAAATTCAGGAAAAGAAACTTCCTCTGAGAATATTACTCCTTTGTAAGTATTAATTACTCCTCACAAAATCCCAGGCAAGGAGGAGGATAGTATTAGCTCCATTTTATAGTTTAGAAATGGGAAGTATCTTAACATTATGAGCTAAGTGGGCTGAGTTAATAGCAAAATCATGGACTCCAGGGTGAAGCCTGGATTCCATTTAACCTCCTTACGGTATTCAACCTGCTGCCTCCACCCAGTCAGAATACACAAGTACACTCTCCTCACGTTTCCATATGTCCACATCTTTTCTGTGTGTCAAGGTCCAGTTTAAACACCCCTCCTCTACAAAGCCCTCCCTAATGCTTGAGCAGAAAGTAAGCTTTCCTTTCTACCTTGTAATTATTTTTTCCTTCTAGTACTGAAGACTACTTAAGAGTGCAATCCACATTTGATTCATCCTTATGTACCATTCAGCAGAGTGTCCCATGTAATAGGCACTCAATGATGTTTGATGGCCAGCTGGTGAGATAGATAATGGACAGATAGATGAATGAATGAATGACTAGAGGACTTTTTTTTTTTTTAAAGAAATTCACGTTCTTTTGTTTATTTATTTATTTATTTATGACTGTGTTGAGTCTTCGCTTCTGTGCGAGGGCTTTCTCTAGTTGCGGCAAGTGGGGACCACTCTTCATCGCGGTGTGCGGGCGTCTCTCCATCGCGGCCTCTCTTGTTGCGGAGCACAGGCTCCAGACGCGCAGGCTCAGTAATTGTGGCTCACGGGCCCAGTTGCTCCGTGGCATGTGGGATCTTCCCAGACCAGGGCTCGAACCCGTGTGCCCTGCATTGGCAGGCAGACTCTCAACCACTGCGCCACCAGGGAAGCCCTAGAAGACTTTTTTAAAAAAATTTATTTAATTTATTTATTTTTGGCTGTGTTGGGTCTTCGTTGCTGGGCGTGGGCTTTCTCTAGTTGCAGCGAGCAGGGGCTACTCTTCGTTGCGGTGCGCAAGCCTCATTGCGGTGGCTTCTCCCGTTGCGGAGCACGGGCTCTAGGCGCACGGGCTTCAGTAGTTGTGGCACACGGGCTTAGTTGCTCCGCGGCATGTGGGATCTTCCCGGACCAGGGATCGAACCCGTGTCCCCTGCATTGGCAGGCAGATTCTTAACCACTGTGCCACCAGGAAAGCCCTAGAAGTCTTTTTTTTTTCCTAGCAGCATGTGCGTAACTATATTAAGTGTGGCCTTGTACTTGGTTTGCTTTTTTTTTTTTTTTTTTGATTCTTAACAAATTATTTTATAACATTAAGTTTTTAAAAACAGCCTTCGTCTTTCTAACATTCTAATTCTCTTACATCTTTAGGTTTCAAAATTTAGAATTCCAACATTATATTTATGGCATTGCTTTTACCAGCTTAATTTTCATGAGCCTTGGCTGGGACTTGGAAACAATGCATCTTGTTTTGATGACTTTCTGATGGGCCAGAGGCCTCAAATGGATGTCACATGCTGTTTGAGCAGATCTAACAAAGAAAAAGACACAGTTGATCCCTCTTTGTTTCAAGGAACCTCCCTCTCTCCCCCTCCGTCCTTCCCTCCCCCCGCCCCCCCCCCCCACGTTAGGTTTATTTTGATTCTGGAAATATTCTCGAGCTTTAAGGATAAGTTATAGTTTCCTTTCTTATATCTACTTAATCACAGTAACATCTAGTAGATACTCAATTAATATTGGAGTGAATGAAAAAATGAACAGCAGAAAGCATTGTAGCAAAGTGGAAATAGCATGAGCCTCTGAGTAAGAAAAACCTAGTTTGAATACTGATTCTATCTCTTATTTTCATCTTGGATAAATTACTTGACTGAGTCCCTGTACTCTTATCTGTAATATGGAGATGATAATACTTAAGATTTTTGATACTCTTGTTTTAAAATATTTGTCAACATACATTCTGATTTTTTGTTTGGAAAATATGGTCATCATATTTTAGTTCTTAGACTTTTCACCATGGAATTTTAAAACGATATACTCCTGGACACATTTTAAAAAATAAAATGTACAGACATGAGATTTAGAGGAAATTAATGTAATTTAGTCACCAATTTGTATAATTATGAAAAATAAGAACACCAAATGCGATGTTTTTAAAGATTTCCTATGATTCACATCAGAAAATCAGCGAGTCTTGAACCAGACTTTTTCAGTTGTTCACTTGCTGCTTTGAGCTTATTTTTCTGCCTATTCATAATTTATGTAGCTTATGCCTATTCTTAATTATGTAGATAATTAATAATTTGAGATCATGAGTATCATACTGCACCATTAGAGTTTACTAGTTACAATCATAGTGTAATGTATTTAGTAGGATATGGCTAGATTTTTATCTCATATTTTCCATATGCCTTCACTGATACTTATGACTAGTAATGCATTATTTAATATGGAATATCTACTATAGTAGAAATCTGGAAGAAATTTTAAATACTGCCATACTACCAAACAGGTAGTATGGTAGTATTTGCCACCCAGATTCTCTTGATCTTCTCATTGTTTTCATACATTTCTCCAATTGCTTTTAAAATATCTTCATTCATTGATTTATTAGTTCTAAAAATATATATTGAACACTACTATGTGTCACATTACTGTGCTAGGCAATAAGCACATACTGTTCTAGGCAATTATGTATATATTGATGAATAAAGCAGACATAGTTCCTTCTCTCATGAAGCTTATTCTATATAGTAGTGAAGAAAGAATTAAGCATGTACACAAATTTGTAATTAAAAATTGTGATGGTTCTCTGACTGAAACAACAGGGAGCAGTGCTTAAATTGGAGATTAGGAAAGGCCTCCCTGAAGAAGTCATACTTAGTGAGGAGGGGCCTGCCATAAGAAAATAAGGAAAAGAGTAGTGTAAGCAAAGAGAATAGCGTGTTCAAAGGCCCTGAGGTGGAGAGAGCCTGGCATATTTGAGAATTCGAAGGAAGGCCAGTGTTTCTAGATCAACGTGCTGTGAGACAGAATAAAAAAAACTAGAGAAGTAGGCAGGGGCCCTCCTTCTGTGCTCCATATCACCATGTTAAGAGAGCACTATCTCTAGTTGTTCCTATACCCACCTAACCTTATGTAAATATTATTAAACTTTTTTGCTGGGGGAGGGAGCTTTGGCTTTTCTTTTTTTAATGTAGGCTCTAGGCATAGGAATACACACTGATTTTTATTGTTGCTATTGTATTGTTTCTTGGATGGGAGCCAAGTCTTCATGCTAATGTTGTACTGTGCCGTTATGTCCAGTGGGTACTAATAGTCACCAATTCCTTTTGTGAGATGCTAAAACAAGCGTAAATCTCTAAACTCTCAGTTTTCTAGAATCAGAGCCGGAATTAGTCTAAAACAAACATGTACATAATTCAAAAGAAATTGTTTTATCCTTCTATCACTTTGAAAACCAGAAAGCAAGCATGTCTAATGGACCACTGCTTTTCATCACTGTTTTTCTGTTTTTAAAAAATGAATCAGACTTATTAAAAGATTTGGCTGAAATAAGAGTCTACCTATGTTTTACTAAGGTATTCATTTCAATGTGCTATAATTTAACTACCTGTTGTTGGATATTTGAGTTGCAATGTGTATAATTCTATGGGGAGTATTTTGTGCATAAATCTTTAAAAAAATGTTTTTATTGGAGTATAGTTGATTTACAATGTTGTGTTACTTTCTGCTTTATAGCGAAGTGAATCAGTTATACATGTACGTATATCCACTCTTTTTTAGATTCTTTTCCCATATATGTCATTACAGAGTATTGAGTAGAGTTCCCTGTGCTATACAGTAGGTCCTTATTACTTATCTATTTTATATATAGTAGTGTGTATATGTCAATCCCAATCTCCCAATTTATCCCTCCCCCACTTCCCCCCAGTAACCATAAGATTGTTTTCTACATCTGTGACTTTATTTGTTTTTTTTATTTTTTATTTTTTTACGTAAATCTTTATATACATCTCAGATTATTTCTTTAAGATAAATTCTGGAATTTCCTCAGTCGAAGATAATGAACATCTTCAAGATTTTTTTGATACAATATCAGATTACTTTTCAGAAAAATTTGACCATTTTATACTCAACAGCCATTGGCATGTGAGATTTCCTCTTTCTCTTTTCCTTAATAGCTTTGGAAACATTTATAGTCTCTTATCTTTGCCAGTCTGAAGGATGAAAATTGTATCTTGTTTTATTTTGCATTTTTGATTAACTAATGAAGTAGGACATGTTTATGTTCTGATTTTTTTTAAAAAATCAAATGCATCAGAAAGCACTAATGTAGATAAGATAATATACGTTTATTCCACATGGGTATAAAAAGGATTTGCTTACAAATGGCTGCAAGAGAGTATATTTTCAAATCTTATTATCTTCAGAGACTAGATGTAAACTTTCAAGCTCTAGCCAGTGTTCAATAGGATATTAACATTGTGAATCCAGTGTCCCAGAACATAAATTTGACAGTTCTCTGAAAACACTGGAACACAGATGGAAAATTCAACAGCCCTTCTTCATTGACTTGCTTATGATCTACCAATGAGCAAAATGCAACAAGACTGCCAGCTGCTCTGCATCTGCAAACATTTGTGCAGAACTAATTTTAATAGCAGATGATGGAAATTAAAAAAAAAATGCAGCCTCCCCTCTGAGAAAGTCAGACCTATCCCGTGACTTCTCAGATGCCCCATAACCTTGTTAGCCAGAGTTTCATTCCTAAAATTCCATATATTACTTCCCTTCCTTCTCATGTGAGAAGTTTTAGAAATGCTTAAGGGAATCTCACAACTTCAGAAAGTCTTGATACTCCTTTAGTTGCCACCCTATGATGTTGTCATATTTAGAAGACTCTGTGTACAATTAGAGTTCACCCATGAAAGATTCTATTTTGACCTTTGAAGATACCCAGACTTCATTTGTCTTATATCCATTGTAAGAAAGCCTGCTTCTTCATATTGTATTGAGGTAAAAATTACAGGTGATGAAAAGAAACTTTAAAACTATTTTTTTAATCAAATGGATGATGAAGGAGTGGTAATTCCAGTAGGAATTTGATGAATCAGTGTCTGAATGATGCCACGTACAGGTTTTGGGTTTATTGTATCAGTATTTCAGGTCTCCAGAGGAACTCACACAGGCCCAGATGGGTGCCTCTGTGACACTTGTCAGTATCTTCATTCAAATGTCAGAGTTTAGTCAAATCTGGTTTTTTTTTCTTGGACTTGCTTACTGCTGAAAGACTAAGTAAATTCTTTCATTATTATTATTTGATTTTTAAGTTTACTTTTTAATTTAATTTTTTAAACTAGATAATGTATTCACAAGATTCAGAATTCAAGAAGTTATGAAATGGTATATAGTGAAGAGTCTTCCTACTTTTGTCCCCCAGCCATTCACTCCTCTTCTTCACATACAACTAGTGTTATTAATTTTCTGTGTCTCTAGAAGTACTCTATGTATAGACAAGCAAGTGTGTGTGTGTGCGCGCGTGCCTTTCCCCTTTTTTATACTAATGGTACCATACCATCTACAATATTCTGTACCTTGCTTTTTTTCACTTAGTCTAGCTTAGAAATACTCCATATTAGCACATAAAAAGCTCCCTTGTTTTTATTATTTTTAGATAGGATTCCATTGCATAGATGTACTTTAATTTCCAGTCTCCAGGCTTTTGTTTTTATAATAAATGCTGCAATGAATAACATTAGAAAAATGTCATTTCACATAATTATAATAAATTTCTAGAAATCATGTTGCTGGGCCAAAGGGAAGGTATAGTTTTATTTTCAACAGGTATAAAGCTAGAATGTGACCCAAGGGTTCAACCTTAAAAACCAAACCTGGAAAGAAACAGAGGTCATAGTTAACTGACCAGAGATTCTGATCTGTATCACTAAATGAGATAGCTTTGAAATATTTTTCTTTATGTAAGTAAAAAAGGCAATGAAAATACTAAATGATTACTTTCAGTAATGATTACTTTTCAGTGGTGGCCAAAAACTCTAATTCAGCACTTTAAATTACTTCCTTATTACCACAGATAGTTCAAGGCAATTACATAATTCTAAGAAAGTTCACTTATTCAACTTGCTACCATCCTAAATACTGCTTTGCAGTTTAAAAAAAATTAATGATCGACATTTTAAATAGCATCATGGTTTTAAACTCATTCACAATACACTAGGTATAAACATTTATTGAGTTCCTAGTCTTTGAAGACATTGTCCTTGCCCTCAATATAGTAATATAAACTATATTAGTAGTTTATAATCTGGGCAAAAATTCAGAAAGGATTCTTTTCATTCTTTAATGTTACATATCATGATCTGTACTTTATCTATTTCTTTATTTTCCCGTCAATAAATGGGACACATGGCTGGCATCTTTTCATGTGCTTATTTGCAGTCTGTATCTTTTCTTGGTGAAGGGTCTGTTCAAATATTTTGCCTATTTTTTATTAAGATATTTGTCTTTATATATTGTGTTTACAAGCACTTTGTCAGACATATTTCGCATATATTTCTCCCCAGTCTGTAGATTACTTTTTGTTTTCTTAAGTGTGTCTTTCAAAGAGCATAAGGTTTTACAAGCTTTTTCTTTTACGGTTAGTGCTTTTTGTGTAGTTAAGAAATCTTTGCCTAACCCAGTGCTGCAAAGATTTTCTCCTATATATTCTTGTAGAAGTTACACCTATGTTTTGGTAACCATGTATAGTTGTCACAACTTGCTTTCCCAGTTGAGGAAATTAGGCTCAGAGAAGTTAAAACAATTTGCCCAAGGTCATTTAGTCATTAGTTGTCATTATGTCTAATTCTAAATTCTGTGTTTTTCTCGCTCTACAAGTTTGTGCATATTATGTGAGAATATGTATATAGGAAGATCATAAATCATGCTGGTCTGATATATCCTAAGGGTAATCATTTAGTTTGTCAGTTCCCAAGACCTTGCCTTCTCTCATTTCCTGCTGGGATCTACCATTTGTTTAGCACATCAATCAGAGGGCAAGCAAGGGAGAAATTGTTAAATTTACTAATCAAATGTTATTTTCTTAGTGTCTCATAAAAGATATTGTCTAACTACTTAGATTCAGTCCAAATTTTGATTTATGGACCACAGTATTAATAATGTAAGAATGCATATTGAATAGTCAGCCAACAAATATTTATTGAGTGCTTATTATAAATGCCAGGCATTATGTGTAGCTGCTGGGTATATAGAATGAATGAATTAGGTACACTTGATCTTTTTCCTCATGAAACTTATAGTCTAGAGCAGCAGTCCCCCATCTTTTTGGCACCAGGGACGAGTTTCGTGGAAGACAGTTTTTCCACGGATGGGGTGTGGGGGGCTGGTTCAGGTGGTAATGGGGAGCAGCAGATAAAGCTTCTCTTGCTCGCCCCGCGGCTCACCTCCTGCTGTGCGGCGGGTTCCTAACAGGCCGAGGACGCTACCACAGCCTGGGGGTTGGGGACCCCTGGAAAGGAGTAGCTTTCAAATTCTTATGACTGAGATTCACAGTAATAAATACATTTTACATTATGACCTGGTATGCTTGTGTAGGTGTTCTTGTATACATATCTAAAACAAGTTTCATGAAACAGTTCTTCCTTTTCCTTCATGCAGTGTACTCTGATATTTTCTATTCTAGTTAGTTTAAAAAAAAAAAAAGTATGTTGCTACAAACCACTAAATTGATTTCATAAGCTGCTCATGGGTCTCTCAGCCTGCAGTTTGAAAAAAAAATGAATAGAAGCTGGTTTATTACTGTGTTTTGGGAAGACTTACAGACTGTGGTTTGTTGCCAAGGGGCTTGCTGGGAGAACATGAATATAGTGTTTGCTTCTTGAGATTCCCAGCTGCCCTTTGGTCAAGTGGGACAGTAAGTATAACTATACTTTCCCCCTAAACACACCAAAACTTACAAAATTTCAAAGCAAGTGCTTACTTCCTTTGTAAGATTCTGTAGTGCTGGAAATGACAATGCTTCTCTACTTGTTCACAAAATTATGAGACCCATTATAGATTTAGGAATAGGTGGGAAATAACTAGCTAAGGAAATTTGTCACTCAAACTCTAATGCTAAAACATACACAGAAACCTGAAAAGCTGTTTCAGTAAGAAAATTAAAAAGTTTCTTTCTTCATTGATTGTTTGGAATTGAGGAAACTGGGTATCCTGAGTGGTATTACTTGGCTGGATGTAAATTATGAACAGTCCTCAGAGAAGGGAGTTTTATAGACCCTAACCACAAGTGACCTTTTTATCAAAATATAAAACTGTTTCTTATCTTTTAAGCAGACAATTCAGAACTTCAGAACATGAGAGGGGTCTATCTATTTATCTCAGTTTGCAGTTATTTGAGGATTAGAGAAGAAAGGATGTTGCTTCAGAAATTTGAAATTAGAGACTTTTAATCAGAGGAAGTTTTATTCTGTGACATTTTTTAGTCTGATTTCTACTCAAAATGGACCTAAAAGTTGAGTTTTTGGTAGTGGAGATTTTTGTTTTTTAACTCCCAATGGGAGTGTAACACTATAGCAGGGTGCTTTTTTACTTTGAATCTTTCTAACCATCTTCCTTTGACAAATCCACATGAGCTAATTAACATTGATTTGAGGACTTACAGAAAATATGGTCCAGATTTAAAGTTTCTGGAGGGTGTAAGTTTCCATTGCATTTCCTGATGGGCTGGTCCCCTTTCTAATGGAATTATTTTATTGTGGCAAAGGGGTGATAGTAAATTATTGTATTTTAAACAATAATTTTCTAAGATGCACGTGGTTTAAATACCAACCAAGAATACCAGTGTTCTCATACAAATATTTGTTCTCCATCTAGACAGTGGGAATAGTGAGAATAACAAAATGGGCTTAGGACAGTTCCCAAGTCTAAGGCTTCTTAGGTTTTTGTTTGTTTTGTTTTGTTTCTCCAGTTAGAAGAAACTAGTGTATTTAGAAAGAAATTCCTTGGTTATGAGAAACAGAGACCATCATCTTTAGAGGATATGTTAACATGAGAACTAAGATCTTTCTCTACGTGGAATGAACATTTTCCTTCAGAGAAGTTATCCTCCTGGGAGGGGATTTTCTGCTGGAATATCCCTATTTCTGACAATCCTGACCAGGCTCAGACAACTCTGGCTGTCAGAACCTGACTGATGTCTGTGAGACATGGCACTCTTCACTTTGCTTTGCTCAGGGTCCCTGCATGGGCCTGGAGTTCTTCCTTGTGCTGACTGATGTCCCATACAAGAAGTCCATGCATAAGCTCCAGTTTTTCTCTAGGATCAGGATAGTGGCTATCATAAATTCCTGTGCTTTAGTATCTATCCCTGCTTCTCACGTAAAGAGCTCTGGTTTCAGCTGGCCCTGGGCTCTGTGCAGAGATTGACATGGACTTTGATTTCTACACGGGATCTTCCTGCACTTTGCCTCTGTTCTTGAGAAAAAGCCACTCTCAAAAACAAGTCATCCTTTTCTGCAAGTTTCTTTTCAGAGGAACTTCCTTCTGTGGCAGTAATCAGCGGGTCTTGTTCACAAGGGTCTCTAACGCCCTGGTCTAGGCAGGGTAACTCTTCCCTTGTGAGTTCTCCAATCCTGCATTCGTCCTTGATATTCTCCTCCTTTGAGTCTCTAGTCTAGTATCCTTGCTTCTGTCAGTTGGTGCAAAATCCTTGTCCTGGCTCTTCCCTTTGGCCTGAAGCTTAGGGACCCAAGGTGTTTCCCTTTGGCCTCCATAAGGACACACAGCACCTGGAAAGCTGCCATGGCCCCATTGGAAATACTCTGGAGATGGGACTCTGAGACCTTAGAAGCCAACCCAACTGAATTAAGGAGCACTGCAAGGGGACAGCCCTGTGACTGGTACTGGAGCCCTACCTCAAATTTGAGCTTTGACTCGCCAGCAATCTCCTCTTTAAAGCATGGTTGGCTTGGATTTGGGGCAACCAGCATTCTTGGTTGTAGGAGACACTGCTTTGTTGCTGGAGCCCATAGATTACTTCAGCTTTTGGGAGTTTCTCACAATGGCTCTTATGATGTCTTCCAATTGTGGTTTAGGAGATAAGACCCCCTTGGTATTGACCATCGCCCTGGAATCTCTGGCCCTTGAAGCAATTTCTGAATTGATCTCTAAAATCCTTTTCCTAAAGTGGAAACTAACCTTAGAGAAGTGCCCTCTTTTATGGGTTCTTCTCTCCAGGTTCTCTTGCTCCTCTCACTCTGGGGCATTGCTGTTTTATGTCTGGAATCTCTTGAGACACTTCCATTCTCATCTCTTTGCTCGTTTCCTTACGTTGCTCAACTTGTAGTCAGCTCTGCGCTATTAGCCCTCCACAAAGTCCAAAGTCCCACTTTTCCAGATTACTTTTTATGATGCAGGATGAGAGAGGCTGAAAAGTCCGTCTTTTTTTCTCCTCACTGAGGGGAGTGGGGAGGATTTCACAGGCCCATGACCAGTATTTGATAGGGATCCTTCTCGGAATTCTCTGGTGGAAACTGAATTTTATGTGATCACTTTGTCTCTGACCTGCGTGAGTTTTCCCCAAGGAGCTTGGCAATCTCACTATGGTGTCAGCCTCTGAAATATAGGTGACTAAGGAGAAAAAGACTAGGACAGATTTTGTAATTGGGCTTCTCTCACCTTTAAATAGCTTTATGAATTCAAGGATCTTGAGGGGTAGGCCCTACCTCTGCCATACCCAAAGCTGAATGTGATTTTTTTTAGCGCATGTTGAGCGTTTGGATCAGGAAAGGAGAGCTCTGGAATGGTATTCAAGTGAGGTTCCCCTTGGATAGTTTGAACTGTTGGTGTAACTATTTCTCCAGAGAGAATCTCTTTGAAAGATTATAACCTGAGGTTTACAACCTTTCAGCTCCTTCTGGGCAGCTTCTCTCATCATAGTCCAGTTTATCAATTGAAATGCAAAAATGACCTTTCTGCCATGTGAAGAGATCTTGTGGTCAGAATTTATATAGGAAATTAATTACAAATACAAAACCATCACTCACTTTACTCCCAGTTCAGCCTGTTAGTTTTTAATTTTAGGTATCTCTAGCCTTCCTTGCTGATCAGCCTAGATTCCTCCTCCAGGACTAGAGCTAAATCTTTTAGTTCTCTTATTTATTGCAGAAGGAATCAAGCTCTTTACTTACTGGAAAATAGGCCTAATCCTCGGTTCTCAGTAAAAAACTGTTCTTTTCACAATCGTCTGAAACCTGACTTGGTAATGTCTCATGATTCTATCTCAGTAACAGCAATCTTTCTTTCCTGGCACACATCCCCCGACAATTGTCCAAGGGAGGCTTTTCTCTCCTTTCTTACTCAGTGTCTTCTTCAGATTCCTCTTGTTTCCTGAATTCTCCTACTTTCTCTAAAATAGCCTTCTCTTTGCTCTTCAAACCTGTGTTCCCCAAAGGAATAAAGAGCTTCACCTCTCTGCACACTCTACAGAAGCATGCAGTGGTCATATTACACGGCATACACATTAGCATCTCTAAAACCTAATTCACTTTCATAGCCCAGGTTCCAAATCAAGCTACACAAAAAAGTTTTAAAGGTGTTTGTGTTTGTGTGTGTGTGTGTGTGTGTGTGGGAGGGGGGGGAGTTGGGGGTGATTAATGGTTGTGTTTAAACCACAGATAGCTCTCATACATTGGTCTGAGGCGGGAAATAAAGAATTAGAATTCTAAGGCGTTAAAGGCCATAAGACAATATGTAGAATGATTTACAAATAAATGGGGTCAACAAGAATTGTATGCTTTCAGCAGATGTGGAGTTAAGCTTTCTGTACCTCCTTGTTTTGCTAGCTTACTCTCAGCTCATGAAGTTGACAGAATTGTTTTTTTTTTTTAACTCCTACACAGAACAGGAGGGAAGTAAGCAGCTAGCTAGATAATAGCAGAAGCCTAACCGAAAATGGAAAATAATAGAATATTTGGTTTGCCTAAATTGAGACAAACCCGTCTCTCTGTAGATTACATATCAATTTTGAGCCACTTAATTATCAACTAGAGACATAAATCCAAAAGTTTTCTGTTTTTTTTTGTATCTTGAGATTCCAGATCTTGAAGTTCTGAGTTGCAGCAGCTATTTTTTAAAATTAATTAATTAATTTATTTATTTATTTTTGGCTGTGTTGGGTCTTTGTTGCTGTGCATGGGCTTTCTCTAGTTGCGGCGAGCAGGGGCTACTCTGCGTTGCAGTGCGCAGGCTTCTCATTGCAGTGGCTTCTCTTGTTGCGGAGCACGGGCTCTAGGCGTGCAGGCTTCAGTAGTTGTGGCATGTGGGCTCAGTAGTTGTGGCTCGCGGCCTCTAGAGCTCAGGCTCAGTAGTTGTGGCTCACGGGCTTAGTCGCTCTGGGGCATGTGCGATCTTCCTGGACCAGGGCTCGAACCCGTGTCCCCTGCATTGGCAGGCGGATTCTTAACCACTGTGCCACCAGGGAAGTCCATGCAGCAGCTATTTTACTCTCATTCTTTTTGTGGGCTTTCAGCGCAGGTTGAGCATCTACCACCAGCTTCTTTGCTTTTCTCTGTGTTTATGGACTTATTACTCGTTTATTAATTTGTTCTTACTTCTGTGGATGATTACTTTTCAGAATCCATCATGGTACCTAGCTTAGTTACCTTATATACGCATTCATTAAATACAGGTGGTGCCCCTTTATGTAAGTTGAATAACCTGTGCATATGAATAACTGCTTTTATATCTCACTGGCCACTTTTCATTACTCACTACTTTCCTTTTGTTGGTTTCGCTATCAGGAGTTAGTTTTGGAGTGATACGATTCCATCATTCTGGTTCTAAAGCAGTGATATACGTGCTATCTACAGATGCAAATACTTTAGTCCAGTGGCTCTCAAACTTTAACTTATAGTTAATATATTTAATGTACATCAGAATCACTTGGAGGGCTTGTTAAAAATACATTTCTAGGCCCTAACCCCAGATTTCCTAATTTGATAGATCTAGAATGGAGCCTAAGAATTTGCATTTCTAACCAGTTCATAAGTGAGGCCGCGGCTGGTGGTCTGGGCACCGTACTTTGAGAATCACTGCTTCTTCCAAAATAGGAATTTTTCTCCTATTTCAGAAACATGCCCTTGTAGGACAGATGGTTATATCAGAAAAAGAGAAGAGAAAAGAAACCAAACCTCATGGAGATCATGGGATTTGGTGGGCTTTTTAAAAAATATTTTCAGATTATCTCTGTGTGAGGGTGCGAATTTGCTGGTACAAGTAATGTGGCATTTGTTTAGGATCTGAAATACTATCACAAGTGAATATTCAAAGAATTAAAAGCAAAACCTCTAAATCTACAAAATATCCATACGTCAAATCATTATGTTGTATACCTTAAACTAATACAGTGTTATATGTCAGTTATATCTCAATAAAACCACAGGGAGATAAAACTATGATCTGTACAACGATTAGAGACAGTTCTAGGCAGTATTCTCATTAGCCTGAGTTGAATTGTGTGCTCTAGGCCAGGGATTGACAAACTTTTTCTGTTAAAAGCCTGACAGGGGCTTCCCTGGTGGCTCATTGGTTGAGAGTCTGCCTGCCAATTCAGGGGACACGGGTTCGAGCCCTGGTCTGGGAAGATCCCACATGCCGCGGAGCAACTGGGCCTGTGAGCCATAATTACTGAGCCTGCGCGTCTGGAGCCTGTGCTCCGCAACAAGAGAGGCCGCGATAGTGAGAGGCCCGCGCACCGCGATGAAGAGTGGCCCCCACTTGCCGCAACTAGAGAAAGCCCTCGCGCAGAAATGAAGACCCAACACAGCCATAAATAAATAAATTAAAAAAAAAAAAAAAAAGCCTGACAGTAAATATTTTAGCCTCTGCCAGCCTTAAATGGTTTGTGTTGCATATTCTTCTTTGCCTTTTCTTTAGAAAACAAAACAAAACAACCATTTAAAAGTGTGAAAACCATTCTTAGCTTGCTGGCCATATGAAAGCAGGCTGTTGATGGCTAACCCCTGCCAAGGCCAGTGAGGCTGAAGTCATCATTTTGAAGCTTCCTGAAATTCTGGGATTTGAGCGGTGCTTTGAAGGTTGGCTAAAATTTAGATTGAGAGATTATATTCCTTCTGAAAGGAGAAGTGAGTAGAGGAACAAGCCTGTGATGCTTACCATAAAAGAGCTGTGAATTACATACAGAGTGTAGAGAGCAGCAGTACCTTTGCAGATGAAATGGACTAACTGCAAGCCAGAGTCAGGGAGTCCTGTGGCATGAATACCTGGACAGTCTCAGCCACTGACAAGCCAAGCTGCTAAGTAGCTCTGAGAAATTGAAGATGCTCTTTTGGCTTAAAGCCTCCATGTTGACTTGGAGCCCAGGGGAGGCAGTGTCTCATGTAACAATTGGCTCTTCAATAGGAGCTGTTGCTACTATGGCTAATTAATGGACAAACATCATGTGTTTAGCGTAGTGAAGACTCTTGGTCTCTTAACCAAAACTATACACAAAGATTATAACTCATCTTAATTTGTGTTATTGTTATTGGCAACAAGGAAGAATTGTAACAACTAATGCTGTCACTTACTCATTCATTGAACATATACTGAATGCTTACTCTGTGCCAGACTCTAGAGATACAACTTGAGAAGCTCACCATCTAGAGCGAGAAACAATATATATAGAAATAATTACGGCAGTGTGAGGTAAGCATTAGAAAATATATGTGCAGGGAACTATGGATGCTTAGAAGAAGGAATCAGCAGTTCGTTCTGATTTAATCTGTCAAGTTGACCCAGTCTAATTATTACTGGCCATAGATTATTATATCCTTAATACTAACCAGTTATCTTGCAGATCTGTACCATTGATTATAAAGAGGCCTGTGTAAAATACTGTGGTTGGATCAAATCCAATTCATCATCTGGAAAAAGCTATTTCAAACATCCTGCTGTTGCTACTAAGTTTTTAGGATCCTCTTTAAGTGTAAAATATATAGCTCTAGCGTTGCTTGGTCCCTTAATTTTGTGCTTCCCACTGTACTGGTGTGAATATTGGGTTCTAAAACACAATTGTTTTCCCCAGTAAAACTTGCAGAAAAGAAGATTCTGTGGTAGGCAGAAGAATAATGGCTCCCCCAATAGAGTCCTCATCTGTGAACCTGTGAAGATATTATGTTACATGGTAAAGGGGAAATTAAGGTTGGATGGAATTCAGGTTGTTAATCAGATGACTTTAAAATAGGCAGATTATCCTGGATTATCTGAGTAGGGGACAGTGTCGTTATAAGGATCTTTAAAAGTCAAAGACGGAGACAGAGAAGAGGTCAGACTGATAAGAGAACGACTCAACCCACTTTTGCTAACTTTAAAGATGGAGGAAGGGGGCCACAAGCCAAGAAATTCAGGTGGCCTCTAGATGCTGGAAGAGGCAAGGAAATGGATTCTCTCTGTATTAGTTTGCTAGGGCTGCCATAACAAGTACTGTAGACTGGTGGCCTAAACAACAGAAATTTATTTTCTCACAGTTCTGGAGGCTGGAAGTCAGAGATCAAGGTGTTGGCAGGGTTGATTTTTTTCTGAGACCTCTCTCCTTAGCTTGTAGATGTCTGTCTTCTCCCTATGTCTTCACATGATCTTTCCTCTGTGTGTATCTGTGTCCTGATCTTCTCTTATAAGGATACCAGTCGTACTGGATGAAGTCTCACCCTAATAACTTCATTTTAATTTAATTACCTCATCTCCAGATGTAGTCACATTATGAGATACTAGGGATTAGGACTTAAACATATAAATTTGGGGTTTGGGGGGGACCACAGTTCAACCCATAATACTCCGCTAGAGCCTCCAGAAGGAACATGGGTCTGCCACCACTTTGATTTTAGGACTCCTAACCTCCAGAACTGTAAGATAATAAATTTATGTTGTTGAAGCCATCAAGTTTGTGATAATTCGATATAGCAAATGAGAAAACAAATACAAGTAACCTGAATCTACCAATAGGACACTGATGAACTGTATTGTGGAAAATGTATACAATGGGATATCATGCAGTGATCAAAAATCATGAAGTAAATGTCCATCGATGGATGAGTGGATAAACAAAATGTAGTATATACATACAGTGGAATATTATTCAGCCTTAAAAGGGAAGGAAGGACTTCCCTGGTGGCTCGGTGGTTAAGAATCCGCCTGCCAGTGCAGGGGACATGGGTTTGATCCCTGATCCGGGAAGATCCCACATGCCGTGGAGCAACTAAGCCCGTGTGCCACAACTACTGAGCCTGCACTCTAGAGCCCACGAGCCACGACTGCTGAAGCCCATGTGCCCTAGACCCCACACACCACAACTACTGAGCCCACGCACCGCAACTAAAGAAGCCCACGTGCCTAGAGCCTGTGCTCTGCAACAAGAGAAGCCACCACAGTGAGAAGCCTGTGCACCGCAACAAAGAGTAGCCCCTGCTTGCAGCAACTAGAGAAAGCCTGCACGCAGCAACAAAGACCCAACACAGCCATAAATAAATAAATAAATAAATGGGAAGGAAATTCTGATACATGCTACAACGTGTATGACCATTGAGGACATTATGCTAAGTGAAATAAGCCAGTCACAAAAAGACAAATACTATATGATTCTACTTATATGAGGCATCTAGAGTTATCAAACTCATAGAAACAAAGTAGAATAATGGTTACCAGGGGCTAATGAAGGAGAAATGAAGAATTTTGTTGTTGTTGTTAATTTTTTTTAATTTAATTTTATTTATTTTTTTAACTTAATTTTATTTTTTTATACAGCAGGTTCTTATTAGTCATCCATTTTATACACACCAGTGTATACATGTCAATCCCAGTCTCCCAACTCATCCCACCACCACCACCCGCCCCCGCTACTTTCCCCCTTGGTGTCCATACGTTTGTTCTCTACATCTGTGTCTCAATTTCTGCCCTGCAAACCGGTTCATCTGTACCATTTTTCTAGGTTCCACATATATGCGTTAATATGCGATATTTGTTTATCTCTTTCTGACTTACTTCACTCTGTATGACAGTCTCTAGATTCATCCATGTCTCTACAAATGACCCAGTTTCGTTCCTTTTTATGGCTGGGTAATATTCCGTTGTATATATGTACCACATCTTCTTTATCCATTTGTCTGTCGATGGGCATTTAGGTTGCTTCCATGACCTGGCTGTTGTAAATAGTGCTGCAATGAACATTGGGGTGCATGTGTCTTTTTGAATTATGGTTTTCTCAGGGTATATGCCCAGTAGTGGGATTGCTGGGTCATATGGTAATTCTATTTTTAGTTTTTTAAGGAACCTCCATGCTGTTCTCCATAGTGGCTGTATCAGTTTACATTCCCACCAAAAGTGCAAGAGGGTTCCCTTTTCTCCACACCCTCTCCAGCATTTGTTGTTTGTAGATTTTCTGATGATGCCCATTCTCACTGGTGTGAGGTGATACCTCATTGTAGTTTTGATTTGCATTTCTCTAATAATTAGTGATGTTGAGCAGCTTTTCATGTGCTTCTCGGCCATCTGTATGTCCTCTTTGGAGAAATGTCTATTTAGGTCTTCTGCCCATTTTTTAATTGGGTTGTTTGTGTTTTTAATATTGAGCTGCATGAGCTGTTTATATATTTTGGAGATTAATCATTTGTCCGTTGATTCGTTTGCAAATATTTTCTCCCATTCTGAGGGTTGTCTTTCTATCTTGTTTGTAGTTTCCTTTGCTTTGCAAAAGCTTTGAAGTTTCATTAGGTCCCATTTGTTTATTTTTGTTTTCATTTCCATTACTCTAGGAGGTGCATCAAAAAAGATCTTGCTGTGATTTATGTCAAAGAGTGTTCTTCCTATGTTTTCCTCTAAGACTTTTATAGTGCCCGGTGTTACATTTAGGTCTCTAATCCATTTTGAGTTTATTTTTGTGTATAGTGTTAGTGAGTGTTCTAATTTCATTCTTTTACATGTAGCTGTCCAGTTTTCCCAGCACCACTTATTGAAGAGAAGACTGTCTTTTCTCCATTATATATCCTTGCCTCTTTTGTCATAGATTAGTTGACCATAGGTGCATGGGTTTATCTCTGGGCTTTCTATCCTGTTCCATTGATCTATGTTTCTGTTTTTGTGCCAGTACCATATTGTCTTGATTACTGTAGCTTTGTAGTATAGTCTGAAGTCAAGGAGTCTGATTCCTCCAGCTCTGTTTTTCTCCCTCAAGACTGCTTTGGCTATTCGGGGTCTTTTGTGTCTCCATACAAATTTTATGATTTTTTGTTCTAGTTCTGTAAAAAATGCCATTGGTAATTTGATAGGGATTGCATTGAATCTGTAGATTGCTTTGGGTAGTAGAGTCATTTTCACAATATTGATTCTTCCAATCCAAGAACATGGTATATCTCTCCATCTGTTGGTATCATCTTTAATTTCTTTCAACAGTGTCTTATAGTTTTCTGCATATAGGTCTTTTGTCTCCCTAGGTAGGTTTATTCCTAGGTATTTTATTCTTTTTGTTGTAATGGTAAATGGGAGTGTTTCCTTAATTTCTCTTTCAGATTCTTCATCATTAGTGTATAGGAATGCAAGAGATTTCTGTGCATTAATTTTGTATCCTGCAACTTTACCAAATTCATTAATTAGCTCTAGTAGTTTTCTGGTGGCATCTTTAGGATTCTCTATGTATAGTGTCATGTCATCTGCAAACAGTGACAGTTTTACTTCTTCTAAGGAAATGAAGAATTTTTTTTTAATGGGTGTAGAGTTTTAGTTTTGCAAGATGAAAAAGTTCCAGAGATTGGTTGAACAACAACGTGAATATGCTTAACACTAATGAACTCTACACTTGAAAATGTTTAAGATGGTAAATTTTATGTTATTTTTACCACAATTTTAAAAATATTAAACAAAGATTCGTTAAAAAGGCAGCAACAGAAAAATAGGTGCAGTGTGTTTCCATTGTATATTTTAGAGAAAGGATATATACACATATAATGCTTGTATGTGTACAGTATATCTCTGAAAAGATATCCCAAGAAACTAGCATAGTGACTACTTCTGGGAATGGGGTTGTAGAGAACTAGGAGGTGTGGGGGACAGTGATGGGAGGAAAATAAATACTCTCTGACACCTTCTGAATCTTGTTTACCACGTACATATTGAAATAATGTTTTTTACTAAGTTCGCAGATACAGACAACAGGTTGGTAGTTGCCGGAGGCAGGGAGTGGGCAGAATGGGTGAGGGAGTCAAAAGGTGCAAACTTCTAAAATAGATAAGTCATGGGAATGTAATTTTTTAAAAAGAAAGAAAAGAAAGAATGGTTTTAAATGTGTAACTTGGGGTTAGGGACTGCAGAGAGAGTTTTCTCAGCTGGGTCATCCTTAGGCTATGAAATTGCTTTGTTCAATCCAGTTACACGTAAGTGTCAGGATAAATAAGACCTACTTCTTGTCTTGACCTTTAAAGGTTAAAAGCTCTTAGTCCCAAAGTGGTCATCAGGCTTTAGGGTACACATGTATTTTATTGTTTGATGTCCAAAGTATATTTTCAGAGTCTCTAGTTCTTTAAGAACAACTGCAGGGACTTCCCTGGTAGCGCAGTGGTTAAGACTCCGCCTGCCGATGCAGGGGACATGGGTTTGAGCCCTGGTCCGGGAAGATCCCACATGCTGCGGAGCAACTAAGCCGTGCCGCAACTACTGAGCCTGCACTCTAGAGCCCATGAACCACAACTACTGAGCCCACATGCTGCAACTACTGAAACCTGTGCGCCTAGAGCCCATGCTCCGCAACAAGAGAAGGCACCGCAATGAGAAGCCCGCACACCACAACGAAGAGTAGCCCCTGCTCTCCACAACTAGAGAAAGCCCTCGCGCAGCAACGAAGACCCAACGCAGCCAAAAAAAAGAGAAAAGAAGGAACAACTGCGATCTCTTCACTTAATTAGAACCCCTAAAAGAGTTGGGGGGAGAAAAGATGCAGGAAAAAAGGAAAGATAGAAATGTAATAATAGTTAATGTTTTCTACTTCTTCAAATCACATAACCTGTAACAAAAATAGAATAAAAGAGACAACAGTAGGAATAGGTTTTGACTCTTTTGGGATTATTTTTTAAGACTTCTGCTTGCAGATTGTTAGGTAACTGCACAAGTTAGATTTTAACACTCTTCAAAACATCCTCCATAGTACATGAGGCTTTACGTCATAAGTTCCATATAAAGATTGCAACATTTTATTACTATAATTGTTGCTCAGAAGCTGTTCTGGATTGAAACTTCTTGTTATATACGGATGTGTTTTCCTAACCAACAATCTTAGCCCCTGTTTTTCTCCAAATGATACTTGACCAAAGGGGCATATTTCCACAGAGCCATATTCTTATCTTTGTGGTTTTTGCATCTCCATAAAAACTAAAAAGTCTTTTTGGAACCTGTTCAGTTATCTTTCCCTTTTTGTTTGGAGTTTTACTGTAGCTAATCCAGGACCAAGTGAAGTGCTTAGTACACAGTAGGGATACAATAAATGGTAATGAATGACTCATTGTGAGCTCAATACTTTAAGGTTATGTAGGGAATACAAAATTGTCTCGATTTAGAAGTGAAACACTTATAATTTTCTATTATAGAAGCAAAATTTCCCTAGATGGCAAAATTTTCTTTGAAAGAGAATTTAGCCCAAATGTGTAAGTCTTTTACATTTAGGGAGGAGATTATTATTATAGTAATATTACTATTATGGTATTACCAACATGAGTAGCTAAGTTATGCTAAGTGTTTTTCTTAGATTATCTCTCATACAATTTTTCCAGTGACCCTATTAGATAGATGCTATTGTTGTGCCCATTTTTATGGATGAGGAAATTGAGCTCAGAGAGATTAAGTAATATGTTCAATACCACATGACTAGTAAGTGGCAGAACCAGGATATGAACTCAATTTAGTTTAGTTAAGATTTGGGCTTGGTACTTCCAGTGCAAGAATATTAGTTTGACTTTATTGTCTTAAAAATTCCTACTAAAAATGATCAAAGGGTTATTTAAAAAGGAAGGAAGGGGCTTCCCTGGTGGCGCAGTGGTTGAGAATCTGCCTGCTAATGCAGGGGCCACGGGTTCGAGCCCTGGTCTGGGAAGATCCCACATGCCGTGGAGCAACTGGGCCCGTGAGCCACAACTACTGAGCCTGCGCATCTGGAGCCTGTGCTCCGAAACAAGAGAGGCCGTGATAGTGAGAGGCCTGCGCACTGCGATGAAGAGTGGCCCCCGCTCGCCGCAACTAGAGAAAGCCCTCGCACAGAAACGAAGACCCAACACAGCCAAAAATAAATAAATAAACAAATGTGGGGTTTAAAAATAAATAAATAAATAAATAAATAATAATAATAAAAAGGAAGGAAGGAAGGAGGGAGGGGAAAAAAAGGAAGAGAAAGAAGGGAAAAGAATTGATATCTGCACTACAAACTAGGCATGATCACTGTCCTCATGTTAAAAGAAACACTGGAGGATTTTGTACAACATGAAATTCAGGCAAGACCAGGTTGAGGCAAGGGCCTACCAATCTGAGAAGTACTAGATATAAACTAAACTCACCTAGGGAGTGAGTTTAAGGAAACATCTTTTGTTCCTAGCTTACTAAAAATGTTTGAAACTAAAAATGACTGTTAATTTTATCAGTATCTTTTACTATCTATTAGATAATCATTTATTTTTTCTTAATTACATGCTAAATTATATTAATAGAGTTCCTAAGCGTTCATTCTCAGAATAAATCCTTTATAATGTCAACGAAAATAATCAATAAACAGTCTATAATAGGAATAAAAAAGAGTTTTATGTGAACCAAACTGAGGACTATAGCCCAAGAGACAGCCTCTCAGATAACCCTGAGGAACTGCTCTGGAGGAGCATGGTTTTTAGCACAGTTTTATATGTTGTCAGAACAAAGAACATCAGACAAGTCAGAGATACATTTCTTCAAGGTTTAAAAAAAAAAAACCAGATCAGCATGTACACAGCAAATCAATATGGCCTTGGCACCTGGGAAGGAACTTTTATCATCGAAGGAGTACCAGCATTGGCGTCCCAGGAAGGGAGGCATTTAATCTTTATTTTTAACATGGACATTCCTTACTTCTGGTAAATGCACCTTTTTTTTAAGTGATTAAAGCAGATGTACAATGTATGTTTGATAGGCCACAAAAGGCTTATAAAATTAGCATAAAATTCAAGTTAAATCATGTACAAGCTAGAATGACTTCCCCATAACTCAGTATGTGAAAGTTCCTTCTATGAATAGTCATAAGCAAGATAGTTCAATCTGCAGAACTCAGAAACAACTCAGGAATTGGAATTACCAAGTACCTCAGAAAGCAGAGGAAAGAAATAGAAATATTGTCTTCCTTTAGGATTCTTAGGATTTAATTTAGAATTAAATACGTTGGTTGCAAGTAAATACTTGTTCCACGAACCAATTATTTTTAATGCTACCAGCACACTTAAATTGATACCTTGTATCTTAATGAATTGAATTTCAATTAATAAGTATGCAGTAAAGTCTTAAAATAACTTTAGGAATGCAAGTGTCATTATAGGACCTCTTTTTTTAATTGAAATATAGTTGATTTACAATATTATATTAGCTTCAGATGTACAGCATAGTGATTCAGTATTTTTATAGATTATACTCCCTTTAAAGTTATTACAAAATAATGGCTATAATTTCCCTATGTTGCACAGTATATCCTTGTTGCTTATCTACTTTATACATAGTAGTTTGTATCTCTTAATCCCATACCCCTATCTTGCTCCTCCTCCTTCCCTTCCTCCACTGGTATCTACTAGTTTGTTTTCTGTATCTGTGAGTCTGTTTCTGTTTTGTTATATACATTTGTTTTATTTTTTAGACTCCACATATAAGTGATTACATACCATATTTGTCTTTCTCTGTCTGACTTATTTTACTAAGCATAATACACTCCATGTCTATCCATGTTGTTGCAAATGGCAGAATTTCATTCTTTTTTATGGCCGAGTAATATTCCATTTTATATAAAAGAACCTCTTTCTTGAAAGGTCATTTTGAAAGAGCTCATGTAAACATGCTGAAGTATATACAAGAATGAAAACTTAAAAATCTTAATTAGTATAATTTGGATTAATTAATGTGTACTTTTTTCAGTTTATGTACACCTTGACAGTGACAAGCCATTTTTGATATGCTTAATATTATCTATGTTATCATTTTGTTGTGATATGGGAATTTGGGAGAATAGAAAGCAGCTTTGATCTCTACCTTATTCCTTCAGGTATTTTGTTTGTTATTTATTAAGCCTTTAGCTTTTCTAATATTAGAAGTATTCACATATTTTGCAGACTGATTTTTTTCTTTTTGAAAAGACAAAGGAGTGTAAATATTCTTATTTTTTCCTCCTCCAAAATGCAAGGGAGTAAGGAATAAAGAGACTTTGCATTTGCAGGACCTAAAAATGATTTTAAATATTTAGTTGTTTCTGTTTATTTTCTGAAAGAGGAAGAGGGAGGAGAAATGGAATATGAGACCTGGTTGTAAGGACAAAAACCAAAAGTAGGCAAAGGATCAGGGTAGGAAAAAAGTAAGAAGGAAGTTAACCACGAGAAGGCAGTTAGGAGAAGTAGGAACTCTGAACTTTACTTTGTTTATTTGCACTCTAAAACTCAGTCTCTGCAGGTATTCTGTGAGTTGAAACACAGTCTCAGTTTTGAAAATACAAAATATGAGTCAACCATGCTAACCATAAAGTAGTTGTATATGATTAAGTTTCAGCCACCGGTAGTGAGAAGTTTTTTGTTTAATAGCTTTATTGAGATGTAATTGATAAACAAAAACTTGACGTAGTTAATGTATACAGTTTGATGAGTTTGGACGAATGCGTACACCCATGAAACCATCATTAAAATCAAGGTAATAAACATATCTATTACCTCCAAAAGTTTCCTTGTGCCCCTTAGGGGTTTTGTTGTGGTTGGTTGTTTTGCGGTAAGAACATTTAACATGAGATCTACCCTCTTAACAAAAAATTTTAATGCACAGTATTGTTAACAGTAGGTCCCATGTTGTACAGCAGATCTCTAAAACGTAATCATTTGCATAACTGAAACTTTATACCCTTTAAACAACTCCCCTTTTCCTCCTTCCCCTCAAACCCCTAGCAACCACCATTCTACTCTGTGCTACTGTGAGTTGGATTATTTTAGATACCTCAGATAAGTGGAATAATGCATATTTGTCCTTCTGTGACTGGCATATTTCACTGATCATAATGTCCTCCAGGCTCATCCATGTTGTCACATATGGCAGGATTTCCTCCTTTTTTAAGGCT
The DNA here is from genome assembly GCF_965194825.1 of Balaenoptera physalus. NCBI lineage: Eukaryota > Metazoa > Chordata > Mammalia > Artiodactyla > Balaenopteridae > Balaenoptera > Balaenoptera physalus. The sequence continues at coordinate 49,753,032 of NC_138901.1, read as the reverse complement.
GAATAATATCCCGTTGTAGGTATATACCACATTTTCTTTACCCATCTGTCTGTCAATAGACATTTGGGTTGTTTCCATATCTTGGTTATTGTGAATAATGCTGCAGTGCACATGGGAGTGCAGATGTCTCTTCGAGATCCTGATTTCAATTCCTTTGGATTTATACCCAGAAGTGGGTTTGGTGGATCATCTGGCAGTGTGAAGTTTTGATGGCATAAGTTTATATATCTCTATGTAGGAATAACTCAGTTTCCAACAGCTGTTACCCAAACAGCAAACATTTGAAGGAACTTAATGGGTCAGAGTTGGAGCTTTTTCTCTTCTCTTTTTTGTGTTGCTGTTAGTCATAAGGGAAAAATACTCTTGTGTTACCAGCTCATTGTTTCACTCCTTTGTCTCATTTTTCTTGTCTGTCTTCTAGACAGATTTTGAAAAAGAGATTGGAGAGTGGAAGAAATGTTTTAAATTGTTTTCTGGCATCTGTCAGTAGGACTTGGGTAGGGCATGTTTTTTGGCTCTTCTTATAAACATTTGTTAGCAGAGGGCTAATGAGGCCAGGCTGGTAGTTAGATCCCTTAATCATGTGTTATGTTACATTCTAAAGCCTGTCTCCAAACAGTCATCAAATATAGACCTTTGAATATGAGGGTAAGTGAACACAAACCTACCCCATTCTGGAAAAAGTGCAGAGTACATACTCTGAAGGTTTAGTAGCACCATCTTTACAGAAAAAGGACATCCCATTGCCCAAATTGGAAACCACGGAAAATGCTTCTGCTACTCAAATATTCCTCAATTTTCCTAACCAATCACCTTGTTGGCTTTATTCTCTTCAAAACAGCCGTTACTAATCAGAATTGCACCTTCTCACCTATGGGCTAACACTGACACAGTGATTTCTGCTGGCCTTTTCCCTTATGCTTATGGCCCCGTTATCTGGATCTCTGAAATGATCTTGTTTGTATTACAGAGCTCTCATTTGGAAGACAGTGAATCCGCAGCGTTACTTTGCTGTGAACGTGAAGAATCAGAAATCTTTAGTGATTCCAATGTACGTAGGTATTTGTCTTTATACAGCCTTTGGTGATTCAAGTGAGAGCTTTTTGAGTAAATTTGGCTCTTAAATGCATCTGAGATAATGCCTATTATTTTATCTATTTGGCCTCACTCAGCCAAATAGCCTGGGAAGGCAAATAAGTGACTTGGAATGAGTGTATGTATAAATAGTATGGTATGCGTAATAATCTCCATTCAAAGCATATCTCTCAAAGTAGATAAATGTTGCACCCTGAAACCTTGAGTCTCCTTCACTAAGGAATATGATTGTTTTTGTGGGTTTTTCACATTTTTTTTTATGGCCTTTTGCCTGTGACAACTGCTTGGTATTGGTGCTGCCACTGGACCTTTATTCCCCACATACAAAGACCTAACATATCCTGGCTGTTGATAATGTTAAGCCAAAGAAATGTTATAAATCCTAGACTAGAGAGTCAGCCAGATCATCTCAAATGTAGAACTATCTCACTACATTTCATGAGGTGTTATAAATTGTATTGATCTCATCTGACCCCCAGCAGAGTTGCTTAATTATTGCAAATTACCCACAGAATCAGGCTGAAGTTAGAGAATGACTTAACTGCGTATCGCTTCCAATAGGATAACTGCCTTTGCTAGCCATGGCTAAAACTAAGTTCTACAAACCTTGATGATAAAATCTGAGTTCTGTCTATTCCAGAATGCTTATTGTGCATAGTAGGTATTCTATAAATATCGCTGAAGTTTCATCAATGGAAACTCTCTCTTGAATGAAGCTGTGCCTCTCAAGTATATCACCATAGTACTGCCTGCTTTTAAACTGTCTTTACTTCACCTTCATGGCACAGTGAAGGTGATCACTATTTTAAGACCTCATTCAACCGTTATGTTGATTTATCTGGTTGCACTTCATTCAGCATTGACGAAGAGTCTGAAATGGCATGAAGTCAGTTATTGTGACTCACTAATAGCTGGAGCGGTGCTCACTTCCCTAGTACTTGAAAACATTAACTGATGAATTCATATGAACACTCATTTATTATCAACATTTTTCAGATGACAGACTGAGGGTGGAAATGCTATATTCTTTGCCCAACGTTGTGTGATAATCAGGGGCAGCGCTGACATCAGGTCTCAGCTGACAGCCATCAGTGAGCTCATTATCAGCAGGCAGCATGACATCAGATCTCAGCTGACAGCCATCAGTGAGCTCATTATCAGCAGGCAGCATCTTCAGTGATGGAATGTGTACCAGTCTCCTTATATATAGTGCCTTACAAGATTTATCCTGTTCAGTCTGCAGTGGAGTCTTCTAGACTTGGACTGGCTTATTGTTTTGGCTGATTTTGTCTTACAGAGGTCAGTGCATGGCAGTCCACATAAAGAATATTTTTATGAAGTTGGACATGTGGGGAAAAGACTCTAGTTTTAATAGTTTTCTCTCTTAGAAAAAATTAGATGGGTATATATATTTGCAGATTACTCAGGATTGCTTGATTTTATTGCCAGAACTTTCATTCATTTAAGTCAGGTTTGTTGTCTTTTCTTCTTCAAGAGGCAAAAGTGGTTACATGCATTTGGCTGGCTTTACCTATAAAGGTACTGGATCTTCCTCCTGTTTTGTGTGCTCAAGAAGTGTTTTCCACACTTTTTTTTTTCTTTTCTCACCTTCCCATTCCCACCCCCACATCAAAGGAGATTGAAAAGCTCCTTCCCAATTTGAAGGCTTAAACTTGAAAACAAAATTTTTTGCAGAGCAAACTGACTGAAATGCCCACTTCGAATTTTTTTCAAAGGAAGCGGTACGGGATCTTGATAACTATTTGAGATAGAAGTTAACTGTCGTAATGAAGAGTAGAAGATAAAGAACTTTTTCAGTAAACCTTGGAATAACAGAAATGTGAACTGTGGTTAGCTATATTCATTCCTTCACTTATGCACGCACTCATTCATTCACCAAGCACTGATTGACTCTCATGTACAAATTACCAGGCCCAAGGCGGTGGGAGTTAGGCCCAAAATATCAAATCTACCCTAAGAGCAAACATCCAGCTATAAGGTAAATAAGGTCTGAGGCTCTAATGTAAAACATGGTGACTGTAGTTAACATTGTATTTTATAATTGAAATTGCTAAAAGAGCAGAACTTAAATGTTCTCACCAAAAAAAAAAAAAAAGATAAATATATGAGGTGACTGACGTGTTAGTTAACCAGTTGGGGGAATCATTTCACAATGTATTCATATATCAAATCGCCATGATGTACACTTTAAATATCTTACAATTTTACTTGTCAGTTTTACCCCAATAAAGCTGAAATTAAAATTACTCTAGGAGAATGTATAATCTACTCTTCAACAGATTAGTTTTATGGATATTCACGGAAATGCAGTACATGGGGAGAAGAGAAGAAATCTGTGGGTGAGTGGAAAGAAATTTGGCTGGAGGCAAAGAAGGGATGGCTCTCTCTGGAAGAGGGCTGGCTGCCTTACATCTCCTGGGGCTTTCCCGGAAGAGAGGCGAGGAATGTAGAGAGACCTCTGCCCCTTCTCTAGTCCCACTCAGCCTCTAGGGAACCAGATAAAGGGTAGAAGCAGAAGAAGCTATTTGCTCCCTCTGCTATGCACAGGGTTGTTGGAGGCCTCCATAATGGGAAGAGGGACTGCCTGCCCTAGAGCAGGGTGACCGTGTGACTGGAAGAGGTCACAGAGGAAGAAGACACTGGCCCTAGCGCAGGAGTTTCACTTTGGCTCCAGATAAGAAAGAATGTAGGCAATGACTAGAGCAGGTTCCGTTACTAGTGGCTGCAGCAGCTACTGAGACTCCTGAGGGTTCTCTTCAAATTTCCCATCCCCATACCTACTGCTATCCTGCCTTAAAGGAGGAAGAGCTCTGCCTGAGCTGGGATTCCCATTATGGTGATTGTGGGGTTCAGCTAGAAACAACTGGATTCATTACCATTGTAGGGTTATTTCTTCCCTAGCCTGTAGGTCAGGAAAATGCTTGTTGTGTTACTTTGTCTCCTAAGAATACAACTTAATTCTTTCTCTCCTTTCTCTCCTCTTCTGACCCCACCTCTACCCTACCAAGCAGGAAGAAGGATGGATATAGGTGGTCATATCATTTTTATGGTCTATTTCGCTCCTTTGCTTGGATATTATATCCTTGTAGGGAATGCATTTTCCCTCTGTGCAATCAAAACAGATTTTATGTTTGAATGGCCCAGTGAAAGGGAGAGGTATTATTAGCCTTCTGTTATTAAAACAAGAAAAAAAAAGGAAAGCTACCCTCTAGAACTGAATGTGGAGAAGGCAGATGAAAAGAAAGGAAAATCGAAAATGTAAAAACTATTTGGTTTAGAATACTTTACATTTTTAAACTTTAGGTTTGCATTCTCTTGTAGGGCAGGACAGGTGTCTCAGAATAGATGGCAACTTCAGCGAGGGTTTTCATGTGTAGTGCGGTAGGAGAATGGCTTTGGGAGAGAGAGACTGTATGACGTGGCTAATACTAAGTTCAAGACGAAGGATTTAAGAATTTTTAAAAGTTATTAGCATTAAGATAAGCCCTGGTTCAAAATAGTCGCCAACCTATGGATTGAAGATAGGAGGAGCTTTAATCTTCAGGATTCTTTGGAAGCATCCTGTTTTTCTTGTGTGTTTTAAGTTTTAGAATATGGTGTATGGAATGATCAAAACGATGAATGATTTATTGGCTTAGAAAGTAAAACTACACTTAGAAGGGGAGAACCGCTATTGTCAGGAAATCTACTTTTGTAAATCTCTAGAGATTGTAAGCACAAGCAAGATGCTTGTGGATGAACCTACAGATACAATGATAACCAACTGGTTGGATGGAAGGTGGTGATGGTATGTGGGCCAACGAGCATGTGCATCTGGTCATTTCTGATGATTTGTATTTACCCTCTTCCTTTCAGCTCTCTCTCCCTTTCAGCTCTCTGTACTGTGTTTTTTATTTCTTTTTTCAGACTCACTTGCAGAGACACCATTTCACTAGCCAATGAACACAAATGTAAAAAGAATTTAAAAAGGAAAATTCGTTGCTAAGGAGATGTGGGTTTTATTACGAGTTTCAAATGGCCATTTAGCCAACAGCGAACAGCTGTCCAACCAGAGTTCAGGATGATTTGAATTGTTTCTGCCTCACCTCTGCTGCATAGTAAAGAGATTGCTGATTAGGGCACCTGGTCGGAAAAGAGGTTAAAAGTGTTGCTAGTGGCAGAAACATAGTTTTACCATGAACAGTATTCCTATTTGTTCCTTTGGAGGGAGTCTTATCCAAATGATAACACTGGTAGAAAGCCTCCTATGATGTTAAAATTATTTTTCTTTGTTCCAGAATAAAGCATAGCTCGACTATTTTATCCTAGAATAACAAATGAGAAACAGTTTTCAACTTTTCTTTTTTTAAAGTCTTACCCTCTTAAGTGATTTATTTGAAGAGAAATGAGGTTTGTAGTAACCTTGGGTTACAAAGTCTGCTTTAAAAATTAGCTTTATAATTTAACTCAGTGGCTCTCATCATGGCTGCACGTTAGAATCACCTGGTGACCTTTTAAAATAATTTAATAACAGGGTCTCACCTCAGTCCAGTTAAACCAGGATCTCTGTGAGTGGGACCCAGGTATTAGTATTTTTTAAATGCTCCCAGGATTATTCTAATGTGAATCAAGGGTTCAGAACCACTGTTTTAACTCCAGCTATGCTAATTTTTTTTGCCTCCAAATCAGAGCTCCAATCTGCAACATTTGTAACATCTGTTTACGTGAAGAGAGAATAAAATATGAGATTGATTAGAATAATGAGTTGACTGTATGCATTTACTACCTCAGGTACAACGCAATTAACTTTTATTCAGTGAAATTCCTTGGCTAGGCTTCTGTTAAAAGAGGAGCAAGATACTGAAATTAGGTAAGTCAAATCCTCAGTAAACCTGTGTCAATGAAGGGTAAAGTTTTCCATGAGGTTATTAAGACTTACACTTCCTGTGTCAACACAGCTAGGAGCTGGCATAGAAAAGAATCAAAGAGCACTTTTATACTTTGTGTATTATAACTTTATTAAAATAAAATATACATACAGAAAAGTGCACTTATTTTGTACTTTTATTTATATCATAAATTTTCACAACCTGAAGTTTTCACAAACACACATCAAGAAACTCTGTAACCTGGACCTAGATCAAGAAATGGAATATTACTACTCCCCTCCACCAGTTCCCCCTTCCTCCAACACCCCCTCCTTGCTTCCTTCCAATCACTACTCACCCTCTGGCTATCACCCCCCAGATATAACTACTCTCCTGACTTCTTGACCATATGATTTTGATGTGGGCATGAGGCTATGCCCTTTAGATGACCTCTCTGACCTCCAGAATCAGGAGTAAGCATCATGTAATATTTAAAGAGCTCAGGTTCAAGGTTTTGACAGCCTGAGTCAAAGTCCCAGCTCATAGTAAGTCACACTGGCTGTGTGACTCCACTTCTCTAAGCCTTACTTCCCCCATCTGTAAAACAGGGGTAACAATAGGACCTGTCTCATAGAGTTGTTAGAATTAAATGAGATAATTTATGGGTCTGGCACATTACCTGTGCTGAGAGCAGAGGCAGATATAGGATTCCCTGATGTCATCATGTCTTCAGCAGAGTCAGGACAACGCCACTGTGGTCCGTGGGCACAATTTAGTTCATAGTCTAGCTCTGGAGGGAAGGAGGAGGAAAAAGTGGGCATCCTGACCGTCTTTCCTTTTCCTCACCATCCTTGATTTGGCCTGTGGCATGACTAACTTGTGGCAACTTCTAAAATATGTTATTTAAATTCATAAAGTGATTACTGAAAGGTCAGAAACGTCTTCATATGCATCTTTATATTTGCCACAGCACCTAGCACAATGATTTACAAGTTGCATGTAGTGTCGTGCCTTGGCTAAAGGAATCTGAAAATGATGCTTCCTGCACATCTTGCTTTCCTGTGCTGGATTTGTATTGGTCTGATTTCTGTTCCTTTTGACCAGAGACATATTTTTGAGACATCTAGCACAAGAACATACAGAATGTAGCAGTTAAACAATTGCAGGCAGAAACCAAGAACTTGGCCTAATTTATAAAATCAACCAAATAAAAGCTCTAACTAGCTGAGTTATTCTGCTTCCATGATCTGAGGTCAGGCCTGCTCAGGTATATTTTCCCCTTATTTTGGTTTAGGAGAACAAGCAAAACAGGAGATGGCAGGACTTGTAGGTTTTTCATTAATAAAATAGTACAGACTTTTTTTTAAAGATTATAGTTTGGAAATAATTTACCCTTTGGAAGGTTAGCAAGATAATTTATTGAGCACTTACTATTTGCCAGATGTGTTAAGTGATTTTCATACAATTTAGTCTTAAATCCAAGTCTTTGAGGTTAAGTACTTTTAGTATTTCCCATTTAAAGCTGAGGAAACAGAGACTTGCCTAACGTATGTGACAGTGCTGACATTGAGAGCCAAGTCTGCCTGACACTCCCTGCTTGAGCCCTTAACCTTATGCTGGATTGCCTTTACCCTTGAATAGAATATTGTTATTCTCATGCGAGGAGATCAGGAGCAAATGGCATAGTGGGTCTCAAGCTCTGGCTTTGCAGCAGAATAATCTGTGGAGCTTTTCAAAAATATAGACACTCAAGTCTCACTTTAGGAAGTTCCTAATTCAGTGGGTCTTGGATGAGCTCAACATTTTTATTCTTTACAAAGCTCCATAGGTGTTTCTTCGTGCAGCCAGAGTTAAGAATAGTGGTTCATAGAAGTTCCCTAGAGAGGAATTATAAGATTACAGATTTGGGGGCCTTTGAAGACTGAATTTGGAATATTGTAGAGACACATTGTTGTTAGAAGTGTAGAGAAGGAGGAGGTAGCTTAATAACAATCAAGTTTCATGTTTCAGGAGGTAAGATCGTATTTATCACTGGAAATTGGATATATCACTGGGGTATTTTATAGAAGGATCGATTCTCCATTCTTTCTACGAATTTCTAGAGTGCTGCCACTTTTGTGCTCAAGCAGTCTTTTTCAACCCTAGTTTGCTCTCCCAGGTAATCTGTTTTCTCAGTGCTGGGGGTGAAGTCCTGGTGAAGTCGTGATTTCAGAGCTATTAGGCAAGAACTGCTAACCTTGGAGAGAGCAGTGGATGGCCCTGATTAAGACAGATGTCATGGGAGAGTTGTAAACTTGACAAATTCTTAATCTCAATGGATCCTGTCTTCTGAGTTCCTCCTCATGCCTTTTGTTTATGTTTTTGTAATCTCACAGGGTGCTTTGGCGGTAGGGAAGGGGTAGTAATTCTTCCTTTCACTTTACAATTAAGAAAGTTGAGTTACAATTTCAAAGGCCGTGACTTTCTGAGAACTATAAATGAAATAATGGCTAACATTTGTTGAGCACTAACCATGTGCCTGGCTCTATCCTAAATGTTTTTACATTCATTATCTCATATTACATCTCTGATGTGAGTAGTGTTATTTATCCGTGTTTTAGAGATAAGAAAACTGAGCTCATTTATTCTACAATTACTTGAGTCTACTCTCTGGCAGTCACCGTGCTGGAAAATGAGTATTCAGTGATGAACAAGTCAGACCCTGTACTTGTGGAACTTACAGTCCATTGGGGAAGACACATAATAAAAAACAAATAAGAATTCAGTTACAAAATGTGATAGTGCTATGAAAAATACAAATGGGGAAATAATAATAAAGAATAACAAGGCAGAATTGCCATTTAGATAAAGGATAATCAAGAAGAGCCTCTCTAACATGGTGATATTTTAGTTCAAGACAGTTACGGAGTTTGCTTAGCATCACATCTAGTAAGTGGTGAAATTCCAGTCTGATTCCTAAATCTCTACTCACCATGCATGCTGCCTGTTAGACATGTTCTTGGAATCTACCCCAGGTTTGTGACTCTCCTCTCTGGTCTGACCAGCATTCATACCGTGACACTGTACCAGATTTCCAGAAGGGCATCATAAAGAAAGAAATTATAACAATAAGATAATTTTTTAGAAAGAAACTTGCTTCCTACAATGCTTCTTTAAAAAGAGCCCTAGGAGGCAGCATAGAGGAGGGGGAGCAAACAGGGTGGCCAATAGTATATGAATTTCAGCAATTGATAGACACAAAGAAGCTGAAAATCTCTGCTGTAAATGCACTAGGTACATTTGCATGAGGAAATGCCCTCTTCACACGCATGGGCTGGGGTGGATGTTCCACTTTGGATCAACATCCTATTTCCTGTCCTTACTTGAACTTAATTTGAAGGCCCTGATCTAGGAACCAAGCAGAAGACTGCTCATGGAAGATGCTGACTAAGAAGTGTTAGATGGTACCTAGAACCTCAAGGTGCTTGGAAAGAATGTAGGAGGAAGGGAAACTGCTCTTGGGAAGGGAAAGGACAGAGAGGAACAGTGAAATACAGTCTTGAATTTAAATGCTGCAGTCTTCTTCTGACTCTATTGCAATGCTTGATTTGCCAAGTTACTGTCTTAGGGTTTTCCAGCAGAGGCCTCTGCATTGCGCTTTGCTCCAGAAGAATTTGTTCACTTGCTCTTTTTCCTCCCAGGAAATAACAACAATTCTTTTTTTTTTTTTTTAATGTTTTTTTTTAATGGGCAAAGGATCTGAATAGACATTTCTCCAAAGAAGACTTTTTTTTTTTTTTTTAATTTTTGGCTGCGTTGGTCTTTGTTGCTGTGCGCGGGCTTTCTCTAGTTGCGGTGAGCGGGGGCCACTCTTCGTTGCGGTGCACAGGCTTCTCGTTGCGGTGGCTTCTCTTGTTGCAGAGCACGGGCTCTAGGCATGCAGGCTTCAGTAGTTGCAGCATGCGGGCTCAGTAGTTGTGGCACAAGGGCTTAGTTGCTCTGCGGCATGTGGGATCTTCCCGGACCAGGGCTCAAACCCATGTCCCCTGCATTAGCAGGCGGATTCTTAACCACTGTGCCACCAGGGAAGTCCCAATAACAACAATTCTTAGGCTGGTCAGAGTCTGTAGAAGTGTGATGCAAGTTGTTAGATTCTGGATTATAAGCCTAACTGTTTAGATGTAAAGAGTGCCTAGTGTAAATTTCTGCTTGGAAAAGATTTGTGTGTGATATTCATATATACATCTTACTTGATGATTGTATTGGTGAAGATTATAAATTGACTAGATCCTTGCAATCTTGACAGTTTAGTCAAAAGTTATAACAGCATTCAAAGTCTTTGACCCAGAAATCTAATTCTTGAAAATTTCCTCTGAGGAAATTATTTAAAAAGAAAAGTATATGTACTAACATATTAGTGAATATGTTTAGTAATAGGAGAGAGGAGATGGTTAAGTAAACTATGGTAATATTAACTCAATGAAGCCATTAAAATGAAAAACATGAAAACTATTGATATATAGTTCTATGAGAAATTATATATGAAATGTTAAGTGAAAAAGTAAATAAATGGAAAAATTAAGTTGCATCTCTACCTCACTCTTATGACAAAATAAATAACAGATAGATCAGAGAATTAAATTTTAAAAAATTGATATTACAAGTTAGAACATACAGGAGAAACTTTTTTTATAATCTTGGAGCAGGAAAGCCTTTATTAAAAATATGACACGAAACTCAGAAATCATAAAAGAAAACATTGATGAATTCAAATACATAACGTCAAAAAGTCTACATTAAAGATCCTGTAAACAAAGTCAAAGACAAACAACATGTTGGGAGAAAGATTTTCAACACATGACAAAGATCTAATTTCTAAAATACATAATGTGTTCTATAATTTTTTTTAAATCTCAGAAACATAATAGAACGATGTGCAAAAGAAATTAACAGACTTTCACAGAAAAAGATATATAAATGGCTCTTCAACATATGAAAAGATATTCAGTAGTTCTCATAACCAATACCGTTTTTTACCTCTAAAATTGGCAAAGATCAAAAAAGTTTGATAATTGCATTGTGTTGGCAGGATCACAGGGGAAGCAGCTTTGCTATTTATTTTTGGTGGGGTGTAAATTAGAATAACCGCTACTGAGGACAATTTAGAAAAATATCTGTCAAAATTCTGAATGCCCATAACATTTGCTCCAGAAATTTCACTAGTAGAAACTTATCCTCCAGAAATATTCCTATATGTGTAAAAATTCATATATTCAGAGATATTCATTGCAACATCATTTATAATAGAAAAAATTAGAAATATCCTAGATGTCCATCAAAGGGTTTCCGTATGAACCAATATGAAATTATCTCCTATTGTGAAAAGACAACACCACCAAGATGCAAAGCATTGTGTGTATCATTTGTGTAAAACAAACAAAAAACCCAAAAACAAAATAGTAGATGGAAAAGAATATGTTTAGATCCTTAAATACACTTAGATTGTATCTGGTAATATACATAAAAATTAAAAAGAGCAATTCCCTTTAAGGAGAAGAACTTGTTGGCTGGGAAGCAGATGTAAGGTAGAGACTTATTATTTAATATATATCATATTGTCCTTTTTTAAATTAAAAAAAATTTTTATTGGAGTATATTGACATAGAATATTAGTGTGAGGTGTACAACATAGTGATTCAATATTTTTATACATTCTGCACTATACAAAGTTATACTGACTGTATTCCCTGTGCTGTACATTATATCCCCATGACTTATTTTATAACCGGTAGTTTGTACCTTTTAATCCTCTTCACCTATTCCACCCCTCTCCTAACTCTCCTCCCCTCTGGCAACCACTAGTTTGTTCTCTGTATCTATGAGTCTGTTTCTGTTTTGTTATATTTGTTCATGTGCTTTGTTTTTCAGAGTCCATATATAAGTGAAATCACATGGTATTTGTCTTTCTCTGTCTGACTTATTTCACTTATTATTAGCACAATACCCTCTAGGTCCATCCACGTTTTCACAAATGGCAAACTTTCAGATTCAATGCAATCCCTATCCAAATACCATGGCATTTTTCACAGAACTGGAACAAATAATCCTAAAATTAGTATGGAACTACAAAAAAACCCCAAATAGCCAAGGCAATCTTAAGAAAGAAGAACAAAGCTGGAGGTATCATGCACCCTGACTTCAAACTATACTACAAAGCTATAGTAATCAAAACAGTATCATACTGGCACACAAAAAAACAGACACATAGATCAAGGGAACAGAATAGAGAGCCCAGAAATAAACCGATGCACATGGTCAATTAATCTATGACAAAGGAGGCAAGAATATACAATAGGGAAAAACAATGTCTTCAATAAGTGGTGTTGGGAGCACTAGACAGCTACATGTAAAATAATGAAACTAGACCATTTTCTTACACCATATATAAAAATAAACTCAAAATAGATTAAAGACTTAAATGTAAGACCTGAAACCATGAAACTCCTAGAAGAAAACATAGGCAATATGCTCTTTGACATTGGTCTTAGCAATATATTTTTGGATCTGTCTGCTCAGGCCTGGGCAACAAAACCAAAATTAAACAAATGGGACCACATCAAACTAAAAAGCTTTTGCACAGTGAAGGAAATCATCAACAAAATGAAAAGGCCGCCTACTGAATGGGAGAAGATATTTGCAAATGATATGTCCAATTAGGGGTTAATATCCAAAATATGTCCTCAACTCAGGAACTGATTAGTGTATAGCTCATATCTGTAGAGGTGTTCAGTGGTCTTTGGGGGGAGGGTGTGTGTGTAAACAAAAATTCTAAATTTTTTGTTACTTAACTGCTTTTTTCCTCCTCAAGGAGCTTCTTTAACATAGCAGACCCTCACTGGAGCCATTTTTAGATAGATGTCTTAAAGGTGAGCTACAGAGCAGCCAGTACTGTATTAAGCAATTCTAGCCCTCAAAATTTATGGTCCTTCCTGTTATGAGCTACATATAACAAGTAAATACAAATTAAAATCCACTGGAATATTAATCCATGTGATGGTGCTATGTCCTAATAATTTAAATTCTACCATGCAAAGTTAGGCCCAGTTCTTGTGATCAGCTCCATCTCTCATTAAGTCATAAGCACTACTGCTTCATTTTCTTCCCCATTCTTGGTTTCCACTGATCTGGTACCATGCCTCCATTTTGAACTATTTTGCACTATCCTGAGCTATTTAAACCACCAAAAGCACAGCAGAACTGGCCTTGGTATTTCCTTCACTGGCTATCGTGACACTTCCCTGCCTGGCCCCTATGCCTTAAGGGCATGACCTTAGTTTCCATGTTTTGTGTGTATGGTTACCTTTCACTTAGTTATTCTTTCAACAAATATGTACAGAGTACATCTGATGTGCTAGACACTGTGATGGTTGTTGGGGATATATAGTGATACATACAGCAAACGTGGCTCCTCCCTTGGAAATTTACATTCTCGTAGAGAAAGGTGGCATTAAACAGCTAATTTAGCTAGTGAATTTTAAAATTTTGATTGTGATAGATTCTGAAAAGAGGAAAGCACACCATACTGTGAGAATATGGCAAGCCGGGACCTGACCTGCTTAAGGTTAGTGGTCAAGGGAGGGCTTCCTTGGAGAACTGGTGTTTTGAGTTGTGCTCTGAAAGATGAGTCAGAGTCAACCAGAGAAAAGTTGGGTGGACAGAATGGGGAAGAAAATACTTAGACGTCAGGAAACTTATTCAAGGAACCAAAAAAAGGTCAATGAGGTTGGAACATAGAAAATAAGGGAGGAAATAACACAAGATGATGCTGGCGAGGTCAGCACAGGCTAGATGGTACAGAGTCTTGTAAAGTAAATTAAGAATCTTAGTCTTTATTCCTCAGACAAGAAAAAGCCATTGAAGAGTTTTCAGCTGGGGGCATGAATAGGGTACCGTTTAAAAAGGTCTACCTGGCTTTACTATGAAGAATGGACTTCCAATTAATTTATTAATTTATTAATTTATTTATGCATGCATGCATGCATGCATGCCATAGACAGTTGGGGCATTGTTTTTTTGTGATTTGATTTGGTTAACTCATTCGTTGGGCAATGGCGCTCTTAATAAGAGGGAAGTTGACAGAAAGGCAGTATGGTGGTGAAGAGTGTGTGACCCTGGATAAGTTACTTTCCTTCTCTAAGTCTCAATTTCTTCATCCAAAGAATGGAGATAATAAATAGTATATCTGCCTCATGGGGTATTGTGAAAATTGTATGAGATAATATCTGCAAAACACTTAGATTAAGGCCTGGCACATTGTAAGCCTCTAATAAATGTTAGCCACTGTTACAGTCTAATAATCTCATGAAGGGTTTAGCTGCTGCTCTGAGAACCACCCATTCTTGGTGGTCCATGGAGTACCTTTCCATCCAGAGGTCACGTGTGGGCTTGTCTAGCCACCACCACTGGACTGTAGGAATCTAGCCTAGTCAGCTGGTAGAGAAACATCATGTATAAGGTTTAATTTCACAAATGTCACTTGGAGATGGAAATGAAAGCTGAGGAATGGTAGCTTGCTTTAACCCTAGCTATGGTTTTGCTTTGAAGCTGGCGTTTGAGAGGCTTCCAACACTTGCAGGAAATCAATAGAATGTAGTCGTTGCTTGGAAACGGCTGTATCTCTTTGTTTCCCGCAATACTAGATAACTAATGTCTGTAATTATACTGCTGAGCAAAGCTTCAGGTTGATCAAGGTTAATTGTTGACAGTATTTGAAATGTTAATAATGTCTACTCTAAAACTACTTTTCCAAAATAGATTGTTCCAGCTTCACAAAAGGTTTAAATGCCACTGATTTCTTCATTCAGTGAGATGTAATTCTAGGCCTGGAAACTGGGATCTTCCAATTTAATGTTTTCTAAGAAATTAGTACACAGAAAATGTGTTTTTTCTTCTGCTTTAAAGTTTGCCACATCACATGCTTATAGAAATTCTCACTGCCTGACTTTTGTTATTGTTAGCCTATTCTCTAAAATTATACATTTCTGCCTTTGATTTGTTTTGTGGAACTAGGGAGAGGGGCTAAAGCATGCCATTTTTATGTAAGAGTCCTGGGGAGTTTGGGTAGGTGGGAATCTATTCTAAAAGTTTGCAGTGGATTCAGACTTCCTGGAAAGTCTTTTGTGTTTAAATTTGTCTTCTGTCTTGAGAATATAAGAGGGCAGAATTTTAAAGGGAGTTTTGCTGCCAAGTGCTACCAAGGGAAAAATTTAAAGTTTCTTATGTAGTCAATGAGAATTCCCTGCAATCAAGTTTACTTACTGAATTTGTCAGAGATTTCCTGTGGTGAGATGGTTCACAGATGGTGGATAATTCCATTTTTAAAATAAAAGTGAGCTTTGTGTTTTGTTCTTTCTCTTGTCTAACATGATGTCTCCACCTGCAGAGCTGCCTTTTCTGTCACTCAGTGCTCTAATGGAAGACCCAAAAGTATTAGCTAAATTGTTCTGGCAGCGGAGAGAGTGTTGGGTAAGGAAGGACTTGGCCAAAAATAGGGCTTTCCCTAGCTGTTGCAGGAAGATAAACAGAGGTTCTACCATATGTAACTACCTTCTTTTAAATGATTAACTAATGTGTTATGTAGCATACTGCTAAAACCTAAAGTGGTGTGGGCTTATGTTGATGTAAAAAAATGTTCACATATAGACGCTATAGCAATGTTGGTTTTTTAATGTACTCATTCATTCTGTTTTTCTTTTTCTTTCATTGTTTTGTGTTTTTCCTGCCCATCTTCAAGAAGCTATATTGAGGAGTGTACCAAGTCATAGTGTGTGTTACCTGGAACTTCCTGGGAACTGAATATTTTATTCCTCTAGAAATTTGTTTACTGAAATTTTAGAAGACTGACAATGTAGGAAAACCAAGTTTATTTTATGTGTTGACTATTATTTAAAATAGGAAAAGGAACTTAATCCTTGCTCCTCTTCATCAACCACTTAGCATGTAGTATACACTATTCTAGTTGCTTAAGGTACATCTGTGAACAAAACCAGAAAGCACTGCCCTGTAAAGCTTGTAGTTTGATGCCTGTTACCATTTCACCTTCTGCCTCCGCCAAGGGAAGTGCTAGGTTCAAATCTAGCTGACTACGTGTTGTCGCTGATCTTGGGAAGTCACTCTTTGACCCTCTTACTTGTAAGCCTAGTAATCGTGTTGTCATGTTATCATTCATTTGGGTTTCTCAATAGTCATCCCTTGCATTGGTTCTGTAAGATGAAATTTCCTTGTTAATTGCTTGGGTTTGTACTCGGAGGAACTTTATGCAAAATGAAGAAATTTTGTCCCAGGATTTACCTATATATGTTCCCTAATGTGTTTTTACAGCTGATCTGGCTTAACATCACCAACAATTTGTACTATGTGAAGCAAGACCACATGAGTTTATGTTTGTAGAATTTAATCTCACACATGTCATCAGAGTTGAGGGGAATGAGGTAGGAAATGAAATAACAGAGTTCTCTGGGTAGATAGCTGCTACATTTTTGGTATGGTCTTCTTTCATTTTGGGAGCTTATCTGCTCTATTCCATATGATTCTGGTGGGGCTGACAATCACTTGGCCCTGCTTTTCTACCACTGGGATGGTCATATGCCCATAGACCCATGTCAGGCTGGTCAAAGTATCCCTTTTCCTTGGATACCATGATTGATCCAGGGTAGCACATGACCCAAGCTGGACCAGTCAGGGTCATGTTGAGAGATATATGGATGCTTGGAGTAAAAAGTTTAAGTTCTTTTTTCTGGACTCTCTGATTAAGAGGATGATATATGCTTGGTGTGGTTGGTGGTCATCTAACTACCAGCTTGAGATAGTCTGCCTAAGAATAGGAAGCAAGCAGAGTCCAAAGAGAGAGGAGAAAGTAGAGACCTAATAACATCATTGCATTTTTTTTAATCCCTCTTGGATTTACCAGTTACATGAACCACTACCTTTTGTGTTTTTCTTAACTCACATTGCTTCTTGTATAATACGGTATCCTAATCCTTATTGTAGTAGTCATTTGTGTTTGCCAATATTTCTGGTCCTCCTTATTCCAGATAATGGTAGGATTACAATTCCTTGGGAGTTGGGCATGATCATGTGACTGCTTTGGCAAATGAAATATGTGACTTTTGTCTCTTCCAGATGGATGGATGCCTTTAAGTCTGAAGGGCTGATGCATGACTCATTATATTCAGTTCTCCCTGCCATAGTGACTAGTCATGTTCCAGATGAGAGAGGGTAACATGGAGCAGAATCTCCAGCAACCTAAGACAGACATATAGCATAAATGAGAAACTTATTATTTTAAGCCACTAAGATTTCAATGCTGTAGGTTATTGTAGCCCATCTAAAGGATACTTGTTTGGAATATATTTTTATATATTAAAATTTTCTAAATAATTCAAGTGAAAAAATCTTTTAATATGCCATCTAGAAATACTAATGTCCGCAGAATGAGATTATTAAAATATTTAGTATGCATAGTTACTGCAGTTAAGTATTAAGCTGCAAGGCTAGAAGCAAACAGCAGTGCTTCTTGGTTTACCATACAGGAACTAAATCTGCTTTTAGGGCTGTGACCTCTGACCAAATTATAGTTGCCTTGTTTCATATGATGTGGCAGGACAAAGTCTATAATGACGGGTGTTTAAAACTCAGACACTATGTAAACACTCTAGCCTTACCCATGAGAATTTCGCTTACGTGGCCAGGACAAGGATAGCATCTCCGTAACCAGGCCTTGCTATCTGAAAATAGAGAAAGCAGACAGGTAGGAGGAAATGGTTTAAGGACAGATTGAACAAAAGCCTGATTTGCAGCCATGTAGTATCAGTATGGAAGCACTGAAATTAATAGAGCCTTTGGCAGATAACCATAAGGAAGGTGCCTGCACTCTGCAAAATGAGTGTGTGATACAGGCAGCAATGAGCTCTGTGGACCTGAACACCCTCTTTAACCGTGTCTCTTTGAGGCTATGGCATTTGTTCAAAACATCCTGTCTTCTCCTCCCTCCACTGTCCTGGACTTCAAAGGCAGATATATAAAATTTTTTTCACTGAAATTTTAGGGAACATTTTGCTTTAAAAATATATTTGTGTGTGTAAATTATTGTAATCTTCAATATCTGTGCTGGACTTTTCCAGCTTACGTGAGGGGCAACATATTCTCATGGGCAAAGCACGATAGTGATCTATCATTTTAACCTGTCAGTGCTTTAATTTTTCTACCTGTAAAGTAGAAATTAAAAATTGGAAACAAATAAATAAATAAAATGGAAATAAAATTTTTTTCTTCTCTTACCTCTCCTTGGTGCACATGGGAAAATGTGGTTGATAATATATTTGTCAGGAATCTTGGTTGAGAGTAACAGAAACTGGCTTAAATAGAAAAATAAAGGTTATTTGTTGTTTCATGTAACAGCCAATCAGAGGGTACCATCCTCCTGCTGGAGGTTGGCTTAAGAATGAGCATGTATCCAGTTCAGATGAGAGAAGATGTCGGGGGAGGTTGGGGAGGAAGCTACTGGGACAGTTTTCCTTGTACTTAAGAGACACAGGGGAAGAGCTGTTTTCTTCAGCTGACTGATGTTAGGTATGTATGTGATGGACCTTGAATGTGGCAGTAATCTTGGGACCATATTATCCTAAGAGCAGTGCTGAAACAATCAGGATGGCAGAGCAGAAAGATAAGGAAAATTTCATTCTTGATGAAGTTCAACTACTGAATTAATCAAGATGATACTTTTCTGTATTGTTTAAGCCTTTTTTTTTTTTTCTTTTTTTTTTGGCTGCGTTGGGTCTTCGTTGCTGCGCGCGGGCTTTCTCTAGCTGTGGAGAGCGGGGGCTACTCTTTGTTGTGGTGCACGGGCTTCTTATTGCGGTGGCTTCTCTTGTTGCAGAGCACGGGCTCTAGGCACGCAGGCTTCAGTAGTTGTGGCACTCGGGCTCAGTAGTTGTGGCGCACGGGCTTTGTTGCTCCACGGCATGCGGGATCTTCCCGGACCAGAGCTCGAACCCATGTCCCCTCCATTGGCAGGCGGATTCTTAACCACTGTGCCACCAGGGAAGTCCCTTAAGCCACTTTTTGATGGATTTTTTTTTCTACTACTTGAGATTGGAAAACATCCTGAGTAATAAGTAGAGATATTGTGGGTTCCTCAGAGAGAAGAGAAGCTCTTGGAGGGCTACATAGTCCCACTGGACCTATTATAGTGCCTCCTATGTATATAGTTGAAGTTGAATAAATATGTGTTAGATAAATGTGGTTGTCTTTATTTGTATTTATAACTGAAGCACTGAAAGGTAAAACACCCTTCTTCTCCTTCTCTAACAATTCAATCCAATAGCCATTAGATAGGACTAAGCATGGTAGGTATCTTCAGGTGGGCACTGAGGCCCAGTGTGGGTGGGATATTGGAGCCCAAGCGAGGTGAGGGGGCATCAACATGAGGGAGGTGCCCTGGAGCTGGTTGTTTGAGCCTGTGTGTATGGTAAGCAGGAAGTTGCTGTGGGAAGCCAGAGGGGCGGCCCAGTATGGGGGTGGTAGAGCCTGAGGAATGTGAGGAAGGCATATACAGAGAGTCATTGGCCCAATGCAAGGTGTCAGATTCTTAGTAAGGTGAGGAAAGTACCTGCTTAGACGGCTCTGGAAACTCTACTGTGATTTTGTAATCATATGTGTTCAAAATGCACCTCTTTTCATTTTTTAATGAAAATGTCATGAAGTTAACATTCCTAATGCCCCGTTATAAAATATGAAACTATTGCTTATTTTAATATATCACACGAAATGTCCTAAAGACCTGTATGTTTGATTAAAGCAACTTCACCTTCCCAAGTCAGCTTATTTTTTATAATGCATAAATTTTATTAATTGTAATCTGCATTTCATCTGTATAGAAAATATTTTTCATTTTAGTTTTCAGTGGAGGAGAACTAAAGTATTTAATTTTTTCACAATGGTTCTATGGCACTTTTTAAAAGTTTCAGAGGAAGCCTGATAGAAATAGTCCTTTGAGAGAAAAAGATCAAGCTTACTCATGTCCCAAACTCTTTGATTCTGTAAGCAGAAATTTCAGCTCACCATTAATACCAACATAACAGCACAATATGATTGCAATCACTTTGCAAATGTGATTAGCTATTCAAGATTAGCCCATTTTATTAGTGGTAAGCATGGCCAACCTAGATCCCACTGTGATCGTCAGTCAGAATTAGAGCCAGGTTGATTTTCGCAAAGCCAAGAGCTATACATTGTACATTAAAATGTGCTTTTATGGGAATGAGGATTGGAAGAAACCAGGATCAGTAGAGAGGAAAGTAAAAGAGTACCTGGCTCATACGAAGTTTTTCTTCAATGATTATATGACATCATTTTAACAAAAGCTTTCATATCTAGAAATATATACCACTTAAAATTTGCTGAATTTAATGAGATTGAGGAAGTGCAGCACTTTATGTTAACTAGTTGCCAGTCTCAGGTGACTGAACTGGTAGATCGCATATCACTGGAGATGCTGAACGATTAGGCTAGTGTACAGCGAGGTGGCAGCGTTTTTTAAGAGGGCCTCGGTGATTCTGGTTCTGTGATTATATTAAGTGTGGCCTTTGCCCTTAGCTACAAATTTGACCCAGATTATTATTTAGCTCTTGTTTCCAGTCTCTTATCATCATGAATTCCAAGGCTTATTAGGTATAACACATTTAGATATTCTTTTGGTTATTATTGGCGTGGTTGACTGGTTAGTTTTTGTTTTTCCAATTCTTTTTTTCTATATAGTGGATCACAATTTTCCCCCTCCATGGTTTTTCATTATTTTGAAGACCAGTTTACTCATTTTTCCTTTCCTTACCTAGAAACTTTTTTTTTATAATTTATTTGTTCCAATGACTCACTCATTCAATAAATATTTTTAGAGTATCTATTAGGTGCTTTACTCTTAATAAATCAGGATAAGATGTGATTACATGTAATTATAATTCAAGGAAGAAGAGAAATACGAGAAGAAAGAACAGGACTTTTAGGAAAGGAGAGCGCATACCCAGTTGAGGAAGATCAGAGACTTCAGGATTTTTCGTGATTTTTCCTCCTAAGAAGCAGGAACCAAGTCTTTGATGAAAGAGAGTCAAAGCGTAATATGTTTTTGACTGAGGCATTTCCATGGGACATGGTGCAAAGAATAATTTGAAATGGTTTGGAATTCTGAATGGACTCTTTCAGATGCTTGTAGGTGGTACAGAAGAAGAGAAAAGTGAAAGTGCCGGAGTTCTCATGGTTGATGGTTCCCCTAAGTAACAAAGGCAAAAATTGCTGCGCAGTCCAAGGACCCCTGGGAAGAGAGAGGTGGCAAGGGGCTGAGTTTAATCTAAACTGAATTTCATAAGAATTAAAACCTTTTTTAATTTTAATTTTTATTTATTTATTTATTTTTACTAGTTTTCCAATAGGCTTCCTTATAATTTGAAATCTAAAGTCTACATTAATGGCCTCTGGTTGAGGTAGTCTCCAGGGCAGCCTTATATCAGAAAATCAGTAGAAATGTTTTATTTAAATTTGTTTTATTCAGTAAACCAGTGATGAGGAATGAAAGGAACTTTGAGGAATAACTTCTAGAAGGGAGTTAGGATTTTTACTGCAGACAGCATAATTTCTGGGACCTGGGGCATGCTGTCAGTGTGTATGTGTGGTAAATACCGGTGGTACTATTTTATCTCCCAGCTATTGGTAGTTGCAGTTTTAGTTATGCTTATGTGATTGTTTGATTGTTTCCTTTATCAAACTGAAAACATGACATGAAAGCATTTTGTTTGCCATCTCAATTCACTTTATTAGGTTGAGAGGTTTTTTTTTTTAAATCTACAGCACACTTTATAGCTACTATTTTATTCTGTAGTTTCAGTTGACTCTGTTCAAGTTTTATGAAATAGCAGTGTGTAATGTTTCATTTTACCAACACTTAGTAGCCTTGGTTATTCTTTTCATGGGGTGTTCAAGACATTGTTTATCAGGTAAGTTATGGTTCTAGGAAATTAGGCAAGTAATAAATATTTCCTGGTAGTTGCTCAGAGGTATTTACTGACCAGGATATTGTCTGTGGAATGCCTTTTTATACTTACCTTTGCTTACAGGAATTGCATTTTTATGGAATTATTGGTGCCTTTTATTGGTTCTTTGAATTTACACATTCAGCTAACTCCCTATCGGGTCTGTACTAGTTTCTCAAGAAGAAATATTTAACCAATGAAAATGAGGATAGATACTTTCATAGTTAAGCTTATTTATGTTAGAATCTATAAATAGGGAGGGGGCTTCCTGTCAGGTACTGTATACTCATCTTGCCTTTTATTGTTTACCTTTTTTTCTCCCTTCCCTAGTTCTATTCAGTTTTGGGGGGAAAATCTAGATCGAAGAGTACATTACTAATATATAACATAGGATAATTAGCAAAATAATCTGACTATATCATTATAGGCTTCCTGTAGTTACTTGTCAGATTCTAATGACCTTAAGCATCACTGGTGAGTTGTATTCTGAACTCCCTGAGGATGGCAGAAGAAAAGTATTGCATTGAAAAGTTGGTTATAACAGTTTCTTCTGTCTTAGACTGTTAATTGGTGAGAGGGTGGCAGGGGGAAATGCATCAGTATTTTCCCAAAGTTTAGAGCATAAATATTTTCTTATCTCAAGATATAAAAGTAAAAAGAAGACCAACGAGAGAACTTGAGGTTTGTGCAAAATGAAAGGGAATAGTAGATAGGAAGGAGCCTTAGGGAAGTAAAAGTGAGGTTGCAGGAGAAAAGGAGACATGTGGATGTAGTTAAAGAAAAATAATAGATACTTAAAAGAGGCAGTAACTGAGAAGCTTCTGAGGTGGGTTAGATAGTCTATAAATTGACAACACATGATGCTGATTTTCAACTGTTGGAGGGAAATTCAGATGATTGCGTGCTTCTCATAAGATTTTACCTTTCTCATGAAGGTATTCATGAAGTTTTAGTTAGACTAATATTAGTGGGGGAGGTGCTGTCTTGTTACACGTTAGTTGGTGGGTTGTCAAGGTTAATGGTGACTGTGAGTGTAATTAAAATCTTCCTACATTAAGTTGCCAATTACTTTTTTCTCTCATTTATTTCCATTAATAAAGAAAAGCAAGGAGTGTTTTAACTGTGGAAGACTTAATAATTGGTTTCTTTATGATGTTCAGTGTGTTAGCAAGGGTCACTAGCTAGGCCTAACCTATATTAGGAATTAGATCGTACTCTGATTTATAACTTCATATTTTTTCCTTCATTTCAATACCTATGTTTCACTTCAAGTAAGTTTGGAGGCTTTGGGTTTGTTTGTTTGTTTGTTTAAGTGCTGAATCAGCTTTTTCTGAACTTTTGTTTTTTTTGTCTTTTGTTTATGGAAGCCAAATAAAGTTAATGACATGCCTGTAGTCTTAGGGATTAGACCAAGGAGTCATAAGCACCCGATCTTCTCTTCGTATTTATTAACTACCATACCCCCCCCAAATTTAAATTCTATCTTAATTTTTCAATGTTAGGCACAAGCTTAACTTCAGAGTTACATACAGCAGTCCTCTGCAGGGCTCCTCAAACCTTTCCACCAGAAATTGCTCTAACAGCAGAACACTGTGAATGCGGAACCCCTGGCAGTGTGGATATATAAAGTTTAAAGGAGCTTATTACAAGGCTGAAATGTATTTGAGTTCTTATGATTTACTTTAAATTTCATGCACATTTTTAT
This sequence comes from Balaenoptera physalus, assembly GCF_965194825.1. Taxonomy (NCBI): domain Eukaryota; kingdom Metazoa; phylum Chordata; class Mammalia; order Artiodactyla; family Balaenopteridae; genus Balaenoptera; species Balaenoptera physalus. The sequence continues at coordinate 49,729,303 of NC_138901.1, read as the reverse complement.
GTATCTGTATCTCTGTTACTATAAAAATATTACTTTGCATCAAGTAAAATTGATACTGTCGGAATATGCCTCAGTCTAGAGGCATCAGGGAAAGCCTCAGGAGAAAGGGACACCTAAGCCACAATCTGAAGGATGAGTAGAAGAAGTAGGCAAGCAAAGACGAGAATGAAGTGTACCAGGCAGAGAGAAGAATATGGCAAAGTCTAAGAGATAAGATGGCCTAGCTGGTTGGAAATACTGTAAGAATTTTAGAATAGCAAAATTCACCTGCAGTTTAAGTACCTGATATCTGAAACTAAATTGTCATTTTCCAAGGGAAAAGAAAATTCTTGTGATATGAGCATTGGTCAGCATTGGTCAAAACTACATACAGCTAATGGCAGAAAGTCAACCTACTAAATAGAAAATTGCCCTTGCACCTTTAATGAGAGACATTTTGTAAGAGAGAAAAACAGAAAAAGTGTTTATAGTACTTTGCAGATCTATTTTAGCATCTAAATGTGTGATGGAATTCTCAGTCCTTTTATTTAGATGTTAATATTGATGCTGTGTCCCAGTTAGTGAGACCTGAGGGACTCCCGCCAACACCCCTATGTGACAGCTCCTCAGCCTACTAAGACAAATGCACATAGAAGAACCTCTGTCTGGTGACTTCACCTTACTCTGACTTTAAAGGGTTATGAGTCCTTAGGACCAAGCATCTCCCCAGTTGACCAAAAGGAGAACCCAGATTGAAATCATGGTCCAGGTGGTATACACATTGTTAGGCTGTGTCTTGAGTGGTGGTTAGGATGTGCCTGAGATGGGTGGGGAAGATTGAGGTAAATTAGCCAGTGATGAGTGCTGCTGTTGGCATTCCAAGGTATGCTTGTCATGTATAAGCACATGCGTCTGTCAGCCAAGCCAGATTCCCAAAGTATAACTTTTCCACCAGTCCATTTTGCAATTAAGACACATTTTATACCACATAAAGCTAACCTGTGAAAGATTTATCTGCTAGCTAAAGGCTCTTTCCAGGGTTGAAGGCACTGAAAATGGTCTTTAAGCAACAATGTATGGTGTTTACTCTTAGTGTTAGTTTTCTGTGGATGCACTGTTTCTCCAGTTCCATCACAGTGTAACCTTTGACTTGTCTGCCCTCTAGTGGAGATATGTGGTTAAATTAACCAGTGTCTCCCGGCTTTAGGAAAAATACCTAAGTTTTCTCAATTGGCTTTCCAAATTTTAGCCTCTGTTTCCTTAAAGAATTTTTTATTACCACCAAAGCAACATATTTATAATTTTATTCTACTTTCTAAGATTCTGATAAATCCCCTCCCTGGCTTCCCCCTAGGATCAGGTCTAGACTCCTGCCCTCTGCAACTTATCTTTTCAGCTTACCTCAAGGCAAGCCCTGGGTTTCAACTCAACTGGTCAGTTCACCACCACCCCAGTGTGTCAGACATATTCCCACTGTCCTTTCCTTTTTGTTCATGTCTCAAATGCTCTGTCAGCCTCTGTGCCTCTTCAGATCTTCCTGTTCCTTCAAGACTGGATTCAAAGCTCTCTTGTTCCTGTGAACACTGTACCCACAGTGTTCTCACTTCTGAACTCCTATGCAATATACTTCCTGTGCCATAAATTTACACTGTATTTGTTGGATCAACTTTTCAAATATAACAGCCTTATCTCTTCAGGCAGATAAGCTCCTTGAGCATAGTACTATCTCGTATTTCTTTGTGTCTCTGATGGACTCTAGCAGCTCTAAATGACTATGTTGATTATTTATTTGCCATTCAAAGATATTGAGCATCCTGCCTCTATCTTTTCCCCTGTTGATGGCTGAAAAGCTAATTGTCTAGATTTAAATATAAATATTAACAAAATAGCAATGCATTTCCCCCTAATCAAAACTAACAGCAGTACATCTGTTTTAAGTATTCTATTTTCTTTTTGGTCAGAACCAGTGACGGTATTTATCAACTCCTTAGTTTGAAAATGACTGGAAATTTGAAAATAATCATGCTGTTAGTTTAGTAATATTTGGTAAGTAATCAGTGTTGCTTCATTACCCTTCTGCATGTGTTCTTTGACCTTATTTCTGAATAATGTTTCAACTTAAACTTTGGTTGATCATAGTCTAATTCTTTATATCCATAAACAATTCAGAGATTTAATATTAAAAGAGTCTTCATACATGGATTTTACTTAGCCTCCCCCAGGTGTTATCAATGCTTTTTATAGTTTATAATTCCTTGTGGAGGAATGCTAATCGTGTATAGCAGAGGACCAGTAATAAAACCAGAAGCCAAGCTAAGCAAGTGGGGTGTAGCTAGCAGGACACACAAACAAGAGAACAGATTATAGAGGCACTATCTCCAAGGTGAAGCTAAGATCAGAGTCAAGAATTTTAAACCAAAGGTTAGAGAACAGTAAAGATGTTGCCATAGGTAGAGGTGATATTCAGGATATTTAGCAATATGGCACAGCTATCAACCAATCGGAATAGGCAGGAGTAAGACCTGGAGGTCCTCTACTCTGCCAGGCATTAACCTGATTGTTGCTGGATCGTGAAACATTCAGAGGGGCTCTAGGCAACCACTATTTACCATTCATTATTTCAGTGTGTAAACAATTAGTACAGTTGTACCACCATGTCCTGGCTGAACATAAGACCATATGTCCATATCGAGGCCTCAGGCTACCATGAAGGAAATGGACCAAGTGTGAGGTCTTGAGAGAGTGGGATGTGGAATTTCACTTTAATAGAAGGAAACAGAATCTGGACAGGGAGATAAAGACAAGGTCTTAGGCCCCTATTGGTGTACCTGGAGTATTCCTTTAAGCAAGAGGAGCAGTTTGTTCCAGGAGAAGGTATATTCACCCTTCCCAGACAGAATCCTGACTGCTCATTACTCTTAGGTTACTTTGAGCAAATTATCTCACTTTCATGAGGCAGTTTCTTCAGCTGAAAAATAAGTATTAATCATACCTGTGCTGCATTTATCCTAGGTTGCCTCAAATGAGATAATAGTCATGAAAAGACTTTAAATTATGGAGTGGCACACAGGCAGAGTCTTATTATCTTATGATGGATGCTGCTTGCTCTCTACCCCATGTTTAAGCACTCATTTTGGATTGACAAACCAAGGATTTGACCAATAATTGAATGGAGATGAGGCACATGATATACTGAGTTAACCTAAGGTGTATTCCTAATTTTGCCACTTACTGGTTACCATACCTTGGGCAATACTTATTAATTAATCTAATATCTCCTGAGCATCTCCTGTATGACTGCCACTATACAAACATAGTCCTGCTCTTACAGAGCTTACTGTCTAGGAAGGGAGACGTAAGATCTTTCTGGAGAGCTGAGTTCCCATCGTCACTGATCTCCCTGGCACCTAGCACAGTTATCTGGAGGAGTAGTAGCTCTGTGTACTCTGAGCTTTTTGATGTTTTTCCAGACCTTTAAGACAAATGTTTTCAATCTTAACTGCTTGTCAGTTTTCAGGAGCTTTTAAAATGTGCAGATCCTTGGGCCGCACACCTCATGGTGTGCTGGTAAATGTTCAAAAACCTGTTTTCTGGGTAAGGGCTGCTTTGTAGCTTTTGCTGATTTCCCTGGTAAATACTCCTAGCATGGCCAATTTCAGGCTACCAATGTGAGTCTCATAAGATCCCTAAAAATCTAGCAATTGGCTCTAGCACACCACTGGCTTCACCTCAGAGCTAAAGAATAAAAGCCTGTAGGCATGAGGCCTGGAGATTTTTGTTATTAAAAAGGTTTTGAATGGAGCCAGAGTTAAGAACCAGTGACCTATGAAGTTTCCATATTGCATGCTTGTCGGATGTGACAGATTCAGACTCGTTGCTTTTTAAAACCAAGTAGCCTCAAGGAGTTGGATCTCTGTGATAGAAAAGACAGTCCAACAACTCTCTAATTATGGCAAGTGGGTAGGTTAAGTCACATATATTAAATAAAATGTTTAAGTGGAATAAGGATTGTAAACAAAAGGCATCCAATAACAGCTCTACACCCAGAGCTCGGGTTTTCTAGTGGGCAGTGACTGGACTGTGATACCCCTTAAACTAGCTGTTGACCAAAGACTTGGTGTTCTTCGGAAGCAGTTATTGAAGTCACATTCTAATCAAGCTGGTTTTCTCATCACTGAGGAAGTACCTCATTAACCATTCCAACTGTGTTTCATACATATTTGTATTTGAAAGGAATTCAAAGGAAACACTTGAGAAATAGTAGGTGTCTCACAGAAGTTGTCTATTGCTTGAAATCATGGGCAAGAAAGTTTATTTAGGGCTTCTTAAACCCTGTCATGAGAGCATGGTGTGGCTTTGATGTCGGTAATAAGTATTGCACTGTATTCTGGCTTCCTTATTTTACTTTAATGCATGTTATATCTCTCTAAAATATGACTAGATTGACTCTCTGTTTTGGTTCCTAATACCAGCAAGTACTATACACCTCAATTTAAGCTAGACTTTAAACCAAAGTCAAATTATATTGGGACTGCTGATTTGATGGTGTCTGACCTTCTTACAGACCAGCTTCTCAGATGTGAGTGCCCAGGTTATTCATTCTGGTCCTGGACAGTAGAGTGTGTGTGTGACCACACTTGCAGGTCCTTTCTGATCTTCAGCCTTCCAAATGGGAGGACACTTCATTATAGGCACCAGCCTATAAAAGTATCCCTATGGCCTTCAGTGCATCTTGTACTGACGTAAGAATCATCTTCTTTATTCTTTACTCTCCTGGATATCTCTATGGCCCTAGTCTTTAGAAGTTCTACTTCATTAACTATCTTTAACAGCCTTTTTCCTGTCCTGTTCATTTTGCCTACATACTTAATAGCTGGTCACCAGAACTGGTAGAGTTGATTAAAGATGGCTGCAGATTCTTTGCTATTTCTCCCACTGAGAGATAGTGTCTAATTCCCCTCCCCTTGAATCTGGGCTAGACTTCTTTAATACACCAACAGAGCATGGCAGAAGTGACACTGTGCCAGCTCTGAGCCTAGCCTTTTGGAGTTCTAAGCCCCCATGCGCAAAGACCAACCCTGAGGCCACAATGGACTTTGAGAAGGCCCAATCCATAGACGTTCTAGTTGACTTTCCAGTTGAGCCCAGCTTTCCAGTTTTCCAGGCTAAGACGTCAGACATGTGAGTAAAGCTGCCTGGACCCTGACTGATAGCCCATCTTCTAGCTAAATACCACCTGAGTAGCACTGACTGACCTTTAGCAATGCCATGTGGAGCAGAAGAATTGCCTGGCTAACTAAGCACTGCTTGAATTTCTGGCCCATGAAATCATGCAATATGATAAATTAGTAGTTTGTTATTAAGCAATGGATAACCCAAACTGCTGGTTCCATCCCCATCGTCTTTGTCTCTTGTTTCTAGGAGAGAATCTAAGCCTTCTCTTACCAGTAACCAAGTGGCAAAATGGTGCCTTTACTTCCTCCTCAAGCCTGTGTTCTTCACGTTTGCTTCTTCCAAAAGCCAGAAGCAGGGCTTTTCTGATTTCGAAGCTCACGTCCATTCTTAGGAAGACTACCAGGTTACTTTATCCTGTCTGACAGACACCTCCCAGTATTAATTTTCTCCCAGGGGCAGAAGTGACTGATGGATAATCTGAAGTCCAGTTAATGGATAATCCACAACCACTTTTTGTGATCATAGGACTGTTATCTTAGTATTCCTACCTTTATGGACTCATAACATCAATATTACTTGATAGCCTTAACCCGCAATACCCGTACCTTTGCTCCAGCAATTCACAGCTGCTCACCATTCCCTAAATGTCCAGACTCTTACTCCTCTTTCTGTTCCTTTTGCCAACCCTTCTGCCTGAAATACTCTTTCCTCCTATTTTCCATCCAACACAAACCCACTAATTCAAGCCCAGCCTGAAAATTAACTTCTGTGAAGCATATCCAAGCCCCACAGTTAGTCATTTCCTCCTCTGTTGTTTCTATAGCATTTTGAATATCCTCTGCTGTAAGCCAAATGACATATCATTATATTATGGAACTGTCTCCCCTAATACAATGTGAACTCTCCAAGGATAAGGGCAGTTTTGCTTAATTTTAATTCCTGGTGCCTAGTACCTAACACATAATAGGTAGTCAATTAGTGTTGAATGAGTGAAAGAATATATAAATGAGAGCAAGTGAATGATTCTGTCTGTTTAACCAAAGGGAAAACCTAAGCTATTACTTCCAGATCTTCGTCACAGGCTAACTCCTGAGCAACAAAAACTATTCTTTTAACCGGCTAAGGAGAAAACATAACTGGCATAGTCCTCACTAGCTGAGAATGCACAGCCAATTAGCTCCAAGTGTTCACATGGTTTTAGTTCACTGCTCTAATCACGCATTCATTCAACTCTTTATCGAGTTCCATCTGCACATAGGGCATTGTGCTAAACACAGAGTGAGATGCAAAGGGAAAATAAGACAGATTACAGTCTGATAATGGAACATAAAACAAGAACCCAGTGGTAACCCAGAAACAGATCTCGGTAGTGCCACAGGAAACATGCACAGTGACCGTCAGGTTTGGAGGGAGGCAGACAGCCTATCAGTAAAGTGATAGAAGAAATACCATGAACTACTGGCTTTTGAAACCAGCTTTGAATGCTAGGGAAGGATATAGGAGAGGGGAGAGGGGCCTTCCAGGATGATGAAACAGCACAGACAAAGGAAGTTAATAGGTGCTTTTGAAAACTGATGAATGAGTCCACTTGGATTGGAGTGTATGGAAAGTGTAAAGAATCTTGCAACAATAAAGCTTGGGAAATTATTGCTTAACACCTACCTAGCCTGGTGTTTTTCAAGGCTGGCAGCACTTCCAGCCTACTTCTCAGCAAATATGACTTGGATGCGTATGTTTTTTCCAAACATCTTTTACTTAGTTACCTACTTTTATGCTCAGGTATTAAGTAGATTAATAAGAATACATTAATTTTTCAATTCATACTTAATGGTTCCCAAATACCCTAAAATTATGTATTTTATTTTTTAATTGAAGTATAGTTGATTTACAATATTATATTAGTTTCAGGTGTACCACATTAGTGATTCAATATTTTTATAGATTATACTTCATTTAAAGTTATTACAAAATAATGGCTATATTTCCCTGTGCTGTATAATATATCCTTTTTACTTATTATACATAGTAGTTTGTATCTCTCAATCCCATACCCCTATCTTACCCACCCCCTTCCCCCACCTCCACTGGTAACCATCAGTTTGTTCTCTATATCTATGAGTGTGTTTCTGTTTTGTAACAAACATTTGTTTATTTTATTTTTTAGATTCCACATATAAGTGATAACATAGAACATTTGTCTTTCTGTAACTTATTTCACTGAGCATAATACCCTCTAGGGTCATCCATGTTGTTGCAAATGGCAGAATTTCATTCTTTTTTATGGCTGAGTAATATTCCATTATATATATGTATGTATGTATATATATGCCACATCTTCTTTATCCATTCATCTGTTGATGGACACTTAGGTTGCTTCCATATCTTGGCTATTGTAAATAATGCTGCTATGAACATTGGGATGCATGTGTCTTTTTGAGTCAGTGTTTTCTGAATATCCTAAAATTAAATGCACATTCAGAATCTCACACCATATTGTTTATAGGTCAAATTTTTCTTAAGAACATCAAGAAGAAATTATATTCTTTAAATAAAAACTACGTAACAATAGGACTCTGGAATATTTTTTAAAAGTCAACAAACATGTATTTAATCATTTAATTAGTTTTCCTTATACATCAGAAATTATTCTATTTACTAAGAAGAAACTAATGTTTATCTCTACACTTTTCTCCTTGTGATTTCTAATGTTCTGAGCATGTTGATTACTTGCATTTCTTTTTTCTTTTTTTTTTTTTTTTAACTAACAATATGTGAAGTTACTTGACAAGGTAGGTGGTTATATATGGCCTGGTGTATGCACTTGTTACAATAGAATGGTAAGCATTCTCCCTTTAGCTACCATTTAAATGCCATTATTCAAGATAACTGTATTATCTGGTAATTAATCTTGCTGAATAAACAATGTTGTATCTTTGCGTTTTGGGCAGTGACTTCCATTGAAATAAGCATAATCAACACTTTTTTCATTAAAAAAAGAAATCCACTTTACCTTAGGCCTACAATGCCTTGACATACTGAGTTTTTTTTGTTTTTGTTTTTGTTTTTTAAGTCTCTTTTTCCAAGTAAGATGAAAGGGGAGCAAATCATTCATTGGCCTGACTATTGTAATGTTAATCTAAGAAAGAAAGAAAAAAGTCATTTGGGGTATTAAGTAGATTATAAATGTGCTTGTGTTAGAAACACTTCTCTGACTTGCTTTTTTTGTGTGCCAAAGGAATTTCCACTCCTTTGGCACTATTTTAAAGTGTAGAAGTCATAGAAGAAAGGTGACAAAGGATATTACTTTATTATAAGCCATGAGAAAAGTTATGCTTTTTTCTGCAGTTCCCTTCCTAACCACTGTCCCGGGGTATAGGTACCAAATGCAGATTCTTAGTTAAGAGGCAGCTGGTTATAGCAGAAATGTAGACCTGAGTTCAAATCGTGACTCCACGTGGCATTTATTGGCATTGTGACCTTTAGCAAGCTGCACAGGGTTGTAGTGCACGTTAAATAAAATAACATATAAAGTACCTGGCCCATAGTAGTGTTGAATAGATGTTAGTTCACCTCTGTAGATGTAACTGTTTTTAGCTGTTTGTGGCCTCTAAGGAAACATCAAGGGTATTTTTGCTTTTTATTTCTCATCGCAATTCTCATAGGTAAAAAAATCTACCAAAAAAGCTGAAAATAATTTGAATTATCCCTTTTGGTCAGCTCATTTTATGTATGAGGCAAAGGATATTAAGTTAGTAATAGCCCATAAACATCTAAAAGGGTACTCAACCTTAGTAGCAGTCAAGGCACAGCAAATTAAGACCATGGTGAGATACATACAACACTAGATTGGCAAAAAAGAAAAAGAAAACATCTGATGATTTTAAGTGTTGGCTAGGATTTAGAACAACTGAAACTCTCACTCCTTCCTGGTGAGAGTATAGATAGGCACAACTACTTTAGGAAATAATTTGGCACTACCTGGTAAACTTGTACCTTTAGTTATTCTGTGACTCTGCATTTCTACTCCTAGGTGTACGTATATCCCATTGACACTCTTGTGCATGTAGACCAAAAGACATTGCAAGGAAGTTATAGCAGCATGGTTGATGTCACCAAAAACTGGAACAGTCCAATCTATCTGAGTAGAATGGATAAACTTTGATATATTCCTATAATGCAGTCTTTTACCCCAGCAAAAAAATGAATGAACTGTAGCTATAGGTAATAAGTGGATGAATCTTATTAACATAATATTTAGTTTTTATTTATTTATTTATTTATTTATTTATGGCTGTGTTGGGTCTTCGTTTCTGTGCGAGGGCTTCCTCCAATTGTGGCAAGCGAGGGCCACTCTTCATCGCGGTGCGCGGGCCTCTCACTATCGCGGCCTCTCTTGTTGCGGAGCACAGGCTCCAGACGCGCAGGCTCAGTAATTGTGGCTCACGGGCCCAGCCGCTCCGCGGCATGTGGGATCTTCCCAGACCAGGGCTCGAACCCGTGTCCCCTGCATTGGCAGGCAGATTCTCAACCACTGCGCCACCAGGGAAGCCCAATATTTAGTTTTTAAAAAAAAATATTGGTGTAAAAATAAAATACAGTGTGTGTGTGTGAAAAAAAATTTAAAAATAAAAAAATAATAAACATATTGGGAAGACTGCATAAGTGTAATACAATTTTTAAAGCCCCCAGACAATCAAAACTAAATAATATATTGTTTAACAATATAGACATCATGGAATTTTTTTAATAGTGGAATAAAAAATAATGCAAAGAACCAATATGTAAATTAAAATGAAATTCTAAAAAATATTCAAATAATACAAAATAAGGCAGAAAAGGAGAAACAGAGGTATAAAGGTATAGGGGACAAACAGAAAATAAATAGATTTGGTTCTACCATGTTACTAACTATATCAGTAATTACATTAAATGTTAATGGAGACAAAGTGAGAGAGTGGCATGGACATATATACACTACCAAACGTAAAATAGATAGCTAGTGGGAAGCAGCCGCATAGCACAGGGAGATCAGCTCGGTGCTTTGTGACCACCTAGAGGGGTGGGATAGGGAGGGTGGGAGGGAGGGAGATGCAAGAGGGGAGAGATATGGGAACATATGTATATGTATAACTGATTCACTTTGTTATAAAGCAGAAACTAACACACCATTGTAAAGCAATTATACTCCAATAAAGATGTTTAAAAAAAATGTTAATGGACTAACCACTACAATTAAAAGGCAAAGATTGTCACAATGGGTAAAATAAAGCAAGATCCAACTACATTCTGTCTATAAAAGACATTCTGTAAATTATAAAGAGATTGAAAAATATACCTTGCAAACAAGTGAGCATAAGTCTGGAGTAGCTATGTTAATATTAGATAAAGTAGATTTCAACATAAAATGTCTTACTAGAAGATAAAGGTATCCTGAAAAATAAGAATCAAGTTAAAGGATTTATATTTCCTTCAAAACTTACTATGAGCTATAGTAATAAAGATATAGTACTGGCATAAAGAATGACAAGTAGATCAATAGAACAGAATAAAGAACCCAGAAGTAGACCTCACTTACACTGTCATTTGATTTTTTACAAGGAGCCAAGTTATCCAATGGAGAAAGGAAAGTCTTTTCAATAAATGTGCTTGAAAACTCAAAATCGATAGGGGAAAAAAAAAGAGCCTCCACCCCATCTCACACCACATACAAATATTTATTCAGGATAGATCATAGACCTTATATATAAAACCATAAAGGTTTTAATAAGAAAATATTATAGAGTATCTTTGTGACTAAAGGGTAGGCAAAGGTTTCTGAAGACATAGAAAACAGTAACTATAGGAGAAAAAAATTTCCAGACTTCAATTACAACTCTCACACATTGTTGATAAGCGTGTAAAGTGGTATAAGCACTTTGGAAGCCCTGGTAATTTTCTCTAAAATTACACATGCATGTGTTCCATGACCTAAAAAAAACCAAAAGCACATGTCCACCAAAAAAATGGCAAAGAATGCTCATGTAAAAGTTTTATTCATAATAGACAAAAACTCAAACATCCTGGGTATATATATCAATAGGAGATGAATAAACAAACTGTGGTATATTCATACAATGGAATCCTCAGGGATAAAAAGGAATGAACTCCTTTTACATGCAATAACATAGATGAATCTCAAAAACATTATGCTGAGTGAAAGAAGCCACACACAAAAGAGTACATACTATATGATTCTATTTATGTGAACAGGGAAACCATTTAAATGGAGTCATATGCTATATACTAATTTTTGATGGAAAAGAATTGTGGTGGAAGAAAAGTAAGAACAGTGGCTGCCTCTAGGTTGTGGGTGGTGCCAGGTGTTAAATGAGAGAAATTTCTGAGCTGATAGAAATGTTGCATTTCTTGATAAAAGTTTGAGTTACACAGATACATACATTTGTCAAAACTCATTGAATGGTGCACTTAAGATTTGTGCATTTAATTCATTGTATATACATTTTACCTTAAAAGAAAAAAAAGAACTGTAATACCGAATTCTAATTATGTGCATTTAAGGGCAAGTACACTGTAAACTACTTTGAAATGCAACAGAAGAATAAGATGGATTGATCAGTGAGGCAGAAAGATGAATAGAGAAGTGATAACGCAAATATAAAAAATATTACTGGTAGAATCCAGACGGTGGATACACAGGTTCACTATAAGATGTTTCAACTTTTCTGTATGTATGAAATTTTTTATAGTAGAATGAAAGCAAGAAAATTATAAACTTAAAATTCAAGATAGTGGGACTTCCCTGGTGGTCCAGTGGTTAAGACTCTGCGCTCCCAATGCAGGGGGCCCGGGTTCAATCCCTGGTCAGGGAACTAGATCCCGCATGCCACAACTAAAGATCCTGCATGCCGCAACATAAGATCCCGCATGGGGCAACGAAGATCCCACGTGCAGCAACTAAGACCCGGTGCAGCCAAATAAATAAATAAATAAATATTTTTTTAAAAATTCAAGATAGTACTCACATCTTGGGAGAAGGATAAGAATGGGAGATAGGAAATAAGCACACAGGTAAATGCAAAGGTATTGGTACTATTCTAGCTTTTAAGTAGAATGTTGTTCACAGGTATTCATTTTATTATTGTGCCTCATAATTTACATATATTTTAAATATATCTATTGTCGTATAATTTTTCATACAATTAAAAAATGAGAAGAATACATCAGAAGTAGAGATCTATTAACCACTGATAACAATAATGAAGCATTATTTGTTAAATGAGATTCCAGGAAATCATTTCTATTTATTACAGTTCCCTTGGGCTCCAAAATCTAACATTTATCTTTGCTTATGAGTCTTCTCATTTTCATTCTTGCAAACTTTCCAGGTTCTGACTATTGACTCTAGAGACGATCGGTTCTTTTCATTTTAGCACCATTCTTTTCACTTCCTAAAGGGCATACTTCTGAACCTAAAACTTCCCCTGTCGGCAGAGTGTAATATACCATGACAGCTCCCCTGTCCTCCCTCTGAGGGTAGGATCTTTGCTGTCTTCTTCCCTTTGTGCAAGATAATGGGCATACCTGAAATCAATAATGAAAATAAAATGGGAATAAAAGTTATAGAGCTGGCCGTGGCTGCCCAGGAATGGAGGTAGAATGATGTAGAGGTGAATGGGGATGGTTCCATAAACTCAAAAAAGTAGGTGACTTATCGGCAGACAGTACACGTATTGTTTGAGATTGTTTTTCTCCTCCTATTTTTGTGTTTGCCAAATAGGGCAAAAGTGACCAGAGTGCAAATATAAAATGTCAGAGAACAAACTTAAAGAAAAAGTTAGCACCTCAACATCATTAATTCTCTCATCTTTTCTCACTTTTCCTTCATGTTGCTATTCGTGTCTCCATGAAGATCTGTATAGTATCTTAACATATAATAATTCCTAACCTAGGTTAGGGAGGGGTGAATGATATGCTTTTTCAATGTGTTGGGAGACAGTATTTTATCAGTTTTAATTCTAGCTTTACTACATGAGTTTCCTTTAGCAACTTAACTTCTTTCCTTTCTGTGAATTTCAGTTTCTGTAAAATATTCACATTTCATTGAGCCTAAATTGCCATAAGTATAACACCCTCAGTTATTTTATGTGCCACTAAAAAAAAAATAAATATTGCAATTAAACTATGATTCAGTGCTTTTTAGTCACATTGATTGTAAATTTATCCCAATTTATGTGTATGTGTCAGAATCAGTGAAACTAGGGTACCGTCAACCTTCTGAGTTTATAAGGAATAAGTTGGACAATGTACTTAAAGTGTTGAGCAAGGCACCTGGCATGTTATAAATACTCAATAAGTAGTAGCCATTAAGGTGATGGTGATGTGATCATGAGCACTTTGCAAAATGGTGTTCATTGTTTAGATTGTTCTTTGGGGATCAGAATCATTAATAGATCATCTTGATGAGATTTGTTGGTGAAAGTCAGAATACCCACTCATTTTAATTTTAAGTAACATAACAGTAACCTAGCATCTTCATTTGGTTTTCAGAGGTAATTCTTTTAATTATGAGCACTTTGTTATTAAAAAAAATTTGTAGACTATTGTGAAAGTTTCCTCCAGGAATAAATTATGTTGATATGTATCAACTCCCTGGGTTGGTTGAAGTCACTTTTTATGGAGAGAATTTAGTTTAAGTACACAGCATCAATGAGATATTCCTACATGTAAAGCTTAGTAAAATTACATTGTTGGTATTATGAGACCTCAGGTTTTAAATTATTTTTTTTCTCATTTTCCTGTCTATACAGGAGGCAGACAGTGGGGAGGAGGAATGCCGATCACAGCCCAGGAGGTATGTTTGTTCATTACATCCTATAGTATTTCTGTAGTTAGTGTGTTTTCTCTAATTCTTTTTCAGTCTTGTCAGATTAGTTTATCCTCGTTTTCCAAGATGCTTAGTTGGTCTCTCAAAATGGAATTACTTTAAGAATCCAGTTACTGGGCTTCCCTGGTGGCGCAGTGGTTGAGAATCTGCCTGCCAATGCAGGGGACACGGGTTCGAGCCCTGGTCTGGGAAGATTCCATATGCCGTGGAGCAGCTGGGCCCGTGAGCCACAAGTACTGAGCCTGCGCGTCTGGAGCCTGTGCTCCGCAACAAGAGAGGCCACGATAGTGAGAGGCCCGCGCACCGCGATGAAGAGTGGCCCCCGCTTGCCGCAACTAGAGAAAGCCCTCGCACAGAAACGAAGACCCAACACAGCCATAAATAAATAAATAAATAAATAAATACTTTAAAAAAAAAAGAATCCAGTTACTGGGACTTCCCTGGTGGCACAGTGGTTGAGAATCTGCCTGCCAATGCAGGGGACATGGGTTTGAGCCCTGGTCCGGGAAGATCCCACATGCCATGGAGCAACTAAGCCCATGCACCACAACTACTGAGCCTGCGCTCTAGAGCCTGTGAGCCGCGTGCTGCAACTACTGAAGCCCACGTGCCTAGAGCCGGTGCTCTGCAGCAAGAGAATGCACCACAATGAGAAGCCCGTGCACTGCAACAAGGAGTAGCCCCCGCTCACCACAACTAGAGAAAGCCCATGCCCAGCAACGAAGACCCAACGCAGCCAAAAAAAAAAAAAAAAATTAAGAATCCAGTTACTGACTCAGAAAGATTTTAAATGGTAGACTGCATTATGTTGTGCACCTGAAACTAAGATAATGTTGTACGTCAGTTATACCTCAATAAATAAAGTAACTAATTACTTTAATTAAGTGGTAGATTTCTCTTTTTTTAATGCAGAAAGGCCAGTATTGGCCCAGCTTTAGACCCAAGTCTCTAGAACTGTCTTGGGTAATAAAAAAGCAAATTTTCCTTACCTTTTAGGAAAATGTCAACTAAGGAACATTTCAGCCTTCGGTTTTATACTTATTTTTGTCATTCATTTTGATAGGTTTTGGCAATTTTTACAGATTGGTTAATATTTCACTTCCTCAATACAAAGAATATACTAAGTAACTTACCCAATCTTTTAAAATACAATGAAATTTTTTTTTTCCCTCTCATGGAATAGTGGGCATGTTATAAGGATACCAATACCTGCTGCCATTAAAAGAAAAAAATTATGAGAGACATCTAGGACATATATAATAACATTTCTGTTATCTTCTTTAAAATTTTTTATGGTAGTATTAAAGATTCAATAGTTCAGAATTCACTGAAATCCTTAAAACTTTGAAAGTCTATAATAACAATGTCAATGTTGTATGCAACAAACTATATTATATGGTATTTTAATTTCTCAAGATTGCATGGAATTCAACTTTCCTGTTATAAACGTTATTATACTGTGACACAATAGGGTACATCTTTTGTAAGAAATAAGTGCCTTTTAAAAATATTTGTTTAAATGTCTGTGAAATAAAATGTTTTTTTTAACCAACTCCCTCCCACAAGAAATAGTCCTGGTAAGTTCTAGATGGTCATTTAAATGCTACCAAATTTGTGTCCTCTGAACTCAATCACAAGAGCTATTCTAGATGATACTGAGAACGGATACAATAAACGTGTTCATTGTAGAGAAGCTGGCTAAAGGGCGTGCTTCCTTAATGATAAATTATCGTGTATTTGTTGATGTATATATACCTCACTTGTGTAAACCACAACTTAATATAAAAATAGTTCCTTTTCATCAGTAACTGAGGTTATTGGCAATATTTTTCCTGCCTTATCACAAAAATTTAGGCTTAAAGCTTAATTTCTCACTGTCTCTTAGGGAAGATCTGACAGTGAAGTGTCATTCTTTTGCATAGGACTAAGGGACAGAAACCTAGAAGAAATTTTAGCTCATTGTTTACCAGAGACATCATAACTTTATTCCCATCAGAATGAAAAAGGATTCCAAAGGATTCTTAAATTTTCTATTGTGCCAGATTTAAAGATCTCTGGGTTAATTTCTTTATGCATCTACTGGGATAATTGTCCCCCAAAATTACATAATGATGAGGCAATGCAAGTCTATTTTCTTATTCACAGCACTGAATTGTCAAGCCATTAAGAACCATAAAAACAGTATATCATTGAAACTAATACCAATTCCAGGTAATAAAAAAAGATGTTGCATTAATCTCTTATTTTAACCAAATATCATTTATTGGGAAAGTCATAAGTTAAAAGTAATCTTTTAGTATAATTAGCTCAAACTATGCTGCCTTTAAAAACCAACGTTCACAGGCAAAAACAATAACAAAAATAGATAAATTAGACTGCATCAAAATGTAAAACTTCTGTGCATCAAAGAACACAACAAAAGAGTGAAAAGGCAACCCACAGAATGGGAGAAGATATTTGCAAATCATGTAGCTAATAAGGGATTAATATCCAGAGTATAAAAAGAACTCTTTTACAACTCAGCAAGAAAAAAACAAACAACCTGTCTTAGTCAGCTTGGGCTCCTATAACAAAATACCATAGATTGAGTGGCTTAAGTTTCAGACGTTTGTTTCTCACGGGTCTGGAGGCTAGTAGTCCAAGATCAACGTGCTGGCAGATTTGCTTCCTGATGAGAACCCTCTTCCTGGCTTGTAGACAGCTGCTTTCTTGCTGAGTCCTCACATGGCTGTAAGAGAGAGGGTGCTCCGCTCGCTTCCTCTTCTTGAATGTACACCAATCCTATCATGTTGGCCACACCCTCATGTCATCATCTAACCCTAATTTCCTCCCAAAGGCTCCCATCTCCAAATATCATCACATTGGAGGTTGGCTTCAGCATACAGATTTGGGGGGCACATAAACATTTAGTCCATAACATTCCACCCATGCCCCCCAAAATTCATCTCCTTCTCACATACAAAATATATTCATCACATCCCAACAGCCCCAAAGGTCTTAAACTCATTCTAGCATCGACTCTAAAGTCCAAAGTCTTACCTAAATATCATCTAAATAAGATATGGGTGAGACTTGAGGCAAAATTCCTCTCCAGCTATGAACCTGTGGAATCAGATTAATTATACACTTTAAAATACAATGGTAGGACAGGCATAGGCTAGACATTCCCATTCCAAAAGGGAGAAATAGAAAGGAAAGAAAAGATGACAGGGCCCAAGTAAGTCCAAAACTTAGTGAGACAAATCCCATTAGATCTTAAGGCTCAAGAATAATCCTCTTTGGTTTGATACTGTGCCTTCTAAACCCAGTGGGGAAGTAGTCCTGCCTTCAGGACTCACTGGAGTAGTGGTGTCATTTCCAGGGATCACCTGAGCAGCCCTGCACTTCTGGCTCCCTTGGAGTACCACCCATGCAGTGTTCTGCAAGGGCCCACCTACCTGGCACCTTTGAAACAGACGTGGAGGCAGCCTTGCCTGTCAGCCCTCGCACTCTCGGCGTGTGGTGGGAGTAGCAGCCTTGACGATCTCTGAATCTTTTTGGGGTACTCTTCCCTTTTCTTGGAGAATGTTCATGTTCACAGCCTCCCTTCATTCTGTCTCATTTTCTGTTTCTGATCTTCATTGAGATTCCATGGGATGTTACAATGATGGAAGAATTGGCTGCTCTTTACAAAAAAAAAGAGTAATCTAGTAACAAGCACGCTAAAATTAAGAATTCAAAGAGGTAATGAATTGAGTGTGAATATTGCTAGAAACCAAAATTAGTAAGTTAGAAACTAAACTTCACAGAATTAAAAAGTGAAAATTAAAACATGTTTTAACCATTGTGTTAGCAAAGATTTAGATTATTAGTATCCAAAAAAATAGCATTTTCTGCCTTATAAATTGGTACAACCTTTTTAGAGTGTAAGTTAGCAGTATCAATTAAAATTCAAAATATTCTGGATTTGGACCCAGAACTTCCACTTTTAGAAGTTAATCCAGAACAAAGAGATGGACCCAAGAGTATTTGTTGCAACATTTTTTCTAAACTTGGAAACATCCCAAATGTTGATTAATAAAGAAATAACTAACCAATATTTCTATTGTGTATAGTACTCAAAATGTTTAATAAATGTTAATGTGTGGGAAAAAATTAGAAATTACCATATGATCCAGCAATTCCCTTTCTGAGTATATACTCAAAATAACTAAAAACAGGGTCTTGAGAAATTTGTGCACCCATGTTCATAGCAACATTATTAGCCAAAGGGTAGAAGCAACCCAAGTATCCATAGACAGATAAATGGGTAAAGAAAATGTAATATATACGTATAATGGAATATTATTCAGGCTTAAAAAAGTAGGAAATCCTGCAATTTATGATGAACCTTGAGGACATTATGCCAAGTGAAAAAAGGCAGTCCCAGAAGGATACATATTGTATGATTCCACTTATATGAGGTACCTACTGTAGTCGAATTCTCAGAGATGGGAAGTAGAATGTTGGTTGCCAGGGGATAGGGGAGGATGGATAGGGAGTTATTTAATGGGTACAGAATTTCATTTTTGGAAGAGAAAAAAGTTCTAGAGATGGATGGTAGTGGTAGTTGAACAACGAACAACAGTGTGAATTACTTCATGCCTTGTACACTTAAAAATAGTTATTTAAGGGGGCAAATTTTATGTTATATGTATTTTACTATAATTAAAAAACAAATGATCTACTCGTGTCACACCAGCTCCTTTTTATGATATCTAACTCTGGCGCTGCTTTGTCGTTCCCAGGAGATAAGCATAAAAAAATAATAATTGTAGAGCTAAAAATCAGGTTGTGTATTATTACCTTTTTGATAAAAATATAAATGGATGAAATTCAGTTCCAGTCTTGTCCTTTTTTTTTCTTTATAAATTTATTTATTTATTTTTGGCTGTGTTGGGTCTTAGTTGCTGCGCACAGGCTTTCTCTAGTTGTAGCGAGTGGGGG
The DNA here is from genome assembly GCF_965194825.1 of Balaenoptera physalus. NCBI lineage: Eukaryota > Metazoa > Chordata > Mammalia > Artiodactyla > Balaenopteridae > Balaenoptera > Balaenoptera physalus. The sequence continues at coordinate 49,710,300 of NC_138901.1, read as the reverse complement.
CTACTCTTCGTTGCGGTGCGCGGGCTTCTCATTGCGGTGGCTTCTCTTGTTGCAGAGTATGGGCTCTAGGCGTGTGGGCTTCAGTAGTTGTGGCACGTGCCCTCAGTAGTTGTGGCTCACGGGCTCTAGAGCACAGGCTCAGTAGTTGTGGCTCACAGGCTTAGTTGCTCCGTGGCATGTGGGATCTTCCTGGACCAGGGCTTGAACCCATGTCCCCTGCATTGGCAGGCGGATTCTTAACCACTGTGCCACCAGGGAAGTCCCTCTAGCCTTTTCTTTTGCATATTTATGAACTGATAGCTTTTCGTCTTCTTGTGTCATAACCCACTTTGCTGACTTGGGAACAGCCAGGAAGGTAACTATAAAACGAAACCATATAACACACCAATATTCAACCATTTTGATTTATAAATGGCTATCTCATATGAGTCAACCTAATAAAATTGCAAGATAATAAATAAAAGTGAGCAAAAGAAAGATGCCATTGAAATAAATCTTGAAATCCCAAGACATCTTTTTTAAGGTGACTAGTTGTGGAAGGAAACAAAGTACCTTAGATCTAAACTTGGAAAATATTTTAATTATAGTAGAATTCTCCCATTTCTGTATATATCTACTCTAAGCTAAGAATTGTATAAAGTAAAGAGAAAAGGAATAACCTTTAGGAAATTGTCTTTTGGGTCAGCAATTTATAGTATTGTACAATAATATAGTTTCAAACATCTCAAAGAAATCCCACCCACCCCCCGTACTACTTTTTTTTAGGCAAATGAATGTTTAAGCCACTCAGGACGGTTTTTATGTTTTCTCCCCTCAACTCAAGCAACATGTATAATATTTGTTACTATTTTTAGTTACTCTGAATGTGTAGTTATTTTGCATGTTTAGCCCTAAACCTCTCCTGTTTTTAAACGTAATTTCTTCCTCTTCAGTTTTTCTTAGACATAAAGAATTCCTTACCATCTACTGAAAAAGTTCTGCACCTTTGAAAACGTGTTATTTTCTCTTAAGTACTTCAAACCTAACAATGAAAGTTTTGTTGCAGGTGGGGAAGAGAGAGAGCAAGCAGTGTGGGCCAGAGGAGTATCAGAAAATATCCTGGGAAGAGTTGGGTCTTGAACGAATGGGATTAGATAGGAGAACAGAAGAAGAGCATTCCAAATATAGGAGGATGGGGAGAGTGGGAGGATATCCCCAGAAGTCTGGAAGTAGGTGCTAATGTGTTCCAGGGACAATAAGAAGACAATTGTCTATATCTTAAGAGCAGAGGAGTTTTGATTTGATAGATCTTTGTCTAGAAGAATGGCATGAATGCCAGAAAAGAGTCTGCCAGTGTTATGCAGTATGAGAGGAGGCAGGAAAATGACTCAGGAAGCTGTTGCAGGCAAATGGCTAGAGGTGGGCAATCACTTCCAACTGACAGCAGCATAAGGACAGGAACTGTGTCTTTTATCTCAGTATCCACAGCAATTAGCCTGTAGTTACCACTCAGTAAATGCTTGTTGAATGAATGAATGAATGAAAGAGAATAGAATATTGGTTGATATCTTTACTAGAAATGATATAGTTGAAAAAGAGAACTTCTGTGAACACATATAAAGAGTTCACCTTTGAACATGTGAGGCAACAGGGCAGTAGTCAAGTGGAAACAGCTTGAAGACGGCTGAAAGAAAACATGGAATCAGGGCATGTCTTTGTGTAAGTTATAATTTCACAATGGTACAGTGTTACTAATGCATTCATTTTGTGTCCAACTCTTTCTTCCAGATCTCTATTTGGTACCTTGTGAAGTTCTCTTTCTCTTGCATTTGCTCTGTTTATTTTTTTAGTTTTGAGATATGACTTCATTTAATTTCAGCCTATTTAGTGAAATAATTTTTGTATGGATTTAAATATCATAATGACAGTAAATACTACATTGCCCATCTTTAGGCTGTGGAAGGAAAACAGATGTACTTCTACCTGAGTATATGTTTTAGTTAAAGAATTTGTTAACCTAGAGAATAAGAGTATTCTACTTAAAATAAAAAAAAAAGTGGTAAAGAGGAAATGTCTGCTGTAAAAATGAACTGATAATTTATCCTCATATGTATATTTTTTAATTTTGAAGGAGTCTCATAGAAAAATTGTTGATACAGTACAAGGAACTTTTTTTTCTGAGCCATTTGATAGTAAGATGCCCCCCTCACCTCACTTTTCTATTTTAAGAAACAGAATGATGATATTAATATTTCATGGAGAAGGCTTTTATTGAACTTATAGCAGAATATGTGTGTATATGTGATTGATTGATTTACAAAAGTAGAGCTTTCCATGTATTTAAAAACCATCTCTAACTGATGATAGTGAAGCTCCTCATCTTTTGCTTTTGGCCCTCCTGAAGTCTGAATCTCCACCTCCCACCATATGGGTTACTATTCTGATCCAGAGAACTTTCAGCTGTTTATAAATATTTTGATGTGGCCACCAGGGGATGTAGTGAGCTATCCTCTCATCTTCTTGAGTTCTGCCACTGTATGGAGTAGCCCCTTTAAATTGGTAAGTGCACACTTTGAAAGGTTCTTTTCCTAGCCACTCAACAAGAGTAAGAATTTTCACTTCCCTGAAGTACTCTGTGTTTCTGAAGAATGTATTCACAGATTCTCTTTTATATTTATCTGACATGTTCTGCTTCTGGTAGCTACGATAGGCATTTCTCTTAAATCTGACTTGAAAAGCAAACTAATTATTGCAGCCATAATGAAATTAGGTATATCTTTTAAAGCTAGGTAAATAATTTTACTTGGTTTTTTTCTTTTAATAATTTTGCTTTTTCCCCCCCAGATGTTATTCTTCAGGGTATTAAAAAAAAAAAAAAAAAGAGAAAACAATTTCCCCTCAATTCTTGACTTTGCCAAAGTAAGTTTTTGAAAAGTTGTTTTCTTATAGTATAAAACTCCAGAGACTAATAAAGTGTCAAATACCTATTACTGCTGGGAAAGGATTCTGGGAAGATAGTGGAGTAGGAAGCACCAGGAATCTGGCTCTCCACCTCGACAACAAATTGCACTGGCAGAATCTGTCTGACGTAACTATTTTGGAACTCTGGAGTCTGTTGAAGGCCTGCAACTACTAGGGGAAGAACTGGAGGGTAAATTGTGGTCAATTTCAGCTTTTAGCTCTTAGGAGCTATCCATCCCTCCCCCTCAGCCACATGGTAGGCAGCTGTGCACATGTTCCTGGTGTAGCTTGCACACGGCTCATATAAGATGGGGTGGGCAAAAAAGACCCTGTCCTCCAGATATCAGGGATCTGTGATCTGATAACTGAGTGCCACTTATGATCATAGAGGTGCAGACAAAGGGGCAGGCAGCCAGTGTTGCTGCATCTCCCCCCTTTGTTGCAAGCCCCTCTCCCTCATGCTGAAGTGACATCCAGGGATTTAAAGGGCTAGCACCCTTTTTTTCTCCCCCTTCACTTTTTGCCTTTCCACCTTTTGGGAGTCAGACATTAAAGAGAGGACTTCAAAAACAGCTCATATAGGGGGAAAATTAGAATGTGTCCACATATGCCTAGGGAAGGGCTCAGAAAAGACCTGAGAAGACCTTAAGCTTACATCTCAGACTGATCCTTGGCAGAGAGATGGCCTACAGCAATCAAAAAAACAAAAACAATAACAAAAAAATAGTAAACCCTGGGGAAGGTGGAGAATCTGATTTCCAAAGTTACCACATTATTAGATTCAAATGTCCAGTGTTCAACAAAAAAATCACAAGGCATACAAAAAACAGTAAAGTATGACCCATTCAAAAGAAAAAAAATAGCAGAAACTGTCCCTGAAAAAGACCTAATGGCAGATATACTATACAAAGACTTTAAAACAACCATCTTAAAGATGTTCAAAGAACTAAAGGAAAATGTGGAGGAAGTTATGAAAATGATGGGTGAACAAAATGGAAATGTCAATAAGGAGATAGAAAATCTAAAAAGAAACCAAAAAAGAGCTTCTGGAGCTGAAAATTACAGTAAAATTAAAAATTCGCTGGATGGATTCAGAGGCAGATTTGAGCAGGCAAGAGAAAAGATCATCAAACTTGAAGATAGGACAATGGAAATGATCAAGTCTGAGGAATAGAAAGAAAAAGGACTGAATAAAAGCAAGCAGAACTTAAGGGACTTATGGGACATCATCAAGAGGACCAACATACATATCATGGGAGACACGGAAGGATGAGAGAGAAAGAGCCAGAGCAAATATTTTAAAGAAATAATGGCTAAAAACTTCCCAAATGTGGGTGTTCCCTGGTGGCCTAGTGGTTAGGATTCCAGGCTCTCACTGTGGTGGCCCAGGTTCAATCCCTGGTTCGGGAACTGAGATCCTGCAAGCCACGTGGCACAGCCAAAAATCAACAACAACAACAAAAAAAACCTTCCCAAATTTGTTGAAAGACACAGTATAAATATCCAAGAAGCTCAACAAACTCCAAGTAAGATGAACTCAAAGAGACCCACACTGAGACACATTATAATAAAACTTTCAAAAGACAAAGACACAGAAAGAATCTTGAAAGCATCAAGAAAGAAGTGCTTCATCACATACAAGGGATCCCCAAGAAGAATATCAGCAGATTTCTCATCAGAAATCTGGAGGCCAGAAGTTTTCTTATCAGAAACTTTGGAGGCCAAAAGACAATGGGCCAATATATTCAAAGTTCTAAAAGAAGAAAACGGTCAACCAAGAATCCTATATCTGGCAAAACTGCCCTTCAAAAGAGAAAGAGAAGTTAAGATATTCCAAATAAATAAAAGCTGAGGGAGTTTATGACCACTAGACCTGCCCTACAGGAAATGCCCAAGGGCTTCCTGTAAGGTAAAATGAAAGGACGTCAGATAGTAACTCAAAGCCATATGGAGATATAAAGATTTCAGTAAAGGTAAATACATGAGCAATTATAAAAGCTAGTATTATTGTATCCTTGGTTTGTAACTGCACTTTTTATTTTCTGCGTGATTTAAGAGACTAATACATTTAAACTAAAAAACCCCCAATGATTAGTGTAAAAGCTAGTGTTTCTGTAACTCTGGTTTATAACTCCAAATCTTGTTTTATACATAATTTAAGAGACTAATGCATTTAAAAGAATTATTAGTTTATGTTTTGGGACACCATGAATAATGGTGTTGTGACATCAGAAACTGAAAGGAGTGGAGACAGCTGTAAACGAACAGAGTTTTTGTACGTTATTGAAGCTAAGCTGGTATAAGTTGAATTCAGAGTGTTAAAACTTTAGGTTGTTAAGTGTAATCCTATGATAACCACAAAGAAATTAGCTATAGAACATACACAAAAGGAAATGAGAAAGGAATTTAAACATTTCACTACAAAAACTCAACAAAACACAAAAGAAGACAGTAATATGGGGAAATAAGGGACAAAAAAAGCTTTAAGGCATGTGTAAAATAAATAGCACAATGAGAGAAGCAAGTCCTTTATTATCAGTAATTAAGTGTAAATGAGTCCATGAAACTCTTCAAACAAAAGACAGAGATTGGCATAAGGGATAAAAAATACATGACCCAACTACAAGAGACTCACTTGAGATCCAAAGACACAATCAGGTTGAAAGTAAAAGGATGGAAAAAGATATTCTATGCAAATAGTAACCAGGAGAGAACAGGGGTGACTGTACTAATTATCAGATAAAGTAGACTTCAAATCAAAAAGATTACAAGAGACAAAGAGGGATGTTCTGTATTAACAAAAGATTTGGTGCAGCAAGAAAATATAACAGTTATAAACATTTATGCACTTAATGACAAACCATCAAAATGTATGAAGCAAAAACAGAATTGAAGGGAGAAATAGACAGTTCTATAATAATAGTTGGAGACTTCATTACCACCCTGAAAATAATGTATAGAACAATCAGACAAAAGATAAGTAAGGAAATAGAAGACTTAACACAATAAACCAACTAGATCTAACAGACATATACAGAACACTACCCAACAACAGTAGAATATACATTCTTCTCAAGTGCACATGGGACATTTTCCAAGATGGACCATATGTTAGGCCGCAGATTAAGTCTCAATAGATTTTAAAAGATAGATCTCATACAGAGTGTCTTCTAAGATCACAATGGAATGCAGTTAGAAATCAGTAACAAAAGGAAAACGGGAAAATTATGAAAATTAAACAACACACTTTTAAACAACCAGTGCATCAAAGAAGAAATTACAAGGGAAATTAGAAAATACTTAAGAGTCAAATGAAAACAACACAGCATACCAAAATTTACAGGAAACACACAGCAAGAGCAGTGCTAAGGGGGAAATTTATAGCTAAAAATTTTTACATTGAAAAGTAAGAAGGATCTCAAATCAACAAACCAACCTTACACCTGAAGGAACTAGAAAAAGAAGAACAAACCAAACCCAAAGCTAACAGAACGAAGGAAATAATAAAGATTAGAGCAGAGATAAATGAAGTAGAGACTAGAAAATCAATAGAGATAATCGATGAAACAGAAAGTTCGTTCTTCAAAAAGATCAACAAAACTGACAAATTTTGGTGCTAGATGGACTAAGAATAAATGAGAGAAGACTAAAATTACTAAAATCAGGACTTTCCTGGCAGTGCAGAGGTTAAGACTCCACGCTTCCAATGCAGGGGACGCGGGTTCTATCCCTGGTCAGGGAACTAAGATCCCACATGCCACGCGGCCAAAAAATAAAATTAAAAAAAAACTTACTGGGGCTTCCCTGGTGGTGCAGTGGTTAAGAATCCACCTGCCAATGCAGGGGACACGGGTTCGAGCCCTGGTCCGGGAAGATCCCACATGCCGCGGAGCAACTAAGCCCGTGCGCCACAACTACTGAGCCTGCGCTCTAGAGCCCGCGAGCCACAACTACTGAAGCCCATGCACCTAGAGCCTGTGCTCTGCAACAAGAGAAGCCACCACAATGAGAAGCCTGCTCACTGCAACAAAGAGTAGCCCCCGCTCACTGCAACTAGAGAAAGCCTGTGTGCAGCAACAAAGACCCAGCGCAGCCAAAAATAAATAAATTAATTTAATTAAATTATTTAAAAAATTTACTAAAATCAGCAATAAAAGTGGGGACATTACTACTGATTCTACAGAAATAAAAAGGATTATGAAAGTGTACTATGAACAATTGTACACCAACAGATTGGATAATCTAGATGAAATGGACAAATTCCTAGGTTGTCCTTAAATAAAATTGATACTTTAAAAAATGTATTAAGGAATAATTGACAAATATACAACAACATTTTATAGGTAAAGCGTGAGTCTTCAAACAGGAAGGTTAAAAATGTAAAATTATGCCTCGAGCAAAATAAAAAGTTCTCAGTAATTAACAATTATTTATGTATTAACTACTAAAACCAAGGAGACATCTCCCTATAAGAACTAGATAGTGCTGTAAGTTATAAGATCTAACAATTAAATAACTGATAATAGCAATGAATTTTTAATTTTAACCACAATCCAATATGTTTCTGTACCTTTTTGAGTTAAAAGAAAACGTCTACTTTCAGTAATCGCAAAGTGCTATGCAAATATTCTTTTTTAAGTTTATCCTTTTAAAAAGACATTGTCAGTGAGCTGCAAGAGAGAGAGAAAGCCACAGGTACTACCATCATCTGCAGTGCTCTGTATGTGGGTACAATACCTCCATGGCACCCACATGACAATCCAGATGTACTTTTTCAGCTATGTGTGTTGCAACTTCTTGCATCAGTCTGTCCATCCCATCAAGGTCCAAAAAACCCAGGCCAAAGACCCCAACCCAGGCCTCAGAGATTTTGAAGCCAATGTCATAAGGCTGCTGGACAAAACAATTATTGGTTTTCCAATGGAAGTAAACCAAATTAGTGCGCCCTTTTATTATCAACTAGGCCTTTTTATGGTGAGTTAATAGAACACAACTACAGTGCCCATCGCAGTAGAGGCTGTTACCTCCAAAGCCTTCTTTGCTTGGCTCTTTATGACCACAGCCCTGTGTGGAAACAGTTTGAGATTGATGAGTGAATCCTTTGAACTAAAGACTATGCAATGGGGATGCCTCCTAGAGGTGGCGAAGTATTTTTCTCATGTCTTATAAGGAAGGTCTTGAGACCTATTCAGCTCACAGATCCTAGATAAATCAAAAGTATTAGAGGGCTACTCCATAGATGTATAACCTTCAATGACTAACCAAATTGTGGCACTTGAGGGAGCACCGTCAACATTTTCTTTCTTTATTTATGCAGACCATGTGAAAGGGGCCAACCCTGGGAAGGCTCTGGGCTTGGGGCTATCACTTTTTGCCAAGACCACCAAAAGAACCTTCCTGAGTGCTGAACTGGCCTTCAACCCTCAGGGCCAGGGGCAGCAGTGCTCCAGTGGATCTCGGCAGAAACTATGCCAACCAAGCTGCTGCTGGAAGGAGTCTAAACAGGCAAATGTGTAGATTCTACTAACTATAGCCTGATCCTAGAGGCTGCTCGTGCTCCAAAGTCCTGCTAGCCCTGCTGTCTTCCCCTTACCATAGTTTTTGAGGCATTTGAAGAGTTTTTTCCAGATTATGTTTAAAATTTTAAAATAAAGCCATGTTGTGAAGAACTCAAGGGCAGAGATAAAGTATTGATGACTTGTTTTGGCATTGGCTTTACTAATTCAGCAAGACCATCAAGTGGTATTATCTCAGGATAAGGCCCTACCTACAGAAAAAACAGTGCAGCCAAGGAAACCCAGGGAATGAGTTTGAATGCATACATCCAGGACAGGAGAGCTACTATATTAAGGATTTTCTTTTCTTTTCATCATCAACAACAACAACGAATCAGAACATACAAATAAAAGACAACCATATATCCAAAAAAAAAAAGAAAATAGTTTCACTCACTCATGAAAAAGTGTACTTGCTGTTAATCCTACTTTAAAACTGTGTTGAATTTTGCAAGTCTGTTGTATATTAATTTGGTGAATAAAATTAACATTGAAAAGTTCATAGTAATTTTCTCTAAGGAAGGACTTCATCATTTTTCACACTCTTGTTTGTCTCCCCTCATATGCCGTCGGCTCCCATGCATGCCTTGGTTTTACATTCCCAAGATCCAGGCCGAGCCCTGGCAACCAGTAGGCATGCATTACCTAATTGTTAAATTACTGAGCAAATGAATGATAAATATATGAGTTGAAGCTAGGGAAACTTGATAAAAAAATCCATCTTGTGGCTTTAAAAGTAATTCATGGCTGGATGATTAACTTTCTGTAATGCTGGTACCTTCTCCAAAAATGATTTTCCCAAATGAATAAAAGGTGTAATTAATTTCATTTTTTTAAAAAGTAGCCTACAAAAAAGAATCAAAGATTTGCTCATCCTTTTCCCTACTTCTCTACACTCCCACTGCAGTTCCCAAAATCAGAATCTACCTTCCTCCAGAAAATTTTCAGGAAACTTTAAAAAATTAATAAAGTTAATATACTTCCTTTCTTGTTCACTACAAGTTATTTGTTTTGGATGAAGGGATAAGAGGCTATTAGGAAAGGTTTATTCTGAACACTGAATATCAGAACTGCTGAGTTCAGTATAAGGTCAAGTTTTTATTTTCTTCTCTCCTTCTGATATTCTTGTGCTTATGGGTTTAAACAGTATGAACTGTAGGAACTCCTGAAATTCATGATTTTTCTTAGCCTGAAGTATATCTACATATACATATGTATGTGTTTGTACACACACAGGGTATACACACACACAAGTACATATTTCAGAGTAAGAAAAATTATATATATGTATTTATGTATCACCTGTGTGTTTGTGTTAAACATATTTTAAAGGAAATAAACACTACAGAAAGATTTCCTATTATAACTCAAATGAACTCTCAAATTGCCGCCATCATCAAATTCCATATCACTTCAACATTCATATTTAATTATCTCAGAAGATGATGAGTAAAGCGTTTATTAGAACTGATGTGTTGAATATTAGTATTATTTGTAGACTATTAGTCTTTAGAAAAGATAGTTCAAAATGCTTGCTATATTTTCATCAGGTGATTAGAGAACAAGATTTCTGAAAAACAAAAGATTTCCCAAGTAAAAGTGAAAACTTACCCCAGCGCAGCATCTGTTTTTCAAACTGTAATCTAAAACGAAATATATATAAATGTATATAAATTATAAGCATCAAACATTTTTTATTATACCTGTGTAATGGCAGAGAATTGGACTACATTATTTTTTCTATCATCATTATAATAATATTTCTATGGATAAAAATTCACTTCTGTTTGAGCCTTCCTGTCTATCTGTAAAATGAGGATAGCATCTGCCCATCTATCCTATAGGATTGTTGAAAATGCAAATAGAATTGTTTATAGGAAAGCTTAAATGAATATCAAGCACCAAGTATTAAGGCAAGATATAAAGTGATGTACTTTCACTAGTATTTTCTTATTTCTGTTCCATTTTAATTTCACAAACTCACAGCCTAATTTCTCTAACTCTGTACTATGACTGACACCGTTTACATCATATAATATTAAGATCATTTACTGAGGAAAAGCAAGAAGAGAAATTGTCACACTTCATATACCAATAAAGTTCTTATTTAGTATAAGCCTAGTATTGAATTAGAAATGGGAGCTTCCCATCTCTGAGTCAGTAAGTCAAATCTGATTCAACCTGGATGATTACCTAAAGTCACAGCCATTGGATGCTATTTGTAAAACCCTGTTTAAAGGTACTGATCTTCTTGCTTCATTCATCAATGAATATTTATTGAGCACAGACTCATCTGCTTCTCTGACTCACTGCTATTCCACCATCCTGAGGCAAAAAAAAATTGTATTAATAAACATAACTGGCAGACTATTCTGGTATTAATTATTCACTGAGAATTTCCCCAAGCCAAGGACCCATTTGGAGGAAGAAGAAAGGACCTGTTATGGATTACCTAAACCAACCCTAAAACAGCTGTTCTGCCAATACACCAAACAAAAGGTCAGGAAATTTAGAAACTATTTAAAACACATAATTGGGGGCTTCCCTGGTGGCGCAGCGGTTGAGAGTCTGCCTGCCAATGCAGGGGACACGGGTTCGAGCCGTGGTCTGGGAAGATCCCACATGCTGCAGAGCAACTAGGCCTGTGAGCCACAACTACTGAGCCTGCGCGTCTGGAGCCTGTGCTCCGCAACAAGAGAGACCACGATAGTGAGAGGCGCGCGCACCGCGATGAAGAGTGGCCCCCGCTTGCCGCAACTAGAGAAAGCCCTCGCACAGAAACGAAGACCCAACACAGCCAAAAATAAATAAATTAATTAATTAAAATAAAAAAAAAACACATAATTGGTTATGAGCCACCTTTGCTTATAATAATCCTTACTCTTCAGTGGAAAAATTCTCACCTCATGCTCTAACGGAACTCTCTGCTTCCCTTTCACAGCACTTCCAACACTGTTGTTACACATTACTTGTTGTCTGTTCTTGCCACTTAAACTGAGTGAGAGCAAAGACAATATCTTGTTCATGATTGTATCCTTAAATTCTGGCACATAGATGGTACTCATTAGTTTTCTGTAGAAGGAATGAATAAAGAACCATACTTTCCACCGATTTTCAGGCTTTGGGAAAAGATACTTAGGCTCTTTGAGCCCATTTCCTCAACTCTATAACAGAAACAAGGATTTGAGATACAAAGGTTAAGTGCCTATCACAATAATAGGCACTCAACAAGTGGTAACTATTATTATTATTATTACTAATATTCCTTTTTATTATTATAAACTGAGCTCTTCTAAAAGTAGGATCATAATTTTATGTCCATAATAAACAAGTAAATCTTTACAGTATTTCAGAAACCTTCAGAATCACTATAGCCTAGTTCTTCATCCCCCCTTAAAAAAAAAAAAAAAAAGGCAGTTGATACATTAAGGTTTTCAACTAAATTTAAATTTATTTATTTTATTTATTTATGGCTGTGTTGGGTCTTCGTTTCTGTGCGAGGGCTTTCTTTAGTTGCGGCAAGCGGGGTCCACTCTTCATCGCGGTGCGCGGGCCTCTCACTATCGCGGCCTCTCTTTTTGCGGAGCACAGGCTCCAGACGCGCAGGCTCAGTAGTTGTGGCTCACGGGCTCAGTTGCTCCGTGGCATGTGGGATCTTCCCAGACCAGGGCTCGAACCCGTGTCCCGTGCATTGGCAGGCAGATTCTCAACCACTGCGCCACCAGGGAAGCCCTCAACTAAATTTAAATATAACTGGCAGGCCAGTGTTTTTTTGTTTGTTTTGTTTTGCAAAACTATTCCTCTTAACAGCTGGAACATGTAATCAATGAAATCACTTTTAGTGTTCAACTGAGTTAAATGGTGATTGTCTTAGGTAGATTGGTATGTAAATTCTACAGAATACCAAATGACTTAATTGTAAGAAAACCAAACTCTAAGCTTTCTGTTAAAAGGATGAGCTATAACATATATACGTTACATACACACTCTCACACACACACACACACACACACACACACACACACATACGTTGCTGCTGCGTCTTTAGCCACATAAAATATTTATAATTGATACCCTCTGGGACAGGAAAATACAGGCCATGTAGAATATAGGAAAGGCATATTTGGGAAGATTACAAATAATTACATTAAAAATATGATGCCAATAAGAAGTTCACGTGTGTTACTATTTTTAAGTTGGAGATTTTACCTGTGATTGAAAAGAAGAAATGGTTCTTATTTTTTAAAAAATAACCTGCTGGCCAGAAGTTACATATGAAATTCCAAGTCCCTTAACTGTGTGCGATAAGGTAACTATGCAGGAGCTCAATTTTTAGAATACCAGATTCCACCACGTAAAGCTCATTAACTGAATTACCCCCTAATCTCTCCTCACTCTAGGCTTTTGTTTATTTTTTACATACTGTAATTTATTTGGGGGTATTTTAAACTCTTAATGCCATGTAGCAGAAAATAAGCCTATGCAGATCTCTTTAGATGTCAAGCATATGTCGAGAATGAGAAATTAAATTATCCTTAACACACACACACACACACACACACACACACACACACAATTACATTTCTCTGCCATTCTAGAAATTTCTGGAAAATGACTTCTGAGCCAACTTGATACGGATCTTTAAGGTTCAAGTATGTGAACACATTTTTGGAAGGTTTTTAATCTGCAAAGCATTCTAATGGTCTTATTGGCATCTATACCTTTGGTAAAAATATTCCTGTTTCATGGAGTTTAGACTCTTTAAATATTGTATCCTTTATCAAGATTTATTGTGACTATTATTTAATGTTTTAATTTGTCATAGGGTTAAATACAATGTTTTACCTCTCTCTGTTGGCTTGTTTCCCTCATCTTATAAACACGGTCAGGTCTTTATCAGACTAAAAGAAATTAAAATATAATTTTAAAATACCATCCCATAACCTTGTTTTCACCTCAAACTACAAGTTTATTTTGATTTCTTGAAAGGACAGTCTGTATTTACTGCCTCCTTTGTCAACTCACATTCACTGTTTAACCCATGAAATCTGACTTTTTTTTTCCTCCACTACTCAAACTGCTGTTCTTGTTAAGATTGCCAGTGAATAATTTTTGATCCCCATCTTAAATGACACTATTGACCATTCTTCTCTGCAGTTCTCACCTCCTTTGGCTTTCTTATCGTCATTCTTTGCTGGTTCTCCTTATACACTCTGCCCATAGTATCCCAGTTGGTTTCACCAGCAATTCTTACCCTGTTCATCTCTTTTCTTTTTCTTTTTTTAACATCTTTCTTGAAGTATAATTGCTTTACAATGGTGTGTTAGTATCTGCTTTATAACAAAGTGAATCAGCTATACATATACATACATCCCCATATCTCCCCCCTCTTGCGTCTCCCTCCCACCCTCCCTATCCCACCCCTCTAGGTGGTCACAAAGCACGAGCTGATCTCTCTGTGCTATGTGGCTGCTTCCCACTAGCTATCTATTTTACATTTGGTAGTGTATATATGTCCATGCCACTCTCTCACTTCGTACCAGCTTACCCTTCCCACTCCCCGTGTCCTCAAGTCCATTCTCTGCGTCTGCGTGTTTGTCTTTATTCCTGTCCTGACCCTAGGTTCTTCAGAACCATTTTTTTTTTTTTTTTAGAGTCCATATATATGTGTTAGCATACGGTATTTGTTTTTCTCTTTCTGACTTACTTCACTCTGTATGACAGACTCTAGGTCCATCCGCCTCACTACAAATAACTCAATTTCATTTCTTTTTATGGCTGGGTAATATTCCATTGTATATATGTGCCACATCTTCTTTATCCATTCATCTGTCGATGGACACTTAGGTTGCTTTCATGTCCTGGCTATTGTAAATAGAGCTGCAATGAACATTGTGGTACATGACTCTTTTTGAATTATGATTTTCTCAGGGTATATGCCCAGTAGTGGGATTGCTGGGTGGTATGGTAGTTCTATTTTTAGTTTTTTAAGGAACCTCCATGCTGTTCTCCATAGTGGCTGTATCAATTTACATTCCCACCAACAGTGCAAGAGGGTTCCCTTTTCTCCACACCCTCTCCAGCATTTATTGTTTGTAGATTTTTTGGTGATGGCCATTCTGACTGGTGTGAGGTGATACCTCATTGTAGTTTTGATTTGCATTTCTCTAATGATCAGTGATATTGAGCATCCTTTCATGTGTTTGTTGGCAATCTGTATATCTTCTTTGGAGAAATGTCTATTTAGGTCTCCTGCCCATTTTTGGATTGGGTTGGTTTTTTTTTTTGATACTGAGCTGCATGAGCTGCTTGTAAATTTTGGAGATTAATCCTTTGTCAATTGCTTCATCTGCAAATATATTCTCCCATTCTGAGGGTTGTCTTTTCATCTTATTGATGGTTTCCTTTGCTGTGCAAAAGCTTTTAAGTTTCATTAGGTCCCATTTGTTTATTTTTGTTTTTGTTTCCATTTCTCTAGGAGGTGGGTCAGAAAGGATCTTGCTGTGATTTATGTCATAGAGTGTTCTGCCTATATTTTCCTCTAAGAGTTTGATAGTGTCTGGCCTTACATTGAGGTCTTTAATCCATTTTGAGTTTATTTTTGTATATGGTGTTAGGGAGTGTTCTAATTTCATTCTTTTACATGTAGCTGTCCAGTTTTCCCAGCACCAATTATTGAAGAGGCTTCAACAGCAATTTTTAAAGTAACTCTCCTCTTTTTAGGTTTTTCAAAGGCATCCGACTTTATTTTCATAGAAATAAATTATTTTTGTATTCATACGTAATTGGTTTACATAATGTTTCATTAAATTACATAATTATGATTGCAATAGGAACCAACAGGGTTTTTTTGGGGGGGGGAGGGATTTGTTTGTCACTTTTTTTTTTTTAACATCTTTATTGGAGTATAATTGCTTTACAATGGTGTGTTAGTTTCTGCTGTATAACAAAGTGAATCAGCTATACATAAACATATATCCCCATATCTCCTCCCTGTTGCATCTCCCTCCCACCCTCCCTATCCCACCCCTCTAGGTGGACACAAAGCCCCAAGCTGATCTCCCTGTGCTATGTGGCTGCTTCCCACTAGCTATCTATTTTACATTTGGTAGTATATATATGTCCATGCCACTCTCTCACTTTGTCCTAGCTTACCCTTCCCCCTTCTCATGTCCTCAAGTCCATTCTTTACATCGGAACCAACAGTTCTTAAAACAAATACAAATATTCTTGACGAGCATCCAACTTGTAAAAGCAGAAGTGAACAGGCATACTAGAGAGGAGTAACCTGTTAGGCAGGAGCATCTCTGCTACTATGGTAGGATGCTTTACAGAGAGAATGGAGACTCTCAGTTACTCCAGGAAATTCCTTAAAAGTGAACGCTGGTTAGCAGTTCTCATAAAATTGCCGTGATGATGAAATGAGATATCATTCATTTACATAGTTTGGCATGATGCTTAGCACACAGTAAATGCTCAATAAATTATTTACTATTACTAAGAACATTTATAACCCACTATAACCTTTACAGAAGGCATCTTGAATAAATGCATTAACCAGACAGCTTTGGTAGTGATGAGAGGAGGGGAGGAATAGGTTTTTCAAGTTAAGTGAACAACATCTGCAAATGCAAACCTGTAAAAAGCATGCTGTTCAGGGAGGAGCATTGGGTAGTTTGGTAGACTGAGGGCCACTTTTTTCACATATCTCATCTGTCTCCCCTGCTTTACAGGGAGCTGTTTAGTATATAATTATATATTCTCATACTTTGAATATCTCACACTAACATGGTACCTGACAAAATAGGCATTCATTGTTTTGGTATGCCTCTGTTTACCCATCTGTAAAATATAAACAATAAGTATCGTATATGTCCAAACATAAATTAACATTTAGGACTGTAAAAGCCCTATTTTGAAGGTTCAGCATAAGAAATGTAATATTCTGCTTCCTAGGGTTCCTTTTTTTATTATTACAGAATTTTCCCTAGATTCTTAGTACTTATCATTCCAGTACTTACTATGCCCATGTAAAAGAGTAAGCAGAAATTTTTTCATAGTTAATGCTTCAGTTTGACTAACTAAAGCTCTCTTTCCCTTGAGATTTTGTAAAAAACAGGGTTCTTAGGGGAAAACATGGCTACCCCTTATGGGGTTTTTTTGATGCAGAGCAAAATTTGAACTCCCTTCAGAGATGTGAACTTAATGTTTGATGGAATACATCCATCATTCAAGCCGTATCACTCTATATAGTCCGATATCAATATTGGTCTTTGGAGATGGGGTGGCTGTGCAGAATTAAGATGCCTTTAAACAGGGATTATATCATTACAAAGAACACTTATAGCCCACAAAGACAGGTGTTTGTGTGCTTTTCTTTCTTTCTTTCTCTTTCTTTCTTTCTTTCTTTCTTTCTTTCTTTCTTTCTTTCTTTCTTTCTTTCTTTCTTTCTTTCTTTCTTTTTGGCTGTGTTGGGTCTTCGTTTCTGTGCGAGGGCTCTCTCTAGTTGCGGCGAGCGGGGGCTACTCTTCATCGCGGTGCGCGGGCCTATCACTGTCGCGGCCTCTCCTGTTGCGGAGCACAAGCTCCAGACGCGCAGGCTCAGTAATTGTGGCTCCCGGGCCTAGTTGCTCCGCGGCATGTGGGATCTTCCCAGACTAGGGCTCGAACTCGTGTTCCCTGCATTAGCAGTCAGATTCTCAACCACTGCGCCACCAGGGAAGCCCGCTTTTCTTTTTTTTAAGTGACGAAATTTCTTCTTGAAAGAATTAACTTTTTTTTATAGATTTATTTTATTTATTTATTTTTGGCTGTGTGTCTTCGTTGCTGCACGCGGGCTTTCTCTAGTTGCAGCTAGTGGGGGCTACTCTTTGTTCTGGTATGCGGGCTTCTCATTGTGATGACTTCTCTTGTTGCAGAGCACGGGCTCTAGGCGTGCAGGCTTCAGTAGTTGTGGCACGTGGGCTTCAGTAGTTGTGGCTTGCAGGCTCTAGAGCGCAGGCTCAGTAGTTGTGGCACATGGGCTTAGTTGCTCCGCAGCATGTGGATCTTCCGGGACCAGGGCTCGAACCCGTGTCCCCTGCATTGGCAGGCGGATTCTTAACCACTGCACCACCAGGGAAGCCCTCAAGTAGATGGTAATTTTAAAATCTTATTTTTCAATGTTGCTAATATATAGAAATAAAACTGATGTTTTATACTGATCTTAGCTAGTGACTTTGCTAAATTCACTTGTTAATTCTAGTAATGATATTTCCTCATAAATTTATTTATTTGTTTTTATTTATTTATGGCTGTGTTGAGTCTTCGTTTCTGTGCGAGAGCTTTCTCTAGTTGTGGCAAGCGGGGGCCACTCTTCATCGCGGTGCGCGGGCCTCTCACTATCGCGGCCTCTCTTGTTGCGGAGCACAGGCTCCAGACGCGCAGGCTCAGTAGTTGTGGCTCACGGGCCTAGTTGCTCTGCAGCATGTGGGATCTTCCCAGACCAGGGCTCGAACCCGTGTCCCCTGCATTGGCAGGCAGACTCTCAACCACTGCGCCACCAGGTAAGCCCATGAAAGAATTAACTTTTAAATGTGTATTTAGGTGCCACTTTGGATTACATTCAGCTGTAAGAGTTTCAGAGTGGGGCGGGGGGGTGGGTTACGTTTTTATTACCGTTTAATTAACTGTAACATCATATTTAATCATCCACTTCTGTTCCAGTAATATCTAGAATAAATTACACCTGGTAATACTATAAGAAGAAAATAACTCTTTAACTGTAATTCATTCATCGTTAGCTAAATCTGTCACTAGGCTCACAAAGCCCAAAATTTATTTTCTATAATATAAAAAGGACTATAATTATAAGTAGTGTTCAGCAATCAGTAAATTTCACTGACTTTATTTTTGACAATCATTTATCATATCTTTTTATTTGCTCAGTTTTCAAAAGTCAGCTTGTACATATTTTAAATTTTAATTTAAAATGTTAATTAAATTTAATTTTAATAAGTATACAATTTTTCTTAAAAGTTTTTTGTTAAGAATTGTGTTGATGCAATTACCCAAAATGGAATTGCTGTTTTTAACCCAACATAATCCTTTTCCTTGAAGAACCTTCCTTTTGGAAAGCAGTATGCTGTAATTAAAACAGTCTTCATTAAGCTTAGTTTCCTCTGAATATGTTACTTTACCTATAAAATTATGAAAATATCGACCCCAAAGAGTAATTACTATTAAATTAGGCCACTTAAGGTAAAGTACTTTACAAACAAATGATAAATAGTATAATTTCTGGTAATGTCATTTTTTAAATGCCACTAAAACAAAAAGATTTTTACTTCATTGTTCTCAGTTATATGAAAAGAGCACTGGTATTGAAGTTAGGAGGCCTATGTTTGTATTGGTTGCATGACTTGACACAAGTAGATTCATTCTTTGAGACTCCGTTTCCTCTTCCTTAAAAAAAAAATTAGTGTGCTTATTGTCAGGCAAAAATAATATACAAATATGAAAATACCTCAAACAGTAGGCAAAGTACTATTGTGTAATATTATATCACAGTGGTATTTATTTTACCAGTAGTGAACGTCTTTTGTACTAGTTCTTCTCAAGATCAACTTGTAGCAGAGCATTTTCCTGAGATAAGTTCATTTAGAAGGTTTGTGAGAAGGACTATAAAAATCTTTTAAAGACATTTAAAAGTATTGCTCTTCTGATTTTTTAATACACTCATTTTATTAGGTGTGCTTATCAACCATAAACAGTTTTCCATTTGGGGGCTTAAATCATTGTGAGAAAGGGATTACAAACAAATCATTTTATGAACTCTCCAGAAAAGGATGGAAAGGTCAAAGCTGAAATTGCTGCTTTACAAGATGTGGCTCTGTGAAGATAAATCTTAGAGGAACTGGTCTTTTCTCTTTTTGTTTGTTACATACCATAAAGTAAGAGCTTAAACAGTAATTAGACTATCAAGCCTAATTATTGTTTTCTGTAAGTATACTAGATCCTTAAGCATCTGAAACCAGTTGATGTCCTTCCTCACTGAGATTTTTAGACAAAATATGAACTAGAGATTTTGGGGAGGGGGTTCCTAATATTTTATTATTAAAAAAATATGTAGGGCTTCCCTGGTGGCATGGTTAAGAATCCACCTGCCAGTGCAGGAGACATGGGTTCGAGCCCTGGTCCAGGAAGATCCCACATGCCGCGGAGCAACTAAGCCTGTGTGCCACAACTATTGAGCCTGCACTCTAGAGCCCGTGTGCCACAACTACTGAAGCCCACACTCCTAGAGCCCATGCTCCGCAACAAGAGAAGCCACAGCAATGAGAAGCCCGCGCACCGCAACGAAGAGTAGCCCCCGCTCGCTGCAACTAGAGAAAGCCCGCACACAGCAATGAAGACGCAACACAGCCAAAAATAAATAAATAAATAAATAAAATTAAAGGAAAAAAAAAAAAGTAAACATGCAAGCAAGTTGAAAGAAGTATACAGTAAACACTCAGATACACATACCCCCTAGATTCACAATTAACATTTTGCTATATTGGCTTTATCATATATCTACTCATCTATCCATCCCTGGACTAGAAGTTTTTAAGCAGGAAAACGTTTTTATTTACTCTCTTATGTGTATTTTATATAGCAACCTTAAGAAAAAATTTTTTGAAAGTTCAATGCTTATAAGCTGTAATTTTCTGAATGAGTTTTATATTAAAGAAAAATATTCCACATGCATAATATAAACACATGAATGGAAAGATGAACACCAGATTCAGGAGAGTAGTTACGTGCATAGAGGAAGGGGAAAGTGCTCATAG
The DNA here is from genome assembly GCF_965194825.1 of Balaenoptera physalus. Taxonomy (NCBI): domain Eukaryota; kingdom Metazoa; phylum Chordata; class Mammalia; order Artiodactyla; family Balaenopteridae; genus Balaenoptera; species Balaenoptera physalus. The sequence continues at coordinate 49,689,995 of NC_138901.1, read as the reverse complement.
AGAAGTTCACAGGGGGCTTCAACTGTAATGTTTTAAAATCTGAAGAGTAAAATGTTAGAACGTGATCCTGCTGTCTACTGAGTATCTGGCTGTGTGTTATCCTCTCTGTTCTTTGCTGTATGTTTGAAATATTTCACAATTAAACATTAAGAGAAAGAGTTGCTACCTAGTCTTCTTTTCCCCTGGCAAAGTATTTTTCATTTCACTTAAGATCCATTGTCCAGTTGGCCTTCCAGCTGAGGTGGATTGAATAGAATCGAGCAATACCATATCTCTTCTCAGTTAGTTGATGTACTAGCTGAAGAATGATACAGAGTACCCCCTTTCTACTGAGAATTGAGGAGTATAACTTTTGCATCCTCCTTGATTTTTGCCTAACCGAGGCAGGGAAAAGAAAAAAAAGACCAAAAACTTCCTGTATTATATTTAAATTCCTTGAAGATATTTGAAGGTTGTTGAAAAGTACAAAATTGTGTATAACTGTGTAGTTTTGCATGTTCACCTGATTTCAGAGAAGAAAGACATGGAAAGTGAAATATGGCCAGGGAAGCTGATACATGAAAGCTTGGAGAGATAATGATGCTGCTCAGCCAGGGCCTGGAAACTTGATCAGTCTAAACAAACTGCATAGTACTAAATTGCTTGTGAAAGGGCTGAATCAATCCTGCTGCGATTTGAACTTTTGGCTCCTGAAAGTCTAGAGCAGGCTTGAAAATAAAAATAAAACCCTTACATACTGGATTGTGTTCCAGGCCCTCTGCTGTATTCTCTGTATGAAGGAGGCATCTACCCACAGAGCAAGAGGCAGCAGAAAGATGAGGCAATGAAAAGGAGTCCTAGGGATTTCTCCCCGTATCAGGAGCTCCCAGGGAGAGAGACCCTCTGTCATTAACATATTGATTCCTTCAGGGAATATTTATCTAGAGCCCTAATAAGCAGAATATAGTGGGGTGTGGGGTAAAGGATCAACCAACCAGAATATATTTAATGCTTATGACTTGCCCAGCACTGTGCTAGGCTCTATGAAGTCCACAAAAGAGAGTTACTGTACGTGATTTGCTTCAGCAGAGAGATAAATTATGTGGCATATGTGACATAAAACAGAGAATAAGACCTTGAATAACAATACAGATTATAATGCTAAAGGAGGGACTTCCCTGGTGACACAGTGGTTAAGAATCCGCCTGCCAATGCAGGGGACACGGGTTCGAGCCCTGGTCCAGGAAGATCCCACATGCCGCGGATCAACTAAGCCCGTGCGCCACAACTACTGAGCCTGCACTGTAGAGCCTGCGAGCCACAACTACTGAAGACCACATGCGTAGAGCCCGTGCTCCACAGCAAGAGAAGCCACCACAATGAGAAGCCCACGCACCGCAACGAACAGTAGCCCCTAATCACCGCAACCGGAGAAAGCCCACACGCAGCAACGAAGACCCAACGCAGCCAAAAATAAATAAATAAATAAATTTATTATTATTTTTTTAAATAAATAAATTCTAAAGGCGTTAGAAAAGAGTCATAGCATACTATAAACCAGGAATTGATCATTGGACTTAATCAGAAGGCCTCAGTTCAAATCCTGTCTCTAACACTTGCTATGTAAACTGGGGCAGGTCCCTTAATTTTTGAGCCTCAACTTCCACACCAATAAAATGAAGCTGATAATCCCAGCTAGCTCTATTTACCTATACAGAGGATTTCAGTAAGAATCAAGTGAGGATGTATGTGAAAACACTGTAGAGTTTTTAATTAATGAAAGAGCTGAGAATTGAACCAGGCCTTGAAAATATGTTATACATGGATAACCTGTATAAAAATGGTCTCAGAGAAGGAATAATTTGAACAGAGAGGAGAGGGAGACTCAGATATAGGAGGACAGGATAGAAACCACCTAATTATGGCAAGGATTTGTTTTGGGAGAATGGGTAAAAAATAGTTACACTGATTGTGTTGGCGAAGAGATGGAGTTGAGAATAATATGCCATAATGGCTGGATTACAGTAGGATTTAAATTATGGAGGATCTGGGACTTCCCCGGTGGTGCAGTGGTTAAGAATCCACCTGCCAATGCAGGGGACACGGGTTCGAGCCCTGGTCCGGGAAGATCCCACATGCCGCGGAGCAACTAAGCCCGTGCGCCACAACTACTGAGCCCACATGCCACAACTGCTGAAGCCAGTGCGCCTAGAGCCCATGCTTCGCAACAAGAGAAGCCACAGCAATGAGAAGCCCGCGCACCGCAATGAAGAGTAGCCCCCACTCGCCACAGCTAGAGAAAGCCTGCACATGGTAACAAAGACCCAACGCAGACAAAAATAAATTAAAGGAATAAATAAATAAATAAATAAATTATGGAGGATCTGAAGGCCAGAAGAAGAGCTTGGACTTGATCTGAAAGGGAACAAGGAACTATTTGGGGGTTTTAAGTAGGGAATTATTATAAAAGGGTTTAACTCATTTTGATAATCAGTATCTAAAGTGCCTGGCCTTAAGGTGTTCAGGATTAGTCCAATTGTATTCAGTTAATCTGTCAATAGTATGTTGACAGATTGAATTGGACACATCTCAGCTTAGGTAAATGGATCTGAGACTGGATGAATTGGACACACCTTAGCCTAGAGTCTAGGCTTCTTATCACCTAGACATTAGTCTGGTTCATCTTTTCCTTAACTGTAGCAAGGAATGATAATACCTGCCCAGCTAGTAGGTTTATTTAAAACATCAAATGAGATGATGATCCCATGAGTATCCACAAATACATTAAATGCCTCCTTCATGTAAGATGCTGTGTAAAAAAAAACTAGGGAAACAAAAAAATGTTTAGATATAAGTGCTTTGAAAAATGTCTTGGGATGAATAGGAGTTTGAAATACAGAGTTCTGAGGGATCTGGTAGCAAGAGGATGGTATACAACAGCCAGAAGATCATCTTACTGCTATATTTAGCACTGGGTTAGGTCCCTATTATTGTCAGGACCTGCTAGCTATAGCTAGGATCAAGTAGAGGAAAAAACACCAGGTGCAGGAAGGTAGGTATTTAAGGTCCGCAGGAGTTCTTCCTGTTGGCAGTAGACCTTTTCAGACTTAACGTGTTCGGTAGTGAACCTACATAATCATGCAGACAATGTAGAAGACTGATTAACAAAACAGGTTCTGGAGCCAGAATAACTGGCTGAGTTTGAAATACTACTGTATTACCTCAGGCAAATCATTTAACCTCTCTGAGCCTTGTAAAGATAATAATAGAATCATAGGGTTGTTTGTGAGAATTGAGATACTGCATGTAAACTCTTAATAGAGGATCTGGTACACAGTGAGTGTCAGCTCAATAAATATCAGTTATTGTTTTTACTTTCAAGACCTTCTCAGCTCCTCTAGATTCCGTATTATGTTACTCCCAAATTTATTTCCCATTTTTCTGTCTCTGTCTCACCCCATTTCAGGACATTGATAGTATTAGGCCACATTTGGCTCATTCACCTATAATGTCTTCTACATCATTAGCATCAAACAAGATCTTAAAACATCTTCTGAAATAAAAATTCTCTTCAAAATAGTTTTTGTACTATATTTTTTACAGTCTAAGTAATTCTTTTAAATTAATTGTCTATAATATAGTTCTTCATATTTTTCTTTATAATTTAGTATATTTCTCTAGTTTCCTTAAGCATGTTTTACTTTTCTAATATTATACACATATACGTACGCATATGTACATATATATACATATATTGATATATATATATATTTTTTTTTAATGCAGTATGTAAAAGATGTGTAGAAGAGAATCTTGGGCCCTGAGTTAATTTAATAGATCACAGTGTGGGAGGAGACACAAAGATTCCAGTGGAAAACAAAAAACTAAACCCTTTAGGAAGGCAATTTGATAATGTCTGCCGATTCCTAAGATGTTTAAAATATTTTAACTAACTGCCAATTCCACCTCTAGGTATCCATCCAACAAATATATTCACATGAATGCCCAAAGATTGTGTGAAAGCATGTTCATAGTGATACTGTATATAATAGTAAAGACTGGAAACAATTTAAATGTTCATCAGTAGAGGACTATTTAAATAAATTATATATAATTGTAAAATAGAATACCATGCACTCCTTTAAAAGAATGAGGTATATCTTTATAAACATGGAAAAGTGTCCAAGATATAGTGATAAGTGTGTGGGGAGCACAAAGCAGAATAATATGCATAATATAATTATGGCTTGTGTGCATGTGTGTTTCTTAAAGAGCAGCTACAATATATTAATGTTTGCTTATGCAAGGAAAATTTCTGGAAGTATTAACAGTCATCCCTGGGAGTAGGATGATGGGGATGAGAAGAGTGACTTTTACTTTATCCTTCTGAATACTAAAAAAAAAATGTTTTTGAGCATGTGTTTAAAAAATTTTTTTTAATGTTTAAAGAGATTGTGAGGATTAAATGGTTAAATGTTTTGTAAGGTGTGTTGGATGTGAAAAGTGATCTATAAATGCCTATTATTTTTACTAAACAATAGAGTGTGAGGCTTTTGTAACCTGAAGAAAGCAGCATTTCAGCATCTCTTCCTACTAGAGCATATGGTTAAGACTATGGGGGATGAGTGCCTTAGATCTGCCTCTCATCGAGTTGATAGGCAGATCTTTTCGGTATTCCCCATTGCTCTTATGGTGGAAAGTTCCATAGAAAGGATTGGAAGGGCTCAGTGACATTGTTTAATCCAGTGTTTAAAACTATTGTCAGATATTCTTTTAAATAAAACTATTAGCCTCATGGTGATTGCAAAACTTGATCGCTTTTAAGAGCCTTTGTTTACAGAGTTTAGTGTATTGTATTGAATGAAGAGTGCCTTTGACTAAGTGTAGCAAGATACCTCTAGGTACTGTCTGCGCAACAAGTTTGAAAATTAGGGGTATTATCTTGAGAGTTTTATCCTAGCATTTTACAGATTAACAGGAGACAGCCTGTTGTGCTACTCTAGGTAACAGGCTTTTTGCTTTGTAACTCTTTAAAGTGTTGGTTTTCTCCCTTTTGATCCTCAGGAGATTAATTTACTATTTATTTCTCTAGATCAAGCCCCTTAGAGAAAACATAAAAATACAAATAGGTCTTCAGATTGGTATAATCATTCTTTCTTATGACCAGGTATTTTAAAAATAAAGTTATATAAGTTAATACTATTATTTCAAAGCTTAAAAAAAAAGAAAGCAAAATCCCAGTAAGCACTGCAGATCTCATATTACTACAAGATGGCAATATATAATTAACTGCCTGGTAAACAATAATAGTAAAGACTTCCTGAATGAAATGGTGGTATATAGGGGAAGTTTATTTGTATTTTAATTTTCATTCATTGATTAACTTCTCATCCCAAATACAAACAAATACAATGCTTTCTGTTATTGGAAGCTGATTGGCCAATTTATGGACGGTAATAATACAAAAATTTAGTGCTGTCCTGTTTACAAACACTTGTGTCTGTGTATCTTAGTAAACCTGGGAGGTAAACATTACCATCCCACTTTAAGATTAAAAGAACCAGGGCTGGAACAGTAAGTTCTGCCTGTGGACAAAGTAGCTAGAGTCTAGAACTTTCTGATATCAGATTCATTGCCATTTTAATGTTGCCCACTTTAGCTGTTTTTCAGGTTGGTGGAAAAGAGCATAGAGGATTATCTCTAGTCCAACATTTTCATTTTCTCAGTGAATAAACTAAAATGCACAGTGGGCTTTACCTGAAGGTTGCCAGACTGACTTCAGAGTCCCCTTGCTCCCCCCACACACGCACACACACGCTTTCTGAACAACCTAAAGAAAAGCACATGGGTCTTTTACCTCAGAGAAACACTCAAAGGATAAGATACATGGAAGAGTTAGAAAAGCAGAAACATTTTAATAAAAATGTAAAAATGTATTATAGTCCTGCACTCTGATCTAAGATTCTTCATTGAACGCTCCAACTCTCTGATTTTATTCCTGAAGGGCAATCTCCTCAACCTTTCCCTTAGCTCTCTTAAGCTTACAGAGCCATTAAGGCCAAAAAGTAGATTTTTGTGCCAGGCACTCTTTTCAGTGCTTTATATGTGTTAATTTAATTAATCCTCCCAATAACTTCATAAATTAGGTACTAATATTGAGCCCTAGGTTAAGTAGCTATTTAAAGTTCATAGCTAATGGTGGCACTAGGAGTCAAACTCAGCCGATTAATTCCAAGGCCAGAGTTTGTTGGGTTTTTTTTATAAACTTTAAAAAAAATTATTTTTAAAGTTCTTTTTTTAATAAATTTATTTATTTATATTTATTTTTGGCTGTGTTGGCTCTTTGTTGCTGCGTGCAGGCTTTCTGTAGCTCCAGTGAGCAGGGGCTACTCTTCTTTGAGGTGCGCAGGCTTCTCACTGTGGTGGCTTCTCTTGTTGCGGAGTATGGGCTCTATAGGCGCACGGGCTTCAGTAGTCGTGGCTCATGGGCTCTAGAGCCTGCGCAGGTTCAGTAGTTGTGGCGCTTGGGCTTAGTTGCTCCACAACATGTGGGATCTTCCCAGACCAGAGATCGAATCCGTGTCCCCTGCATTGGCAGGCGGATTCTTAACCACTGTGCCACCAGGGAAGTCCAGCCAGAGTTTTTAACTGTTGGGCTGTACTGCTTTGAACTAAATGACTGCATTAAGTGGATTAAATCCATTTTTCAGGATCTCCAGATTGGATGAAATTTCTTTCCTAAGGTTCCCGACTCTCCCAAAAACAGATCTTGGGATATTTCCTTAGGGTTTTATTATCCCATTTTACAGATGAAGTTAAGTGACTTGGCCAAAATCTTAGATTATTAAATGACTGTGTTAGAACTAAATTTAGGTCCTCTGGTTTCTAGCCCGCAGTTTTTGATACTATAACATTGTCACCTTTTAGCTCCTTAGCTATTGTCGGTTCAAGTGATCCACCCATGTTGAAATTTTGTTACAGCAACAAAAGCATGTTCACATCCTTCACATTTCACCTTTGGACCTGTCCTGGAGTACAGTTAGGTCAGTATGCAAGTCTCTGGTTTTATACAGTTTTACAGTGTTTATACCTTATGGAGGGACACATGGAAACATAGTAATGGAAGTATCTTATAGATACAAGAGACATCTATTACTTTAAAATTTTTTTAATGCTATTAATATATGACTCTACAAAAAATTTAATTTGGTCATAGCTAATGCTGTCAAGAGCCAAATTAACATTTTAGAATATTCATATTTCTGACCCTTGAAATAGTCAGCAAATGACATGACAAAATTCATTTCAAATCTACTGAATTCAAGCAACAGTATAAAGAAATGCAGCGATTTTTCTTCAGGGCCTTTGTGCAGATTTTTTTTTTAGAGACAGCCCCTTCTGACTTCATGTGGAGTAGAAAACTAGCTTAGTTTATTTCATGCTGCTCAGTTTAATTTGGAATCATTTTTGAATTCCTAGATGCTTGGGTACAGAGAACTTGCTCCCTAGAGCCTTGTTTCCTGACACTGGAGAGTAAAGGATTAAATTGAGCTGAAACTAAATTGATTGACATTTTGACACTCTGCAGATTGTGAAAAGAAACGGAATTTGTTTAACTTTTTGAAACAGTAGTAGAAAGAACTATTTCCTTAAAGGTACCTCAGTCTGCAGAGATGATTTTTTTTTTTTTTCCTTAAAAACCAAGAGGCATGTTCTAGCACTTTCCCAATTTTCTATATTACAGTTCAAAATGAGAATTTAACTTTGAAAAGCTTTTGAAAAGGCCTCGATGGGGGTGTTAAAATAGTCTCCTTCTTTTGTTGAATGGGCACTGACAGAAGTCTTTTGAGGAGAAACAAAGGACTATGCACTTATGGGGTGTCACTATAGGAACCTATTTATAAAAGACAAGTATACATATTTATGAAATCTTTATCTCTATCGTTTTTAAATGCCAGAGATATTAAGTGTTGCATTGAGTAAGATACATTTCCTGCTGAGTTCTTTTTCCGGCAGATACAAATGATTACCATGACATCATCTTTTCCTAAACGGCGTCATTTATGTGTTGACTTCAATAAAATCCTATCACTGCTGTGTCATGAAAGGAACTGGACTCACCTTAACAGTGCTGTTCCAAACAGCCTGCTATGGTTTTTTTGTTTTTTGTTTTTTGTTTTAAATCACTGCAGGAGGCTGTAATAAATTACAGCCTGGAAGAAGTTTCAAACTGGCAAGTTTGCCAGATATTTAAAGCAATTTATTTTGGGGTGTATCAGCAGATTTTTTCTTACACTGCCATTTGGGTGCCTGCTGACATAGCCTGAATAAATCTTTCAAAATTTTTCCTTCCTAGAGATGGATGAAGATGATGATGCACTGGACTCCGAAGTCCAAACCTTTCATTAACTCTTCACTTGCCAACTAGTTCCTTCCTAATTTAGATATCTATTTCTGGCATGAGTTTGCAATATTTCCAGTCCCTCAGTGCCTTGGCAACAACTTTGTTTTATGGAAGGATCAACTAACAAAAGAGGGACTCTGGTTGTAGACACAGAATTTACAGTTTAGATTATTTCATTACTAGTATTTTGAAAATTGCCAAACTTCCCAGTAGGAAAAGAAGTCTGAAATTTTATATAAAACAAAGACTTATTTATTTTTGATTCTAGCATATGCTGAGTAGTAAAGTGAGGTCTTCCTAATTATAGTCTCTTTTATAATTCTAATTTCTCTTATAATTTTTTCTCATGATCTCTTATGATAGTGAAGTCGCTTTTTTTAAAATTATTAATTTTTGGCTCTGGAATTCCTAAAGCAACTTATATCGATGTATATTTTAGTCAAGTATTCATAAAAGCTAAAAATACTGATGCCCAAAAATACTTGTTCTGATGAGACAGTAAGGACAAGAGATAAGGGAGCTAACTTTTTTTTTAAATTTATTTATTTATTTTTGGCTGCATTGGGTCTTCGTTGCTGCGCACGGGCTTTCTCTAGTTGCGGAGAGCGGGGGCTATTCTTCGTTGCGGTGCGCGGGCTTCTCATTACGGGGGCTTCTCTTGTGGAGCACAGGCCCTAGGCACGTGGGCTTCAGTAGTTGTAGCACGTAGGCTCAGTAGTTGTGGCTTGCGGGCTCTAGAGCGCAGGTTCAGTAGTTGGGGCGCACGGACTTAGTTGCTCCGCGGCATGTGCGATCTTTCCGGACCAGGGCTCGAACCCGTGTCCCCTGCATTGGCAGGCGGATTCTTAACCACTGCACCACCAGGGAAGCCCAGGAAGCTAACTTCTACTGAGTGCCTGCAGGGGACCAGTCCCTTTTGTAAGCCACTACACATAGCATAGTGTGTAGGTGAGAGAGAAAAGAGATTCTCTTTTTACAGAGCTGGTCCCTGTTCAGGTGAAAGGCACTGCTCAGCGAGTTGTTAAGGAAAATCATAAAGCGTCAGGGAATAGGGTTTGGTGGGGAAAGCCCTAGATCAGGAGTTATAAAACGGGAGTTCCTATCTAAGTTCCTATCTAAGTCACTTACAAATAAGATCATCTGGCTAGACCCTCAGTGTTTCCACACCGGTACAGTGAGGATATAATCTCTAGCCCGTCTTCCTCTCTAGATCATGTGGCACAGTAGTTCTCAACCAGGCTGCGCAATGGGATTACCAGGGGAGCTTTGAAAAATACTGACTTCTAGATCCCAACCTGAAGAGATTCTGATTTGATTTGTCTAGGGTGCAACCGGGCATTGGGATTTTTTTTAAATCTCCACAGGTGGATTCATATGTGCAGTTAAGGCTGGGAATCCTTGGTTTGGAGGATGGTTAGTAAATTTATTTACAAGCATTAGCAGATGTTATCGACAGTGTAGATAGACTTTTTTCCCCACCACAACTTCAACTATAAAAAAAAAAAATCCAGTTTATCTCAGCATTTTCCTAGCCCGTAGCACATAGGAAGCCGTTGATAAACATTTATTGCATTTGCGAGTGTACAGCCTTTTAAAGTTTTAAGGTCATTTGAAAAATGGGGTTTGTTTGAGGTTCATGCATAAAGCCGATTAAGAGGCAGGACCTTTCTGTTGAAACATTCCAATGAAATGCGAGCCTTTCTGGCCTACCCCCCGGCTCCCTTCACTCCTTCACCCAAGCCGAGGTGGCTTGGGGCCGACCCTTGTTCCCCAGGCTCCGACGCCGACAGCGGATCCGGCGGGTGCTAAGAGCTCCGGGGCGGGGCGCCCGCGGGGCCGACCCTCTCTGGTCTCAGGACCCTCCCCTCGGCGCGCTCAGCCCCGCCCCGCCCCGCCCCGGACGCGAGTTGGGGCGGGCTGCTGGAGGCGCCCGGCCGCCGGGACTCCACAGCCGAGCCCCAGGGCTACGGCAGTTGCTTCCGCGCGACCCGGCGGGCCCACTTCTGCCGCCGGGAGTCCGCGCTGTCCGTGCCTCCAGTCCGGCGGAGCCCAAAGCGAGCGCCTCGTGCCGGAGCCGGGCGGGGGCCGGGATGCGGAGCTGTGCGCCTTGAGCCGGCCCCATGACCCTGAGCACGTTGGCCCGCGAGAGGAAGGCGCCCCCCGCCTGCACCTGGAGCCTCAGTGGCCCCGACATGATCCCCTACTTCTCTGCCAACGCGGTCATCTCGCAGAACGCCATCAACCAGCTGTGAGTGCGCCGCGCGCCCTCCCACCCTCTGTGAACGCTCGGAAAGTTTGCTTTTCAGCAGCCGCTTTCCCCCGGCAGTTGGGAGCAAGCAAGGGCGAAATCGCATCCTGCTTGCTTGCAGGTCTCGGGGCGTGTGGGGGCATAGTGGGGTGGAGGGGAAGGGTAATTCTTGGAGGGAGAAAGTGTCCTGGGGGTGGGGAGGCGGACAGAAGAATCCTTTGGGAGAATTTCTGGTAAACTTTGAGAGAATCTCAAAGTGAGGTCGCCCCAGGGAAATTGTCTGTGATGACTGAGTGACAGCCGTATGGCTTTCGGGAGACTTGGGCTGAAGGGCGGTCAGTAGCTCTGAACCGCCGGCCGGAAAAGCTAGCACTCCCTTGCGGGTCCTGCTGGTGCTCAAGCTACCGTGTTTGTTGTTTTGTTTTCTTGTTTCATATAAGTTTGCTTGTGACCATAGGTTTCTGTTACAAGCCGTGCACACGAAGAAAGGCAGTTCATTCTTAACACCCGCTGGCTGTAGTCTGAAATTATTTCATAAAACTGGATTTTAGTAGTTTGGCTCTTTTTCTTTTTGTCTCCGCCTGTAGTAGTACGTGCTAACAACCCAAGCCTGTATGCACACCTTCAATCGCCAAAGTGCAAGATTCATTTGCATCTTTGAATCTTAACTGTTTTCAAAGTCTCTAGAGTTGTTCCTCCCTTCCATTGTGGTTTAGCTATTTCTGAGAACTGTGTGCTCAAGCTTGTGGTTAATCTTATCTCACAGTTAGGGCGAAGTAGAGGAACTCTCATCTCACAGTTAAAAAGGGCGAAGTAGAGGAACTCCCATCTATTCAAGTTGCATCCTTAAACTAGTTGAGTGATTTAGGGTTACTTTTAGATAGCAGCAGTTTGGTCTTTGTAGTGTATTAGCACTCATTCGGAGTAGCTTCAAGGAGAGTCATCTACTGAGGTTTTCCCAGACTCCTGGCACTTGAGCAACTTCTCTCTCTTTCCCTCCCTGGTCAACCCTAAAGAACTTTTTAGTTTCATGTCCAACAATAGAAACTTTCCATTATCCCTTATTAAAGGTCCCAAGAATAGCATGTAAAGTGATTTATAGATAATCTTAAAGCTAATTTATTATTTTAACTAACTGTTTTGCTCTCTTACCAAATCAAATTTGCATTTCAAGTTTTTTCCTTTGTGTTGATTCATGGTGGCGCACCGAAAAAACAATATCCCCCCGCAGTATCGTGGTTTTACTGTTCTGTATTATAAACTCTAAAGAATTAAATCAACTGTTTACTTGTATTTTCCCTTTTTTTTTTAAAAAAAAAGGACAATTGGAGTGAATAATCTGAAAGTGGATAACCAATCTCAAAATAAGTGTTAACAATACTTTTAAAAAGGTAATGGAAGCAACCCACATGTCCATTACCTTAAAAAGGAAGGAAATTCTGATATATGCTACAACATGGATGAACTTTGAAAACATCATGCTAAGTGAAATAAGCCAGTGACAAAGTACAAATATTGTTATAATTCCACTTATGTGAGGGACCTTAGAGTAGTCTGGTTGCTAGGGGTTGGAGGAGGGGAATGAGATGTTTGTGTTTAATAGGTACAGAATTTCATTTGAGGATGAAGAAAAGTTATGGGGATGGATGGTGGTGATGGTTGCACAACAATGTGAATGTATTTATTGGCACTGAACTGTACACTTAAAAATGGTTAAATGGCAAATTTTATATATATTTAATTACAGTTTAAGAAAAAGGTTAAACAAAACTTAAAAGGCAGAGCTTCTAAGCTTTGTGGGGGAAAGGAGTTTTGAATCTTGCTTCCTAGTATGGTCAAGCAAGTACAGATTTCTTTTCCTACTAATTAGTGACTTTGGGTAAGTCATTTGAGTTCAATTTCTTAAACTGTAAAATGAGGATATGGTGGTTCCTACCCCAGAGGATCGTAAACGATTATATGTGTGGTAACAATTTACCAACTGTAAACCCCTGCCCAGGAAAATGGGTTAATTGAAATTAAACAAAAACTAATAGCTGCCATTTATTGACCACTGGCCACTGTGCTAAGTTTAATGTGTATTATTATCTCATTTAATCATCACAGCCACCCTATGAACTAATTTATTCTGTTTACAGATAATGTAGCTAAGGCTTAGAGAAGTTAAGTAATTACTCAAGACCATATAGCTCGTAAATGACAAAACTGTCCTTAGAATCCAGATGTTTCCTAGGCCAGTGCTCTTAACCACTAGAAAAATGATCTTCTGTCTTAGTAGTTGCAAGGTCACTTTTGAGACTCCCGTCTTAGGAGTTATCTTTATGTGCTGACATCTTCAACTTAGTAGTGAAAACATTTGCTACACGAAGAGTTTTGCTGCTAAGGTAGACAGTCTTTTAAAGAATTTGCAGAATATTTCTCTTTTCCTTTTTGTCTCTCTTTTACCACTTTTTTTTTTCTTAAGAGAGTTTTGCTAATATTCACTTCTTCTAAAGTGTATTTATTAGTATTGCTTTAGCCATTATTTTTATTTTACATTTATAGTGTTGCCCAGTTCATCATCATTTAAAAATCTTTAGGGGCTTCCCTAGTGGCACAGTGGTTAAGAATCCGCCTGCCAATGCAGGGGACACGGGTTCAAGCCCTGGTCTGGGAAGGTCCCACATGCCGCAGAGCAACTAAGCCCGTGCGCCACAACTACTGAGCCTGCGCTGTAGAGCCCGCGAGCCACAACTACTGAAGCCCGTGCCCCTAGAGCCCGTGCTCCGTGACAAGAGAAGCCACCGCAGTGAGAAGCCTGTGCACCCCAGCGAAGAGTAGCCCCCGCTCGCCACAACTAGAGAAAGCCCGCGCACAGCAGCAAAGACCCAACACAGCCAAAAAAAATCTTTAAAGATCATTCTGAATAAAACCCTAAATTTTGTTAACTTACACACATTTTTGGCACCTAATGCAGAAGTTCTTAATTTGGGGTCTATGGTTACTGAAGCCATGAATTGGCCTTAGAAGCTTAATGAACTCCTTGAGATCATATGAAAATGTTGGGTAAATATATTTTTAAAAATCATATTCTCAAAGTAATGTGATCTTATAAAAGGTTAAGAATCTCCTTCCTGGGACTTCACTGGTGGTCCAGTGGTTGAGACTCCATGCTCCCAATGGAGGGGGCCCAGGTTCCATCCCTGGTCAGAGAGCTAGATCCTGCATGCCCCAACTAAAAGATCCCGCATGCCGCAACTAAGACCCGGCACAGCCAAATAAACAAATAAATAAATATTTTTAAAAAAAATCTCCTTCCTAAAGGGAAGTATTGTTTCTAAGGCCTGATACAGTAAAAAATTAACTGGTGTGAGCATTTCCCTGTGGTGCCAGATATGTAAATAGCAGTGATGAATGGGAGCAACTAAGATTAAGATTTAAGGTCCTTAAGTGAAGACTGAATTTTAAGCGTATGTTTGGGGGAAGGGGTACCTTGACACCTGAGTACTCTTAGCCCAGTGGTTCTCTTGTCATTGCTGAGGACCCACTCATAAGAGCTTTTTTTTCTTTTCTCATTTGCTGCCTCAGATTTGCTCTGGGTTTAGAAACCAAGTAAACCATGTAACAAATCCCATGAGAACTGTGTCAGAGTAAAAAGACCACAGTGAGATCTTAGGGGCTTCCCTATGGAGAAAGTTAATGACCTTTAGAGTAGGGCCTTTGGATACCTATTTTGGTGATTTCACAGGCTCTTTCGAATTTCTTGACTTTTAACTGTGTGTATATACATATAGGTGAAATTAGAGAATAGCTTGGGTATTCCTGTATTTTATTGGGAATTATATCATCATTATTAGATTAAGGTCTCCCCTTACCATTGTGTAAAACTCACCAAATATAGTGTTATTTCTTATGTATTCAGAGAAGAACATTAAGAAGTGATTGAATTAACTCCAGAAACAAAGAATAGTTACTGTCATAAGTGTTAATCCTCCTAGAAAAATATATGTGCGCAACCCAAGCATCATCTGATCAAACTTCAAGAGTCTTGGATCAGACTGCTCAAATGATCATGAAAAGTTCCATACCCTTTAAGAATCTACACATGCTTTTAAATAAAACAAAAATCTGAACTTCTGAAAATATGGGAGCCTATGTTATTTTTTTTAAACCTATGTTATTTTTAGAGAGCCAGCCTTCAATCTCTGAGAAGTGAAGTTGCTAAGCAAGGGGCCAAGGCTTTTCTAATGTTATTGTTATATGCCAAACAAATAGCTTATCGACAAATAGGTGACTATTTTTGTGTCCTGAAAAGTTCAGGGGAGGATCAAGAATTAGTAGATAAAATGCTGGCAAAGGCTATCATTAAAGCAGTGTTCCCATTATGAAAACCGCTGATCAAAAGTCTTGGAACTTAAAAAAAAAAAAAAAAGTCTTGGAACTTAGAAGCTTGAGACATTGCTTGATTTGTTAATGAGGTTACCTTGAGCTTTTTATCCTTGACCCAAAATACTTGTATTTATTTACTTAGTTACATATATGAGTTTGACTTCCTAGCTTCACATCAGTGCTTTCTGAAGCTCAAGCTCAGCAACAGAGGAGCATATTGAGATGATTATCCAAAATGTACCTTTTCATGAAATTGAAAGGTGCTTTATTTTTTGTTTATTAGTGGTAGTACGAATGCTCTTTCAGTTCTGCTGTATAGTTAGGCAAGTGATTTCACATGTGCTCATCTCTGAACTTAAGCTTGCGTCAGGATCACCTAGATGGCTTATTGAAACACAGACTGCTGCCTACACCCCCAGAGTTTCTGATTCTGTAGGTCTGGGGTGAGACTAGAGAATTTAAATTTCTAACAAGTTCCTAGAGGATGCTGATGACGCTGATCCAGGGACCACAGTTTGGAAACCACTACCTTAAAGTATTCCTGTGAGGCAGATTGGGCAAGTCATTATCCACATTTTGCAGAGTAAATAAACTAAAAAATCAAAATGGTGAAGTGATTGCCACAGGGATTACATGATTTGCTATTGGTAGAACTGAAAGTAGAACCAGCATTTCCTGTCTCCAAATCTAGAGCTCTTAACGATGCTGCACTCAAAGTCCTGATGCTTTGTATATATGTGGGAACATTTCTTTAGATAAAATTCTGGCAGTGGAATTTCTGCGTCTGATGGTATGTACCTGTTAAAATTTCGATACATGCTGCCAAAATGCTTTGCAATTTGCTTTGCCAATTTGTTCTTACCAGCTATAAGTAAGAGTATATCTTACTTATATACTTACATAGGTATCTTCACCAACCCTGGTAATATTAGTGATATTAGATAGCTGTTAATTTTTTACTGAGCTCTTACTGTGTGCCAGGCATTGTTTTGAGTACTGTGCATATTATCTCATTCTCTGTTCTTAACAGCTTTGATTTAGGTGTATCCTCACTTACACATGAGAGGCACAGAGATGTTAAGTAATTTGTCTAAGGTAATACAGCCAGGATGCAAACACAGACAGTCTCACTCCAGGACCCCTGCTCTTAAACACTCCTCTGTTTGCACTTCCCTTACTACTGAAGAACTTTAGGATCCTTTTGTATTTTTATTGGTCTTGCTCATTTTTCTTCTGTAATTTGCATGTTTGTACTTTAACCATTTTTCTATTGGTAGTTTTTTTCATTTTCATGTAGTACTCTGTATATTCTGAATATATTTAAAAAATACTTTGCCCAGCCTATTGCTTGTCTTTTAATTTTGCATCTTGTATAAAAGTTTTTAATTTTTTTTCTTTTTTTAATTTATTGGCTGTGTTGGATCTTCATTGCTGCGCACGGGCTTTCTCTAGTTGTGGTGAGCGGGGGCCTACTCTTCGTTGCCGTGCGCGGGCTTCCCATTGCGGTGGCTTCTCTTATTGTGGAGCATGGGCTCTAGGCATGAGGGCTTCAGTAGTTGTGGCTCGTGGGCTCTAGAGCGCAGGCTCAGTAGTTGTGGCACACGGGCTTAGTTGCTCCGCGGCATGTGGGAACTTCCCGGACCAGGGCTTGAACCTGTGTCCCCTGCATTGGCAGGCGGATTCTTAACCACTGTGCCACCAGGGAAGTCCCAAAAGTTTTTAATTTTTATGTAGTAAAATCTGTCAGTATTTTCTCTTAAGATTTCAGTTTTGCATCTGGCTTTTAAAAACCCCTTCCCACCCACTCCCAGGATTATAAATACTCTTTTGTATTTTTCTAGTATGTCTACACTTTAAAAATATTTCACTCTTTAAAACTGTAATTTATCTTCACAGACATACCTTGGAGATAATGCGGGTTCAGTTCCAGACTACCACAATAAAGTGAATGTGACAATAAAATGAGTTATACGAATTTTTTGCTTTCCCCATGCATATAAAAGTTATGTTTACACTGTAGTCTGTAAAGTGTGCAGTAGCATTATGTCTTAAAAAAACAATCTGCTTACCTTAATTTTAAAATGCTTTATTGCTAAAAAATGCTAACCCTCATCTGAGCCTTCAGCAAGTCTTGATCTTTTTGGTGGTGGAGGGTTTGAAATATTGCGAGAAATACCAAAGGTGACACAGAGACATGAAGTGAGCAAATGCTGTTGAAAAAATGGCACCAGTAGACTTGCTCTACTCAGGGTTGCCACAAACCTTAAAAAAACCTTAAAAAAAAATATGCAGTATCTGTGAAGCGCAATAAAGAGAAGCACAACAAAACAAGGTATGCCTGTATTTATTGTGTGAGGTCGAGCTTTAACTTTACCTTTTTTCCAAATGGACAGTCATTTATTCCAATACCATTTATTTAGCTCATTCTCACTTCACTGATTTGAAATGCTATTCGTATTATATATTAAGTCCTATTGACATGTTTTCTTTCATACGCCAATACCACATTTTTACTTAATGTAGATTTAGTGGACATTTTGATATCTTGTATCACAAGGCCTACCTCAGTGTATGTGTTTTTTAAATATCTTAGCTACTCTTGCTTATTTTCCAGGTAAGTCTCAGAAACAGATGGTCAATTTCTACTTTTAAAAACCCTATTGGGATTTTTTTTTAATTTTTTATTTATTTATTTATTTATTTATGGCTGTGTTGGGTCTTCGTTTCTATGTGAGGGCTTTCTCTAGTTGCGGCAAGTGGGGGCCACTCTTCATCGCGGTGCGCAGGCCTCTCACTATCGTGGCCTCTCCCGTTGCGGAGCACAGGCTCCAGACGCACAGGCTCAGCAATTGTGGCTCACGGGCTTAGTCGCTCCGCGGCATGTGGGATCTTCCCAGACCAGGGCTCGAACCCGTGTCCCCTGCATTGGCAGGCAGATTCTCAACCACTGCGCCACCAGGGAAGCCCCCTATTGGGATTTTGATTTAAATTGTACTGAACTAGGTTTAGGAAGAATTAACAGCTTTATAAAATGAGCCTACTCGATGAGGAATGCGGTATGTGTGTCTGTTTATCCACTGTTTTTAAAATGTCCTTCATTTAAATTTTACACTTTTCCTCATACAGTAGTTACACATTTCTTATTAGGTATATTCATGGGTGTTTTATAAAGTTTTTGTTGCTCTTGTGAATGAGCTCTTCTTTCCCATGATGTTTTCTAATTAGTCCCTGTAGGTGTGTAGTAAAACTGCTTTTTATAGTATTTGCTTTTGTATCAGACCACCTTGCTAAACTCTTGGTCCTAATATCTAATAGATATTTTAGTTGATTTTCTTGACTTCTCTGGGTGGATGATTATATCATCTGTAAGTGGGTTTTCTCTAAGTGTAACTCTTCATCGCTTTGCCTTAGGCTTTAGTGTAGTGTTAAAGAGGAGCCATGCTAGTGGTCTTATCTTGTTTTCCATTGTAAAAGGGATGCTTTTTATGTTTTCTAAATAGATGTATTGTGTGCTGTAGGTTCCAGCATAGATCACTTACCAAGTTGAAGATTTCCTACTATTCCTAATTTCAAATATTTTTAAATTAGATATAGTTATTGAATTTTATTACGTGTTTTTTGGACATCTGTTGGAAGAATAATATTTCCCCCCTTTCCTGGGAATGCAGTGACACGCTGAGTTGCAAAAGTTGAATTGTCCTTTCACGCTGTTTGCATTATTTAACATATTGCTGGAATTGTTTTACTAATATTTTAAGATTTTTTCATTCAAATATTTGTTGAATCTTTGGTGCTCTCTTTGTCCAGCTTACATATGATTTGTTGAATGATTTAGGTGTAGTCTTCCATCTTTTTCTAGCTCTAAAACAGTTCTTTAGCAGAAATACTGTACTTTAAAAGCCTAGAACCAAGAAGTCCTGCTCCAAATGTTATAATTTTATGAAATTGTTTTGCCTTTCAAATTCTTAAATTTCCTTGTTATATTGAATAAGTGTGTTTATCGTCCATGATACTTTTAAAATCTAGATTTGTCCTCTGCAGAAATGGATGAACATAATTATAATAATTGATAATTCAGTGATTGAAGCCGGGCATTCATTTATGATTTAAGAGCTTTTTTTCTCTCGTTGGTGGGTAAAGAGACTAATAATAATATTTTTAAAAGGCATGAGATGTCTCTTTGATTTTAAATCAGTACTGTTTTTGTGCTTGTTTCTGATCCTTGAATAGGTAATATAGCCTTAAAAGGTAGAATGTTATTTAAAAGGTGCTCAAATAAGTTTACATCAAGTGAATTAATCTTCTAGGTGTTATGGCCTTCAAATATGAAGGAGAAGTTAATTGTCAGAGTAAAAGGTACATTTGTGTTTTCATTAGCAGTGATAACTTTGTGTGGCTTTATCCGCACTTGTGCTGCTTTGAAGTCAGTAGAGCAGTAATTGGCTTGGAACAGAGAGGAAAAAAGCTCTCAAATTTGGCCTTACTGGAAACCAGTTAACTGAAGAGTAACTCTGCATAATGAAGATGAACAGGAATGGCGAGGTTGTGTTGCACTCAAGGCAAGATTTCTTTGATAAATCTGATTGAATTTTTTTTTCTAAATTACTGTTCTTCGGATTGTGTGCTCACCTGTAATCACTCCTGAAATTGGGCAATTTCTTTAGACTTACACTGAGAAACCACTGCCCAAAGCCAAATAATTAAGGATGTTGTCATTCTCTGGCTCCAAGAGCTGTTGGACCTTGGAGTAATGGAGGGGCTAAACTACAGATCCTCTTGCTCCCTCTCTTCTTGGGTTTCTCCAGTAAATGTGAATCTTCTTAATCACCGTGTGCAAAATTGCCTTGGGGCTAAAGAACAGTGGTGTAGATGCTATCACATAATGTTTCTGAATTTCTAAGGTGAAAGCAAAAAAATAATAATAATCAGTATCTTAACTACTTTCAGATAGAGTTAGAGTTAGCTTTGCATTGTTAGAATTATACAGGATGTTGCTTCCACTAACATAATTAGATTTAACTTGAAGAAATGTGCTAAAAACATCAAGGCCTTTTTAGGTGTTCCTGTGATTTGGAAAGGATGCAGCAGATGATTTGTAAATAGATTGCTAGTACTGCACACCAAAGGGCACATTTGGGCTCACTTCCTTTTTGCAGGTTGTGCAAATTGGGCAACTCTTGTTTTTTGCATTAATCTGTTTTTAGAGGGGTGTGACCCTTCTTTTAGTAACCTGAGGGATTTGGCATTAGTTATATGTCTGTTAAAGCCACAGAATCCAGAGGCTTGTATTCCTCTCAAATAAAGAGAAACTTCAGTGTTAGCCTGTACTAGAGTGGGTTTTTTTTAAATTGTAAGTTCAGTTTTCCAGATGTAGAAGACATAGAATTATTTGATTTTTTTTTTTTTTTTTTTTTTTTTGATGATGAGCTGAATGGTTCAAATTGTTGCTATGTTTTGGGGGGAATAATATCTGCCTCATTTCAGGGGACTGTGGAGATCAAATGAGATAGTTAATAAGAAAAAACAATAAAATTTTCAGTTAACGATTATGTTACTTTTGTCATTTGTACTTAATGTTTATTGACAAAGATTCATGTGGATATTCATGATCCGTAACAAGACATTTCAAGCCCTGAGAATTCTAATTGTGGACTTCATATCGCTTGTCTTCTGTGGTGTCTGTATTCTTAAAACTTCATGCCACAGATAGGCAGGCCTGTTTACAACCCAAGAAGCCTTCAGTACCTCAACAAAAGGCTGATCAGGTTTATGAGCTTAGTACCTCAACAAAAGGCTGATCAGGTTTATGAGCTTAGCATCTTATCTGTGCATCTCATCTCTGTTGTTCTTTGAATTTTGTGTAATAAAAGCCAGTTGATCTTCATAAGGAATAAATTGAATGAGAGTATTTATGATTTTTCTTCACTGATTTTAAATAAGTATCACTTATAACAGAGAGCTCTTAAGAGAGATGTCATTTCTTTGGGACTCTCCTCTGTCCCAGGTACCTTTAAATTACTGTGTTTCTCCTAAAATATACCCAATTCTCATGAACACCAAAAAATTTTAACTTCCTATTATTTTATCATCTTTATTTTGGGGGGGAAATTTAGTTTGAGAAGTTGGGACATCTATGGGAGAATGTGAATTCTCAGTGTAAATTTTTCTTCCTAGGAGGGGAATGAAATAGATTTAGACGATGTGTGAAGCTCAACTTTTTGGACGTCCCTTTAACCAGATTTGGTATAGATCATTCTATCAACCCCACACCTGTCACGCTCATTCCTCCCCAGTAAAATCTCACACTCAATTCTTAAAGTATCCCATTCATTAAATACTCTATTTAGAAATTCTTAAAAGGTGTCTTGGGTCACATATTCATTATCTTACTTGTCATTTGTTCTTGTGGCTGATAGTAATAGTCTGGTGTTTGGAATGACACAGACCTGAGTTCCAATCAGTTTCACCACCTGTAAGCTGTTTGACCTTCAGTATGTTCAACATATCATAAAACCACCATGAGCCTTGGTTTCCTTATCAATAAAATGGAACTTATAGTGTCTATTAATATTAATGTAGTTCATTTAAGTTAATTAAATGTAATATTTATAAAGTACTGCAAATAGTAAGCACTCAGTAAATGGTAGCTAATATTTTTGCCCTTTTGACATGAGCCAAAGTATAGGAGAAAGAATTAGAGTGGTACGCCAGCCTGGTGGTAAAAATTCCATCATATGCATAATTGTCATGGGAGTTACAAAGAAATACAAGACATGGTTCTTGCAGTCAGAATGCTCAGTCTGTTGAGAGATATAAGACAGATCAATAAAAGGATAAATAAGAACACAATTTAGCACATGCTAAGTGGCAGACGAATGGTGCAGTTGGTGCTTTAGGTATTCAGAGGACAAAAAGTTATTGTGAATGAGCCTTTATGGTAGGATTTGAGCTGGAATGCTGACCTTTATTTCTGGTCCTTTTAAATGTCTTGATCTGTATAAGCAGAGGTAAAGGGTACTTGAGTGGTGAGAGAAAAGGAAGACTAATATGGCAGATGTCATGGCCATATTACAGATAGTTTTCAGTGAATGACTGCTATTAATCATTTGTGGTAAGAAGGAGAATCCAGAAATACTTTTGTATAGACTGATAATGTTCTTTAGAAAATAGGTATGAGCATATTTGGGATATATCATGTGGGCAGAATTTTAATCGCGTTTTTATCGAGTACCCACTGACTACACAGCACAGTAACCAGCATTTGCAGGCTTTACATAGCTTATTTAGGAAGGCTGCCAATTTTACAAGGCTGTTGTTGAATTAGTACCAGTGGTTGGTAGCGCAGTGTGAAATCCCCATAGGCAGCATAAGAACAGAAATCATTAAACTATCTGCTAGTGGCTTTATGGTTAAAAGAAAGAAAGGAAGGAGGGAAGGAGGGAGGAAAGAAAGAAACATTCAAGTAATCCAAAGCAAAACCTCATTCCCTGCTTTCTCCAGGTGCATAGCTCTAGATATTGTTACATCAGCACCGTGTGGTAGGCAAGGTGGTTCCCATGGCACAGAGGGCTTGTAATATTTCCAGTAGAGTGAGCTGTAAGGGGAAGGGTGTGCTGATTTTGTTCTTAACGGCTTGGCTACCAGTTTAATGGCCTGGTTGTCAATTAATGGCTCATCTTATTTAGAGTTGTATAACCAATGTACAGCTCCTTAGTTTAAGTAGACATGGAAACCATCCTAGTGGACAGGGGGATCTTTTCCACATATGTAAGTAAGCCTATAATTATATATCAATAAAGACCAAGAACTATATAAATGCCCAAATGATAGCTTAACAATATTGATTCAAAGAAGAGTTACTGCAGCTACTAAAAATTTAGCAGATTGTGCCTTATTATACTCTCCTGCACTGAGAGAAATGCCAAACTGAGACTGTATTTATTTCCATTTAGTGATTCTAACTAAATGAATTTAAACCCAGTGTAATTTTTTTTCAGAGTTAAAGAAAAACTAAAGATTGTAGACTGGCTAGTTATCATCTCTCTAACTTAAAGATTGAAAGCCATTGTTGTTTTAATCATACTTTATTACTTACCTCCTTGGAAATATACTTGATTATATCCATTGAGAACCTACCTTAGTCCTGGCTATTCATGAGTTGGGGCCTGTTCACTTTTGTGTCTCGCCTGTGGTCAGTCTCAGTTATCTTGGTAGTCTGCCGCTATGCTCACACTGCTAGAATTCTTTCTTGCCATTTTACACACTTGGAGAAGTTCTCAGCAAGGCCATATGCCCCGTTTGTCAGAAAATGATAGTGTCGTAAGAATGTTAATTATGCTTTTTAAAGAAATGATAACATCTAGTCTCTTCCTCAACTAAAATCAAAATCAACCAATAAATATGGAATATCAGTGCTCCTCTTTATGGCAGTCTTACAAATCCATTTGAGGAAATTTTTCAAATGGAGAATCTCTTTTGCTTTAAAAAGCCTGTCTACCTTATACACAGTAAAGTTGATAATATCTCATTCTTTACCACCCACTCAGCTGAAAAGTGAACGTGTCCTGGGTGAGTGTTTTTTTTTTTTTTTTTTAATGGAACTGGTCTTACTGGTACTTAAAATCAACAAAGCAAAAAGTATTGGTTATTTTTTAATATTGCAGATAATGCGTGTTTATTATAGAAAAAACAGAAAACACTGAGGCATTCCTCCTCTCCCCCAAAAGCATTATCCTTATTTTTTTTTTTCTTTAAAAATAATGTATTAGTTTTGGATCACAAAATATAGGGAAGACACAAGGGCAATGCCTGTGACCCCTTGGGCCGTACTTCCCTTCCATAAACACCTTTTAAAACCCCAGACTCGTGCTTCCCAAGCATTCTGTCACATCCTAACAGCTGCAGAGTATAGTTAGTACCTGACCATGTGAGAAGCTTAGACTCCCCGTAGGCGACGTGAGTGGCCCTTCCAATTAGGTCTTCCAGCTCACTTTTGCCAGTATTGCAACAGCACGGGTTGTTCAAACTGTCCATGTCCTAAAACTCTCATGAATGAATAGGTCACAGGCAAATTCTGCCTGCACAGCCCTTACAACTGTCTACGCTTTTAAAAAAGCCTTTCTTAAACAGCAGTGGCTAAGGCCCCTTCGCTATACCCAGTGTTCTAAGTCCCAGGCTGCCTGTGGCACCTGGATGGCAGCCCCTGGGGGTCCCCCACATCCTAGGGTGGCGATGGAGGAAGGGCAGGCCAGGCCAAGCATGAAGAAGAAACGGTCAATTTTATTGGGCTCAGACTAAGAATCCATGGGTCTTGAGGACCTCTGTGAATCAGTCGATTTTCTTCTCTATGTTCTTTTCGGCCTGCTTCCGTAGCCTCATGAGCTGCTTCTTTTTGCGGTAGTGGATCTTGGCCTTCTCCTTTCTCTTCTCCTCCAGTGTAGCCGTTACTGCCTGGTACTTCCAGCCAACCTCATGAGCCAGGCGCCCTAGGTAGGCAAACTTCCGTGTAGGCTTCAGACGCACAACCTTGAGGGCGGCAGGAACCACCATCCGCTGTTTCTTGTCATAGGGTGGCGGGATCCCATCAAACACCTTGAGGCGGTCCAGAGCGGCCTGGCCTCGCTTGGTCTTGTGGGGCAGCATGCCTCACACTGTCCGCCAGAAGATGCGGCTGGGGGCTCGGAAGTGGTAGGGGCCACGGGAGGGGTTGGTGTTCATCCGCTTGCGGAGGAATGCCAGGTACTTCAACTTGTTTCTATAGAAATTGCCAGAGATGTTGATGCCCTCACAGCGCACAACCACCACCTTTCGACCCAGAAGCACCTGCTTAGCCACGATGGCCGCCAGGCGGCCGAGGAGATGGCCTCGGCCATCGAGAACCAGAACCTGTCCCTCCGCCATCTTCGGCAGCCGCCTGGGAAAGCTGTCCTTATTCTTATCTCCCAAATATGTTTACTGTTAGTACCATCCAGGCATTTCTATGTATGTGTATACTTTTATTTATTTATTTATTTATTTATTTTATGTATGTATATACTTTTAAAAATGGGATTGTCCTCTATCGTTTGCTTTGTACTCTGTTTTTCTTTTTTTTTTTTTCACTTAGCATATTGGGAACATCCTGTCATTGTCCTCAAATGAGTTTCTTTCATATCCTTTTTGAGAGTTGTTTGTTTTCCATAGAACTGAATTCTGTCTGCCCTGTTGCTGCACATTTTGATTGTGCTCAGTTTTTTGCAGTTATAAACAAAGCCTCACTGAATGAATATCCTTGTGCCTAAATCTTTACACATGTCCCTGAAGGAAATACCCTAAAACTCATTTCTGGGATTGCTAGACCAAAGGGTATACATATTTCTAGAGTTTTTGATATAGATTGCCAGTTTGCTCACCAGAAATGTTGTACCAGTCTACACTCCCACCAACAATTTTAGTAATTCATTTTCATAGTGCTGATAAAATAATAAAAAATAAAATCAAGGTAGATACAATTTTATCCTTCAATTCATCTGAACCAGTTTGGAGACCCAGAAAAGTTGATCCTTATTTGTCTTTCCTATCAGGAATTGCTTTCATACCCAAGCACTGATGGAAAATTTGTAAGCTATTTGAGTAGAACTTATGGAAAGATGAAATAATAGTGCATTGATAAGATGAAGAAATTAATTATCCCGAGATGGTGTTGAATATATCTGTAGTGTTTGTGAATTTAGGTTTGCTCCCCATGTTTTTATTTTATTCTAAAATCATCACCATTTTTGACTTAGAGATTTCTGAGCCAAAAGATAACTGACACTTACCTAGGGTCCTGCAGCAAATTAACCTTGAACATTTCATTGTTTTCTGTTTAGGAAGTGTTAAGCATCATTGAGATTTCTCAAAGTTCTATCTTATTAAGGATACTGAAATTTTAAACGATGATCATATACATTAGTTTGTTAATGCTTGTAACTATACTTACAAAGTTAGAATTTCCTCATCTTGTTTATAGGAAGCAGTGGGTATATTTCTCAAAGTTGAGGAGGTGAACTTTTTAGGGAACAAGCCGTTTAAAATCTTGAAAAAAAGTTTTCATCTTTGAGGCTATTTGAATATTGAATATAGGAGAAAGGAGAAGAGTGTATGTATTTCTCTTTTTTTTAATAAATTTATTTATTTATTTTATTTTTGGCTGCGTTGGGTCTTCGTTGCTGCGTGCGGGCTTTCTCTAGCTGTGGAGAGCAGGGGCTACTCTTGGTTGCCGTGTGCGGGCTTCTCATTGTGGTGGCTTGTCTTGTTGTGGAGCACAGGCTCTTGTTGTGTCTCACGGGCTTCAGCAGTTGTGGCGTGTAGGCTCAGTAGTTGTGGCTCACAGGCTTAGTTGCTCCGCGGCACTTGAGATCTTCCCAGACCAGGCTCAAACCCGTGTCCCCTGCACTGGCAGGCAGACTCTTAACCATTGCGCCACCAGGGAAGCCCAAGAGTGTATGTATTTCTTAAAGCTCTTAAAGAGTCTTACTTTGAATGTCCCTGCAGACCTAAATAGTACTCAGAGGGGCTTCTGGCAGACTTAAAGAACAAAGATGGGAAGGAGAAAGGAATGTTAGAATGCAGGCCACATTTATGCTGGATTCAGTAGTATTGGTTGCCTGCCTCTGTCTGAAACCGAGCTCCTTCCTTAATGAAGGTGTGTGTTTAAATCACAGGCGGAGAAAGTTTTGGGGTGAAGTTTCACTTTTTTGTAGTGGCAGCAGTCCTGGACATGCTGCTGAAACACAGAGGATGAGTTCAGCACCTTCTCTACAGATGGTATCTCTGCCCACAGCTCATCTCTTTTACATAGCAAGCCTTTGTTCTCTGGAGAGTGGACCTCTGTGGGTTGGCCAGTCCAACTACTGTCGGAGACTGAAGGTGACTGATACGGAGTCCAAAGGTCAAAATGGACCAATGTGGGGTGAGTCTGGCTTTAAGGGGGAAAAGTATCTTTTTGGCCTGCAGGCATCAAAAATTGAATTTGCTGCACGGGAAATGTTCAGTTCATCAGCTTCAGCCTTTCAGAAGAAAAAGCCACCAGCTGTCTCTCAGTCCACAGGAGCAGGAAAGAAAGAAAACATTATTTAAAGGGTGTGCTTTAATTGAACTGGATTGTGTTAGGGCTTTCACTTCAGAGATGATTTCTGTGGCACTGTCACTCTGCTCTGCGTACTGTAAGGTAGCAGATATTAAATCAAAAACTGAAGGTAATCCATAATCACTGGGGTCTTTTGTTGAGTTTCAGAATGAAACGTCAGTTAGGTTAGATTCAGGTACTTCATTTGCTGACATCACCGTTTGGCCTTTTATTAGGACGTGATAGACCACAAAAATGGGAAAGGCAAATAATATTTGCATTTCTAATTTGGTCTACTGCTTTTTAATTAAATTGGCTTTTACTAAGTATTTTGTTAACTTCAGAATTTAGGTACTACAAGTATGTGATCACCAACCTGATTAAAAGTCTACTTGTTAGTGATTGTCCTTTAAGTTAGTAGTGGTCCTTGTATGCAGTCATTAAGATTGTAAGCTATTATCCTGTCCTCTAGCCTAGTGGAAAGATTGCAAGCAGGACTAGCTACATAATTTGCAGGGCCCAGTACCTAATGAAAATGTGGGCCCCCCTGTTTGAAAAGCATTAAGAATTTCAAGACAGCAACAGCAGAGCATTGAATCAAATGCAAGCCCCTTTCAAGCACCGACCTTGTGCAGCTGCACAGATCGCACGTCCATGAAGTGGGCCCTGACCTTGGGATATGAAATTAAATATAGACTCGGGACTTCCCTGGCGGTCCAGTGGCTAAGACTTCCCCTTCCAATCCAGGGGGTACAGGTTCGATCCCTGGTCTGGGCGCTAAGCTCCCACATGCCTCTTGGCCAAAAAAAAACCAGAACATAAAACAGAAGCAATATTGTAACATATTCAATAAAGACTTTAAAAATGGTCCACATCAAAAACTTAAAAAAAGAAAAACAGAAATCAGATATACTCAATGTTGATCAGAACTTTGCTACTTATTCTACTTGCTGCTTGTTCTTTGCTACTTATTTGTGTCTATTTGAACCTCTGTTTTCTCTTTCCATTCTGTATCTTCCTTTTCTGTCTTTTCATGTTCTGTTCCATCCTGTCACCAAAGTTGGAGAACTTGCAGCAAGAATTGGGAGTATGTATACTTCTGCCCATAGTTCATGTGAGCACATTCTGGAATAATATTTCCTTCCATTTGGCTGGTGGAACAAACAAGGTTAGGATTTTCTTTAAGGAAAGGTAATTAATTGATTTAACTAAAAATACATATTCTGTGTCAAAGTTTAAAAAGTGCTTTCACAATTAACATAACATTTAGTTCAAACAATTACACTTTTGAGGTAGCATTTCCCCCCACATTTTATACAAAAGAAAAGTAAGCCTCAGAGAGGTTAAGAGATTTTTGTCAAGGTCAGCCAGCTGGTAAGTGAGGTTCAAGTCCATCCCTTGCAATGCTGTGCTTTCTCACTACTTCATTCTGCCTCTACAGTTCTGCAAGACCGAAGATTAGGTGACAGAATAACTTGCTTTCTTAAGATTGATCTGTTTTACAGAATTTTCTGCCAATTTTCCAAGAATAACTGCTGGGATAGAATCATTAATATTTGCAACAAGTTTTTACTTCTGTTATTTCCTATAACCCTTGCAAATAACCCTTTGTAGTAATATTTTAGCATCATTTTAAAGGAAAGAGATTGACGTTCAAAGAGATTAAATGACTTATTCAGGTTATATAATTAATAAATGTAAGAGCGGTGACTAAAATCCAAGTCCTCTTTATATCTCATGCTTTTTTACTATGCTATATTTGCCTCCAATTAATTTTGTATCTCCACTTAGTAAATACCTGTTCATTCATGTATTGATCACCTACAATGTTCTAGGCACTGGCAATGATCCAAAAGACCAACTCTCAGCTCTTAGAACTTACATTCCAGAATGTAAATAAACTATTGTAAATAATCAGCTGGTGATATGGCTATAAAGAAAAAATAAAGCAGGACAAAAAAGATGGAAAGTAACCTGGGAGAAGGAGTGCTGTTTTAGAGAAAATGGTCAGGAAACTGATAAATTTTTTGAGCCACAAACTGAAGTATAGACATTTGTTATAAATGTATAAATCAATTTTTTAGGTATGACAAATAATCTAAACAATATGAGGCCACTGCATTTACGGACATAATAACAGTAGATAAGGATTGTTGGGGCTTCCCTGGTGGCGCAGTGGTTAAGAATCCGCCTGCCGATGCAGGGGGCACGGGTTCGAGCCCTGGTCTGGGAAGATCCCGCATGCCGCGGAGCAACTAAGCCCATGCACCACAACTACTGAGCCCGAGTGCCGCAACTACTGAAGCCCACGCGCCTAGAGCCTGTGCTCCACAACAAAAGAAGCCACTGCAATGAGAAGCCCGCGCCCCGTAACAAAGAGTAGCCCCCGCTCGCCACAACTAGAGAAAGCCCTGCGCGCAGCAACAAAGACCCAATGCAGACAAAAATAAATTAATTTTTAAAAAAAAATAGATAAGGATTGTTAACTTACATAAACATTAGCCTTTACAGTAACACTTATACCTTGCATTTAATCTCCTCTCCCATGTAGCATGGATTATAAAATCATAAGCTCAAAAAAGCTCTAAATCTAGTCATTTCCTTCATGCTAAATCACTACCACATAAAGCAGTGTTTAATGTATTGGCGATCTTGGATTTTTCACACTGTTAGAATACAAGTACAGTAATGGCATGCTACATGAAATGGCATGCTCTGGGTAGCTATTAAAAAATTCTGGAGTATCCAGCAGGTTTAGGAAATGTAAAGCCTCATTTGCTGGTCAGATTTGACTTTAATGAATTTCAAAATCTTGTCCAAAATCCTTTATTGTACTGAAATTCTGTTATATCTTGTACTGCAGGGCTTCAGTAAGTGAACTTTCACCTAATGCTTGGGAATCTTTGTGATATAAGCAAGTTTATTATAGAGGGATTTCCAGAAATGAGGAGAGGAGGCAGCGTTATGGGGCAGGTAAGGGGGCCTTTTCATAGGATTTGCCTTTTGCATGCTTTAGAATGGCAGGAGTCCAAAGTATTAATAGAAGACCCTTAGAAAGCCCCAGGACTTATCTGTTCCTCTGGTTTCAAAGTTAAATCCAAGCACCAATCATTCAGTGTTTGCCTCTTGTTAAAGCTGAGTTGTTGTCTGCTAAAAGATGAGGTGGGGGGGAGGGGGTCGGAGGACTGTTAATTCCCAGTTGCTCATAGTCTCCTGAGGGCAACTACAAGGTTCCTTTAATCCAGAGTTTTAAACTATGTTCATGAATACAATGAAATGATATGCAAAGGTGGGTGTATATATTATTAGTACATTTATTTTTCTGCAGGAAAAAGCCATAACTTTCATCAAATTCTCAAAGGAATGTAATGCCCTTCCCCTCACCCCAAATTAAGAACCTGGAATAGACTATTTTAGGCATTTGACTTAGAAATTAAGTAAGGTGTTTTTAAGCTGTTTGACCTTCCCAGTGAGATTCATTTATCCATTTTTAAGCAATCACTCATGATTTCCCCACAATGAAAGATTTTGAACTACCATTTTCTCTCTATTGAGAAGGACTATGCAGCCTTTTGAGTTCTCTCTCTCTCTAATAACCTTGGAGTAGATATTCCAAGAATGGTATTTGCTTTGCTAAAGAAGACTTGGAATATTACTGTAAAGCCTGAATGTTTGTGTTCCTCAGCAAATAGTCACAACCTGTGTGGTGAGTGAAAAGAGAAGCAGTATTGGGGTAAAGTATTTCTGGTGCTTTGAACTATATCCAGGAAGGCAGAAATAACTTAAAGTTGTTATTTGAAGTAAAAGTCGTGAGAAGAATTAGGAGAATTTCTAAATGCATTTAAGCCAGATTCTTATTAAAGTATAAAGAGCTTGTTGAGAAGTTTGGGGACGACTGCCCTGGGCTTAGATATTTAGTGGAATGAGTGTGCTATTTAATGTGTTGTGCACTGAGAGTCAAAGTATTCTCCAACCCATTAAACCATTCTTTGCTATTCAAGACCAGTTTCTGCAGCCTACAGCGTATAGTTACACATTTTTAGAAGTGTGAGCAATTAAGTTTTATGTGCCATTTTTGCTTTCTTGTCATCTCACATAATTCATTTATTTAGGCCTTAATCCAGTGCATATTTGGCAAAAAAAAAAAAAATCTGCGTTTTGCATATAAAGCCGTGAGAAAACTCAGACCAGTTTATCTCTCTTAGAAATTAAACACCCTTTAAAAAAGCTTATTTATTTACATCCTAGAATTTTGTCCTACAAGAGGATTCAGTTTTTCAGTGTCAACTGAGAATATTTAGATGTAGTTATTTTTCATTAAGTAGGATTTTAATGCAGAGGAAACAGAGAATGGAGTTTTTTTCAGAATTCACACTATTTAAAATATTTTTCTATGTTGCTTTTAGTTTAGAAGTAAATATTGGAAAATGAATATACAAGTACTATATAAGCTGTATGTGTAGTTGTTTTCTCTTTGCTGACTGTTAAATATGTCACTGTAGAAATGTTAAAATATATAGGAAGAGAAAAAACAACATTCAAAATGTTGCCTTTTTAGCATTAACCATTAATCTGAAAAAAATGCCTCTTCAGTGACACTGAAAAAACTTTGGGAAAACATCCAACATCTGCTTATCTTTCCTGCAGTGGAAATGTTCATAATTGCAATGTGCAGTTTCCTTTGAATGAAGATAAACAGATTTCTGTTTGTTATACTTATGTTTCAGAAGTATGTTTACTGAATTCTTTAAATGTATTTAATTTTTTTCACCTCACAGCTGGGGAGGTACCAAAGACATCTGATTGTTATTGGGGTTTTCTTAGCTTTCTCTTGAGGGCAATTGTGTTTTTCTTTAAGATATTTTCCTCAGACTTTTTCTTTTGACCCCAGGTTTAGGGGCCCATTACAGAATATATCCACCCAAGCAGATTCCTCCATTACCTGCATTGCCATGTCCCTGACTCAGTTCAACACAGTCTTTATTATAAAATCCATGTTCCATAAGCTTTTTAAAATACATAAGTCAATTTTGTCCCCATTTGGTTCTTCCTTTGCTGGATGATGGATCCGAGAGGCTGTCAGCTGGACACTGCTAGAGGACTCTACCAGTCAGACCCTGGTGTTTTTGACATAGTGGGGATTCCCGAGTTGAAAACCCATTTGTTCCAGTTCCCAAGAGATCAAACGGCTGAATATTTTACCCTGTTGACCTAGGCAGCTCTTTGGCTAAGGCATGGTGAGCAATCCTGGCGAGCGAGTTATCTAAATGATATTCACTGCTTTGCTTTAGTCATGACTGTGCTGGAGTTATGTATGGTAGAGATTGTTCTATGCATACTAGAGATTATACATCTGTTCACAGTGAGATAAAATTGAGCATTGGTTGTTCTATTGGTTGCCAAGGAATGCATCAATATAGGTTTTCTTTCTTAGTGTCTTTCCCCCTCAGCTGAGGTAATAACCCCACCGTTCTGACCCTAAGCCTAGGACTGAGTCTCCTATCTTTAGTGGGGTATGCATACCTTGTCTAAATATAGCGAGGTGTGGACTTGGCTAATGTGGAAAAAGACAGTAGAATGACCTTAGCTGGTCTTCATTACTAGTGTTACAATTATATTTAAAGAAATAAGGACACTATTTTAGTCCTGCTTATATGTAGAGATGCTTTTTTCCAGCTGCTCCTTGGGTTAAAAGGTTTTATGCGCTAAACCAAAAAATTGTTTTAAAAGCTAAAGTGAATCACTTCAGAAAGAAGCCAGGAGTTCATTCCATATGAAAACATGCCCATGGGACTTCTTGGTGGCGCAGTGGTTAAGAATCCGCCTGCCAATGCAGGGGACACGGGTTCAAGCCCTGGTCCGAGAAGATCCCACATGCCGCGGAACAACTAAGCCCGTGTGCCACAACTACTGAGCCTGTGCTCTAGAGCCTGCGATCCACAACTACTGAGCCTGCGTGCTGCAACTACTGAAGCCCACAAGCCTAGAGCCGGTGCTCCGCAACAAGAGAAGCCACCGCAGTGAGAAGCCCGCGCACCACAACAAAGAGTAGCCCCCACTCACCGCAACCAGAGCAAGCCCGCACGCAGCAACGAAGACCCAACGCAGTCAAAAATATAATTAATTAATTAATTAATTAATTAAATTTATTAAAAAAAAATATGCCTGGGGGTGGTTTCTTTTTCTATTTCATTGACCAACAGTTAACATTTATTCAGAATTTAAAAGGTAAAGCCTAAGCTTCATGTACTTTAGGATAATAACTTGTATTTATATAATTCTGGTACTTGATACTTTTTAGAAAGCTTGCACAAACTTTTGTCAACTAAGAAGAAAGGATATTTTATCCCTAAGCATGTGAGACAGGATAGCTAGAACTAATCCTGCTTTACAAATGGAGAAACTCAGAGGTAGAATGGCTTTCTAGAGGACCAAGTGAATCAGTAATATGGCCAATTCGGGTGACTCCAGTACACCACCTTTTTAGCTCAGGCAGGCAACTTGTACCCTCTTTTATGAGTGTAAAACGACTCAAGCAGCCGTTTCATCCTTTTCTTTTTTAATGATCAACACTGGAGTGGGGGAGGGATGGGATTCCATTTGCAGAAAAATTTTCCAGTGGAATCAGGAATCCAGTGGACAGATTAACCATTTGGTTACTGAGCAGAAACCTATAGGATTTAACATCACATTTGCAGAGGCATCCAGCCCATTGTGACATAACCCTTTAGGGGCATTCTTTGAGAGTTACCTCTTCTGCTGTGAAAAACCTAGTTGGTATTTTTGACTGTTTAATACTATAGGAATATGGTGATCTCATCTTGAACTAATGGAATAATTTTAAGGTTCCTAGTGGTAATCTCCTAAAATCACAAACTTAAGAGTTTATAATGTTGAATGAGGAAATTGAGGTCCGATTGTCTCAGGCCATATTATACAATTCATTGGTGACAGAGCAAGAACTCTAGGTCACCTGACTGTCAGTTCCATGCTTTTTCCTCTCTACCTTTACATGTTTCCCTGCAGCAGGTGAGATACTAACCTTCTGTTTGTAAATAGAGAATCTGCCTAAAGTGCTAAAACTGATTCAAAGGCACCAAACCATATGTAAAGTGAGATTAGAAAACTCTGGTCGGGCTTCCCTGGTGGCGCAGTGGTTGAGAATCTGCCTGCCAATGCAGGGGACACGGGTTCGAGCCCTGGTCCGGAAAGATCCCACATGCCGCGGAGCAACTAGGCCCGTGAGCCACAACTACTGAGCCTGCGCTCCGCAACAAGAGAGGCCACGACAGTGAGAGGCCTGCGCACCACGATGAAGAGTGGCCCCCGCTCGCCGCAACTAGAGAAAGCCCTCGCACTGAAACGAAGACCCAACACACCCAAAAATAAATAAATCAATAAATAAATTTATTAAAAAAAAAACCCTGGTCAGCTGAGTCCTGGCCAGGTGTGCCCCTACTGTCTTCCCCAAGACAACGAAGAAAGGTTTGATACAGCCACCTCATCACATTTTTAATCATCTTTCACTCTAACATCTTATTTAGTGTTATGATCCCACTTAACAGAAGAGAAATAAGAAGCAAAGTTAGTTGGCTTTTATAACATGGCAACTTTACTGTGATTTAAGTATATTCCCCAGTTTTATTCCGGTCCTTTCCTCTGGATATCCTGTGGTTAATGTTTAATATAAATTCTTTCTAAGTTCTCCAGAGCTATGTTTTACACAACTACAGATTTTAGAGTTGGGGAAATTAATTATCTATGAGAACTGCCTTCTCATAGATAGTCTTTAATAATGGGTGACTTAATTTAGCTGAGAGCCAAAGAGATTAGCATTACCAGCTCAGCAGTTCTTCACTGATGTCCTATTCTAATGTAATACAGATAAATTTGTAAAATTCACTTGCCTTCTTTTGATTGGAGTTGGCCTCAGGTTTCTGGTTCATTTTTTTGCTTGTTATTATGTGCAGACAATTAACCTTGCTTTCTTTACGATTGGTTTAAAATGGTGGTTTCACAGCTTAGCTGCACTATCTTCCATTTAAGTTGAGCCCTGACTGTATCATCTGTATACTGTCATATCCGTTGAGTAGGGGATTAGGAAGGAGGGAAGTCCTTTGTGTAAAAGTATTCTCTTCAGCTGTTCTTCCTTGATGCTGGAAGTTTGGTGCCTGGCAGGAAATGATTTAGACATGTGTGATAACAAAGTGACGTGAGGAAGAATTGCCTGTAAGTTTCCCTGGCTTGTGCAGGATGATTGGCTGTCAGCTGGCAGATAGGTTAAGGCAAATTTGATCTCCAAATCTGAGGATTAGTAAAGTAAAACTTAAGAGAAAGTTGAGGTGGTGAAAAAAACCTATTTTGAGAAAAGTTTGGACAGAAGCAGGTGGTATGAAAGTTAATGTCCATGTCAACAAGCCTTCTTTTTTGACCCTCTCGCGTGAGAGTCTGTAAAGCATTGGGATTTGTTAAAGGAAAAGATCTGTCTGAAGAGTCAGGAGGTGCAAAGAAAAAGACATTCTTTGATTGCAAGGAATTGACACATATCAAAGCTTTCTCTCTCAGATGTTTTCTTAGAATTTGAATTTCTTTACAGAGTAAATTTTCCATCGGTACCAGAAAGTAAACTAGACGAATATCCCCAAGATATCCATCTTCTCTTCATTCCCATTAGCTCAGATCAGACTACCCTTCTCTCCTTCTTGCCTGAAACACTAAAGTAACATCTGTCTCCCTATTTCTAAGTCTCAACCCCTTCCAATCCATTCTCCATACTGTAGTTAGAGGAAGCTTTCTAGAAATGGAAACTATGGATCTCTGTTATCCTCAGGGTAAAGTCCAAATTCTTTGGCAAGTAATATAAGACCCTTCAGATCTATGACCTGCTTACCTCTCCCCATGTTTACTTTGACCCTCCCTCTTAACTCTTTCACCATATAGTAAGATTATAGGGGCTTCCCTGGTGGTCCAGTGAGTAAGACTCCACACTCTCGAATGCAGGGGGCCCAGGTTCCATCCCTGGTCGAGGAACTAGATCCTGCGTGCGTGCCGCAACTAAGAGTCCGCACGCTGCAACTAAGAAGCCTACATGCCGCAACTAAGACCCGGCACAGCCTAAATAAATAAATAAATAAATATTTTTTAAAAAAGATTATATTAGCAGTTTGGGTAGCTTTAGCCAAACAAATTTATATAAATACAGATTATCAGCTCCATTGTCAAGTTAGCAGTAAGGGGAGCTCATATAGGACCTAGAAGAGGCTACTATGCTTGAACAAGAAGTCTCTAAAATCTTTTGTAGTAAACTCACTCAGAAGGCAGATGTAGGACAGTAACCCACACAGCACACCCAACTTCTCAGAAAAGGGAAGTTCAAGAAAGGATAACAAATAAAAACTTTGTAAGAACTTTGCAAGTAAGTTGAAAGTTCTTCTATGAATAGAAGTTCCCCACTTGCATCAGGCATGATTGAAGGCTGCAAAGAACAAGCAAGGCAGGCTCTCCCTGTGATGTGTGTTGCAGACCTCAGGGCTCACACACCCTATGTACACACAAACACCAGAGAAGAGGTTTTACAGTGAGTGACTTTCATACTTTATTCTCCTTCGAAATGTGCTTGAGTCTTCAGCATTGTTTCTGTTGTCATTTTCAGATCACATTTATTAAATACTCTGTACATGGTGTTAGAGCGGGCACTATATAAAGCAGTGTCAACGGACTCTCCTTTCAGTGCCTCACACACAAAAAAGCAAACAATACAGACCTAGGAATATTCATCTCATTAAACAGAAGTAAAGTTTAACATACAGCAAAGCAAGGCGGTGGAACAAGTGTATTATCTTTGCTTTTACATGAATTTTTCTGTACATGATAAACATTTTTATTTGGAATTGAAGCAAGAAGGGAGGAGTAGGGAAGCTTGCTTCCCACTCAGATTTTTATACAGTAGGTTGTGCCCTATCTCTTCTACCACAGAGAGATAGCCTCTCTCTGCAAAGAGCTGAGTGGTGCTGCTGACAAAGAACCTCAATCACTTGAGTGGAGACATATGGGCAGCTTGAGTCCTCCTTGTTTGAGTAGCAGACATTGCTGATGGCAAAGCATTTTGGGCAGAGAGGTGGCTCATAAATGAGGAACTTCATCTAAGAAACTGTGGGTTTCTCAGCCCTAAGGGTACTAATTGTTGGTTTCTTCACAGCTCACTTTCTCTCAGGCCCCACCCGTCACTTCAGAGAACTTGTTGACGACAGCTTTACTTTCTCAAGTCTTGTACAAAGGCAGATGTCTCTGAAAATGCAGCTTACGCAAAACATCTGTGTGCATGACTCTGTTCCCACGGTGTGTTTTCCTGTACTGCTCCCCACCCCCCTTTTTGGGTTCTTTTTTAAAATTGAAAACACAGTATAACCATCATTAAAAAAAAATTTGCAAAAAGAGAAAAAAATCACCCACAATGCCTCCATCCTTACTAATAGCCATTTCCACTCCTGCCGTATTACCTTCCTATTCTTTACATGCATAGCTTTTTGCCTGGTTATGTCCTTTTTCTTAAGCCGAATTTCAGATACTTTGTCATTCAGCCACTTCCCTTTTTTTTCCCCTGATCCTGGCATCATCTTTTGGTTTTCGGTCTTGAGTTACTGAAAGGGCATTGCAGCTTATCAGCATTTTGTCAGTGAGTCCCCTTTCTCTTATTTTCCTTTCCTAGATCCAAGTATTCTAGTGTTTAGAGTATGGCTGAGATCCAACCTTTATTTTTAAAAGTAAGACACATATATGTGCAGGATTTTTAATTTTCTTAACGTTTAAAAACTGGTGTTTTAAATTATATTGACTTTCAAGGCACATTGCTGTGCCCATCCCAGGGAAGCCTCATTTAGGAAGAAACATATCTACAAACTAGAAATATTGATTTGCTGCATTAAATATATTTATTAAAATGTTGATAAGCATGTAAAAATGGAACTAGAATATATATTCTTTACCCTGATAGATGAGAGGAAAGAAAATATACAAGAAAAGTAAAAGCTAAGTAAATAGAAGAAACAGATTAATCCATATATCAGTATTTATCATAAATATAAATAAACATTTCAACTCACACAGCCCTCCAAAAAGAAAAAAAACAGGCACTTTTAAGAATACCTTCAGCCACCTTCCTTTTAGACTTCCTGTGGTCCCCTGTGCTTAGGTATTTAAAGGGTAGACCTCTATGGTGTGTAGGGTCCCCTGATGACTAAGGAAGTCTGCAAGACTTACATACAGCCTTGCTATCTGTCTATTGCCATGTGAGAAGGTAAAAGATCCTCCTCAGGGTTGCAACTTTCCTTCCAATCATTGTGCAAAAAAATCTGCCTTTGGCAGTTAAAAATCATTTCCTTGTGTTCCTTATGTTTTCCTGTGTCCTGAGTTTCCACTTGGAGTAGTTTTAGGACCTAGCTCAACCAGTACCTAAAAACATTTAGGTGGAAGTTGTAAGATTGTTCCTACACTGGAGCAAATATGTGATGATTTACCATTTTTCCCTCCACCACATTTAAACACATAGGAAAATTTTTATTTACTCTTGAATCATTTTGATTTTAATATTTTCCTTTTTTTCCAAATCCTAACTAAAATGTTTGTAATTCTTATTGCTTCATATTGCACACTAGAGTATTGCAAAATACTACTGTGTGATCTCTTTGTCCCTAGCCCTCTGATTTCTTATGAATACTATCTGGAAAATAGGGAAGAACGTGCTGTGGGTCATTGCTTCTGCATAAGTTTATCTAAAAATGTGAATTTAGTGAATTTGAAAAATTAACTATTAAACATTAAATCAGGCATCAGGAAAGCTCAATAAATTAAATTTGCAAGGAAAAGTGGAGTAACTTTTTCATCTGTATTGGTGGTACAGTTCTGTGATGATTCTGTAAGGGGGAAGACAGTAGGAAACAAGGAACATCAGGTCGATTAAAAAATGTGAGCTGATTAAGACCAGAGACTGCCTGCCATTTGCTTTTCTCTTTTCCCTTTTCTTTGACAGCTCCTTAAATTGTCCTTTGAACTTTGCCTTTTGCTATTTGTTTTTTTCTCTTCCTTCTCATCCTCTTCCTCCTCCTGCTCCTTCATCATCATCATCATCATCATCATCGCTAGTATTACTATTTTACAAAAGTTAACTGCTTTTTTAAGTGTCAGAACCTAAGCACTGGCAACAGTGTTCTTCCTAGATTTCATTCTGCATTAGTGTGCGGCTGAGAGGATCTGTAATGTGCATTAAGACAGTTACAAATATAAGGATTTTGCCCAAGGACTTTTTTTTTTTTTTTTAACATCATGTGTGTGGTTTTTTTGTTTTATTTATTTATTTATTTATTTATTTATTTTTGGCTGTGTTGGGTCTTCGTTTCTGTGCGAGGGCTTTCTCTAGTTGCGGCAAGTGGGGGCCACTCTTCATCGCGGTGCGCTGGCCTCTCACTATCGCGGCCTCTCTTGTTGCGGAGCACAGGCTCCAGACGCGTGGGTTCAGTAGTTGTGGCTCACAGGCCTAGTTGCTCCGCGGCATGTGGGATCTTCCCAGACCAGGGCTCGAACCCGTGTCCCCTGCATTGGCAGGCAGATTCTCAACCACTGCGCCACCAGGGAAGCCCACCCAAGGACTTTAAAAAAGTCAGACAGTGCAGTGGATGGATAGTAAAGAAGACCAGCGAGTAGATTTAAAAAAGAGTCAACATACTTTGCCATGCCTTTCTCTATTCCCCTTGGTTTGATAGTTCGAGAATTAGTATCTTTGAGAGACTTTTAAGAGTGCCTGTTGGCAAATTATTTCATTTTCTTAGCCTAGTAAGGTAGAGAACAACTATAGAAGAACTGGTTAGGCAAGGAAAATTGATAGACTAATGTTCTACAGACTGGGTTAAATTTTTGTGGCCAGTGAATTTTGAGAATTACTTGTAAGACTGCGGTAAAGTAGTACTGAACTAACTCAATTTAAAACCAAAACCAAAACATAAAACCTTGGTTTTCTGATGATTTGAGAATTCTTTCTTAGAACCCTATCGGTACTCTAGTAGGTAGGCTACAGTGAGATTGCATTGTACAAAACAGGCAAAGAACTCAAGACTACTAAAGCCATGGAGTGGAGTTTCAAAGCACAAAACAAAACAGCATAACTTGGAAATAGGCCAAAATTTGATCCCTGCTTTGTCATGCTGATTGTGTAATTGGTAAGCTTAGGGAAGTTACCCTCAAAACCTTTGTTTCTTCATCTGTGAAATGGGAAGAATAACTTCCGTTCATGGAGTTGTTGCGAGAGAGTGATTGTAAAGCACCAGGCACCGTGCCTGACACAGGGTGGGTACTCAGTAAATGATAGTTACAGCATCTTTAATTTTACTTCATAGTGCTCAGAGCCAGCACCTAACCACTTCCACCACCATCACACAACTCCCAGAGAGAATGTTTTGATGGACATGCCATTGTACCTGATTCCAGGTTTTCACAAAAAGTTTGTGAAGTTAATGGCAGAGTTGTTGCCATTATTATCAACAAACAATAGCTATTCAGTAGACAGCTGACTGTACAGGTCTGGGGCTTTGGTGATAAATCTGAGCTAGAGAACCAATTTGGGAGGCGAGACAGTCAGGCCTCAATGATCGTTCCCAATGATTCTTTTTTTTTTTTTTTTTTTCCCAATGATTCTTGCCTCCCACTATTTACATCCCTGTGTAGTTCCCTCCTGCATTAAATAGGGCTGACCTATGTAACTAATAGGATATTGCAGAAATTATGGTGTGTCACTTCCAAGGTTAAGTCATGAAATACCACACTTCTGCCTTGTTCCCCCTGGGATCACTTACTCAGGGGAAAGACAGCTGCCATGTCATAAGGTTCGTCAAGCAGACCACTGCATGGCAGAGAACTGAGGCCTCCTATCAATAACCATGTAAGGGAGCAATCTTGGAAGCAAAGCAGATCTTCCCAGCCCCAGTCTAGGCTTTAGATTACTTCATTCTCATAAGAGACCCTGAGCCGGAACCACCAGCTGGCCTGCTCCTGGACTCTT
Organism: Balaenoptera physalus; assembly: GCF_965194825.1. Taxonomy (NCBI): domain Eukaryota; kingdom Metazoa; phylum Chordata; class Mammalia; order Artiodactyla; family Balaenopteridae; genus Balaenoptera; species Balaenoptera physalus. Next base: position 49,648,858 of record NC_138901.1, on the reverse strand, counting down.
AACCCACAGAAACTGTATGAGATAATAAATGCTTTTGTTGCTTTAGGCTTCCAAGTTTTAGGGTAATTTGTTATCTATCAGTAGGTAACTAGTCAGGAGTCATCCTTTATCCTTTATAGGACAGGGTGGCCATGAAAGTGGATGAGGGCATCCAAAAGAGTATATATAGCGCAAGAAGAAGAATGACAAGGAAACGATAGAAGACAACATATTTAAGAGGTTGGCAAAAGAATAGGAGCCCACAAATGAAAATGTGAAGGAATAGAAGCATAGGAGGAATACAAAGAAAGTGAGAATATTACAAGGTCATCAACGATATCAAATGGTCAAGAAAGGTTAGGTCTGAAAAATGCCCATTGGATTTGACTAACCAAAGAAAATCTCAACTACAGTGCCTTGGAAGCCAGATTACAAATGAAGTGGAGACACTGAGACCTGTGCCACTTGCCCTTCCCTATCTCTTTGATTTCATCTTCTACCACACATCTTTGGCTCACTACACTTCAGTGCTGTTGACCTCCTTGCTATTTCCCACACCAGCCAAGTACACTTCAGAGCCTTTGCATTTGCTGCTCCCTCTACTTTTAATGTTCTTTTCCCAAACCGCCACACAGCTCCCTCCCTTACTTCCTACAGATCTCTGCTCAAACGTCATCAGAGAGACTTTCCCTGGGCATACCTTTCTTTTTTTTGAATTTTTGAATTTTATTTATTTTTTTATACAGCAGGTTCTTATTAGTCATCAATTTTATACACATCAGTGTATACATGTCAATCCCAATCGCCCAATTCATCACACCACCACCCCCACCCCCCAGCCGCTTTCCCCCCTTGGTGTCCATACGTTTGTTCTCTACATCTGTGTCTCAATTTCTACCCTGCAAACCGGTTCATCTGTACCGTTTTTCTAGGTTCCACATATATCCCTGGGCATACCTTATAATACAAATACATACAGCAGTGCTCACTGTTACTCTGCTGTGTTTTCCTCTGTAGCACTTACCATCATGTGATATCTAAAGGGGCAGCCACTGTGCAGCTCTGGCCAGTTTTTGCTAGGCGTGAATGTGGACATATGTGTTCAGATTTTCTCATCTTTCAAGAGAAGCTGGAAATTCTGATTTTTAAGTACATTTAGTTGTAAATGAGTTTCAGAGCACTGTGAAGGTCAGACAATCTGGTGTAAGAGCAGTGAACAGGGTAGGGTAGGGTATCTGGCAGAGGATCTCGAGCTGGGATGCTTAGAGAAGTACCAAGTGGAATCCAAGTGGATTCAGTGTCTTAGACGCTAAGAGGAGAGATTCTCAAAAAGGAGAAAGGGATTTGCTAGTGCCCATCAAGGCTCCAGGTGCTAAATGAAAAACAGAAATTGGTGTCAAGCTAAGACTGAAGGATCTTTGTCCTTCGGATCTATCACTTGGGAAATCCCTGGCAAACTTAGGATGGGGAGGAGTTTCAGAGGTGGGACAGAAGCAAGATGGCAGCAGAGAAAAATGACTGGCAAGGGAAGAAAATGGAGACAGCAAGTATAGACTTGCTGTAATAAAGAAGAGAACTTAGAAGGGGACACAAGATCAAGTAAGGGTTTTGTTTTAAGGATGTGAAAGAACAGAGTTGAGCATGTTTCTGGGCTGAGGAGAAGCGGTCACTAGAGAGAGGGGTGACTAATTGGTAAAACTAGGATACAAGGGAATGGGGTCAAGGACACAGGTGAAAGCGTTGACTTTTGACAGCTGGATGCATCATTCTCTCAGATTGGAGAAAGGCGATAAGTCCGCAGGTGAGGGAAAGTATCAATAATTGGGAGAAATCACACCAGCTAGCCTCCATTTCTTGATGGTGTAGAAGACCAGGTTAAGTGGAGAGGTGAAGGAAACAGGAGTTGTGATGGGACTTGAGAGCGAGGAGGGTTTGGAGCAGGTAGGCATGGAAATGGTGGGGGGCTGTCTGGAGGTGTTAACTGCCCAGCTGAGTCAACTCAGTGTTGTTGCTGTCCTCTCTGACATCTCTGTCACTGAGACCATGGATGTGCGCCAGCATCCAGAGGCATGGTTTCATAATCTCCTTAAACATTGGGCTGCCTTTCGTTTATTCAATATATATTCATTGCACATGCACTTGGTGTCAGGTACTATGCTAGACGTTAGAGAGATAACATTAAACGAGGCAGTTGTTCCCGCTCAAGGAGCTTGCTGCTCATACAGAAAATTATAAATAAGTCATCAAAAAATACTATAATTTTAAGCTGTAGTAAGTATTATGAAGGGAATTCAGAAACAAAGAGAACAGATTGCAGGGAAACCAGTTAGGAAATAGGACATGGGACTAGGTTGGTTAGGGAAGGAAGAAAAGCCAAAAAGGTAGATGGCTTGGGAAAAAATTGAGAAATCGGGCTTCCCTGGTGGCACAGTGGTTGAGAATCTGCCTGCCAATGCAGGGGACACGGGTTCGAGCCCTGGTCTGGGAAGATCCCACATGCCGCGGAGCAACTAGGCCCGTGAGCCACAATTACTGAGCCTGCGCGTCTGGAGCCTGTGCTCCGCAAAAAGAGAGGCCGCGATAATGAGAGGCCAGCGCACCGCGATGAAGAGTGGCCCCCACTTGCCGCAACTAGAGAAAGCCCTCGCACAGAAATGAAGACCCAACACAGCCATAAATAAATAAATAAATAAACCCAAAGTTTAAAAAAAAAAATAGATGTAACACTCAAGATTTCAGCTTAAAACAAAAAAATTGAGAAATAAAGGGGCTGGAGTCTCAACCAGGTTGAAGAGAGAGTGAACACATGAAGGTCACAAGAGAGGGGGTTGTAGTCAGAAAGTGGGAGTTTGGCTTCTGAAATCAAGTCCATCAAAATCTGATGCCTTCAAAAGGGACTCTGGGAATTAGAAGTCTAAATGGAGTCCAGGTGAAGGTGTTTGAAAATCAAGAGGACAAGAAATTTGGGAACAAGCTGTTGGACGTTCATCTCTGTGAATGATGGAATCTGTTAAGATTGTAGTAGGAATCAGGGTGAAAAGAGAGAAGATTGAGCAAAATGAGTAAATTAAAACTAGTGACAAGGATGTCAGAAGGTGACAGCAACAAAGAATAGAAGGTGCCCTGAGCCTCATAAGAGGCTTTGTGTAAAGGTGAAAGAGAAATGGTCTGAAAGCAGGGGTTGATGTTTTGGCCAAGTGCTTAAAAGCCCGACTTAACATTCCTTCTGCAGGTGTGTTTAAAATACCTGGAAAGGCATTTGTTGAATCATGCAAATGAAATAGTATTTCAAATGCTGAACAGTTTTTCTTAGTTAATCTCCTTTTGTTTTTTATTTAATCCCACCAACTATTTAAAATTTGGTGCTAAGTAATGTTGGTCATGTCTCTTGGTGATCAGTACATCCAGCATTTTAAATACTGAGAAAGAACTGTTTAGGTCATTTAGTCTTTGGTTCAGACAGCTTTTAGGCTTTACCTTTTTGAAAGAAAAGTATTTAAGTCTAGAGTTTTGGGCCACAGGACTGAGAAGCTTTATTAATTCAGCCTGTAAAGGAAATGGGCTCCTTTGAGCTGAGGTGGTTTCTCCCCTCCTTGGAGGAGGACCTTCTTGAAAACAAAACTCCCCAGCACTGTCAGTCATCAGGAGGACTAGGGTCAGTTGTGTTAGGAAGTGCCTGAAACCAACTCCTTTCGTAGGCACCTAGGGGTTTTTTTTTTTTTTGGTGGTGGTAGGTGGGGGGGAGGGGGGAATATTTGTTTTTATTTCTCTGAGGAGGGGTGGGTGGAATATTGGCAGATCGCTGTTGGAGATGAGGCTGAGACTTGGTAGAGTGGCTGCAAAGGGACAGAGATTAGAATGTGGCAGTAGTGTCATGAGGAGTTCTGGTCTCCGAATCTTAGCTCAAACTCAGAAGTGTTTGGGGGCCAGACTGCTCAGTGTAATTCCAGGGGTGGTGGCCGCCTGGAGGAGCTGGAGAGAGTGGCTGCTCTTCTCGAAGGTATTCAAAAATTAAAATGATTTTACATCTGTGCTGGTCTCACAGAATGTGCTGAATTAGGCCCGCCTACTACCAGTTGGAGCCATGACCTAGACCCTCTCTGAGGGCCCTCCAGCTCTGACCTTTCATTATTTGGTAGTACTTCAAAACTCCAAACCAAAATCTAAACACTTTAAATCCCTGACAGGAGGTCAAGTGTGTATGTGACCAGACAACATCTAGAAAGAAGCACCTTTGGTCTGAGAGAAGACTACAGAGGAACCAAGGGCTGGTCAGGCATCCACTTCTTTTCCCATGTAGGCTTTCTTGCCCTCCTGCATAGGCCTCATGGTCTTCCTTACTTCTTGTTTTTGGCATCTAGTTTTTGATATTTTTTTAAAGCAATGTTTAATATCCAACAAACATACTAAAGGAAAAAGAAAAAAGAAGCAACTTTAAGAAACAGCATGAAAGTATTTGCCTCATGGGAGTATGTCTAAATATTTCCCTATCTAGACCTGAACTTTGTTTTCAGGATACCATGAAAAATAGAACAAATATCACACCAGGCTTTGCCATGAAATCCTGCCTTTGTTCTCTTTAGATGAACTGACCAGATGTGTTTTTAACTTCTGATTGCTTCAAATTATTAAGTCAGCAAATATGTCCTGTTATGGTAACCGCTAACTTAAGATAAAGGGTTAAAGCGCCGCCCTGGGTTTCCGATGACATGGCCCTTAGTCTATGCTCCACTGCTATCTAGCTGTGTGACTTGGGGCAAGTCATTCACATCTCTGAACTTCAGTTGATGTATCAGATTCTTTGTTGCAAGCTCAGAAATGAATTTTAACAATCTTAAGCAAAATATTTCTTAGAAGGATGTCAGAGCTTACCTAATGGATGGGAGACTAGAAGACCAAACTTAGAGAACAGGCAGGAGCAAAGGGCATTCAGGGAAAGCCCAGGAGCAGGAGTAGACTGTTCTATACCTTGCTACTCTCCCCACTGTGAATGTGACCATCCCCCATTCTCCCTACTCACTTGGGTCACTTGCCTGAGATTCAGGAGAGAGTTTCCAACTGGCCAGGCCTAAACCACATGCCAGCTTCCTGCAAGGCCCCTTGCAGTTCCAGAGTTGGAGGGTCACCATGACCAGGCACATTTGGGGGATTCCCCAAAAGGAGACTAGGGTGAAATTAGAAAGGAGAGCTCTATTGCTGGACAGCCAGAAACCACAAATGTCAACTCAGATGTGCCCCCATCTATAGAAATTGGAAGGTTGAATTGTATGGCCAGTGGTAAAATTATTGATCCTAGATTGTGTTTCTATCTGGACATTTCTAAGATGCACATGTTTGAGGCAAAAATGGGATAGTTACAAGATCTTATCAGTAAATGAACATTCAAAAGGAATATTCCGGGGTTTTTTCCCCTACAATTTATGGTCTGTAGGGAAAGGACCGGGAAGATTAGTCCTGATGGAATTTGTCTCTCAGCCTTGAACAGACAGACCTTTTTTTTTTCTTCTTAGATTGTAGAAAAGTAGGAAAGGGGGGAAAATAGCTGCATCTGAAGGTAGTTGTGCTGGACATTGTGCAACAGAGCTTAAGAGGAAGATTAGCTGGAACTAAAATGGTCTGGTGGTTGTAGTTAATGAATAAGAACTGCCTTAAGCTCTTATCCACTTTGCCAATGACTGGTTTACTAATGTCCCCCAGCCTCTGCTTGTCTGCTGACAGAGAAAAAACCCCGCTGCCTGCATTCATAGGCGTGTATCTGGGAGTTTATGTCCTGGGTGCAGAGAGGGTTCCAGGTATCCATTGCCATTCCAACACTGTCACTTGAACGTATGGCCTGCACGTTGGAGATGGGGTTGGGGATTGTTTAATTACAGAGACTAGTGCATACAATATTTGGGTTTGGATTTTCTCCCTTTAGGTTTACAGAATCAAACTTTTCTCACTACCTGAAGTGTGCTTTTGACTTTTGTAGCCATGTTTCATCCATCAAGGCACAGTGACTTTGTCCTTCCTGTTTTTTGGATTTAGCCAAACTTTTTCAGTAGGTACTAGTATTGATAGCTCTGTAGTCCTTTGGCCTCTGGTCTGATATTTGAAACTTTTTATTATGAACTTACCTTTCTGTGGGATGTGGTCACACTGAGTGGGGACGTGAATTCCTTTCCACCTAATGAAATTGACAGAGCTTGCCCTAGTACCTTGAATCTGAAATTAAACAACTAAATAAGCAGAGAAAGCTTATCAGGAAAGGGAGAGTGTTGTTAGGAGAGTGGAATGTATTTGCAAGTTTCCCATAACTGAGTATTCTTCAAGATAAAAATATAACAGTTCAGATTATGTGTATTTGAATTTTACATAAATGCTAACTAGCTTACCTTGTGCAGTTACATTTTGTGCCATCAACATTACACAATAATTTACCTATGAATTTTGGCTTCAAGCAGAAATGCCAAACAAACTCAAGAGTTTGGCATTAGAAACATTATAAACATGAAAATCTACTTTCTTCATTTTAATGTTAAAGTAAAAGCATTACACCCACTTTATGAAACTTGATTTCCCATAGTGAATAATTCATTTCATCTCGTGTGTTACATGTAAAGCAGAAGAATGTCCGTCAAACTAACATGTAGCAGTTTGGCCAGGTGTGTCATTGCTTTGTTTTGCTTCCTTGGCCTTCCTGCTGGTCATGGATGACCACCCTGGCCACATTCCTCAAAGGTTATTCTAACCTCAGAACAGTTAAGTATTTTCTTCACTTAGTTGACCTTTTCCTCTACACTTTGCCTGAGAAGAAACTGCCAGTTAACAAATTTCATGCTTTGCAAAGTGCCTTTGATTGGGAGGGATTGGCACAGAGTGCTTCCCCAAATTATTTAAAACACAGTACTCTTTCCTCTATTTTTGAGACTAAAATGCTACTATCATTCCCAGTTCTTTTCTCTACTGTCCAGCCCATCTGGATTCATCTCTCAGCCAGATGTTCTTCGTTCCCCTCAGTAAAGTCTTTCTGTTCATGGCCTTGATAGGGGGAACAAAAAAGGAATGAGAAGAGTTGAGATCTGAATGGATTTCAGTCCTTTTCTTTCACTTCTGTATCTACTTTTAAACTCTGTGCTGTTGAAAAGTTCTGTAGGGAAGACATTGCGTTTCATCTTACATAAACTATATCATAAAACTGGAACAGCATAATAAGAGAGTGATTCAGAGCATGGGCTTTCAAGTCAGAACTTGGTTTGAATCCTTGCTCAGAGGATTGCTAGCTAGCTGTATGATCTTGGGCAGATAATTTACCATCTCTGAGCCCCTCAGTCTCTTATGTGTAAACTGGGGGTAAAAAATAGTACCTACTTCATAAGATTGTTGTGAAGGTTAAATGAAATAATGTAAAGTGCTTAGCTCAGTGCCTGGCATACAGTTGGCATCTACTCAAGTTAGCTGTTATTAGCTCAGTTCATACATCAAACTAGGGATGACTTTCCATTTGTTGAGCAAGTGATCTTACGGCAAGAGAAGAGTAGATGTTCTTCAGACGTATTCTGATAAAAACTGGAGAATGTCACTGTCACTGTGTTAGAAAGATGATCCTTGTCATTTTCTCATCAAGCAGCTAATTACTCTCCATCTTTAGATTTGGAGAATGTTCTTTATCTTGTGTTTTCCTTAATATGGGGGTTCTTAAGTCCTTTGAGGTTTGTGTTTAACTTGGACATCTGTAATCACATACAGATGGCTCCATAGAATTTACTGGAACATTCCTTTTCCTGGGCCAGGCTCTAGATAACTGGTCAGTTCAGAAAACATGTAAAAGTTTTCATCTGCCTTTCTAGATTTTAAATTAGAGACCAACTCTGTGTTGATTGAATCTTTAGCCAGATGCTTCAGAAAGACAAATATTTACATAAATGTCTCACTATTCTAGCAAGATATACTAAGCCTTTACCTTACACTGAAGTACATGTGATTAAATATACATATTATTTTCTTCATATGCAAATAAAGCATTTAATTTTCAAGTTGAAATTGATCCTCCTAAACTCTGGTGGTTTCGAATTTTATTTTTTCACTTCCATGCCACCATGTTGCCATCCCATCTTTGATAGCATTTATAGAACTTTGACTTTTTTTCAGTGATGAAAAGGGTTTTTTGTAATCAGCTACACTTTCATTCCTGGTCCCCTTGTGATCAACAGTTTATGCCACTTTTGTGATAACTGGGGAGTCATAATCTGGGACCACAGAATAAAGAGGATTGATCGTACCATCCAGAGTGTGTCTGCCATGACTCTCTGGGGGCCTAGATCGCACCTACTAGGGCAGTCTCCTGGCCCAGCTGGACCTGCTGTGCATTTTGTTGTATCAGAAAAGTTTATTGAGATTTGTATAAATGACTCAAATAGAACGGTATCTTTTCCCTTATACCAATTATGACTTTGACTCCTGGTTTTTCTTTTATAATCAGAAATTTTCCAGGTAGCTTTGAGTTAACCAAGGGCCCTTGTCCTCCACCCCAGTCCTCCCCTTGTGAAAGCACTACATACATTTTAAAGAACACACTTAAGAAATATGCTTTAAAGCATAAGCAACAAATGTATCTAAGAACAATATTCCAGAACTCTAAAAACCAGGAAGTTGGTGTGTTTGTCAAAGAGAAACTACTTTTGTCTCACAAAAAGAATGACTGAAATAAGCTCTCGACAAATACCCTTCTTTAGTAGATGTAGAGACCACTTTGTGTACTGGAAACCAAAGTGCCCATAGCTGTAACTTGCCTGCTGATAGGTAGACTATTTAGCCTTTATTTTTAAAATATTTTCATTTAGTAAAACAGACAGTTGCTGTGTTGGCAGAAGTGTGAATGTCATTTCCTGTCTGTGGTGTACCCCACTCATCCTGTCGCTCAGACATTTTGTTTTAGGTTGTTCCCGTAATGTGAGTGAAACAGAGTGACCCACAGCAGGGTGACATGCGCATACCACGAATGTAACAAGAGACAAGACTTGTGCAACAGACCACAAGAGTGCAATGCTTTATTTAAAGATGAAAACAAAACAAAAAACAAAACAAAGGCAACCAGCACGCAGAATTTTAAAGCGGCCTCTGTGGAGTCTTGTGTTTGTTTTTAGAAGACATGTCCCAGTCTATTTGGCAAGTTACCTTAAAGGTATATCAGCTTCATGGCACATGATTAAATGGTAAAATTGAATCAAGGACTGGCAACTGTTATAGAGATGATTTAATTTCATTTAATCGATTAATTTATCATCAAACATTTGTATTTTACAGTCCAGTAATCTGCCACATATATTGAATTCTGTAATCATTACTTTTTACCTGTGAGATTACAGAATTTCTATTTTCTTGTCCTAAATTACAATTCCTGTTTCAGGGATGGGTCAGATAAAAGAGTATGGGGGGAAAAAGCCCCTGGGATGAATTCATTTATCCATCAAATATCTGTCAAGCACCTAATATGTGCTTGGCACTATTTCCAGTGTTGAAGATACAACAGTGCTGAGCAAAATAAAGTCTTATTCTTCATGGAGCTTATATTCTATCATAGGGAGATGACCACAATCAAGTATACAAGTGAATAAATATAATTTTAGCTTATGATAAATATCCTGAAGGAAACAAAACAGGACAACAGGATAGAGTATGATTGGGATGGGGGGAGAGGTGATGATATTGGAGCTGTGACTTAAATAGTGACAGGCCAGGAGAAAAGTGTCCCAAGTAGAAAACAAAGAGTACAAAGGCCCTGAGAAGGGGCCTGAAATATAGAAGAAACAGAAAGAAGGCTAGTGCAACCAGATCATAGTAAACAAAAGGGGAGATGGTATAAGACCAGAGAAATAACTTCTTATCAGCTGTTACAGGGCCTTGAGGTCCCAGCTAAGGACTTCAGGTTTTATTTATACATAAAAAGGGAGGCTGTTGGTGGGTTTTAAGCAGGAAAGTGACATTATATGATATTTATCTGTATATTTTAAAGCACTCTGGTTGCTGTTTGGTAATAGCAACTGTTATAATAATAGCAATAGTTGCTGTTTGATAGTAGTGATACAGAAATACTTGCAGACAGACCAGTTTAGAGGCTTTTTGCTGATATAATGTCTGGGGTTAGTTTCACTTCAGGGACAGGGCGAAAGAGGTAAAGATATAGAAAAAGCAGAATTGCCCGTGAATTGAAGCTGAAATGTATGAGAACGTGGGGGGCTCATGTATTATTACCTCTACTTTTTTGTATATGTCTGAAATTTTCTGTAATAAAACACTTAACAGAAAACTTTTTAACGGTAGTCTAAGTGAAAAACAGTGGTACCCTGGACCATTGTCAGAGTAGTAATGGAGCTACATGGGCAGATTCAAGATGTATTTGAAAGTAAATCTCATAGGTCTTGTTGAATGGATTAGATATATATTGTTGGAAATAGAGAAACCAAGGATGACTGTTATATGTTTGTACCAAACAACTTGGGTGGATGAGGCTAGGGATCAGGTTTGCAGGGGACTCAAGAGATTAGTTTTGGCAATGTAAATTTGAAATACCAATTAGTTTTCCAAGTGGAAATGTTGAGTAGGCAGCACAGTGTAATTTACAATACATTAGCTAACACTGAATGGCATACTCGCAAGCAATCTTGGAATCCTTCATTATGTGTTTCTAAACTTTGCCATTAATGATTTAGAAGTTCTATCCTTTTCGGATTCTGTAGATAACATTGAAAGGCTTAGTCTGTCGATATGAAATAATTTAGATACAATTTCTGTTTTCTGTGGATATCCACTAGTAATTGTATTTTGAACAGCTTCTATCCTGAGCAGTAGTTCCCCACCTCTGTTGAGCTATCATTCACATGAAGGATGTTAACATGGAGGGCAAACTCCATGGGTTGACCATACTTCCTGTGCACTACTCCTTTTCAATGCATATGGAAATGGAAGTTTGTGAAAGTAAAATTTTGAGTAACGCTTTAGTGTGATGTGTGTATATTTTAAATATAAGTCTGTTATGCAAACTTTGGATCTATTATTAGTAGCTAAGTATTGTAATGTATTTCACGTCTGATTAGAATGCTGTTGAAACACCATTATTGACAACCACAGATCTATTAGTTATTGACAACCATAGATCTATTAGTTATTGATAACCATAGATCTATTAGTTATTGATAACCATAGATCTGTTAGCTCTGTTAGTTGTTAAACTAATATTTATTAAGGGCACCACTCTAAGAAGCTTCTTATTCTTATCGATTCCTCACAACAACCTCAATTTATTTATTAATCCCTGTTTTATAGATAAAGAAACTTAGGCCCCCTAAAATTCACTCAAGTAAGAAGTAGTAGAGCTAGGATTCAAACCCAGGCAGTCTGGTTCCAGAGCCTTTACCCTTATATTTCCAAAGCCTTCACTCTTAACTGCTACCATGTAATGTATATAGAATATTGTAAGTTTTGTTTCAGAAAAATTATAGTAGACAAGACTGTGTGAGTAACCAGAGTCTCTCTTTTTTTTTTTAATTGAAGTATAGTCGATTTACAATGTTGTGTTAGTTTCTGTTGTACAGGAAAGTGATTCAGTTATACATATATGTGTGTGTGTGTGTGTGTGTGTGTGTGTGTGTGTGTGTATATATATATATATATATATACACACACACACATACATACATATTCGTTTTCATATTCTTTTCCATCATGGTTTATTACAGGATATTGAATATAGTTCCCTGTGCTATACAGTAGGACCTTGTTGTTTATCAGAGGCTCTTTTGATTTTATTTTTACTTCATCCCATGAGGTTGGAACTTTAGAAAAGGGAAGAGAAAATAATCCCAAAGTCGGTCTTCATCTTACTCTTTGATTTTCTTCCTTAAATTACTTGTTTATTTATTTATTTATTTTTACTTTTTCCTTATAGCATCAGCGAGAGCTTTCTAACTGTCAAAGGTGCTGCCCTTTTTCTACCACGGGGAAATGGCTCATCCACACCAAGAATCAGCCACCGACGCAATAAGCATGCAGGTAAAGCTCCACATATGCCATTCCTTTTCTTGGTTTCTTTGCCTTTTGTTTTGTTCTAAAAGACTGACTACCTCATTGCCATTTCTTCAACAGTTCTGTAATAGTGAAAGAAAGCATTGTACTATGCTGTAATCACTTTTCTTTCGCTCTCATAGACCATATTTCTGGCACTTAGCAGAATACCTTATACACGAAGTAGATGTTCAATAAATTTTTGTTGGAAAAATAATCAGGTACAAAAATACGCTAATGAAGTCTTATGTGACATCTCAATTAAGGTTTTGGTAATCAGCTAAAAGATGTTCAGATGTTTCTTCAGACTCTATGCAAAATCAATTAACCAAAGATGACTTTTTTTTTTCTGTCTGCTCTCTAGTGATGTTATGAGGAGACTAATATGGTATATTACTAATATAAATAAATTCAGTAGCACTATTGTGTTAACAAGAGTTATCATATCACATATTAAAATACCAGTTCTTAAATACCAGAGTCTATTTCTTGATTGTGTTCACGCTAAAAAGACTGGAAATTTAATTCAGAGGACTTTTATAGAAACAAGGAATCATCAAATAAATGTTCACTTAGAGATAAGTATAATACTCTGATTTTGAAATAACCCACTAATATTCTGCACCCAATACCAATGTGAGGCTTGTTTCCCCACACATCCAAGCAATTCTCAGACACCAGCTGGGTGTCCTGCAATTCAACCTAACTCTGACACTATCTCCTTGGAGATAGTGTCAGATTCCACAGGTTAAGGGCTCAGTTGTATAAGGCTGCCCCCCTTACCCCCCACTTCAGGTGCCAGTCACAAGTCCGGGTTGTCTGTAGATTGGAAGTTCCAATGACCCCTTCCTTGGGTTTGTTTAATTTGCTAGAGCAGCTCACAGAACTCAGAGAAACATTTTACTTATTGGATTACTGGCTTATTATAAAAGGATGTAACTCAGGAACAGCCAGATGGAAGAGACGCGTAGGGCAAGGTATGTGGGAAGGGGCACGGAGCTTCTGTGCCCTCTCTGAGTGTATGCCCTCCCCAAATCTCCATGTGTTCACCAATCTGGAAGCACTCTGAGCCCTGCCCTTTTGGGTTTTTGTGGAGGGTTCATTACACTGGCAGGATTAATTCAATTGTTGGCTATTGGTGATCCATTGAACTTCCAGCCCCTCTCCCCTGCCCAGATAAGGAAGTTCCAACCCTCTAATCACACGGTTGGTTCCCCTGGCAACCAGCCCCCATCCCTAGGTGCTTTCATAGAGTCAAGTCATTAATAGAACAAAAGACACCTTCTTTGCTCCACATCACTTAAGAAATTCCAATGACCACTGTAAAGCAATTATACTCCAATAAAGATGTTAAAAAAAAAAAAAAAGAAAGAAATTCCAATGATGTTAAGAGCTCTGTGCCAGAAACTGGACAAAGACCAAATATATATATTTTTTTATTATAAATCACTGTATCACAGCCACTAACAGTAGTGTACGCATTTAATATTTCCATATGTTTGACTTCTCTATAGTCAGGTGCATTGTGGTGATGAGGTTAAGAAAGAATCAAAGAAAGTTTGTCTAGAGAAAGAGGCCTCCAGGTATAGGATATCCACAGTTTAAAGGAAGATAATCAGCCTTATGCCTCTCTTCTAACAGCAAGCCTAACTAGTGTCATTTTGGGGGGAAAAACAAAGTCAGTTGTCCTGAGGACACCAATTAGAGAAATCCCAATTAGTGCTATCCAAAGAGTGTTTGCTTATTGTCCAAAATGTGCCATTTTGATGACGTGTGATGTCCAGGAGTGGAAGAAATTGGAATTACTAAGAGAACAAAGAAGACTGTAAACCTTGAGTGTGTAGGTCAGAGGTGAAAGCCAGAAGTACTGGGTCCCATTGAGCCAGTAGTGAGTTTAACTCCAGTGCAGGTAATCTTAGCTATTTTAGTGGCTGCCCTACTTCTTGTTTGGACCTTCATCTAGTTCCAAATGTAGCAGCTCAGAATTATAATCCATCTCATTGGACAGTATTATCCTCCTACCAAAACTCTCCGGCCATGGAAAATTTTTAAAAGAGGCAGGTGAAAAAACTCTTTGGAAAATTAACTTTGTACTACATTTTCTAAAACCCTTCCTCTTCAATGCCAACCACCAGAGTCAAGGGGGAAACTCCTCCCCACCCCCACCAAAACTTGAATGCACAGAGGAAGTAGACCCAGCTGAGCTTTGTGTTTCTGTTTGGTGTGGATATTTATCACAGTAAAAAGAAGACAAAATATTGGTTTAAATCCAGCTTGTCTGACTAAGATGTTAGGCAAATTGCTCTGTGGCATGTAATAGTAAGTGGGGTCAGTGGCTTTTAAAGCTCCTGGCCCTGGTTGGTCTTTTTCTTTGGTCAGACTTCCACACTCAGCTGCCACCCAGGTTTCTACTTGACCTTGTTCACTTAGCTTTCTCCATACCAAAAAGAAAAGCAGATTTAACACAAGATGAATGGACTTTACTTGTGATCCAGACCAGAACAGATGAGGCAGTGTGAGTATAAATGCAGCTCACAGAGCCAGACCTTCACATAAGCTGGAGCTCCCTTGGCTGAGCCCGCAGTAACTGAAAGATGATGGCAGAATTGCGAGCAGATCAAGGGCTTACTCTGTCTAATTGTACTTTCTTATGCATATTTCTTGAACGAATGAGTTAGAATTTTATCTGGGCTTCATTAAAAATATCCAAGTACTTTTTTGTAATCAAAAAGTGATATCATAAGTGAATGTCTGCTAACATTTTAAAGAGAAACAACCAAAAGTCTTTAAAATCAAACTGAAGTCTAAAACTTGGCTACCAGCAGTGAAGTCTATGAAAACAAAATGTAGGAAAAGGATCTTAATGGTACGGGTATATTGCCTCTGTTAGTCTCTGTGAAGGACAGTTTTTCCCAAGAGGAAGTACCTCATGGCAGTACTTTTCACCACTAGCAAACCTGAGCTTCCACATACCCAGCCTGCGTAAGAAGCCCTACTGTAGGGGTAGGGCTCCCTGACTTTTGTCGGACCTTCTAAGAAGGTCCAGCTAGATCTTTGGGCCAGTAGTGCTTGGAGTGGAGTCTTAAGGCTGCTGTTTGCCCAGAAATGTTTCTCCTCTAGAAGTTCTCCATCCTGAAAATTCTTTCTTCAGGTTATTTGTCCTGACACAACAAAAGGAAACTTAATTTTTTAAAAGCCTGAGCTGCTTACCTCAATTGTAACTGTAGTCATTCTTCATTGTTTAAACCTAACACTTTGTCTCCCCACGCTGATTCTTTTACTTTTAACAGCTTTATTGAGACATAAATACCATATTTTTCACCCAATTTACCCATTTGAAGTGTACAGTCAGTGATTTTTTTTTAGTATATTCACAGAGTTGTGTAGCCATCACCGCAATCTAATTTTAGAACATTTTCATCACCCCAAAAAGCAACCCAGTACCCATTAGCAGTCACTCCCTGTATCCCCCACCCTCCCTCCTAGCCCTAAACAATCACTAATCTACTTTCTGTCTCTATAGATTTGCCTGTTCTGGGTGTTCCATATAAGTGGAACCATATAAACAATCTTTTGAGACATGGCTCCTTTCAAGGCTCACCCATGTTATAGTATGTAACAGTACTTTATTCCTTTTTATGATTGAATAATATTCCAGTGTATGGATATACCACATTTTATTTATCCATTCATCAGTTAATAGACGTTTGAGTTTTTTCCATTTGGGGGCTAATATGAATAATGCTGCTATGAACATTTGTGTACAGGTTTTCTGTGTGGACATATGCTTTCATTTCTCTTGGATTTGTACTGCGAACCCACACTGGTTCTTGCACATGAGACTTAGATTCTGTCTCTGGGTTTGAAGTAGAGTAGAATGGCCAAACATAATGACTCTTAATTTTGAAAGTTGAAAGATTCTGCAATAGTGGAATTGGTCAGAAGCCAGCAGTAAAATGAGGGGGAGAAAAAGGCAAGAAAACTATTCTTTAAGGTTAGGACTCCACACTTTCACTGCCAGGGGCCCCGGATTCAATCCCTGGTCAAAGAACTAAGATCCCACAAGCCACAAGGGACAAACACACTTGTTTGCCAACCTACTTTTTTTTTCTTCCTGTCTCTCTACTTCTTGAACATATCAGCATTTCATCTCATCATTAACAGCTGTGAAGTTATGTGGATGAAAATCATGTATGTAGATTCCAAGACCAATGTGAGAACAGGTTACGGTGGCATCCATGATTATGCAGCTATATTACTCACTTTAGACTCTTGAAAAAGGGTTGGGCAGGAATGAAGTTTTTTTGTTCTCTGATTGTTATCGTTTATGACAGCACATTATCTAATTATCTACTAGCCAAAGCTTCCGATTTTCTAGTACAGAACAGGGAAATTGAGGAAATCTATAATAGTTTAATACAAAGAAATTTAACTTAGTTTTATAGAATGTATAAAAGCAAGTGAGGATTGAAATAATGATTGGCCATTTTTTATTTATTTATTTATTTTATTTTTGGCTGTGTTGGGTCCTTGTTGCTGCGCGTGGGCTTTCTCTAGTTGGCGGCGAGCAGGCACTACTCTTCGTTGCGGTTCGAGGGCTTCTCATTGCAGTGGCTTCTCTTGTTGCGGAGCACGGGCTCTAGGTGTGCGGGCTTCAGTAGTTGTGGTGCACGGGCTTTGTTGCTCCGCGGCATGTG
The DNA here is from genome assembly GCF_965194825.1 of Balaenoptera physalus. Classification (NCBI taxonomy): domain Eukaryota; kingdom Metazoa; phylum Chordata; class Mammalia; order Artiodactyla; family Balaenopteridae; genus Balaenoptera; species Balaenoptera physalus. Next base: position 49,632,140 of record NC_138901.1, on the reverse strand, counting down.
GGATCTTCCCGGACCAGGGCTCGACCCTGTGTCCCCTGCATTGGCAGGCAGATTCTTAACCACTGCGCCACCAGGGAAGTCCCTGATTGACCATTTTAAAGCACCTAATAATATGTTCACTAGAATATATATCCCTTGAGATCTGCAGTATTTAATAAGTAAAGTGTCTTTTTAATATCAGCTACTGATGTGGAAATCATTTTTAACTGTTGACATTATTCTAGGGGGGAATCTAAAATTCTTCTTAGATTAAGTGCAACTGAATATCACAATTACAGAGATAAGAATGGCAAAATGGTTAGCTTTTTAAAAGTTAGAGATAATTCTAACACTGTATACCATACATCCCAATTTCAAGATTCCCTTGATTCCACCTTCAGTGGGCCTGAAAGCACAGCCAGTGCTTTCTCTGCCCAACACATTGCACCATCGCTCTCATCAACATCAATCATGGTACAAAACTGACTGGTTTCAAGTGCAGCTTTCATAGGACAAACACGAAGCAAATTTTAATGTAGTGTAGACTTAAAAGTGAATGTATAGAGATCCAGTCTACCATTCATATTAAGACACTCACTCAATTTCTGTGTCTAATTAGAGTCCCTCAGTGAACCAGAACTTTCTTTTACACAAGTTATTAGGGTAGAAGGAATCCTCTCTGTTAACATTACAATGGAGAATAATTATCCTTTGTTTCGTAAATTTCACCAGGTGATCTCCAACAGCATCTCCAAGCAATGTTCATATTACTCCGCCCAGAAGACAACATCAGGCTGGTAAGTTAGAGGTATTATTATAACTTTCTTCCTCAAAAGACTGTCTAAGATAGCAAACATTAAACAGTCATTTTTATGTCCCAGCATAAAAACTGTGTGGAATAGAAAAGAAGAATGGCATGTCCCCATCATCAAAGAACTTAGAATGTAACTGGGGATATGAGTTAATCTGAAATGATGTGAAATAATTTGGTTCAAGACTTGATGAGCACCAGTTTGTAACTTACTGACCATAACACCAATTAAAATTCAGAAAAAAGAAACTGGGCCACTTAACCTAGTTGAGGAAGGTTTTATATAGACAGTAGAGCTTAAGCTGGGTCTTGAAAGATGATGAGATTGGCAGAAGGAAAGAAGACAATCATTCTAGATGAGGGCATGACTGAAGCAAAAGCACACATAAGCGGGACAGGGAGAGAGTAAAGTGGCCAAAGGTTTATGCTGGTCTCAGAGTCAGGAGACCTGGGCTTACAGACAACCCTGTGATGTTGGACAAATCACTTTGTCTGTCTGTGCCTGCTTCCTTATCTCTTTTCTACCTCTCACAGTTGAGAGAATCAAACAGACACTAAAGCATATCAAAGAGTATAAAATGCTGCCTAAGTATAGGGACTGTTGTTAATACAGGGAAGTTAAGATACCAAAAGACAAGGCAGGCAAATAGGGACTTAATGCTCCAAACTAGAGGTCTCAATCTGGCAGTCCACAGGCCAGAGATATGTTTTGTTTGGACCACACAGTGGTTTTTGTTGCTGTTGTCGTTGTTTTAAATCTGAGCCAGAATTTTAAAGCTGGATGATTTCACGTAGAAATCCAGACTTGGGGCTTTTCTTCAAAAAATCAAGAATTCTGGCAACACTGGGACCTTATTCTTACATGGCAAAACTTGGCTAGACTTGGTAGGGGGAGGGCATAAGTGTGGCCTGGGTTCTTAATTTACTGTAATTTGTACGTATTCTGTTGTCTCCTGCACACTAAAGCCAAGTGTCACCATTTGTCATCATTCCTTCACTGTTGCCTTATAGTAAGACATCTAATAAAAGTAGGAAAGTAAAAATGGGATGAGTATGATTCTTTGTGGAAAGTGAAAAGTATTTCTACCCATTTAATCTTCACGTGGACTACTCCACTCATTTACATTCCGTATCTGACCCCCTGATATTTAATACCTTTCGTACCTCTACCTCTTCAGTAATCTGTAGTGAAGCATTAGAGGTTTTTGAGCCAAGAAGTTACATGGGACAGCTACAGTATTTTTTTTTTTTAAACATCTGTATTGGAGTATAATTGCTTTACAATGGTGTGTTAGTTTCTGCTGTATAACGAAGTGAATCAGCTATGCATATACATATATCCCCATATCTCCTCCCTCTTGCGTCTCCCTCCCACCCTCCCTATCCCACCCCTCTAGGTGGATGCAAAACACCGAGCTGATCTCCCTGTGCTATGCGGCTGCTTCCCACTAGCTATCTATTTTACACTTGGTAGTGTATATATGTCCATGCTACTCTCTCACTTCGTCCCAGCTTACCCTTCCCGCTCCCCGTGTCTTCAAGTCCATTCTCTACGTCTGCGTCTCTATTCCTGTCCTGCCCATAGGTTCTTCAGAACCATTTTTTTTTTTTTTTTTAGATTCCATATATACGTGTTAGCATACTGTATTTGTTTTTCTCTTTCTGACTCACTTCACTCTGTATGACAGACTCTAGGTCCATCCACCTCACTACAAATAACTCAATTTCGTTTCTTTTTATGGCTCATATTCCATTGTATATATGTGCCACACCTTCTTTATCCATTCGTCTGTCAATGGACACTTAGGTTGCTTTCATGTCCTGGCTATTGTAAGTAGAGCTGCAATGAACATTGTGGTACGTGACTCTTTTTGAATTATGATTTTCTCAGGGTATATGCCCAGTAGTGGGATTGCTGGGTTGTATGGTAGTTCTATTTTTAGTTTTTTAAGGAACCTCCATGCTGTTCTCCATAGTGGCTGTATCAATTTACATTCCCACCAACAGTGCAAGAGGGTTCCCTTTTCTCCACACCCTCTCCAGCATTTATTGTTTGTAGATTTTTTAATGATGGCCATTCTGACTGGTGTGAGGTGATACCTCATTGTAGTTTTGATTTGCATATTTCTCTAATGATTAGTGATGTTGAGCATCCTTTCATGTGTTTGCTGGCAATCTGTGTATCTTCTTTGGAGAAATGTCTATTTAGGTCTTCTGCCCATTTTTGGATTGGGTTGTTTGTTTTTTTGATATTGAGCTGTGTGAGCTGCTTGTATATTTTGGATTAATCCTTTGTCAGTTGCTTCGTTTGCAAATATTTTCTCCCATTCTGAGGGTTGTCTTTTCGTCTTGTTGATGGTTTCCTTTGCTGTGCAAAAGCTTTTAAGTTTCATTAGGTCCCATTTGTTTAATTTTGTTTTTCTTTCCATTTCTCTAGGAGGCAGGTCAAAAAGGATCTTGCTGTGATTTATGTCACAGAGTGTTCTGCCTGTGTTTTCCTCTAAGAGTTTGATAGTGTCTGGCCTTACATTTAGGTCTCTAATCCATTTTGAGTTTATTTTTGTGTACAGTGTTAGGGAGTGTTCTAATTTCTTTCTTTTACATGAAGCTGTCCAGTTTTCCCAGCACCACTTATTGAAGAGGCTGTCTTTTCTCCATTGTATTCTCTTGCCTCCTTTATCAAAGATAAGGTGACCATATGTGCATGGGTTATCTCTGGGCTTTCTATCCTGTTCCATTAATCTATATTTCTGTTTTTGTGCCAGTACCGTACTGTCTTGATTACTGTAGCTTTGTAGTATAGTCTGAGGTCAGGGAGCCTGATTCCTCCAGCTCCGTTTTTCTTTATCAAGATTGCTTTGGCTATTCAGGGTCTTTTGTGTTTCCATACAAATTGTGGAATATTTTGTTCTAGTTCTGTGAAAAATGCCATTGGTAGTTTGATAAGGATTGCGATGAATCTGTAGATTGCTTTGGGTAGTAGAGTCATTTTCACAATGTTGATTCTTCCAATCCAAAAACATGGTATATCTCTCCATCTGTTAGTATCATCTTTAATTTCTTTCATCAGTGTCTTATAGTTTCCTGCATACAGGTCTTTTGTCTCTTTAGGTAGGTTTATTCCTAGGTATTTTATTCTTTTTGTTGCAGTGGTAAATGGGAGTGTTTCCTTAATTTCTCTTTCAGATTTTTCATCATTAGTGAATAGGAATGCAAGAGATTTCTGTGCATTAATTTTGTATCCTGTTTCTTTACCAAATTCACTGATTAGCTCTAGTAGTCTTCTGGTAGCATCTTTAGGATTCTCTATGTCTAGTATCATGTCATCTGCAAACAGTGACAGTTTTACTTCTTCTTTTCTGATTTGAATTCCTTTTATGTCTTTTTCTTCTCTGATTGCTGTGGCTAAAACTTCCAAAACTATGTTGCATAATAGTGGTACGAGTGGGCAACCTTGTCTTGTTCCTGATCTTAGTGGAAATGGTTTCAGTTTTTCACCATGGAGAACAATGTTGGCTGTGGGTTTGTCATATGTGGCCTTTATTATGTTGAGGTAAGTTCCCTCTATGCCTACTTTCTGGAGAGTGTTTATCATAAATGGGTGTTGAATTTTGTCGAAAGCTTTTTCTGCATCTATTGAGATGATCATATGGTTTTTCTCCTTCAATTTGTTAATATGGTGTATCACATTGATTGATTTGCCTATATTGAAGAATCCTTGCGTTCCTGGGATAAACCCCAGTTGATCATGGTGTATGATCCTTTTAATGTGCTGCTAGATTCTGTTTGCTAGTATTTTGTTGAGGATTTTTGCATCTATGTTCATCAGTGATGTTGGCCTGTAGTTTTCTTTTTTTGTGACATCTTTGTCTGGTTTTGGCATCAGGGTGATAGTGGCCTCGTAGAATGAGTTTAGGAGTGTTCCTCCCTCTGCTATATTTTGGAAGAGTTTGAGAAGGATAGGTGTTAGCTCTTCTCTAAATGTTTGGTAGAATTTGCCTGTGAAGCCATCTGGTCCTGGGCTTTTGTTTGTTAGAAGATTTTTCTCACAGTTTCAATTTCAGTGCTTATGATTGGTCTGTTTATATTTTCTATTTCTTCCTGGTTCAGTCTTGGAAGGTTGTGCTTTTCTAAGAATTTGTCCATTTTATTGGCATAGAGTTGCTTGTGGTAATCTCTCATGATCCTTTGTATTTCTGCAGTGTCAGTTGTTACTTCTCCTTTTTCATTTCTAATTCTATTGATTTGAGTCTTCTCCCTTTTTTTCTTGATGAGTCTGGCTAATGGTTTATCAATTTTGTTTATCTTCTCAAAGAACCAGCTTTTAGTTTTTTTGATCTTGGCTATCGTTTCCTTCATTTCTTTTTCATTTATTTCTGATCTGATCTTTATGATTTCTTTCCTTCTGCTAACTTTGGGGGTTTTTTGTTCTTCTATCTCTAATTGCTTTAGGTGTAAGGTTAGGTTGTTTATTTGAGATGTTTCTTCTTTCTTGAGGTAGGATTGTATTGCTATAAACGTCCCTCTTAGAATTGCTTTTGCTGCATCCCGTAGGTTTTGGGTCGTCATGTTTTCATTGTCATTTGTTTCTAGGTATTTTTTGATTTCCTCTTTGATTTCTTCAGTGATCTCTTGGTTATTTAGTAGTGTATTGTTTAGCCTCCATGTGTTCGTATTTTTTACAGATTTTTTCCTGTAATTGATATCTAGTCTCATAGTGTTGTGGTCGGGAAAGATACTTGATACGATTTCAATTTTCTTAAATTTACCAGGGCTTGATTTTGACTCAAGATATGATCTATCCTGGAGAATGTTCCATGAGCACTTGACAGCTACAGTATTTAAGAAATATTCCTCAGAAGCTAATACAGAATAGAGGGGAGGAGGCAGCCAACTTAAATCAGGAAGCCTGCTGGGTAGTTATTGCAGTAATCCAGGTGCGTGGTGACGAGCCCTTCTGGGCTAAGGTGATAACTTGGAAATTGAACTTAATGTATCTGTGGAAATCCAAATAGCTGATCTCTGCTTTGTGTCTGGGAAGAGAGATAATGAGTAGAATACATGAATGATTGGAAAGTTGATGATCAGCCCTCTGAACTGTATGGTAATTACACTGATCATTCTGTGTTTAGATTCTGTCATTTTTTCTCCTGAATGCTGCCTCTGTAGCCTTCTTGACATGGCCACTAATTTTTGTTGAGAAACTCACTTTGAAATTTAAAGGAATTGAAATAAGAAATCCCTCCATAATTATTTTATATCCTAATCCTAATGTAGCATTATACTTACATAAATCTTGTCTATATTTCTTGATATACTTCTATCTTAAACACTTCTTTTTAAGTGAAAAAAGTGGGGTCCAGTTCTTACAGCATTAGTATTTTAAAGCAGTGATGCTCAAACTTTAGAGTACATCAGAATCACCTCCAGAGCTTTGTTAAACTGACATTTGCTGGACTCCACCTGAAGAGTTTGATTTGGGGAGCGAGAGGCAGTGATAATTTACATTTTTAATAAGTTTTCAAGTGATGCTGATGGTGCTGGTCCAGGAGTCACACTTTGAGAACAACCCCTCTAAAACCCATAATAATGGTCACTTGCATATATTAGAAATAGAGATAGAAATTTGTGGCTAGTTTCCAAAAATTATGTGCTTTGGTAGAGCTAAAGCTGAGGTCTATCACTCAATTTATCTCTTTCTCATTAATAAAATTCCAGAGTTTGGATTGCACCTCTGAATGTTAAAATAATTTCAACCACAAGAGACTTGCGAAAGCATAAGGGAGCAGTTACGAAGGCAGAATTGGCAATTAAATTTTTTCTTTCCTGCTAAAGTATGCAGCTTCAGCTCCTTTACATTTATAAAATATAAATTCAAAAAATGTAACTGACGCCTTTGAATTAATTCAGAGTTCAAGCAACAAGCCATTTTACAGCAGTTGTTTTGAATTGTTACAAACACATAGTCATTATGTTTCAGATTATTGAGTGAGTCATCTTCAAGAAAATGAGTGAATACATTGTGTGACTTTGGACAAATTAGCACTTTTCTAACTGAAAGGAGCATTTGTAGACTCAAAGCAAAGCCTTTTGTTTTGAATTAAATTTGAAATGCTGAAACTCTCATTCTGGGGATTGTGCATAAGGTTAAAAGTTTGATAGTTAACTGAAATTCCTGCTTTTATTTTTTTTAATAACCCAACAACAAATAAAGGCACTAAATCCCACATTTTGCTTTAGCATTGAAAATAGGACTAAACTAATTTTTCCTCCAAGGAAGCTCTGCATTGTAAATACAATCTTAAGCGTTAACTTTAGTACCTAGGAAAACCATAGCTGAAAAAATGAAGGCAGTGGTTTTACAGTACTCTTGCACATTATCAAAGACCCATTTAATTAAAAAAAAAAAAAAAGACTGGGAAATTAAGAGCTTTCCTAACATTTAAAGTAACTTCAGCTAGTGTTTTTAACTAGCAGTGAGGTGCTGACAAGGTACTAGGAGTTGTTTTTGAGTAATTTGCAGGAAAATTTAAGAAAATGAGTTTTTTGGTTTTGTTTTTTTTTTCCCAAAAAGAAAAAGGGGTTAATTTTTTTTTTTTTTTAATCAGACAGTACAAGAAAGGCATAAAGGCAAAGTAAAAATCACTTTGTGTCCTATACTCCAAGAAAACCATTCTTACTCTTTGGATGAGTATCCTTCTAGTCTTAAGTGTACGTGTAAGAGTATGTGTCTGATTCTCTGCGATCTGCTCTTACTGAACTGGGTCAGTGATGAAAACAGCCAAATCTGAGCATCAGAAAACCTTGCAGTCTACCTAATGCATGATCTCTGTAGTACTGAGAAGCAAAAGTATAAAGTAATTTAAAACATAAGTACGGGCTTATGTACTTATAAGGTGACAGTGGATCACTGAAGACTTGTCAGTGGTTGAATGAGATTGGGGGGAGGGGCAGTGTGTGTATGAAAGGCTAATCAGTTCTGAGCCATGATGAAAAGATTTTACTACTGACCTTTATAACAATTAAGGTTTCTGTACTTGATCTGAGCTCAGAAATGAAAGAAGAAAAAAAGTATGTGTCATGACAGAGTGCCTTTTTTATCTTTTTTTTTTTTTTTTTTAACAAACAGGTGAAAATCTAAATGTTGTTTTATAACCTGCTTTTGTCAAACTTTCCTGTGGGTATCTTTCCATGTCAGTAAATAAATCTGTTTTTAATGCCCGCACAGATATAAGTCATTGGGTTTGCAGGGGTTTTTTTTTTTTTGGCCGCACCCTGCGGCATGAGGGATCTTAGTTCCCCGACCCGCGCCCTCTGCATTGGAAGGGCAGAGTCTTAACCCCTGGACCTCCAGGGAAGTCCTCCCATAGGGTCTTTTTTTTAAGAATTTCATAGAGATTTTAAAAAATAATAAAATCCAGAGACTCCCTCAAGCTCTGTTTCTTTTGAAGACAGTGTTCTTTAGTTCATTAGTGTCACATCTGAAGTCTATTTTAATTTTAGGTATTAACTTTGTTCTTTTGGCTAGAATTTAATATTTGCATACTTTTGAAACCTTTCTTTCTTGATGGATTGCGTGAGCTGCCTGTCTAACGTTGGGACTTTATAATGTGGCTTCCCTCAGGATAAACATTGCATGTAGGGGCATGATGTAAGATTCTTGTTGGAAATAGATTAAAGACAAAGGTGCAATGTAAACTTAAGGAGGAGTATTTCCTGATGCTGGATGATGCTGAGCAGAAGTTGTTGTATTGGTTTGTGAACTGCTTATAATCAGATTAAGCATTTAAACAAGGGAAGTTTTAACATTCTTTGATAAGATGAGCTTTGAAAATGAGATGGGGCTTCCCTGGTGGCGCAGTGGTTGAGAATCTGCCTGCCAATGCAGGGGACACAGGTTCGAGCCCTGGTCTGGGAAGATCCCACATGCCGCGGAGCAACTGGGCCCGTGAGCCACAACTACTGAGCCTGCGCGTCTGTAGCCTGTGCTCTGCAAAGAGAGGCCGCGACAGTGAGAGGCCCGCGCACCGCGATGAAGGGTGGCCCCCGCTCGCCGCAACTAGAGAAAGCCCTCGCACAGAAACGAAGACCCAACACAGCCAAAAATAAATACATAAATAAATAAATTTATAAAAAAAAAAAAAAAGAAAATGAGATGACTTCTCAGACCTAGGATTGCTGGATCCAGTTCTCCTGAAACTTGTACTATTCCAAATTTAGCAATAAATGGACTTTCTTGGAATAATTTTCTCAGTTGCTATTGCTGCCACGTTTTAAAATCCAAAACGTTGGGACTTCCCTGGTGGCACAGTGGTTAAGAATCTACCTGACAATACAGGAGACACAGGTTCGAGCCCTGGTCTGGGAAGATCCCACATGCCATGGAGCAACTAAGCCCGTGTGCCACAACTACTGAGCCTGCACTCTAGAGCCCGTGAGCCACAACTACTGAGCCTGTGCTCCACAACAAGAGAAGCCACCACAATGAGGAGCCCGTGCACCACAACGAAGAGTAGCCCCTGCCCGCCACAACTAGGGAAAGCCCGCGAGCAGCAACGAAGACCCAACGCAGCCATAGATAGATAGATAGATAGATAGATAAGAAAAATATTTTTTTTAATCCAAAATGTTGAGGAGATATGGAGATATATGTTTATGTATAGCTGATTCACTTTGTTATAAAGCAGAAACTAACACACCATTGTAAAGCAATTATACTCCAATAAAGACATTAAAAAAAAATCCAAAATGTTATTTTATTTGGGGGATTAGAGTAAACTTCAGTAGTATCCTTTTCAATAAGAACTTTAATCAAATGCATCTGAATTGTTGCCTTATTTGTCATCTATTCCATGTGAGTTCTGGAAACTGAGGAAACATTGGAATTCCTGCCAATTCTAATTAATATTAGGGTACTATGTGCAAACTGCCATTTTAAACTATATTTCTCTGATTGACTTAATGAATCAAATTAGAGTATTAGATTTTGTCAATCTCCCCAACACAGGAGTGAAATAAACCTCAAACCAGGGTGGGTATTAGTTTTTTCTCTATGCTGTGGCTCTTAAATTTTTATTTATTTCCTTAATCTAGAATCTTGAAGCTTAAAGGGAATTTTGAAGCCTCAGGTCTGTCTCCTGGCATTGCAAAAAAAATTTTTTATAAAAAATTTGATTTTGGGCTTCCCTGGTGGCACAGTGCTTAATAATCCGCCTCCCGATGCAGGGGACACGGGTTCAAGTCCTGGTCCAGGAAGATCCCACATGCCATGGAGCAGCTAAGCCCACGTGCCACAACTACTGAAGCCCGTGTGCCTAGAGTCCGTGCTCCACAACAAGAAAAGCCACTGCAATAAGAAGCCCGTGCACAGCAACAAAGAGTAGCCCCCGCTCACTGCAACTAGAGAAAGCCCGTGCGCAGCAACGAAGACCCAACGCAGCCAAAAATAAATAAATAAAATAAATAAATTTAAAAAAAAATTTGATCTTGTCCTTCTAATTAGGATGTAGGTGTTAAGTTAATGTCATGGCTTCTCACCCCCTGATTAAAGCTCCACTTCCGTTTAGTAAAAGTTTAGTAATAACTGCAGGTGCTATCTAGAGGTCCATGATCAAATCCCAAGACCTCTAAGTGCTATTCTTCCATCTAAGAAGCTTAAAATGGAATGAATCTGTGATGTGCCAGTTACTCAAGCCTAAATCAGTGTGAGATGACTGGGGCCTTTCCCATTAGGTTTAGGATCTTCTGTTCTGATTAGATTAAGCAAGAGAGGGCCAAACATTTGAAATGCTCTTTATATTTTAAATAGATTCATAGATAAACAAACAGATACACACCTCACTTTTAAAAGAGAAACAACTAATGTTTTATTTGAATATCACAAAGAAACTTGCTACCCACCTGCTAACTTGGCCTGGTAGCTTGCATGATAGGTAATATTTATGGAGTTCTTTTGTTTGTTTTTGTTTTTACCTTTATCAGCTTCAACTTAGCCAATCAGTCCCCACTAGTTGGCATAGAAGTTATAGATAAATGATCAGAAGCATAGTTCAGTTGTTTCCATGCCATTTGCATGTAAGCCTTTCCAGAAATTCTCAGAGCTTTGACAGGATAAAAGGCCTCTAACATACATATTCAGGAAACTGAACAGTTAGATCAGAGCTTGCCAAAGCAAGCCCAGGTTTAGATATGTAATAATATCTGAGATCTTGTTTATAAGAAATTCTAGTTTACCTGCACCAGGTTTTTGGTTAGTTTAATATTTTGTGGAATGTTTCTAGAATCATAGAGTCTGTGCTGCCTGTCAGTCCTCCTCATGTGCATTTACTACTACTCATAGCTCTATGTGTAAAATGCTCACTTGGTCCCAGGCAAATAGGGCTAGACCTTCGTCAGTTTAAATATTAGTTCCTCTTAGCTTCTCACAAGTGAATTTGGTTTGAAATGTTCTGTTATTTCATGGAACATAAAAGTCAGCAATACAGCTCTCTACCTGGTACATGGAGTTAGTATGGTGGGAATTACATTCTTGGTGTATCAGCTCTTTATTAGAGACAAGCTTAATGTAGTTACTTCAGGTGTTTGTGCTTACAAGTAGCTTTTCCTAGGAGTATCAGAATAGAGGTGAAAAGATAGCCAGGAGAGACTCACCTCTGCCTTTCTAAGTGGGTCATTTGATGTCTCTTTTTTTTCTTTGCCTGGCCACTTTTGGAATAGTGACAGAACGAAGGAGGAGACTCCAAGAAGAGTAGCGCTGAAAGAATTCCAAATAGAAATTTCTATCAAATTTGTGACAAATTTCTTGAGCCAGGTGATAGGATTGGAACGGTTTCTCTTCTGAGATAAGGAATGGGGGTGGGAGAGTATGTTATACAGAGGATACTGCCTCCAGTGCACATCTTCCTGGCTTTTTATTAACAGAAAAAAAGAAGAGTAGTCTAGACTCTACAGTCTGTGAGGGCAGGAACCATATCTCTCTCTTCCACCATTGAATCCTCGTGGCTGCTCTGATGATATACACTGTAGATACAGAGTAAATAATTGAATGAATGTTGACTAGTAGCCATTTTACTTTATTTTTAAGGTTTATAAAGTATCTTTTTGAGCCTTCTTATTAAGAAAATTCCCAAACATATAAAGTAGAAAATATGTCTGCATGAACCCGTTACCCAACTTTAATAACCATCAACATTTTGCCAGATTTCTTTCATTTATCTCCCCCTTTTATTCTTTCTTTGCTGGAACCTTTTTAAAACCACTTTATTGAGGTACGATTGACATACAAAAAGTTGTACATATTTAATATATACAACTTGATGAGTTTGGAGATAAGTATGTACCTGTGAAACCGTTACCACAGTCTATGTCACAGACATATTCATCACCTCTAAAAGTTTCCTCCAACCCTCCCTCCCTCCGTATGATGATGACAATGATGGTGAACTTAATAGAAGATCTACCCTCTTAGCAAATTTTTTTAATAGACTGCATTTTTTAGAACAGTTTTATGTTCACAGTAAAATTGAGCAGAAGGTACAGAGACTTGCCACGTACCCTCTATTCCCACTCAAGCATAGCCTCCCCCATTATCACGATCTCCCACAAGAGCTGAACATTTGTCACAACTGATGGACCTACGTTGACACATCATTATTACTCAAAGTCCATAGTTACATTAGGGTTCACTCTTGGGTGCTATACATTTTATGGGTTTTGACAAATGTGTAATGACACGTTATCTACCACTTGAGTATCATACAGAGTAATTTCACTGCCCTAAAAATCCTTGGTGTTCCCCTTACCCCTGGCAACTACTGATCTTTTTATTGACTCCATAGTTTTGCCTTTTCCAGAATGTCATAGAGTTGGAATCATACTATCTATCTAGCCTCTTCACATTGGCTTCTTTCACTTAGTAATATGCCTGTAAGATTCCTCCATGTCTTTTCATGGCTTGATAGCTCATTTCTTTTTAGTCCATTATCTGGATATACCACAGTTTATCCATTCACCTACTGAAGAATATCTTGTTGCTTCCCATTGTTGGAAGATTTTAAAGTAAAACTTGGGCTTCATGTCATCTCACTCCAGATATTTAAGAAAAAGGCATAACCACAATGCCATTATCACACTAACAGTAAATCCTTAATATCATCTAAGACCATGTGCATATTTGAATTTTCTGAAGGACCTTTTAAAATATCATAATTTTGACAAAACTAATATAAACTTCTGATATTTGAAACTAAAGAAGAAAATCTTGTAGTGTATAATCTGTACGAATGCAATAGAGCATATTCCTCTTAGATATTAAACTTTGCTTCCTATTATAATTGTTTGCGGGACATGGATCTGTGAGTCAGGTGCTCACATTCATATACCTCACATTCCACTCTTAGATCATTAGAACATGCCCCATTAATCGTTATTGTTATAAATTATCCTAATAGCAAACATTTATTGAGCATTTAGTATATGCCAAGCACTGTACTTTACATGCATTATTTCATATGATTCTTACAACCCAATGGAATAGGTATTATTATATTTCCCTCCAATTAACTTACTGAAGTTTTCATAGTTAATACATGAACTGGGATTTGAATTTAGGTCTCCTAATTACTGGCTCTTCTCTCTCCTTGAGTATGCTTTAAAATGGTGATGTAAAAAGGGTTGAATGATCTAAAATTGATCTTCTAAATTTCTTAATTTCTTTATTGTCTATTAACCTCCAGGCTGTAAGACTAGAAAGTACTTACCAGAATCGAACACGCTATATGGTAGTGGTTTCAACTAATGGTAGACAAGACACTGAAGAAAGCATCGTTCTAGGAATGGATTTCTCTTCTAATGACAGGTATGGTACCACAGAGGGGAGAATGAGAAAACCTCTTTTTAAACAACCCACTCCAGTTACCTTTTGAGTTATCACAAAAACATCTTATGCAGTTCTAGTCTAAAAGTTCGGTGCGTAAAACGAGAGAACATCAAAAGTACCTTAGTCACACAATCTTGAGAGACAAAAATGTTTAGTGAATGTCTTTGGTTGTGTGTTTCTAATTTACCACTATTCCTTACCTTCTTCCTCTCATCTTTAGGTGGTAATGATATAAAGCAAATGGTTTAAATTTCTATCTCCAAGGGGGGAAAAAAACTGGCTTTTCTTTGCAGTCCACTTTATTTTAAGCAGTAACGATTCATTTGGTGGTTCTGGGGCACACACCCTTTGTGATAGTGTACCAGTGGGTTCTAGGTTCAAAGAGAGCCCACTTTAATTTCAGTCTCTTATATCCATGGCCTTGCACCTTGCTTTTGTCAAATGTTACACTTGCTTTTTTCTTCTTCTGAGTTAAAAAAAGGCAGGGGGGATGATTGTTTAAACTCAAAACAGAACCTTTTATAATCATTTACCTTTGGCTTTAGCAGCACTATACATCCTAAGATTAAAGGTACCATGTATCACCTGGCTTTTTTGTGCCACTAAGGTTTGTTGCTTTCCATTTTATTTTCCCATTTTTTCTGGAGAAACCTTGGGAAGACTGTGGAATGTGGCTGCTAAGCAGACCTTTGCACTGTAGATAATAAGCCTCAGGAAATCCTGCCAGATAGCTCAAAGCATTGACTTCCTGGTTCAGGACTAGAATGCGATGGTGGAGTAGCTAGGGGTGTGACCCAGGCCTGGGAGAATTTAGCCGCAAAGAGAAGAGGAGACTAAGAGTGATTCTCATTGTGCTGATGTTGGAAGGAAAAAAAAATCACATTGTCACCAGAAAGATTCCCAAACTAGTGTTTACCTGAGCTTGTACATAGCAGTCAACCTGAAAATGATATGTGGGTTCACCAGGATCACAAGGCCAGAGTTGTTACCTTGTATACCACTTACAGCCTTTAATCGTATGCTCTGAAATTACACAGGCTTGTAAACCACATTTAGGAAGCTTTTTCTCCTGCATGGTTTTAACCTCTGGTGTTAGCTAAGCAACACAGATCTTTCAATAAGCATTTATCCTGTAAGAATACCTACCTTGCCTTCATTCATTAGTACTTTAAGACCTCTGATTTGGGTTTTTATGTCTCTAGATCTGTGCTGTCCAGTATAATAGCCACTACTCACATTGTAACTATTTAAATAAATTAAAATTAAATAAAATTAAAATTTCAGTTCCTCAGCCACAGCTAGCCACATTTCAAGTACTCTAGCTACATGTGGCTTGTGGCTTCCCTGTTGGGCAGTACACTTACAGAACATTTCCATCATTGCAGAAGGATCAGGTGGACAGTGCTGCTCTCCATCTTATTTCCTTTGTTTGGTTCTCCCTGACTACTCCTTTGGAAAGCCCATAAAACAGGAACTGGAGCTGCATGGAAATGTCATTTGAGTCTTACCCTAGAGAGAGAAGGCAACAACTTCAGATTCTCCTGACCCAGAGTGTGGGAAATCAGATGTCTAATCTTATATCTCTTTCACTTTGTCCTAAACGTTCCCAGAAATCATAAAGAATGCTTATTAATGTGGGTGCCCAGTAAGTTATCCTCGGTAAACTGCATCTGTCTTTGGTAATAGTCCTGCCTGAATCGTATCTGACTAACAGAAAATTTTCGTTTATGGAAGATAAAATGTGATAAGAAGAGCTATAGAAACTAGTTTTCATTCTACCTGGTAAATTTGATATTATGAATTCCCCTACACCCTCTGTCTGAATGAGCTTGGACAGTAAGAAAATTGCTGCCCACTTCAGAATACTGTTGCTCAAGTAATCTAGTGTCATTTCTATCTCAGTTGCTGTTTGAAGGAATCTGTATCATTTTGTATCTGAGAATATAAAAAGTTAGTGTTTCAAAACAGTATTAAACCAAAGTGGAACCCAGATTGTTTATGACATGCTCATTCCAAGTAATTCTCAAGATATATTATTACAGCCAGTTTATTTAGCCTATTTGTAAGTTCTTTGAGTATTGTGTTATATTTTAAGTAATAAATTTTAAAATAAAAACTATAACCTTGGTTTCCAAATTGCATTTGGTATATATTTCAAGTTATAAAGTAATAGAGTTTTATGGTATTATTTTATAATTTTTCTTCATACCCCCAACACCTTGAAATGTCTGGTACATAGCGGCACTCAATAAATAATTTTTTAATGGAATGAGTATCTATTAAAATAAGTAACTATACTTTAATGGAGAAAATTTCATGAGACTCAAGATAAACTAGATAAAAATACTAGGTGTGCCTAATTCAGGCCTCTTTCCTGTCATGTGAAAAAGCTACTTCTTAATGTAAAAAAGCATTCTGACCTGAATACCAGCAGAAAATGTGATGTTGTTTCCTGCATATCATTGTCACTTGTCTAAAGGTTAACTGGTGTCTGGTCACAAGCTCATAGATCACACTCTTTTGGACCTTTGGTATCTTCTGTAGTTACTTAATTTCTCGATTTGTCACTAAGCTATAAATCCTTCATGTTTATACTCAAATTATACTTGCTGCTAGGACCTAGCTAAGCATTCACTTAAGGAAAAAAAAAAAAACTACTCTAAAAATAACTCGCTCAACCT
The DNA here is from genome assembly GCF_965194825.1 of Balaenoptera physalus. Taxonomy (NCBI): domain Eukaryota; kingdom Metazoa; phylum Chordata; class Mammalia; order Artiodactyla; family Balaenopteridae; genus Balaenoptera; species Balaenoptera physalus. Next base: position 49,615,792 of record NC_138901.1, on the reverse strand, counting down.
TGGGAAGCCATTTTCAAAACAGGTTTTCCTTGTACTCACCTCATCTAGTCAACAAAAACAGTGGTGGAGCAGTCTTCCTCCCTCCAGGGCCTGGCTTGATAGCTGTTCAGGAGTTCAGGCCCAAGGTTACAATGTGCCTAAGCTGTTAGCAATCTTGATTTGAATCTCCTGAACTCTGGAATCACTAGTGGAGTTGTGAGTAACACAGGCCAGCAAGTGCAGTGCAGAGCCTTAGATACAGCCCAGCTAGGGAATGGCCTTTGTTAGCCCTGCAGTGACTCCAGCAGCAGTGGGAGTTCAGTATTCCCCATGTTGTTTTTAATGCATTTTTCATAATGTCCCCCACCCTGCCCTGCCAAAAGCACTTTCCATTGTGTCAGAGCACCCACCACAGATTCATATTCAACATTCGTTTTACATGACAATACAGTCATATGTATTGTTTCACTTTAAATATTTTAAATTTTTATGATAATCCTGTGAAGCTTAGGTTTCATTACCTATATTTTAAGATGAAGAAATTAAGGCTGTGAGAGGTTAAATAACTTGTCAAAAGGAATTGAAATGCTGAAGGAGATCGAATCCAGATCTTTTGATATAGTATAACTGCTCAATAAGTGGTAGTTGTTATTGTGTTTTAGGCACTGTTGTACACATTTTTTTTTGGTGTGTTATCTAATTTAACCTTCAAAACAGCCCAATAAAGAAAGTGGTTTTATCCCAGTTTTACAGATGAGGAAACTGGAGCACAACGCAATTAAATAATTTGCCTAAAATTATACAGTTAATGCAGAATCCAGATTCCAAAGCCCCTCTGACTCCAGAACCTATGCTCTTAACCATACTTCGCTGTTCCACCTCCTACATCTGGTGTTCTTTCTACTATACCATGCTGCTTTTCTAGATACATTGGAAGGGGGAGGGTGTAGGAGCCTTTGGGAGACTGGATGGAGGGGAAAATGGTTTATGGCAGCCTTAAGGAGAGAAAGTGGCAGAGTTCTAAGGTAGATTATAGTTGTCCAGAGAAGTGGTGTGATAGAGACACAATTGGGAGTCCATGGCTTCCCATCCCAACCTGTTCCATTAACTTAAAGCTAGTTTCCTCCCTGGGACAGGGTGTGATTTAAATAATATTTTAACATACCATACTAGAGCTACCCTTTTTTTGGTTGTTGACATTCCGCTTCACTCTGCATTTCAGCAGTGCTGTTTCAGTGCACAGCCACCAAGCACTGTTTTATTTATTTAAGTTGTAATGTGTCTGTTTTGTCTCTCTAACTTGATTACAAGCCATTAACAATTACTTTTCCCTTTTAGACTATTGAGTATGTTCTTATTTAATAAATCTATGTAAACCTCAGGATTAGAATTGAGCAAATCACATATTCAGAGGTCTTCAGTAACTAGCAGTAGTTCTTGGCATTAGAAATAATTCTGAGTTGAATTGGGTGCTGTGAACTTGGGCTGAGACCTGCCAATCGCAAGTCAGCGATCACCTGGACTTTTTTAGACAGTGGCCATGTGCAAGACAGCAGTAAAGGAAGCTCAGTCAATAAGTTCTCTATGTTTAATACATAGAGACCTAACTAACACCTGTTTAAAACAGCTCCTGGGCATATATGTTGGGTTACTAGTAATATGATAGAAATTTCTGCACTTATGTCAGAATTTAGAGCTTAGGGACTTATCCTTTGTAGTGAAAGAGTTAATAAACAGCTGCTTCCTAAAGTAACAGGAAGTAACTTATGGACTATTTCTTGTCTTGCAGTAGCACTTGTACCATGGGCTTAGTCCTGCCTCTCTGGAGTGACACCCTAATTCATTTGGATGGTGATGGGTAAGAGCTTTCCCTTTTTATTCTCCTACAGAAAGCCAAGGGGTGGGGTCCCATCTTAGTGCCCATTCATTCAGCTGAATGGGAGGCCCATTGTGCCCAACTGAACTGTCATGTCAGCAGCTCAGTGCGTCCTTTTAAACTCCTGTTTTGTAAAGTAGAGTAAAATTACAACTTGCCAGAGCCTCTCACTTCTACTCCTCTAGACCGACTATGGTAAGAATCCAAACAAAGAAGAACTAGTTTGTTGGCTCACTCTTTAATCTGAGCATGTGGGACTGTTTCAGTGCTCTCCCAGAGGATGATTATGTTCTGTTTCAAATAACCTCTTGCTGCCTCTGCCAGCTGTCAGCCTACAGTATAACCCATTCCTGTGCCAGTTCTTTCCAGTGACCCCCCCCCCCCCTACTGGTGTTTTTAGAATGTGTCCTCAAGAGACGCAAGATGTTTGCTCCAGTTTATAAAACCAGGGTCAGGTTTGCTAAGAACCCACAAGACTTCCAAATAGAAACATACAGCAGAACAGTTTGTCCATAGCTACAGCTGGGAAGCAGTATGTAATTCCCTGACTCCGATGTGGGAGTCCATTCATTTTGCTTGGTAGATAAAATCAGACAATTCATTGAAGCTTTTCAGTCAAGTCCCATACTCCAGTTAACTTCTACACAAAGTGCCTGATGATACCTTCTACTGAGCCAGCAATTGCTAGCCTGGGAAACAGCCTTGAAAACTCACAACTGAAATAACCTACTCTCATTTATGGATTTTTGTCTCATTCTGTTTTCCTTAGCGGGTTCAGCGTATCAACAGATAACAGAGTTCACATATTCAAACCAGTGTCTGTGCAGGCAATGTGGTAAGAGGACTTTTAATATCTCTGTGAAAGTTTTTTTAACGTTATTGGAACAATATTTTGTGAGAAGTAGTATTTGAAATGATACAGTTCTTTATGAGAATGCTCTGTCATCTGTTTGTGTGTATAGGATTTTGTGTGATCTGTCTGTGTGGCCATCATAGTTAAAGATGACTTAGAAGTTCAGTTTTCAAATTATCACAATGGAAGGCCTTCAGCGTTGGTGAACAAGTGAAACTCAGAGGTGCTCTTAGACTCTGGAAGACACTTAATGGATCAAATAGCCAGTTGGAACTGAGTTTTATGGGGACACATTGACTAAGTTAATAGCAGTCTAGAGCCGAGTCTAGAACATTCACGACTATGCATTAACTTCCCCTTTCTTCAGGTAATCAGGGATAGCACTGATGGAGTTATATTATACATCGATAAGTTTCCATCTAATTGCTGGCAACTGTTTGTGAGACTATTTATATAATGCAAATAAAGCCTAGAAAAAACATTGTAGTTGTTAATAACCATCAGCTGGTGTACTGACACTTTTGGGTTACTTACTATATATGTCAGACATTGAGCCTAGTGCTTTACATGGAATACATCTAATCATCACACCAACTCCCTAAAATAATATTATTAGCTCCTTCTTATGGGTGAGAAAACCAAAGTTTGGAGAGGTTATATAACTGGCCTAAGAGTATCTCTTACATTTAGACAGAATAGATTCTTATTCTCTTGTTCTAGATTATCTAGAAAAATGATCCAGTATAAGCAGGGAATGATGTGACTCTTAAGATTCAGAGTCATCCCCCAGTCAGCGATTTGAATTTCAGTTCCTCATTCAGTTGCTTGTTCTATGGTGGAAGTCCCCATGAGGAGTAGAATGGGCAGAATGCAAGCCAAACAAGAAATAAAGGAGCCTGAAAAAGACTCCAGGGAGATAACTTACCCCTGAATAACAGGATTGATAGGCTTGAAGTGGGTGCGGTCCTAAAAGAGAGTCAACTGAACAATTAAATCTTATTTCATGCAGTAATTGAGGTAGGACAGAGTTTAAGGTTATGTGTTTAGACCAAGTTTTAGATTTAGGGCATATTTCACAGATAAATTTCTCATAGAAAACTTATGACCGCTTTTGACTAAGGGGCCATTAAAAGCAACTGACCTATACCAGGTAAAACCCATAAGTCCCATAAATGCACTGTTTTCAGTTATATTTTGGGGAGGAGTACAAAGCAGTCTTAATTCTTAAGGATTCAAGTAATTCAAGCTTTGATGTTCTAAAGTAGACTGACTAGTCCTAGCTCTGTTGGCTTATTGCAGAATAAACTTTTTTTGGTGTACCACATGAGGAGTAGTGAACTGAAAAGTCACAAAAAAAAAAAGAAAGAAAAGAAAAAGATGATGTATGGATCAAAGCAGCATTTAGACCAGGTGTTTCCTTCACAGGAAAGTAGTTACTGCAGCCTCGCTCTCTTGTATGCAGCTGAAGTATGAGCTGGTTATGCCTTGAGTGTGTTTTAGGACACTTGCACCAGACACTTGTGGCATATGCTTTTGAAGCATCTGTTTCCTGGATGAAGAAAACATGCATTGAATATCCTGTACATTGCATTAAGCTGGCTTTTACCTTTGAATCTGTGTAAGAAACTGAAATTTGCTGAGAATTCTGAGAATTTGGCTTACTTTAAGTAAAAGGAGGCATTTTAAAAGATTCTGCAACTTTGTTCTTACGGGAAAATCTGTTTCCCTACTAAAAATGGACTGGCATGTTTTTCTCATGAAATTGGTCATGATTTTATTTTTTAATTTACGTTATATGGGGTTGACAAGGACTCAAGGAACAGCATTGTCATAGACTTACTTGTGGGAAAATAAACTGGAACAAGCTTTCTGGAGAATGATTTGCCAGCTTTCTGTATCATTTTGTATACCCTTGGACATAGTAATTCTGCTTCTAAGAATTTATCCTAAGGTAATAATCAAGGGTGTGTGCAAATTTTTAACTATAAGAATGTTTGTCAGTGTTCTAATAGTAAAATGGAAAGCAATTTAAATGGCTAAAATAATAGGAATCAGTTAAATTATGGTACATCCATGTTTCTAAATATTATGCAACCATTAAAAATTATCTAGTTGAAGAATATTTATTGACCTGGAAAGATGTTGATGACAAGGTGTATAGTAAAAGAACAAGTTAAATGGTATGCAGAATATGACCATCTTTATTTTAGATCTCTGCAGAGACCAACAGTGGTTATTTCTGGGCAGTCAGATTATAGGATATTTCTGCCGTTTACCTGAGGTCCCTAAATTTTCTAAAATGAGCATGATCACATTTGTTATGAAAGAAAAAAAACAATAAAAAGGCATTTTTAAGAAAAAGATGGGAATAGATTGGCCACAGAGTTCTCGCATACTATCCTTTTCCCTTAGGAGAGAGACATTAGTTTATAGCTAATAAGACATTTCATTCAACAAATTTTAACTGTGCTCCAACTTTGAACTAGAAGGCATTCTTTTTTTTTTTTTTTTAAAGAAGGCATTCTTTTAGGCACTTGAGACAAATCAGTAAACAAAAACATAGAAAGATGCCTGCTCTTGTATAACTCTTCCTGGCATTTCTGGCTTTAGTTTTCCCAAGTATATAACCAAAAAGGTACTTTTCAGTTTTGTTTACCCTTCTTGAGTTCCTGAGTTCAGAGTCAGAGATTTAATTAGTCTCAGTATAACCAGAGCTGTTCTTAGAAAGTAGCTCAAGTGTATGAATAAATGGTTTAAAAAGACTAGGAGACTAAGGTAGCAAGAATGACAGATGTCATTAGATCAGTACATCCTGGACATTAAAGGACTTGTCCTCAAGGCTTAGGAACATCTGTCTATGTGATCGTTGTGGAACCTCTAAGAGTCATAGGGAATACATGCTCTGACGTGACTCTGTGCCAAGAGAAACAAATGTTTGTGTAGTAAATGAAGTAGATCTTTAGTTCTCTAGTGACAGTAGCCACAGCGTGGTTCCAACTACAGGATTGTGAGCTCCATAGGTACTCAGACCTGTTTTTCACTGGTAGCTTGTCAGTTCTCCTGCTCCCCTCTAACCCCTGCCTTAATAATGCATCATATCTTTCAGCAAGAAATGTCTAGTTGATTGCTATGAAGAGATAATGTAGTATGATCAGAATCAGAGAATCTTGAATTCCAAGGAATAGATTCTCCAGAGGCCCAACTCTATAGGATTTAAAAATTGGAAGAGTTTGGGGAGCACATGGATTATTGGCCTTTTGGTATCCCCACGGTTCTCCAGTGCTCATTTCCCAGCATATCTTTCAGGTCTGCATTACAGAGTCTACACAAGGCTTGTGAAGTCGCCAGAATGCATAACTACTACCCTGGCAGCCTGTTTCTCACCTGGGTGAGTTATTATGAGAGCCATATCAACTCAGATCAATCCTCAGTCAATGAATGGAATGCTATGCAGGATGTGCAGTCCCACCGGCCTGACTCTCCAGCTCTTTTCACAGACATGTAAGTCATCTTGCTGAGGATCATGGAAGTCCTCTCTGTTGTGTTCTCGGGGGTCAGAACCAGCATGTTCCTCCCTAATCTCTCCTCTTAGGGAATTAACCTTACCAGTGATATTAGTCATTGTCTGCACTACACATCTGCCACGCAAAGAAACCTGTCCTTTCTGTTGTGTGCAAAGGCCTGAAGAGTTTCACTCCTGGGCACAGTGGAGTCTCCATAGTTAAGAACTGCAATACCATAAAACCCCATTAATTCAGATTCCACTAATTTGAAATTTGAGTTTAAAGGAGTTAGGCTGAAGTCCAACTTTCCATTATCTTAAAAGAAGCATTTCCTAAGCAAATGAATGACATAGAGAAGCTTTTAGAGGGATGTTGCTAATACTTAAGAAAACAAGATGTTTCCAGTCAATTTAGAATACCTACGTTGTTATGCTAATTTTTAACTGATTTCTGTTCAAATTTTTTAAAATATATATTGTAATTTCTGTCTTACTCAGCCCCACATTTGCCTTGTTAGGTCTGTAACATTTTTATTAAATCTCCCTGCTGTACTGCAAATTGGATAGCCTAAGGTGGAGCTGATGTTTATTTCCTTTTTAGGTCTGTGTGTTGAAACTTATGTGACTATTTTGGAAATTTTTTCACACTTAGTTCCTGCTTTGGAAATTAATCAAGATGTTTATTTTGCTCTGAATTGATCTTTCTGCACTTCCAAGGTGTTCTACATCTGGGAAAGAAGAGTAGCTACTTGCTAAATGGTCCTACAAACCTTCACCTTCAGATTCCTAAAGTGATACCAAAACAATTCATGATTCTTTTTTTAAAGGCTTAATTTAGATAATAAATGCTTTTTACTAGAAAAGGTGAAATTTCCAAGAATTGTGTGAATGGAACAGTCAAAAAAAAAACAGTGAAAGCTTTTTTGTATAGGGTATTATTGGTACAAGGACCAGTTAGTACTGGTAGCTTTAGTCCTTTCAAGATTGCACAGTAACTGGGGCTTCCCTGGTGGCGCAGCGGTTCGGAATATGCCTGCCAGTGCAGGGGACACGGGTTCAAGCCCTGGTCCGGGAAGATCCCACGTGCCATGGAGCAGCTAGGCCCATTCGCCACAACTACTGAGCCTGCGCTCTAGAGCCCGTGAGCCACAACTACTGAAGCCTGCGCGCCTAGAGCCCGTGAAAAGCCATCGCAATGAGAAGCCCGCACACTGCAACGAAGAGTAGCCCCCAATCATGCAACTAGAGAAAGCCCACACGCAGCAACGAAGACCCAGCGCAGCCATAAATAAATAAATAAACAAATAAATAAATAAGATTCCACAGTAACTAAAAAGATAAGGATAGTATGTATGGCTTTCAGAATCGTGGGCAGTGTTATTGATTTCATGCTTTATGACTGGTTGATGGGTATTGGAGAAATGGATGTCTCATCTGGTTCATAAATGGACATTTTGAATCAGACTTTTCATTTTTCCTGATTTTATTAGAGAAGATTTGGAAATTACAGCACAAAAAGGAAAGAAAATGAAATTGACCATAATCTCTCTCTATCCCTGAGCAAAAATAATAATAATAATAATGTAAAATGTAGTCCCTGGCACATGGTAAAGGCTCATTAAATGTTAATTCTTACTAGGTACAATATAACCACAATTTAAGATATATTTAATAAACAAATGTCTATCTGTCTATAGAAAAAGAGACTGAGAGTTGTAGGTGAGAGTATTAATAATGACGGGGATTTTCAGTGATTTTTATTTTCTTTGTGTATATATGTATTTTCCAGATTTTTCTCTAGTGAAATCAAGGGAGAAAGTATGTTTGTGTTGTAATGCCTTTTCCATTCCCTCTTCTTCCCTAAGTTGACTAGAAAAGCCTAAAAAATAATGCTGAGGATACAGAGGAGAATGTATGCCAAAATGGACTTAAGTGCTCTACTGTGAATAAAGTTTATATTTTGAAATCCAAGGAAGGTAGAGCAGGGAACATAGGTATATGGTGCCTCCAGTGTACGTCAGATGTTATGCCAGGCGCTTCATACATGGTATCTCATTTAATTCTCATAAAAACCTCATGAGGCAGATAGTATTACTGTTTGCATTTTATAGAAAAGGAAACAGAGGTTCAGCAAAGGGAAGGTATTTGTTCAAGGTCATACCACTAGTAAGTAGCAGGGCTGGGATTAAAACCCAGGTATGTCTGCTCCCAAACCACTCTGGCCCAACAAGTGTGAAAGATTGGGAGAAAGTCTGCTAAACTAGGGAATCGAACCGATGCTCACAGGTGCTAAAATTTGTTTTTTACCAATATTTATTTTTAGTACAAGACTGAAATGTATAACTTTCTACCATTAGCTATGTCTAGGAAAAATGGTGGGGAGCATGGTTAAGAATGTTAATCCTAGTCAAGACAGGGATGCTTTGGCCGATTGACAGGGAATTGGCAGAGGCGTTAGCTATACTCTGCAGGGTTCGTGAGAAACTAAGAGTCCAAGTGGTGGGGAGCCCCAAGGTTGTGGGGTCAGAGCATCCATCTTTGGAGATTACACTGAAGCTATTTTTGCAGCCAGTGATAAGGCCGTAGGCAGCAAGGGCAGGCAGGATGCCTGAAGGCTTAGTCCATTTCCATCTCCAAATAAGGAAGTGTACAGGGCAGATACCTCTCTCAAGTAGGTAGGAGGGAAAGATGAGACAGAAAATGCTCTCTGTTAGCCTCACTCAAATTCTGCATAATATGAAATAGTGCTTTTAGAGAGAAGCATCTAGTTATGTTGAACCAGTATCTTTCCAGTAATTGGAGAATCAGCTTCCTAGTTTGATTTCATAGTAAAGTTCCAAGGGAAATTTTTGTTTTTAAGAGAGTCAGAAGACTAAGGGAAGCAACATAATCTTGCAGGTAGAGTGTTAGGCTGGACGGAGAGTTCTGGGTCTCCTGCCAGTGAAAGTGACGGTTGGCATGTCATTTAACCTTTTAGCTGTTTATTTCCTTTATCTGTAAAATGGGGGTAATAATTTCACAGAGATATTGGTGAGAGCTTTTGTGAAAAAGAAAACATTTTGGATGGAGTACTCCAGGTAGCTAATCCTTAAAATCCATTTTGGAAGAGAATTTGCTTCATCGAAGAAGGCAGAAATCACTCTTCTCTCTTTCGCATTTTTCTAGAACTGTAGCAACAAATGGTCAGCATTGGGTGGCATTTTTAAGCTACAGAAGACCCAGTTCCATAGTAGGTCACACCACTGGTCTTCCCAGCTTGGTATTCTAGCTCAGCAAGTGGTACTCAGGGGTACTTGATGGGAAATGGTCCTCCATTAAAGTATTACACTCAGTATAGCCTATTTGTCTTGTACTCCTTCTTGGATCTGTATATGTGAATATATTTATGGGCTTTTAGACATGTACAATCTCTTCAAGTAATAATTTGTACATGTTTATATTCTGTACATTCTGAAAAGAAACTTTTTAAAGTATAATTTTCTTTCTCCCATGCCTCCAGAATATAAATTTAAGGGTAACAAAGGGAAGGCCTGCCAGTTTGGAAACATAATCAGATGGCACATTCATTAACTTGGTCAAATTCCTGCCTAAGAAAAATCACCATCTCTCTCTTCTCAGACCAACTGAACGTGAGCGAACAGAAAGGCTAATTAAAACCAAATTAAGGGAGATTATGATGCAGAAGGATTTGGAGAATATCACATCCAAAGAGGTAAGAGACCTTGAGTCCCCATTGTTCCAAGGCTAGAGGTAGAATAATAATAGGAGTGGGGCTAGAAATGGTGAGTGATTGAAAGTCCAGAGGGACTTTTCAGAGATTAGTACAAAATGTCATCTCTGTTTCAGATACGAACTGAATTGGAAATGCAAATGGTGTGCAACTTGCGAGAATTCAAGGAATTTATAGATAATGAAATGATAGTGATCCTTGGTCAGATGGATAGCCCTACACAGATATTTGAGCACGTGTTCTTGGTAAGTCTTAGGGCCACTTTAAAGCGGTGTGCTGGGGCTAGTCCATACCAACTCCTGGGGGCGGGGGCGATTATCAAATTTTATCATATTTAGAAAAAATGTAACTTACATTAAAAACAAAGGTCATAAATACTCAAACCTCATCACTTCCTATATTTTACTACATTTTACTATTATCTGTGCTGTTAAGGTTATTTACATCTGTTTTATGGTGGAAATGTTATATAATGGTGTGCTTCTGCTCATCTCTTCCCAATTCCTCAGTGACATCAATTGACTATGGTGGGAAAATTTACACTGAGGAAATTGGCAAATGCTACAGATCAGGCCTTTCTTACCCATGGGTTGTTAAAGATCTCATCTGTCCTATATAATAGAGCCACAAAGCAGACCAGTCCACAGTAGTTTTATACAGTGTATCCAAAAAGAATGATCCTTTTTTTTTTATTTTTTTTTTATTTTTTGACTGTGTTGGGTCTTAGTTTCTGTGCGAGGGCTTCCTCTAGTTGCGGCAAACGGGGGCCACTCTTCATCGCGGTGCGCGGGCCTCTCACCATCGCGGCCTCTCTTGTTGCGGAGCACAGGCTCCAGACGCGCAGGCTCAGTAGCCGTGGCGCACGGGCCCAGCTGCTCCGCGGCATGTGGGATCCTCCCAGACCAGGGCCCGAACCCGTGTGCCCTGCACTGGCAGGCAGACTCTCAACCACTGCGCCACCAGGGAAGCCCCAAGAATGATCCTTTTTGAGGCCACTCTTTTAAATCTGCCAAATGGGTCTAAGATCTGATATATCTGAACAGAGCAGAAAACTATTTATAACAAAGACTATTGGACTTTTAAGACATTTGGAACCTTGTAGCTACATTTTTAGTCCCTCAATTACTTTTTGATTACCAAATCTTCAGTGACTTAAAATTGTTCTTCATGGTACCTGAACATTCAGTGGCTTGTAATTAGCCCAAGGAGATCTCTCTGACAGATGGATTAGGAAAGCTTATAAAATCCTAAGACCTATTTATCTCCCAAATGTTAAAGAGTTCTAGTTTTCATCTGTACATGGTAATGGGAACAAGGATAACAAGGATAATTGAAGTCAGTGGGGAACACCAAAACCTCACTTTTATTTCCTATTCCCACATACTTTGACTAAAAATGCTAACAAGGAACTAAATCGATTGGTTTGAATTTCACTTCCTTTCTCTGGTAAGGACATTTGTGAAGTGATTAGAAGCTGGGAAACAGGAGAGAAGAGGAATAAATATGCACAGGAACTGACTAAACTGCATCATCTCACCCTGAATATAAGAGTTTATTTCACCAAGCAGTCAGACTTCATGCCATTGAAGGCTTGTGCCCTGAATTAACTTGTTGACACTTTGGAGTATGTATGCTTGTCAAGTGATTCATGGTGGTGTTTAGCTATGAAATTACTCATGAAAAGCTGTGAGCTGGGAGGGGAACTTCTTTTCTTTACTTTAACTTGACCAATGTGTGTTGCCATTTCTCGATGTAGATCATACGGCAAAACTGTCATTGACCTTTCCATTTGTATAGCACCTGGCTTTGTTGTCTTTTGTGTGTAATTCCATGAGGGTTCACATATTCCCTGCTCTTGTATCCTTGGAAATAATTTTTGTGTTGTGCATAGAAAACTTATGAGTCACTCATTCAAATGGACCCTGCCCCCAACTGTCTCCATGTAACAGGACTAATTTTTATGAAGGGCAAGTGCCTGTAGCCAAAAATAACTCGTTTGAAAGTGACCAGAGCTATAAACTTGCAAGTTGCTTTCCCATTGAGCTTAGATCTTAATACCTCAAAGGACGTAGACATGACGAATATCAAGTTCAGTCACTATCTAACTGTTTAATTTCAGACATGCTTCCCTGTGTCTCTCATGCCACCCACTCAAAAACTACCTTCTCCTTACCCCTTCCTCAAATGGTACTATTTTAGGACATATAAATTTTAATAGTACTCTGAGCAGAAAGAACAATCCAGTTCTCCCCAAATTAGTCACTAATCAACTAGAAATGCATTTGAGTATTTGTATCACTAAATTCATCCTGTTATTTCATGATTATTGGTGTAGTCTTCTGTCTTGGGTTTTTCTCTTATTACAAAAATAATTCATGTTCATTATAGAAAATTTAGACAACTTCAGAAGACAATAAATGACATTTAATCAACACCAAGAGAGATAAGCACTATTATCTTTCATTATATAATATTGCCTTCTAGTTCTTTTTTACTTTTTTAATATGTATCTATATACATATTTTTGAAAAAAGGAAAATGTATTCAGCTTCAGATATAATTCTGTTTTCTCGAGAATGGACATGTTCTTTGCATTGTGAATATTTTTCTCATTTGGGAAAAAAACTTTCAAACTGGAGAATCCTGAAATTTAACTCTTATCCAACAAAATAAGTACATGAACAGGTTGTCTAAACATCTTATTGTATTTCTTCCGTGATGGCTTCTTCCCTTTGTTTATACCACCATATCCTGTGTCCAGACCCCTATCTCTTCTCCAGTGAGTCTGTGCTCTGCTGGCTTTCCCAGCAGTTGACACAGAAAAAGAGGTTTTATCCAAACTGTAAGTGGTGTTGTTAATTTTCTGCAAAGTCATTTCATCTGTGCGTAGCTGCCATGCCTGGAGCGCAAGCAGATTGTGTGAAGGGATGCAGCAGGATTTCTCCCCTCCCTTTGGAAGAATGCTCGGCTTAGTAGTGCACTGCACAGAGATGTTTATTTGGAAAGGTGTCCAGCTGATATGGAGAAGAAAAGTATAGAGCATAGTTTAAAGAAAGTCTGCAGCCAGAAGCCAGGATTGATTGGTTGGAAGCCAGGGTATTTCCAGAAAAAGCAGTTCTTCCACACCCTTAAGAGTGTACTACTTCTCTGAGCTGGAAGCCTTTGCCAACCAAATCTCGTATCAGCAGCTCTCCTGGAGGCTGTCCGGTTTGGCTGAGAAAATGCTAGTTGTGAACAGAGAGCCTTTGCAGAAAGGCAGGCAGCATTCTTAGTTAAACTAGGGAAACACAGTAATATTGGACAGGCAACCAGTAATGTTGTTTGTGAATGAGAAAGAAGTCAGAATTTTACTGCTGATTGTTATCTTTTTCAAGATTTGACATTACAAATCCTTTTAAAATAGAGTTTTGGTTTCAAAGAAAAATTAAGTCTCATATTCATGATTTTTGCCCCTCAACTGGAGATGTGTAGCATAAACTTTTTAGAAGAAAAAGTTATCGATCCTGTGCCTGGCTGCCACAGTAAAGTGACTCACAGCATTGAGGCTGTAGGTATGGTATGATAAAGATTTGGACAGGGATACCAATCCTTGAAGATTATGTCGAGTTGTATGATCTTCACAGAACCCCCAATACAGTCGTCCTTCTTTGCCATAAATGTGCTCTCCTCTTCTATTTTGCTTGGAACTTTTGGACCCCAACAAGGTTCTTTCCTAAGGATAACATTTTTTTTTTTTTTTTTACTTCAGGCAATTTTAGTTTTCATCGCAATTTGGAACTTACAGAATTCTTCCCTTTTTTTTGGGAGGTGGGGGTGGAGTATAACCGATTAACAATGTTGTGATAGTTTCAGGTGCACAGCAAAGCAACTCAGCCATACAGATACATGTATCCATTCTCCCCCAGACTCCTACATAACTTTGAGCAGAGTTAGGCCCCTGTGCTATACAGTAGGTCCTTGTCGGGTATCCACCTTAAATATAGCAGTGCATACATGTTGATCCCAAACTCCCTAACTATCCTTTCCCCGCACCCTTCCCTTCCCCCCTGGTAACCATAAGTTCGTTCTCTAAGTCTATGAGTCTGTTTCTGTTTTGTAAATGAGTTCATTTGTATCGTTTCTTTTTAGATTCTGCATATAAGGGATATCATATATTTCTCTTTCTCTTTCTGACTTACTTCACTCAGTATGACAATCTCTGGGTCCATCCATGTTGCTGCAAATGGCATTATTTCATCCTTTTAATGGCTGAATAATATTCCATTGTATATATGAACCACATTTTCTTTATCCATTCCTCTGTCAATGGACATTTAGGTTGCTTCCATGTCTTGGCTATTGTAAACAGTGCTGCAGTGAACACTGGGGTGCATGTACTAAGGATAACATTTTAAAAGAAATCAGTCACTTCAGTCTTTGGGCCAGAGTACAGTGTAGGTGAGCCAGAGTGAAAGGTGGAAGTGAACTTATTTAAAAACTGTAGGAACGGGACTTCCCTGGTGGCGCAGTGGTTAGGAATCTGCCTGCCAATGCAGGGGACATGGGTTCGATCCCTGGTCCGGGAAGATCCCACATGCTGCGGAGCAACTAAACCGGTGCACCACAACTACTGAAGCCCACGTGCCTAGAGCCCGTGCTCCTCAACAAGAGAAGCCACTGCAATGAGAAGCCTGCCCACTGCAATGAAGAGTAGCCCCCACTCACCGCAACTAGAGAAAGCCCGCGCACAGCAACGAAGACCCATCGCAGCCAAAAATAAATAAATTTTTTAAAAAATGTATTACAGTATAGTTTCAAGATTTCATTTTATACGTCCATACAATTAAAATATGCTTTGCATAATTACATAGAACTTACCAAAAACCCCCATGGAATTATGTCACTGCCTGAGAAGCATGGAGGAAGAAAAAAAAGAGATTGAGTCTGTTGAGGACCCCAAGGGGGCTAATATGCATGGCATTTGTCTTGAGAACAGAAAAGTAATTACACCATGTTGATTCCAGTTCTTTCAGGCTGAACCTGAAACAGCCCTAAGCAGAGCCCAAGTCACTTTATATGGGCTTCACTGAGTCAGTAGCTGATGCGTTTAATTTACTTTGTTTCTGGATATGTGTCATTTCAGATTGTCAGTTTGAAGTTTCTCTGGACAGGTAGATGAAAAACGTGGACTTTTACCATCACATCAGGGTTATTTCCATCTAGCTGTACAGAATTACGCAGAGGATTTAGATTTCTAAATTAAGGAGTGAGGTGGTCACATTTCCCTGGCTCCAATTTAGCCACTCAACCCTTATTGCTTGGCTTCTGTCTCCTTGAAAGTCCTTTTTTTTTTTTTGTAATAATTCTTACCTCTTTCTTTGGTATGGGAGCCAGTTTTCTAAGTTTGAGCACAGTCTTCAGAACCTCTTATATTTTTTTTAAAGCAAGTCAGGTGAGCCCTGGTCTGTAGAAAAGATCAGTCATCCATCACTTACTGACTATTTTCCTAAATGTAGTTCAGCACAGCATCCTTGAGATCTCCTAGTTCGATGGCCAAATTACAGATCACTTGTAATACGAAGATAGTGCTTACATAACACTTGACAGTTTTCAGAGTGCTTCATTTACTTATCTCATTTGATGATTTATTCAACAAGCATTTGTTGATCCTCTTTGTTGTGCCTGGCATGAGGCTAGATATTTGTGCAGTCTGATCTAATTCCATAAGGAGGGAGTGATGACCATATCAAGATAGATACTCATAGAAGGCCAGTGGAATAAGGTTACAAAGGTGACCTCTGGATTAGACAATTAGAAGAGGTCATTAGCAAGAGTGATGAGGGCAGAAACCACAGTGCTGTGGGTTGAGATACATGGGAAATGAGGAATTTTAGAAAGTGAGTATTAGATTGTATTTCTATGAATCTTGGCCATGAAAGGAAAAGGAAAAGGACAGTGTCCAGAGGAGGATTTAGGATGGAGAGAGGGTTTTCCATTTTAATATGAAAGAAATGGGAGGGGTGGGTGGGAGATGTTGGCTTATAAACAATAGAAACTTATTACAGTTCTGGAGAGGCTGGAAGTCTGGAGACCAGTGTGCCTGCATGGTCGGGTGAGGGCCCTCTTCCAGGTCACAGACTTCTCTTTGTATTCTTACATGGCGAAAGGAATGGGGAGAAACTTTATATTTGTAGTTTGAGGGGAACCTATCCATTAGATTCCTAGGACTAGGGTGGGAGGAGTGTTTCATTTTACAGATAAGGAAAGTGAAGACAGAGAGGTTAAGCAGTTTGCCCAACGTCCCCCAGTCAGAGGGGGAGTTGGGACTTGAACCTGAGTCTTCTAAAGCTAAATTCTGCTTAATGCATTATTCTGAAATAGATAAATTCTTATTTTTATGTGTTTGCCTTTTCAAAAGACATGAACAGATAGCTCAAAGACAGAAAATGGACCTGAAACATTGAAGAGTTGCTCACTTTTACGCTTAACAGAAATGCAAATTAAAATTACACTGAGATAACATTTCATGCCTATCAGTTTGG
Organism: Balaenoptera physalus; assembly: GCF_965194825.1. Lineage (NCBI taxonomy): Eukaryota > Metazoa > Chordata > Mammalia > Artiodactyla > Balaenopteridae > Balaenoptera > Balaenoptera physalus. Next base: position 49,599,331 of record NC_138901.1, on the reverse strand, counting down.
AAAAGATTCAAAAGCTTAACCACACATTTTGTTGGCAAGGCTATGGGAAAAGTGGCACTGTGATGTGGAGTGGGTCTGAGGATGTATTGTAAAGTGAAGAAAGCAAAGAACAAAAAAAGCATATGTAGTAAAGTACTTTTGTGTAAGTCAGAGTGGTAAGTATATATTTGCTTATTTTTTTTCAAAATACAACATAGGTAGAATAAGCCACAAACTAATAAAAAACGGTTACCCATGGGGATTGAGGAGATGGGGGTGGGAGTGAGACTTCAAGTTTACTTTTTAATAAACTTTTGACTTTCAATATTATAAAAGTCTTGTATATTCAAAAAAACGGAAAACATGGAAGAAAAAACACACTCTAAAATTGAATATAAACAGGAGCAAATGAACCCAAATATATATCAAATTGATAACCTCACAGAAAGAAATTAATTCAAATAACTTAAGCATAATACTCTAATTGTACCCCTTAGTGGGATATAATAAGGAAAAAAAAAGAAATGCAAAGAAAATTTGAACTTAATATTTTTGTTATTGGTTTTGGTATTGGAAATGTTAAAACTATTTTGTAAGTAGAGTAAATGAGTTGTTGGGAACCAAAGTTCTCACCGTGGAGTAAGGAGATATAAACAGTGTGGGAGAGGCAAGAAAGAAAGGAAGAACCTTGTGGTGTTGAATTAATTTCAGTTGAAGGTACCAATATAAACTCAGTATTTTTTCAGAAATATTTCCTAGATCTGACCACTGAAAAGTTTTAGAAACAATGACACCCAGTAGTTAGGAGCATACCTAATTAATGCCCAGATCTTGGTTACAAAATATCATTCTTCACTAAAAGAAACCAGGGCTTCTTGGGGAACTGGCTGATTGTACTCACAAAGTGAATCCGGAACAACGTTTTGTACCACAAAGCATGGATGTGCTCAAAGACTAATGGAATTATATCAAAAGGAACCTGTTTGAAGAGATTCCTACTGGCCAAATTCCGGACAATCTGCATGTCCAAAAAAAAAAAGATGGTAATGGATTATAACATTCTAAATACAAAAAGAATTCAAGAGTCCATAGTGACACTTCAGTAAAGGGTGTGATGATTGATTAGGTGAGACTCTTTTACAGGAGAATGCCAGCTAACTTGCAGAAGGAATGATGGAATTAGAAAATTACCGTTTTGTAACCTCCAGTAGAATAATTCATTTGGGCAAGATCGGCAATTGATGCTGAAATCATAGGGCAAAAAGATTATTTTGGCTTTCACACGGCTTCAAAGATTACTATAGACTACTAATTAATTTCAAAGGAACCTTTACAATAGAGGGATGTGGCAGACACAAAGGTATCTACCAAGAATTCAAACTCAGTCTGACAAATAATGGGACAAACTGACATTATGTGCCTCATGATTTGATGCAGTACGAAGTACACAATATCTCCCTTGTAATATTCTTTTTTTATATAAATTTATTTATTTTATTTATTTATTTTTGGCTGTGTTGGGTCTTCGTTGCTGTGCGCGGGCTTTTTCTAGTTGCGGTGAGCGGGGGCTACTCTTCGTTGTGGTACACGGGCTTCTCATTGTGGTGGCTTCTCTTGTTACAGAGCATGGGCTCTAGGGCACATGGGCTTCAGCAGTCGTGGCACGCAGGCTCTAGAGCACAGGCTCAGTAGTTGTGGCGCACAGACTTAGTTGCTCCGCGGCATGTGGGATCTTCCCAGACCAGGGCTTGAACCCGTGTCCCCTGCGTTGGCAGGCGGATTCTTAAGCACTGCGCTGCCAGGGAAGCCCTCCCTTGTCATATTCTTGCCAGGAATGTTTGACCTGAATCTAATCATCAGGAAATAATCAGATAAATCCAGGTTGTGGGGAGCTCTCCAGTATTACAGACCTGCAGTCTACAAAAATGTCAACATCATGAAAGACAAAATAAGTAAAGGCACAGGGGTGGACTGTTCTAGATTAAAGACATGGCAACTGAATGCACAGTATGATTCTTGATTGAATGAATATAAAGGACATTTTGAGGGCAATTTTTAAAATTCACATATAGATGATGTATTAGATTATTATTAATGTTATCTTTCTTGGTTGCAAAAATGGAATTATATAGGAGAATATTCTTGTTCTTAAATGATACATGATCAAGTACTGAAGTGTCATGATGCTCAAGTTACTTAAATGGTTCAGATAAAAAAAAAGTATGATGTATATCGAAAGAAAGGGAAGGAGAGCAAGAAAGCAAATATGGCAAAATATTAACAATTGATGTATCTTGCAGATAATCTATAGAAACATTTTCCTTTAAATTTTGCACATCATGTTTCCCTCATTTGTTTGACTATTTCACTCTCTCCCCCTACAGACATACACACACACCGTACCATCCCAACTTCTTAGATGCAACATAATGCACTAGAAAAAGTATGGGTTTTAAAATGAAATCCAGTTTTAATTCATAATAATGCCACTCTGTTCATTTAAGAATACCTGCCAGGTGCCAGGCACTGTGCAGGAGTTTCCATAGAGAACAAGAGACCTGGTTGCTGCCTTCAAGAAGCTTGTATTATAGTGGAGGAGAAAGGTAGTAAATAAGCACATAAATAAATATACAAGTAAAAATAGTGATGCATGCTACTGATAAAATTGACTACTATAAACAAGAGTAACAGACGACATTTAACTTAGATTGGAGAGTGGTCAAAGAAACCTTTCCAGCAATGTGATCTTGAGCAAATATTATCTGAATTCTGTAAGGGTTGGTTTTCATATCTCTAAAAAATGAAGGTAACTTTCTTACTCTATCATTTGTGGAAACTGAATATGATAGCATATAAAGTACCTGGCACATAGAGAGGAAACTTGGTAGATGTTATTGGCCTTCTTTTTAGAAACTCTGTTTCTTCCCTCACAGGGCTCCTTTTCAAGTATTGTATTTGGTTCATTGGCTAATACTCTCTAACCTTGTCTTTTTGGTTCCACAGGGCTCGGAATGGAATGCCTCTAACTTAGAGGATTTACAGAACCGAGGGTAAGCACACAGAGCAATTGCTGACACCCCCATGTCGCAGAAATCACTGTTTTATCTTTACATTTTCCCGTCAGAGAGGTGTCAGTGAGTAACTTTAAGCTTAAGAGTTGCTTCCAGTTGATTCTTACTGGGTGTAGTTTAATAAAAATTAAAATGACTATTCTCCCACTGTTTCATCCCCCCACCTCCGAAGAAAGATCAACTGTTTCAGTGGAAAGGCTTTCAAAAACAAATGTGCAAGCCTTTCATGCTGTTTAAAACCAAATCTAGTTATTGACTCCCTTTTTTTTTTTTTTTTTTTTTAAGAGCAGTTTAAGGTTCACAGCAAAATTGAGGGGAAGGTACAGAGAGTTCCCATATACTCCCTGCCCCACACATGCATAGTCTCCCCCATTCTCAACATCCCCACCGGAGAGGTACGTTTTTTACAACTGATGAACCTACATTGACACCTCGTAATCATCTGAAGTCCATGGTTCATGTTACAGTTCACTCTTAGTGCTGTACGTTCTATGGCTTTGGACAAATGTATAATGACCATGTGTCCATCACAATGGCATCATACAGAGTATTTTCAGTGCCCTAAAAATCCTCTGTGCTCTGTCCATTTATTCCCCACCCCTACCCCCTGGCAACCACTGATCTTTTTACTGTCTCTCTAGACTTTGGTTCCTATTTTTATGTAAGAGTACACAGAACTGCATATGCTGGGTTCACAGGTCTTTATTAAACATTGATTGAGCAACTTTTGTAGGCCAAGGACAGTGCTAGATGCTAGGGATCCAAAGAAAAATAAGACTCAGTTCCTATCCTTTTATAGTAAGGTGCATGAAGACTAAGTAGGTTATAAATATAAAAGAGACAGTGTAAAATTGAACAAGAAGACTGACCTTGTAGTAAGAAATGTGTTCCTAAGCGGCATGGTTATGAGTTTGATTGAAGCAACTGAGACCACAGTGAACATTCAGCAAGCAAAAAGCTGCCATTCTTCCCTTTTCACATCTTAGCTAATGCCTAAATCTTTCATTGAACTCGGCCTTAGGAGGTCAGATCATTCCAGTAAGAGAAGAGAAAATCATATCTGGAAATTGGCCATTCTAACTCTTCATTTTGGACAGAGATAAGACATACTGAGACTCAAGAGATAGTGATGACTCCCTGACTGGTTGCTGGCTGCCTGTTTTCTCAGCTACAAGTCAGCCTTCTGGTTATCTTTAACGTGATTAGATGCATACTTCCTACTTTTCCCTCAGAAGAAAGGAAGCCAAGTGATTATACAAAGAGTTCTTGTTGGGGGGGGGGGGGATGGAAATCTGGTTACTTAATATTAAGGTATGAAAATAAATAGAACTTGGAAAATTTAAGTTGATAAGGATTGAATTGGAAGTTCTTGAAAGCAGAGACCATATCTTAGTTTTGTGTGACACATACCTAGCTCAGAGCCTTATATCAAAAGGGTGCCCGGTAAATGTGAAGGAATCATAGAAAAATTGACAGAATGTGACCTGCAGGAAACTAGCACCTAATACAGTGTTTAATATGAAATCTGAGATTTGATAGAGCACTGCCTGCCAAATGCATTAGAATCACTTCATGCATATATTCACTTTGACTTTTGACTTATATCCCCAGCTGGAGATGAGACCTATTTATCTCATTTACTACTTACAATGCTAAATTATAGAACACAGAAAAAAGACAAGTATGGTTAGATGCCCAGACATCTACTTAGATCTTATTTCTTAAATTCACTGGTGCTTAAACTTTAATGGATGAAGGATTTCCCAGGTGGCACAGTGGTTAAGAATCCACCTGCCAATGCAGGGGACACGGGTTCGAGCCCTGGTCCGGGAAGATCCCACCTGCTGTGGAGCAACTAAGCCCATGCGCCACAACTACTGAGCCTGCGCTCTAGAGCCCACAAGCCACAACTGCTGAACCCGCATGCCACAACTACTGAAACCCTCGCGCCTAGAGCCCATGCTCCGCAACGAGAAGCCACTGCAATGAGAAGCCCTTGCACCGCAACAAAGAGTATCCCCTGCTCCCCGCTACTAGAGAAAGCCCGCGCGCAGCAACGAAGACCCAACACAGCCAAGAGTAAATAAATAAAAATTAAATAAATTTATTTTAAAAAAAAAAACTTCAATGGATCAAGAATTATAGTTCAGGGATCTGTACACAAAACATGTATATTGCCCCCTGTGGATGATTTAAGGGATTTTTCAAGTGTAATTTTGACAGTAACGCCATTTTCTCCCAATCCACTGACTTTAGAACTCCAAGTAAAATGCTATTCCTTACAAAGCATTGTAAGGAATAGCTTACAATGAAGTGTAAGAATGACAAAGAAGTTGCAGGGAGTGCCATTTCCAATTGGTAGTGGCTGACTAGACTTCTGTAATGAAAAAGATTGGGAAACCCTGTCCTGCTATAATCCATTACTGAAGTATGGGATTGGGGATGGGAAGGTTGTTCATTTTTATTTTAAATGAAATAAGAGGAAGTGTGCTTGCCTTTTTTTCTGACAGTTTTGAGATATAATTCACATATATCGTTCACCCTTTTAAAATGTGTACTTCAGTGGTTTTTAGTATATTCACAGAGCTGTGCAACAATCAATTCAGAACATTTTTTTCCAACCCAAAAAGAAAGCCTGTACCCTTTAGCGGTCACCCCCATTTCCCTTCCTCCCTTCAGCTCCTAGAAACTACTAGCCTACTTTCTGTCTCTATAGATTTGCCTATTCTGGACATTTCATTTATATGAAATTATACAATATGTAGTCTTTTAAGCATGGTTTATTTCACTTAACATTGTATTTTCAAGGTTTATCAATGCTGTACTATGTATTAGTACTTCATTCCTTTTTTATTGCCAAGTAATATTCCATTATATGGAGATATATATACACATCACATTTTATTTGCCCATTCATCATTTGATGGGCCTTTGGGTTGTTTCCACTTTTTGGCTATTATGAATACTCTTACGACCATTCATGTGTGAATCTTTGGGTGGACATATGTTGTCATTTTCTCTTCAGTTTATGCCTAGGAGAGGACTTACGGGGTCATATGGTGGTAACCTTTTGGGGAACTGCTGGAGTGATTTCCACAGGTGCATGTTGCTTGCTTTTTCTTAATTTTTTTTTTTTTTTTTTTGCCGCACCGCATGGCATGTGGGATCCTAGTTCCCCGACCAGGGAATCGAACCCTCACCCCCTGCACTGGAAGCGCCGAGTCTTAACCACTGGACCACCAGGGAAGCCCAGCTTGCTTTTTAAATTAAAAAGAAAAAATCCTTTCTAGTAATGGACTTTGATGCTAAGTTAAAACAGATTCAAACCGTGTCCCAGAAAAATTTTGGTTGCTTGACCTTAACCACAGAATTGGTTAGCTTGGCTCTCCCTTTTTGTAGTCATTTCTCTGACTTCAGTGATTGGGTTTGTAGAACCCCACGTGTGCTTCTGAGAAGGAAGCAGCTTCTACAGAGGGAAATGAGTGAGTCTGCGCTTTGTTGTTGGAGTTGACAACAGTGATGTCTAAGTCCACACAGCCCTGAGAAAAGATAATCCTTTGGCAGATTAAACCGAAGCATTTATTGAGATTGCACAGTGAGAGAGATAGCAAAAGAAATTTTTGATACAGAAACCATTTTCTGCAAGCCTGGGAGAACTCTCAGACACATCTGCTGCCATAGCAGCCAGGAATGCAGCCTAGAGAGTTAAGAGAGCTTTGAGTCCAACTTTCCTCTGACCCTCCCAGCCTGGCCTCACTTGCCTTCATGTAGTTTAAGGAGAGTAATAGAGCAAAACCTGACAACCTGGCATTTAGAAAGATAGGAGGGAATGTTTCCTTCTATTTTTGTTTTCTTAAGGTACACGTTAATAGTCTGATTTAATACAGATGACTTCCAAAAAATAAATTTTGTTGCTGGTAATTTTAGTGACTGCAGAGAAATTGTCAGATCATGGGCCTCAAGTTGATTCTTTGGAGTAAAATGCAAGGCATATTTTCAAAAGACTCTGAAAGATTAGATTGTATAACTAAACACAAACTGAAAATGGAATATAGATGTTGAACTTGGTAGACAGCTTTTCTCTCAGTAACTCCCTGGTACCCAGGTATGCCCAGGACCCTGTTATACAATTTCTGTATTAAATAAGGATAGCCTCTTAGGGTTTTTTTTTTTTTTTTAGCTTTCTTCAATATTTTAGTATTTAATTTCAGCCTCAGGAATAAACAAGTTTGTTTTTTATTTATTTTTATTTTTGGCTGCGTTGGGTCTTCGTTGCTGTGCACAGGCTTTCTCTAGTTGCGGTGAGCGGGGGCTACTCTTGGTTGCGGTGCGTGGGCTTCTCATTGTGGTGGCTTCTCTTGTTGTGGAGCACGGGCTCTAGGTGTGTGGGCTTCAGTAGTTGCGGCACTCGGGCTCAGTAGTTGTGGCTTGTGGGCTCTAGAGCGCAGGCTCAGTAGTTGTGGCGCATGAGCTTATTTGCTTCGCGGCATGCGGGATCTTCCCAGACCAGGGCTCGAACCCGTGTCCCCTGCATTGGCAGGCGGGTTCTTAACCACTGCGCCACCAGGGAAGCCCAGGAGTAAGCAAGTTTTAAATAAGAAAAACAGTGCTGGGAATTGGATTTCGCCTGAGTAGCAGGGCTCATATTCTCCGTTGGTTTCCTCACAGGGTGCGATATATCTTGAATGTCACTCGAGAGATAGATAACTTCTTCCCAGGAGTCTTTGAATATCACAACATTCGGGTATATGATGAAGAGGCAACGGATCTCCTGGCTTACTGGAATGACACTTACAAATTCATCTCTAAAGCAAAGTGAGTAATGGTCCCACACACACGTTCTGACCCCTCTTCCTTGTGCACCACACATGGTTGGGGTCTGAAAGCTGTAGATAACTTACTGATGATACTCAGAGGAAAGGAAGCAAAGAAAAAAAAGGAGACTGAGATCTCTTAATACTAGGAAAAAGATGACTAGTGACTTAATACTTTTGCTTTAAGTACATGAAGCCCCTGGAAGATGATCTCATGTTGGCTATTTCCGTTGAGCACAAAATTAGAGAAAATAAACTCAAGCTGCAGTGAAAGAAATAGAAATGAGAGAAGGAAGAAATTCTGAAATAGAGAAGAAATTCTGAATGAGAGAAGGAAGAATTCTTAAGTTACCAATGGGGACACTTGGAAGTTATAGAATAGAAATTATTCCAGACAGGTGGAACACTTGATCCTGCTCTCTGGAGACAAGGAGAGAAACAGTAGGCTTTGGAAATCTTTTCCCATTCTTTTACTTTACTTTTATGATACTCTAAATAGTGAAATTTTTCTCTGGCCCTTCTGTTGTTGTCTTCCTTAAATTAATTGGTCCTTTTAGTGAAACAATTCCATAGTATTAATTTAGTGTTTAGTATTAGTATTAATATATCAACACTGATTTTTTTAAGTCCCTGGGGATTTCTTTGCCAGTCCTATTTATCCCTTCAATAGAAAAAACCATCAGTAAGCATGTTGGCCACATTCCCTCCGCAGGTGGGGTGACACTCAGAGCCTCCCTGGCAGATGAGAGAGAAAAGACCCAGGCCCTCAGCAGTGAAAGCGTGGAGTCCTAACCACTGGACCGCCAGGGAGTTCCCACTTCTGTTTTTAAAGTCCTCCTTCAAGAATGATACCACACCTCACTTAAGGACCTTCATGGTCAGGAAATGCTTCCTCTTAGGTGTCCTGAATCCCCATACTCCAGCTCTGAGCCCATTCTCTCAGTCTCTAACCAGTACCTGAAAGACTGTTTTATACTGTTGAAGCTTCTGCCACTCATGGCATACTTCCTATGTGCCATGTACTTTACACATATTCTCTCCTCTACGTTCCAAAACCCAGAGAGGCATATGCTGTCTTCCTTCTGTACAGAAGAGGACAGACTGCAGAGATGAGGTTCAGAGATATTAACTAACTAGTGGTTGAGACAGGACTTGAACCTAAGATCATGTCTCATTTCAGTCCATCAAATATATGGGAATAGTCTAGTTCCTTAAGGAAAGGGGACTGGAAAAGACTAGGCAAGTTGTCAGGGTTACAGCCAAAGAGGCTAGAGATCAAGGCGAGGCCCCAGTCCTAGTGAAGAGAAAGACTTGATTTCAGCAGGGCTGGGGTTAGAGGGAGATATGTGAGGCACCCACATTACATTTACTGAGAGGCACGCACTCTCCATGTCCTGCAAGTATAGGTCAGCGTCTCAGAGTGAGTGCCTCCCCTTAAGTGGCACCCTGGGCATCTTATGTGTTTCACCCTAATCAGGGCCCTGGCGGTCCAGTGGTTAGGACTCCACACTTTCAGGGCCACTCTACCTACACGTGGGTGAGTTTAGGATTCCTAATGTGATGCTGGGCTTAATCTGGACAATCTAGCACTTGAAGTGAGGGGGTGGGGTGGGCACTGAACCTGAAAGGTGAAATTGGGCTAGGTGAGAACTAACTGCAGATCCTTCATTACCTGAGTTAGAAGCCATCCACTGAAAAAGCCCAGTTCAAAATGAAGAAATGTTTTCATAGGAGTGGATTTCATAATTGTATTTTTCTTAAGATTGTCCAAGTTTGAGCACCTTCCGTGCCTGCAGGCATAGACCTGAAATTCGATGTATTAAAGTTGTCAGAGCTTGATGGTAGAATATAGAGCACATGTCTGAACTTCCATCTGAGTCATTGTGACTTGGCTTGCCAACTGTAGTCTAAGTGAAAACTCTGTGGTGCCATAAGCAAAACAAGCATGTCCTAGTCATTTGGGATCACCTAAGCATACAGAGACACATATGCACACCAACCATAGGACACTAAAATTTTACCTTTCTTTTGAGACTGTTTCCAGACCATTCCAGTTATTCCAGACCATTCTCTCCATTCCCATAGCTTATCTGGCTGGCCCTCTCATTTTGGCACTTAACCTTATGCCTCCTTGCATTGGTGCTTAACTCATTCATGTGTGTCTGTCTCCAGCAGAAGGATTATAAGCTTCTGGAAGGAAGCCTGTCTCCTGTAATACAGTGAGTGAGTGGATGAATAGATTTCCCCTGTTAGGCTGACATGTACATTTTTTAATTTATTGGAATAACCACTTGGGAGGGATTCCAGCCCACGTACACTAGTGATAAGAGTAACTGTTCTTTTTTCCAGATTTTAAAATGTTGTTCCTACTTACAACTGACAGATCTAATCAGGAGATCCATAAGTTTGTTCATACATTTAGCAAATATTTGAAGGCTTACTCTGGGCCAGACACTGTGTTATTAGCAGAATTAGCATAGCTGAGTAATGCTCAGATCCAAGGTAATGAGCTCTGGCATAAGACTGAGGAGTTTTGTTTGTTTGTTTGTTTGTTTGTGTCACTTTATGGTGACTTTGTTTTCTCTTTCTTCCACCCCATAAAAAAACACAAAAACAGCTGGTTATTCATTCCACCCTCCTTGCTGAGAAAGCCATGTGGTGCATCACATGGTCCCATCCAGCTCCACGGGTTATATAGCCAGTCCCTAGACAGAACACGGGTGGTGGTGTTGTAAAAAGTAATATCCAGGGCTACATCTGAGTAAAGAGGAGAGTTACTTTCATTTGGTTTGTGCTTTCCTCCCGGGACAGAACTCTTACTGGAACTGGAACTGGAAGCAACTCACAACATTTGGGTAAATTAGATGAATCACTGCCACACCTGTAATTCAATAGCATGCCAGCCGTCAACATGCCCCTGGGGCTGAGAGGACTGGCCTCCAGCCACACACAAAATGGGGTCCAGTCTCTAAATAGAAAATTTTCCTTCTGTGCTCTGTGACCAACTGTCATTGCAATTACCATTTTGAATTTTAATTGTCTACTTCTCCCAATGAGTCCTACCCTTTAGGGAAAAACTGTTCCTTATTTTTGCATCCCAGACCTTGCACATTGTCTTAAACATGGTAAATGCCTGATAAATGTTTGCTGAATGAACTAGAGAGGCTTAATATTAACACTGAATATCGTTTGAGTGCACCAGAATTGCCCCACACATTTGATTAGAGGTGCACACAAGTGCACTAAGGTGGGGTGAATTGCAAAGCAAGAAAATGGAAAGGCCAGACAGGAGACGTGGACACATTCAGAACCTAGCTTTTAAAGTGTACTCACTATTGTGTTTTCCTCCTTACCTCAATCCCCCAAACTAGGAAACACGGATCTAAATGCCTTGTGCACTGCAAAATGGGGGTGAGTCGCTCAGCCTCCACTGTGATTGCCTATGCGATGAAGGAGTATGGCTGGAATCTGGACCGAGCCTATGACTACGTGAAGGAAAGACGAACAGTGACCAAGCCCAACCCCAGCTTCATGAGACAGCTGGAAGAGTACCAGGGGATCTTGCTGGCAAGGTGAGTCCTTAATTGACTTTCTCAGATTTTCCCTCCTTTATGCTCCCCTGGGCACAGTGAAATGTCCTTCTCTGCAGCTAGTTCTCACCTAATTTAAGTGTGTGATAGGATTTGAAAATTGAAACCTCTATCCATCTAGTTTTTTAAAATTAAGTACCAGTATTTAAGATTAGTATGGAAGATTAGGCATTTAATCTAAACTAAAGACATTAAACTAAAGGGTGGAAATACTGTTCCCTTATTTCAGATCTCAATTAGGTGCAGATTTTAATAAATACTTCTCAACATCTTCTAAGGCCAGATGCAGCTGCCTTATCAAAATGGGTACTGATTGCTCCCAGGGTAGTGCTAGCTAAAATTCTTAGAAATTTTTTGGCCCATTTTTTTTTTTTTGGCCGTGTGGCATGTGGAATCTTAATTCCCCAACCAGGGATCAAACCTGCACCCCCTGCAGTGGAGGTGCAGAGTCTTAACCACTGGATTGCCAGGGAAGTCCCTGGCCCATTCTCTTAAAACAAGTACCTGCTGCTGCTTTGGCCTTTTTTTTTTTTTTTTTCAGTGCTTGGTTTCACTGAACCTTCAACAGTAATTCTGGTCATGTGACAAATCTGTAGAATTGGGATATATATAACCCATTTGAGGTATGAAGGGGCTTCCCAGAAATAGCTCTCTTGTTTTCTTTTTTAAGATCTTTTCATCTGATTTTATATATATATGTTTTACAGAAATGCAGAAAATTACAAAGGGAGAAATCATTTAGAAACTCAATAACCACAGACAGCAGTTGACATTATCTTACCTATTTCTCCAGGTCTTACTCTTATCACATATATTGATGGATTTTTTTTTTTTTTCTTTTTCCACAAAACCTGTTCTTCAGCCTTACTTCTTCACCCAGTATTAGGTCTTTTTTTTTTTTTTTTTTTAACTGTAGCAGTGTTTATTGAGCACTTACACTGCACTTAACTGCCACTGTTCCTTTTTTTCCCCTAGCTTTATTGAGATACAATTGATGCACAACATTGCATAAGTTTAAGGTGTCCAATGTATTGATTTCATACATTTACATATTGCAAACTGATTAACACTGTAGCATTAGCTAACACCTCCATCCCCTGACATAACTGCCGTTTCTTTTTTGTGGTAAGACTATTTAAGATCTCTCTTAGCAACATTCAAGTATATGATTCAGTATTATTAGCTATAATTGCCATGCTGTACATTAAATCCCCAGAACTTTATAATCTCATAACTGGAAATTTGTACCCTTTTACCAACATCTCCCCATTTCCCTCAACAACCCCACCCACCCCCTGGTAACCACCACTCTACTCTGTTTCTCCGAGTTTGGCATTTTTAGGTTCCATGTATAAGAGATACCGTACAGTATTTGTCTTTCTCTGTCTACCCAGTACTAGGTCTTGAACGTCTTCCTGTATCAATAAGAACTGGCTGTTTCAACAATAATTTGGTAATTGGTTATAAAAGGAGTAATTTCACTACATTATTTTTATTACCCCTTTGGTGGTGAAAGCCACCTTCAGCTGATCTCAGGAAAAAGATTCAGTTTACTCTCTTAGTAAACTGAATTCAAGGATCAGCTTCCTGAGATGCCACATGCTGTAGTTCCGTGGAGTGCTATATTTTGCTTTGTTTTTCCATGTAGGCACATTCTAGGTGGTTTTGTTAGGGTGAAGGCACTGCTGCCTAGAAGCAGTCGGGGCTGATGCCAGAGTTTGACTCCAGTGAGTCTCATGACTTGGTCTCGACTCTTGAATCTGGGCTGTGTTTCCCCTGAACAAAATGGTAAATAGCCTTCCAGCCTAACCAGGCAAAGGGACCACCCTCCCACCGCCGAAGTATTGTGAAAATGTGGCCACACAGCATAGCATTACGGTTTCCACTAAAAAACCCCTCCCATTTACTCAGTACTTGGCATGATTTCATCTGAGCCATTCTCTTAGGAGGCTGGGAGGATACTGAAGTCTCCTCCACTTAAAAAGAATTTATAGGTCTTTGGGGCCAGATTTTGATGACATTTTTAGATTACATCAGAAGGTAGGACAGAGCAGTTCTTTTTGGCACAAGAAAGAGGCATCTGAGGGTTGGATGAGACACAAATACTGTATATTCCCAGACACACACATGACGGGTATTAGGCAGTGTCCTCACGTGACCCGTTGAGAGGAAGGATACTGTGTGTCCTGCCAATTTCAGTATTTATTCTGGAATCCCAGGCAAGCTGTTGGGTTGGGGTGTTTTTTTTTTTTTTTTTTCTTTTAGCGTATGTAGTTTTTCTTAGATGTTAAAGGTATTTCAGAAAACTCTTAGATGAGGATAAGAAGGGCAACATAAACCCACAAGTCACCCTGCCTCTTCCCTTTCCCTTTTGGTTCCATCCTGCCTTCCTGGTCTTGATTCACGGAGGGAGGGGCAAGCCCTGGGGAGTGAGAAAACCACAGAATTTGAGTCAGTAGATGTGGTTTCCGTTCCTGGTTCACCCCCTTGCTGCAACTTTGAGAAGTTAATTCACAGTTCTGATCCTCACCTGACCCCATCTATAAGATGAAAATCAGGAGACCTAGCTCACAGGGTTATTGTAAATAAAAGTGTGTATAATGTATATTATGTACTCTTAAGGGTTATTCAGATATGGTTCTCATCAAGCCCCTCCTGCAAGGCTACCCAGAGAACACACATGCATGTGCCATTCTGTTCCTCCAGCCACTGCCTCCCGCCACCAACAGACACACTAACTGTGTTAGAAACTGGAAGGGAAGTGTCCTGGAATTTTCTGTATTGTGATGTTTCCTGAATTTTAAAAACTAAAATCTAGTGCTGGGGGTGTCACTTAGGCTGCTTTCAGCTGCAAGTAATAGAATATCTTCATCAACTGGGATTTCAGCAAGAAGCAGCACACTCAGATTATATGGGGAAGACTTTATAAAAGGACTGTTTACAAAGGTGTAGGACTGTAGTGGAATCAAGGAACTTATATCAGCAGAGCTGTTTGGTAATAGCTCCTGGGCCCAGAGAGGGATGGCGCAGTTACTACAACCTGGAAGGAGACTCCTGGAGAAAAGGCACCTTCAGAGAGGAGCAGTAGCCTTCAGTCAAGGGACACAGCCAGCCAGAGTGGCCCTGTGAAGAAGGAGCTACAGGACTAGAGGCCTGCCTTCACTGTCCTCCCTCCAGTCTCCTGCTGGGGCTCCCCATTAGCCAAACCCTGTGGAAGTCCGAAGACAAGGGGACCAGGGGAGGTGGTTCATACGTCAGTCTCCAGGGCAGAGAGCGGGGCAGAAAGGCTGAAGAGTGGATCTGCAGGAGCCAGCACCCAGCTATAGGTAGTTAAAAAGTTGGACCATTTACCTTCTTTTGTAGCAAGAAGCACCGAAGTAGACTGTAATGGGCTCGGGGATGTAATCAGGGACTTTGGTGCTCTCATCTTCCTGCTCTACTTTCTGTTCTCCCTTCCTTGGTTAATAGCTTGGTCCTTGAATTTGCCTCATGATTGCCAGATATCTGCCACATTTCTAGGCATCTACATGTAAATTCCACAGCGTCTGGCTGAAAGAATGGGCATTTCAATTAGAGGAGAAGACTTTTCCCAGAAGCTCCCCAATAGACTGCCACCCACCCACCCCACCCCCACAGGACCACTGACCAGGACTGGGTCATATTCTTAAAACTAATCACTGGGTAGGAAAATAGAATTTCCTGGACTGGTTAAAACAAATTCACATTCACTCTCTGGTGCGAGGGAAGTGCCACATTCCCTGAAACTGTGGGGCAGTGAACAGTCAAACCAAATCAGGCCTCTGCCAGTAAGGAAAAAGAGTGGGAGTGCCTCTTGGGTATATAGCTGTTAGGGTCTGCAATCTATGATGTGTTGTCAAGAAACAGCACTTGTAGGCTACCTGCCAGGCTGACTGCCGAGTAGATTGGGCCTTGCAGACTCTTGCCCATCCCTAAAGTACTGCTCCAGGGTCTGTCTGCTTAGAAGAGCAAAGAAGGAGAAGCCCCAGATTCCTGTGACGGTCTGAAGCTCTGTCAAGCCTTGCAGCTTAAGTCACCAAGAGAGGAAAGTCCTTGGGAAAATCCCACTCATTGTATTTGCAAAGAAATGCCATTTCTTCTTCAGGTGCTTAGATACCTTGTATTTCATATCTTCTCCCAGAAAGCACATGGTGGTTTTCCCAGAGAGATAGAGCTCTGATCCTGGCACTGTCAAGCACCGTTGGTTGTCCAGAGTGGCACTGGGTGCTTAACTTGAGGTGGCAGCCCTTTGTTTGAGGGTATTAGCTTGGTACTTTGACCTCTTGGTAGAAGAGAAGTTTAACAAAGTGACTCTAGGCCCCTGTAGTGATCTATGAATTGGTTACAGTCTCTTAATCAGAATGTGAGAGGGTGGACCAAACAGTGACAGCCCCTCTGAAATACAAGGGACTTTTTGCATCTTTTAGTAGGTCTTTAAGCCTGAGGGAGGCTAATATTTAATAGTCTCCTTTAGACCTAAAAGTGAGGGTATCATAAAGGCACTGATACTGTTCATATCTAATTTTATTTTTTCTGTTTTTATAGCTGGGGGACGGGAGTGAGGGCAGGAGGAGGTGTGTGTGTGTGTGTGTGTGTGTGTGTGTGTGTATGTGTGTGTGTGTTGAAACCCTCCATTAAACTACCAGCAACGCTGTTTGTTATTCTGGAGTTGGATCGTTTAGATATCTGGCAGATTTATGTTCCATTAGACAAGTTCAGATTTCGTGCATCTGCGAGCTGGACCATGTGTCTGAGATATTAGGTTCCAGTGTATAAGGGGCAAGGAAGAAAAACTGGGTGGTGGCCAGGGAGAGTTCATGACACATGTCCTCATAGATGTTAGTTTTGATTCTTTGAATGTCCCTGTCACCAGGGCCAGAGGAGACAGAGCTGTCTTTCAGCCTGGCTTTGCTGGTGAAGACATTGAAGTCTAGTTAGCTGGTACACAATGGTCAGCCAGCAGCAGGAGGGAACCCGAGAATGAGAGGACATGGATTCCTGGTCAGGTGACAGCCAATCACAAGTAAGGTTTAAAGGATTTTCTTAACAGCTTTTCAGTGAAATAGTCTTAAAGTATGTAGGACCATGCACAGCGCAGAAAATGCTCAATTGCTGATGCTTCTTCTCTTCCTTCTCCTCTTCTCTACAGGCTGCCTAATGCCCTAAGAAGTAACCATAAATAGTCTGATTTTACTACAACTGATACTCCATTTTTAGCAGTATTTTCCTCTATGTAATTTTCTCAGAGTTGGTACTTTACCAAACATAGAACAATAAGAAAGAAAGTGGAGGCAAGAGAATGGGACATCATATGCATCCTGTCATTTAGCTTTCCTTCTTGCTCATTTACTAAGTAAAAGGCCAAATTCTTACCCAGAATGGCCCAGTCATCTCATGTGTGTCAGTGTGTTTATGTGAATCCAAATTCAGGTCAGAGGCCACTCAAGGAGGACAAGAACCTGAGACTTGGTTGCATCATCCAGGCCACAGACCAACTCTGAAGTTCTTTTTGGCACTGGCTGCCTACCTGGAATAGGTCGGGGGAGTCAGCTGAATATAAACATAAACAGTTTAAAACAACAAATATGATCTAATGTCCTAAACCTATTCCTACCAGTGACGGAGCCTTAGAATAAACTGGCTTGAGAAAAGGCTTCATTGGGAGACAGTTTGGTGTTACCAAGTAAAACTAACGATGCACATATGCCTTGTGACCCACCTTTTTCCCCCTCCTATATTTAACACCTTTGTGAAACCAAAGTGTGCACCAGGCACAAGAATGTCCATGGCAGTGTTGTTCGTAATAGCTAAAACTGCTTATCAACAGGGCGGATGAATGATAAATTGTGGCATATTCACTACACTCTATGAAATTACAGCTACACACATCGATGAGTCTTAAAACATGTTAGGCATAAAAAGTTGTAGAAGAATACATACAGTATGATTTCATTTATGTAAAATTCAAAACATGCAAACTAAGCTATATATTGTTAGAACAGAACATGCGATGACACAATAAGGAAAAGGGAGGGAATGATAAGCACAAAATTCAGGTGATTGGTTACTAATGCCTGCACTGGGAGGAGAAGGGGGAATCAGGAGGGGCCACATGGAATAGCAGTGCTTCACGTGCTGTGGTAATGAGTATCACGACTATGGCAGAGAGCCGCCTACCACTCTCCCTGCAGGTTTTACTGCAAAAATGAAAAAGGAAGCAGAATCAGACTTATTTTTGGATTGGGATTTTTCTTTCTCCTTTACAAGAGGTGTCAGTTTAATTCCAGAGCCCTGACCCAATATTTTCTGATGAATATCTTCCCCAAGAAGAGAAGGAAATCCCTGCTGGGTAAAGCAGCTATGATGTCAGCTACTTTCTCTGAGACTTGCACTGTTGGTGCCTATTAGCATAACATCAGTCTCTCGTTCCCTCTCAATTTATTAGTGATTTACAGGCAGTTTTTTAAAAACATACTTTGGAGGGTTCTCGGGATCCTGAAAATTTCCCGTCTGCCTGTTGTCTGATGAGATAAGTTGTTCTTTACTATTAGGGTGAGAACAGCTACTCCCTGAGATATCTTCCCAGTGATTTGCATCACAGGACTTGTCCTGCCTTGGTGGGTGGTGGCTGAGAGGACTTGGTGCAGGTTTGAACCTCCTCATGATAGGTGAGGGATAGAAATTGGAGAACACAGTCCTATTTAGGTCAGGAAACAGGGTGTCTAGACAAAAAAGAAGAAGCTTTAAGGGGAGCACATTGGCACCCGTTGGTCACAAAGTACAGTTCGGGCCCACCTATCCCACCAGTCAGCTTGCCCCTCCCCACAGCCACTCACTCATTTGGGGTGTGTGATACGTTGTCTCCTCCTAGGGGTGGCTGGAGCTCGTGCAGCTTGGAAAGGGGGAAAACCCCACCTTACACCCAGCTACTTGATTATAGCTTGTCTTCATAAACAAATTGACCTGCGCCCTACCCAGAAAAGCCCCCTTCTGCTGGGCAGGCCTGAGTCAGAGAGAGCCCCACCCAAGCAGCAGTCAGGCAGGGGAGCTGAGAGCAGGTGCAGAGTTGAGCACAAACAGGGGTTCACATTAGTGCAGGCGTGTGACTCGGCAGAGATTCACAGGCAGCCAAGGCAGGTATGGCCCTGAGCCCAGGGTAAGTTGTTCTGAGCTGTTTCCATTCCACCCTGCGGCGAGGTAGCTCTTCATCAGCCTGTAAGTCATGGAAACCATACCCCCAAATGCCACATTTAGCGACCTGTTCCCTGGGCAGGTGATCCTGCCCAGCCACAGGGCCACCTTTCTCTTTTTCATTGGAGCTTTGAGAACTGTGCTTCCTTGTTAGAGTGTGGTTTGAAATGAGATCTCATCAGACCTTCTCTCCATAAAATCAGCCAAAGGATGGATGTGTGCATATAGTCTTTTTGGCCCACCTGCTTTTCCAGGGGTCACTTTAGCTTGATGCTTTTTATCCACAGATCCTTATGAAAGGGCCTGTACTTTACGCTTATCCTCTTCCGTTCTGTTACCAACCTTTTTCTCCAGATTTACTAGCCTCATCTTTGCTTTCTCTTTTTTTTTGGCTGCGCTGCATGTCTTGCAGGATCTTAGTTCCCAAACCAGGGATTAAACCCGGGGCCATGGCAGTGAAAGCACTAAGCCCTAACCACTGGAATGCCAGGGAACTCCCTCATCCTTGCTTTCTAATTCAAGAAAGATTACCACGCTCCTCACACTTCCACATCAGTGATTAATCCTATATCAGCTCTTTATCCCAATTATGAGAACTTATAATGGGCTCCAATTGATTATTTCTCTTTGTATTACTTGGATGCTGTTTTGTTTCTTTTTCCCCCAGTTATTAATATTAATCAAGCTCATTTTTTTAATTCAAAAATTATAGACATACTACAGAGTGTAGAATGTAAAGCCCTCCCCAAAAGTAAAAGCCCTGCCTTCCTTGAAAGAAACACTGTTACCAGTTTGGTGATGTTCCTCTAGATATTTTCCTATACTTATTCTAGTATGGGAACTGACTATTCCAAGTGTGTTCAACATGCTTTTCACTTAGTAGTGTACCTTGAACATCATTCCACTAAAATACTTGACTGGTTTTTTTTTTAAACTTTTTTTTAAATATTTATTTATTTATTTTGTCTGCACTGGGTCTTAGTTGTGGCACACGGGATCTTTTAGCTGTGGCATGAGGACACTCTTAGTTGCGGCATGTGGGATCTAATTCCCTGACCAGGGATTGAACCCGGGCCGCCTGCATTGGGAGTGCAGAGTCTTACCCGCTGGATCACCAGGGAAGTCCCCTTGACTGTTTTTAATAGCCTCATATAAGTGTATGGACTCTAATTTAAATAAATTTTTTTTGGTGTTGCAGTATTACAGTAAACATCCTTATATGTATAGCTTGGTGCACTTATGTAGTAGTATTTCTCCAAGTAAAAATTTTAAAGGGAGAGTTGCTGTTTAAAGGGTTAGATTTTGAGAGCTATTGCCGGATTTCATTCTTTAAAATTCTACAGTTCACACTCCTATCAACTGTGTGTTATGACAGGGCTAGTTTGACCAAACCATCATCAACACTGGCTGTTAACAACTATCTTAGCTCTTATAAGTCTGATAGTAAAAAATCAGATCTCATATTCATTTGTTTTTGTTGTTATTTTGCTTTGTTTTTGTTGTTTGCTATTAGTGAAATTGAGCCTCTTTTCAACTGTTGATTACCTACTTCCATTGGGCATTAACAAAGCATCTTGCAGGTTAAGATTTAAGTTTATCTGGGAGCGGTTTCCTGGGAGGGTATTGATTGTTTTCACAAACCAGAGTAAGGCGTTTCCTATGTATGTCCTCCACAGCAAACAGCGGCATAACAAGCTCTGGCGATCTCATTCAGATAGTGACCTCTCGGACCACCACGAACCCATCTGCAAAGCAGGACTGGAACTCAACAAGAAGGAGATCACCACCTCAGCAGACCAGATTGCCGAGGTGAAGACCATGGAGAGTCACGCACCCATACCTCCCGTCTTCGTGGAACATGTCGTCCCACAGGATGAAAATCAGAAAGGCCTGTGTACCAAAGAAAGAATGATCTGCTTGGAGTTTACTTCTAGGGAATTTCATGCCGGACAGATTGAAGATGAATTAAACCTAAATGACATCAATGGATGCTCATCAGGGTGTTGTCTCAATGAATCAAAATTCCCTCTTGACAACTGCCATGCATCCAAAGCCTTAATCCAACCTGGACAGGACCCAGAAATGGCCAACAAGTTCCCAGACTTAACAGTGGAAGATTTGGAGACAGACGCACTGAAAGCAGACATGAACGTCCACTTACTGCCCATGGAAGAATTGACATCACGCCTGAAAGATCTCCCCATGTCCCCTGATGCTGACTCACCGAGCCCCCAACCCAGTTGCCAGGCTGAAGTCTCAGATTTCAGTACAGATCGCATTGACTTTTTTAGCGCGCTAGAAAAGTTTGTAGAGCTTTCCCAAGAAACCCGGTCCCGATCTTTTTCTCACTCAAGGATGGAGGAACTGGGTGGAGGAAGGAGCGAGAGCTGTCGACTGTCAGTGGTCGAAGTAGCCCCTTCCGAAGCGACAGCTGATGACCAGAGAAGCAGCTCTCTGAGTAATACTCCCCATGCATCTGAAGAATCTTCAATAGATGAGGAACAGTCAAAGGTAAAAACTGTCTTTATAGTTCTATGCCTAATGAAGTTCTCTTTCATGACAAAATATTTGGGACTCTGCTATGTTCACTCTATTTTTGATGTTGCTAAAGATTTAGGAAGGCGATGTGAGAGAGACAGTCTGGCGTGAAAATTTAGGGTTTAAATATTTTTCTAAATCAGTTGCCTTTCAAGGAATTTATCTTTCCAGGCTTTTGGTGTCATTGGAAGCACTTCTGAGAGGGGACGAGGGAAGAAGGGATTAGCCAAAACAAATGTCCTGCCTGACCAAGGAGAGGGTCCCCTCTGGACCTCCGCAGTTCAGATCAAATCTCACCAACAGTGAGGTGCCAGGGACTGATCTGTTACCTGAGTGAGACGTGTATCTCTCTGAGAGGATGGATTTGTTTGGGAAATTCTTTCTGCCTCAGAAAATTCAAAGACTAGACGTGTGTTAATAGTTGTTGGAGTAGCAACTGATTCCCATGCTGAGTTCTTGCTATTAATAATGTCTCTGAATGGTTCCTCATTGCAGACGCTGTGGTATTCAAGAATTGAGGGATGGTTTGGGGAAATGATTTGAGAGCAGACAGAATCCCAAGATTCGTCTCAGTGGCATGAGTTCTCATGAGCCACCTCAGACCAGGGAAAGAATTACTATATATCATCAACTCTAAGACTCACACTTATTCTCATTTTGACTTTTGAAATTGGGTTGCATCTTAAAAACAATGGTATCTTATGTCAGTATAATACAGTAATTGGGAAGCAAGTGGGGACAGATTTACTCTAACATAAATGAAGTCATTTCACGATTTCAGTGGAGCTGACTAGATTCTTGACATCTCCTGATTGCTGTCTACTTATATTTACCACCTCGTTCACTCCTCATCTGTTCTCTCTCTTCTTAACTACCCCAGGGCAGTTGTTGCCTCTGCTTCTGTCTTCTCTCCCCAAAAGCTATGCCTCTATTTCGTTTCTACCGGGAAAATCAGAATGCCTGAGCTCTCCTTTGGACTAATGGATGTAGTGGCTCTGACAGAAATAGCTTTTCTGCAAAGTTCTGGTCATATGAGCACTCTCTCCACAGCCTATGCACACACTGGGCCTGCTGTGGCTTCTCTCCCAGCCTTGGCAAGTTTGCCTCTGCCTGATGTCCCAGCAGATTTCTCCCAAAGGCATAACTGATCTTGTTAGTTTGTACTAGCTCTGACTCTTTTTGAAGGAGAAAGACAAGAACAATTCCTAGGGAAATACTGTACCTTGAAGGTTTATAAAAATGTTAACAAAGTAGATTGATGGTCATAATGATGTTGCTTTAAGAGATGTCCAAGGACCATTTCTAAATTTTGAAATTCTTATTTTTTTACAGTAGGACTTGATTTTGCATTGGCCAGTTTTCTTTGGCCTTGTTCTAAATCCATCTGGGAATATGTAACTGGTGGAACACTAAAATGTCAGATTCGCAGTTTCTAAGTTTGCTCAGGCACGTGGCTGCATAAGCCAAGGAAGAAGCCATGTGAAACATAGGTAGGAACTGTGCAGTCAGATATAGAGTGCCCCCATGTGCTGGGATGCGGCTGCTGGGAGGAGCAGTGGGAGGATGTGGACGAAAGCTGTCAAGACAAAGGACAGAAGAGAGCAGTGAGTCTCCAAATCAGACATCCAGCTTCCTCTAACACTGGGCATATTTAAGGTGGCCACTGAGCCCTTCAATGGAACTCCTCCCCTTGAACCAAGTTAGGATCAAACTGGAAGGGGATAGGCTAGAGAGGAAAGGTTTCATTTACCCCAGTATGGCCTAAATCCTGAAGGCTCATGGTCTTAGGAAATTAAGGATTATAGGAGCCTCCAAGGCTACTTGCTGTTTACTTTTGGAGCAAGATACTGCATTAGAATCCTATTTGAGTCAACAGAACAAAAGTTTAGTAGACAGTGACACAACCTATGACTAATTTTGTATCTCTGCCTTCGATGAATCTGGTTTTTTCTTGTACAACAAAAACAGAATACAACCCCAGGCAGAGGACGGTCCCAGGCACTCCATGATTTGTGTCCTCAGAGAGCCAGAAGGTTCTCCTGGATCAGAGGATTAGTAAGCAAAAACTCTGGCATTTTCAATTAGATTACAGTTTGCCATAACCATCTCACTGTTTTCTCTTCTTAGGCAATCTCAGAACTGGTCAGCCCAGACATCTTCATGCAGTCTCACTCAGAAAATGCAATTTCAGTCAAAGAAATCGTCACTGAGATTGAATCCATCAGTCAAGGAGTTGGACAGATTCAAGTGAAAGGCGACATCCTATCCATTCCATGCCATACACCAAAGAAGCACATCGTCCATGAGCTGCCCGTTGAGAGGGTCCAAGCCGCAGAGAACAAACCTGGAAATCTGGAGCAGAGTGAAGGTTCCTGCACAGCCCAGCCTGAACTAGCCAAAGACTCAGGGAAGTGGGAACCAGAAGGGTGCCCAGTGGCACACTCATCCACCACAGAGTTGGAAGAAGAGGAACCAGCTGAGGGGGAACAAGAGCTCTGGGGCCCAGGGATGCCCCCGGGTGCCAAGTGGTACCCCGGGTCCGTGAGGCGAGCCACCTTGGAGTTTGAGGAGCGCTTGCGGCAGGAGCAAGAGCACCACGGTGCTGCCGCTGCTTGTACCTCGTCGTCCACTCGTAAGAATTCCAAGAATGATTCTTCTTCTGTGGCAGATCTAGCACCAAAAGGGAAGAGTGATGAAGCCACCCTAGAACATTCATTTGTCCCCAAGGAACCAGAGATGAGCAAGGGCAAAGGGAAATGCAGTGGGTCTGAGGCTGGCTCCCTACCCCATTCTGAGCAGCATGCCATCGTTCCAGCACCCGAGCTGCTGGAGTCTCACCCGTTGCCAGCTCCTCAGAAGTGCCCAGGGTCAGGTCCCAGAACACAGCAGGAAGGAGTCCTGAAGGAGCAGAGGACTTCGGTCTCATGCCAGGGACCTGAGACACCAGCAGTCCCTCTGCCTCTTCCCAAGAAGATAGAAATCATTGAATACACCCACACAGTCACGACACCCAATCACGGGCCAGAGGGGGAAACAGCCACCGGTGAAAAGAGTGGGGAGCAGGGACTGAGGAAAGTGAAAGTGGAGGAGTCCATCACTGTCCTCTGTGCACTGGATGAAAATCTGAACCGGACACTGAGCCCCGACCAGGCTTCTCTGCACCCCAGAGCGCTACCTCTGCCTCATTCTTCCTCTCCCGAGCATGAGCACGGCAGGCCCGCCCACCCAGCCCCCACCCTGAGCAGCCCTGAAGACTGGGGCAACAGCCCAGCAGCTGCCCTGGAGACAGCAGCGCCTTTTGTCAGTCACTCAACCCACGTACTTGGTGCCAGCTTGGCTTACCTGCATCCCCAGACGGTGGTTCACCTGGAAGGCTTCACAGGGCAAAGCAGCACCACAGACAATGAGCCCTCTGCAGAGAAGAGCAGCTGGGAAGAAAGTCAGGAGGGCCCCCTCTCCAGGGGCAGTGAAGTGCCATATCAGGGCTCCCAGTTAAGTAGCGAAGACCTGTGTTTAATTAGCAAACTCGGTGACAGTGTTGGGGAGCAACAAGAAAAACTGGACCCATCACCTGTAGCCTGTCAGCTCCCACACAGCTCTAGTAGTGACGGTATAAAGGGTCTCAGTCACAGCCCCAGTGGGGTGAAGGAGCGCACTGAAGAAATCGAGTCCCGAGCGATTTCTCAGGTAGGGCTCCCCAAACCATCGCAAATGAGGCGTTCAGCTTCCCTCGCCAAGTTAGGTTACCTGGACCTCTGTAAAGACTGTTTACCAGAGAGGGGGCCTGTCTGCTCTGAGTCCCCTCATCTCAAACTGCTTCAGCCTTTCATCAGAACGGGCTCGGGAATGGAGGCCCAGGAGCCCCCAGAAAACCCAGATGCTCCCCAGAACCTAGAGCCCACCAAGTATTTCATAGAGCAACTCAAAACAACAGAGTGTATCGCACTGAGCAAGCCAGTGCAGAGGCCCCTTGTACAGTATGCCAAAGAATTTGGTTCCAGTCAGCAGTGTTTGCTCCCCAGGGCAGGCCCTGAATTGACTAGTTCTGAAGGAGGCCTTCCTTTGGTACAGACCCAGGGACTGCAGGGTGCAGGCCCAGCTCCAGGGCTGGCTGTAGTGCCCCGTCAGCAGCACGGCAGAACTCACCCCCTAAGGAGACTGAAAAAAGCAAATGATAAAAAACGGACAACCAACCCCTTCTATAATACCATGTGATTCTGAGCCTATACATGTGACTTTCTGAAAGAAATGTTTGTAAAAGGGGCAGGTGTAATATGTAAGGAACATGCACTTTATTGGTTAATTTTATAATATTTTGGTCATTTTACTGTTCCTGGCGCATGCAGGGTTTGGTTTATTTCCTCTGTGTGTGTGAGAGAGAGAGAGAGTTTGATTTGGACGGCAAGACCATTTTATCATTTTTTATTTTTGGAAAATGCAAACCTCAAAAAATACTCATTTTCAAAGAACACCTTTATCAAAGGCAAGTTGCTGTTTTTCAATCTACTGCCACCTGCTCCTCATTTTGCCCCCTGAGGGAAGGCATGCTTGCTTGATTGAGGAAGGAAGCAGATGGGGAAGGTGGGGTTGAAGCTGGAAATTGGAAATGCTGCCCCAGGCCTGTGTGATGATGGTTAGGTCTCCAGACCTGACGCATTGGATTCACTGAAGGGGGCAGCCCAACGTCAGCATGCTCTCAGACTTGGTCCCCAGCCCCAGCCCCAGCCCCTTGGAGTTCCCGAAATGGGCAGGTTCTGCTTTGCTTTCAAAGAGGGTCTTCCAGAATTCATTTCTCCTGGTCTCCAGAGTGTATCATTACAAAAAGGCATGATAATGGCTGGCTTTGTAAACTTATCAAGCAAATACTTTTTTACCCCAAGCAAATAATTTTATTAAATTTAAAATGAACTCCAAAGGAAATCCAAGAGGTCCTCTCTAGAGGAAAGCAGAAGAGGAGGAGGTGAAATTGGGGGTGGAGAGGCCACCGCCGCCCAATATCTTCCAGGTGGATGGGCTCCACACAGGTGGTCATCCTACCCCACCCCCCCATGCCCTGGAAATGTGCCCTGCAGCATTCTCCCAACTAAAACACAATAGGGACAAGTTTGAAAAACAGCAATTAAAAGTCAGTGTGTTCTTGTAAAATGAATACATATGTAGGGTTTTAACCCTTTCGTTACTTGAATAATTCTGTGGGCCTTCTAAGTTTAATGGCCATATTTTTTCCAATTTATTTTCCTCCCTCATGCTGTTTCTCCCAGTGCTGCCTATTTTTTTTAATTTTGTAGGTATTTGAATTGTTACATTACATATGTATAACCTCCATTGAATGCAATGTTTTCTTTTTAATATTATCACTGTTAACACTTGACGTAAGTTTTTTTTTTCCTTTTCCTGGAAGATTTGTCATTTCTCTAGTTTATACACAGTACTTATGTACATAATGTTGTCACTTTCTTACATTGTTTTGTTGTTAATGTTGTATGTTGTAGGGTCTTTTTGATTTATCCATTTTAAGAAATAGTAAAGCTGCAACTGGAAAACATACGGACACCACAGAAATAAGACTGATGGGTGTTTGTAGGAATCTGCAGAGCATATATTGATGGTGGTTTTTTTTAAATGGAGACTTCTAATCACCAGCTCCTCCCAAATTATGCGTTAGTAACTTCCTCCTCAGAGAAACCCCTAAAGGCTCCCATTAGATCACAGTTTGACTGAAGGCTGATTTCTCTTTGAGACTGAAATCCCAGAATGTTGTTTGCCACTAGCTGAACCAGAGCCAGGGAGTATATGTGAGTGTTACTGCTGCCCAGGGTGGAAGCTCCTAATGGATTAGGCTGAAGGGCTGCAGGGAGGCCTCGGCCAAGGGCAGGCACCCTTAATGACCGCGTTTAGGATGCTGTTGCTTTGCTGCTGTTGTGGAGGGTCCGTGACACAGGAGCACCTGCCGTAAACAAGCCTGTTTCAGCTTCTTACAGAAAACATATTTAGCTTGGAATGGAACACCCACTGCAGCTCATCAAAACTGAAGAGGTTTGCAGATTTGCTTCCTGTTTGCTTTGGTGGTTGTCCACATTGCTGAGAGGTTGACCGAGCACAGACCTAAGATTCAGGTTTTGGGTTCATCACAGCACTGAGAGGAAAAAACAGATGCACAGACTGTCAAGGTGATGTCAGAGGCCAGAGTTCGATGAGGACAGGTGGTACGGTGACCCAAAGGAGAGAGCAAAGGTGGACTGAGGCCACTCGTAGGTGTTCAAGAGGAGCTGTGAATCCAGTTGCCGGGTGGAGGCCGTAGTTGGGTCTGACATCACTGCCAGGAGGCAGATTGGACAGAAACCTCCTGCTCTAAGTGTTTTTATGGTGTAGTAATGATATGTGCCTGTGCTGTCCCTAAATAGTTTCCTTAAATGTTCAAATGTGTCATCCACACAGCTTTGTGACTCCAGGATATTTAATGTGTTGTAAAATGTTTTACTAGGTGGCACGTTCCAGTGTGAGGAGGCTTGCAGGACAGGGTTATGAATTTCCAGGGCTCATCCATCTAAACTGCCCTTTCTTGTTGAGGCGGTTCCATCACCAATATGTTGGCGAAAGGACAGGAAACTGTGGCAGGGGTGGGAAGAGGAGGCTTTGCATGGAGGTTAAGAGAGTAGTGTCCAGGGCTTCCCTGGTGGCGCAGTGGTTGAGAATCTGCCTGCTAATGCAGGGGACACGGGTTCGAGCCCTGGTCTGGGAAGATCCCACATGCCACGGAGCAACTAGGCCCGTGAGCCACAACTACTGAGCCTGCGCGTCTGGAGCCTGTGCTCCGCAACAAGAGAGGCCGTGATAGTGAGAGGCCCCCGCACTGCGATGAAGAGTGGCCCCCGCTTGCCACAACTAGAGAAAGCCCTCGCACAGAAACGAAGACCCAACACAGCCAAAAATAAATAAATAAATTAATTAATTAATTTTAAAAATGATACAAAAAAAAAAAAGAGTAGTGTCCACTCAGTTAATCCCTTGAGATGGTGACATCCCTCATATTAAGAAGTACACACAGGGTCGACAGTATTGCACTGTTCTCTCTTCTCCCGGCCACTGTGTTTAATGCTCACTCTCACTGCATTAAAGAACAACAAAGATTGGGAGTGGGGGAACCTCAAACGCTGTGAAGAAAAACAAAACTTTTTTTTTTTTTTAAGAGTAGAGGAGGTCTTGCTCTGCCTTTTTTTTTTTAATAATTATACTTATCATTTAATTTACCTGCCTAAATAAACATTCTCTATACAAGGTCTGTAATTCAACCATGCCATAGGGTTTTGCCAGCCCTCAGACTCCCAAAACTGAGTGTTCTTGTGCTATTTATGTAGCTGAGCACTGTCCAGGGGAAGTACATGATGGCCTATCAAGAACTTTCTAAACGTTATTCTCTTCAAACGGATAATCTCAGGTGGCCTATTTCCCTTTCCTGTTCATGGAAAAGCCAGACCCAAAACAGCAGGTCTGGTAGATTGACAGAGATGAGTAGGAAAAGTTTGGACCTCTCGCTCAGTGCCTCTTTATTTTGAAAACCACCATAGTCTGACTCAAAATTATTCTAGAGGGGTGTACGTGTGTGTGTGTGTGTGTGTGTGTGTGTGTAAAAAGTAACACTGTGGTGCATGGGGTAAAAGCCCCAGGAGCACACAGATTTTGAGCTGTAATCTGGATGGTTACCTGGTCAGTAGGAAGGAGAGAAAACCCCTTTTTTGATTTTAGAAACACTTAGGAGTAGTTTGTACTATAGCAGATACACAGTACCGTAGTGTAGTAATACTCATCTCTCCTCATTTTGGTTGCCTTTCAGATTCCAAATGTTTAGGATCATTCCTAACATCTCAGCCTCTTCAGGCTCTTTATCTAGCATTTTCCTGGTTCTGTACCTTTATCCCAACTGGTATTTCCTCTTTCTCATTTTGGGAACTACCAAGAGCCCCAAGGACAGCCTGAGGATGACAGCCCAGGCTCTGAGGTCCCCTCCTGCTAAAGGGCCCCAGACAGATGCTCTTGGATAGATCTGAAGCTTCTGAGACATAGCAGCTCACAGAAATCTTCATTTGGTCCATCTGAGGATTTCAGTTCTGAAGTGATCTAGCCATGTTTGGTAAAGATGTTTTTGTGGGAATTGTTTCTCTCTCTCTCTCTCTTTTTTTTTTTTTTTTTTAAGAAAGCATTATGCAAAAAGGGTCTCTTTCAAGGGCATTTAAAATTTTTTAAATAAAGCCATTCTTTGGCTTTTTTGAACTGTTTGTGGATATTTTGTTTACATTGTGAATATTAAAACGTGCATCATCTTGATGGCCACTCAGATTCCTCCTTCTCCAGGCACCCAGCCCTGGCCATCCTGTGAGTCCTCACACTGAGCAAGGTCAGCCTTATGGTCAGCCCTCATGGGTAAGTGGGGAAAACCTGGAGCTGACTTCCGTCTGTGTCTTGCGCTCCCATCCAACACTCTGTATGGAAATATTCATAATTTCCTCAGTGATGGTGTGTCTTATAGTGATGGTTGTAATGGTGAATGGCTAGTGTCGTTTTTGTCTAATTTTGTTTTGCTTTTTGATGGTAGATGAGATGAAATTTTAGCTATTTCAGCACCAATCCAACTTAAAAACATCTTGGATTTGTTTTCCCTTCCAAACTAAAAGATTAAGGTATGTATTAGGCATAAATGTATTTGCTGCCGCGACTCATCCGACGGCTATATCAGGAAAAAGCCTCCTGCCACCAAAGCAGGAAGCTGCACACTCCTAACCCTTCTCCAGGGCTTGGGGTCCCTTGATGCCATGGAGAGCTATTGCAAGGTGCTTCTGTACTTTTCTGGCCTGGAAGTGGAGGGTGCCTGCGCCTGGCTCCTGCTATGAAAAGAGAACCAGCCTCATTTTCTCAGTGCCCCAGAGATCTGGGACAGGATTTGTAAACTGGAATCATCCCTCATCGGCTTGAAGATGTCCCAAGGGGTGCATGACTAGTGCTGCCATCTGTGTCCTCGCAGCAACACTGGTGGCAGCATCCTGTGCACACATGGAGAGCTAATACCCAGGGCTTAACTCAAGCTGATGACCCAGTCTGGAAGCTGGGTAACTGGCCCTGAAATGTTTCCCAATCAGTAAATCCACAGGGAACTGTTTGGTTTTTATGTTTTATTGGAATTTGGTTTGCTTGGCATAGCTTAAGGTGCCTTTTCTTTCTTTCTTTCTACTTTAATTTTGTAGGACTTGTTCTAAATGTAGAAAACAAGTCCAAAAGACTCTCCCACTGACTGTTACCTTTGCCCCAGGCCACCCCAAACTTTTATGCTCACATTTTATTAAAGCAGGTGCTCCCTGGAATCTCTGGGACCTTTTTGAGGCATTTGAAGCAGAATATAAAGAGTGGTCTCATCTCCTTCCTTAATCTTCCTGGTGGTTGGGATGTTCCACTTGTATCATAGGTTTTTTTATTACTGATGTGCTCCGCTGTTTTTAAATGTGAACTTGTGCGCAAATGTGCAGATTCAATGTTCTTGTTACAGATTGAATAAATTTTTATTTTGAAGATGAAACGTGTACTTGATCAACTGCAACAAAAGGGGGTTGCTGAGAAGGTGGAGGGATTGGAAGAGAACACTGATGGTAAACATGATGCAATTCTCATTGATTGATCTCCCTCCCTTATGAGAGAGCTGAGCTCTGGGAAAAAAATATAACTTTCTACCTCTCACAAACTAAAGACTGGATGGAAAATGAGATCACTAAAGATTATTTCAGACAGTGTGGCTCCAATCAAGTGACCACGCTGGGAACTTGCCTGGTCAAAGAGGCTCTTGCCAAAGCCACCACCTGAATGTTAGGAGAATGAATAAGCAAAGAGACCAAAATTCCGCCGCCATCTGTGGTACAAAGTGTTCTGGGACAGCTGCCGTGACGTGCCCCAGCAGAGACTGGATTTCTTGGGTAGGTGACTTCTCTGGACATTAGCAAGATAGAGTTCACAAGCTTTCGGCACAGGGCACCTCAGCTCACTGAAAGGTTTCTAGAAACAGGACATGACTTTGCAAAGAAGTAAAAGAGTTAACCCTCTCCCATCATTAGAAGAGAAGAGAAGCACTTGATGTCAGTGGTAGAGGAAGAGAGATGGGGCCAAAGAGCAGTTCCCTAAAACGGGCGCGAGGGGGCGGTGCGGATTCCCTGGCGGTCCAGTGGTTAGGACTCCGTGCTTTCACTGCCGAGGGCAGGGGTTCAATCCCTGGTCAGGGAACTAAGATCCCGCAAGCCCTGAGGCATGGCCAAAACCAAAAACGAACAAACAAAAACAGGCTGGGGGGGAGGGGTCTCCACTTCTCCCACCCCTCCACAGAGCCATCATGAGATATTTAGTGGTGCCATTCATCACATATAAAGCAGCCCTACTATCTAGGGAAAGCTCAGTTTCCAGAGAAAACACTGCCTTGAACTAAAATTAAGTCAGCCTGCTTCAGTCTGAACCGTCCATATCAAATGAGATGGGCACACCACTGGTCTCTGGCTGGAGTGCCAGAGTGCACGATGGTGAAGGCAAGGTCATTTCACAAAATATTCTAGGGGTGCCTGGAGTTCCTGACCCTGATCAGTCATGGCTTTCTAGCCAAAGCAAATGGACCAAATCATGTCTAAGTTGCCAGGCCACCTCTTCCAGAAAATGGCTTTATGAAAGATGAAGTCTATGCCTTTCTTTTATGGATTGCCATTCAGATTAACAGTTCAAATGGATAACAGCAAGGGAAAGCACCAAGTCCAAGTAGCTTCTTCCACTGATTGGTTCTTTGTGCCTTGGCTCCACCTACCCCCAGCTCTGCCAGGCCTTGGCAGCCAGAAGAAGCCTAGAGGGCAGGGCTGAGCCATGCCAGCTCTAAACAACACCTGTAAGTTCCTGCTCTTGTACCTGGAGAGCAACCCCCACACACACACCCAGGTGATGGAACTGAAGGCAGAATGGATTGAAGGATTTCTGCTTCTGGGCTTCCCTGGTGGCGCAGTGGTTAAGAAACCACCTGCCAATGCAGGGGACACGGGTTTGAGCCCTGGTCCGGGAAGATCCCACATACCGCGGAACAACTAAGCCCATGCGCCACAACTACTGAGCCTGCACTCTAGAGCCCGCGAGCCACAACTATTGAAGCCCGCATGCCTAGAGCCCGTGCTCTGCAACAAGAGAAGCCACCGCAATGAGAAGCCCACGCACCACACACGTGCAGCAACAAAGACCCAACACAGCCAAACATGGACGGAAGGAAGGAAGGAAGGAAGGGAGGGAGGGAGGGAGGGAGGGAGGGAAAGAAAGGATTCCTGCTTCCTAGTCCCAGACCCTTACCTCTAGAATGGAGTACCCTGCTCTCTTTAAAGAGGAGAAAAGGAGATGGGAGAAGAAAAAATGCCGTTTCAGGGTAGGAGACAGCATGTCAAATCCCTTCTCTGCCAACAAGTGGTGCAGAGTTGAAAAGCACCTGACCCAGCCCTTCTCAGTTTACAGCCCAAAGAGCTGAAAAAATAGGGTGACTGAGCAACGGCTGAAACTCCAGTTTTGTAATTAGTATAGGCATCCTTTCCTCTGTGCCACAAGCATATCTCTCAATATCAGCACTTGTGAGATAAGGTGGCCTTCAGGGAGAGACAAAAAGGCATGGTGCTGAAAAGCTGGACACAGACACCAGACCTTTTGGGTAAGAATCTCAGCTGTACTACCTACCAGCTGAGTGATGCAAAAGCTATTTAACCTTTTTGTGCCTCAGTTTCCTCACCTGTAAAATAGGGGTAATAATAGTACCCATCTCAGAAGACTATTTTCAGAATGGAATTAATATGTGTAAAGCCCTTAGTACAGTGTCTAGCTATTGTTATTAAGGAGCTACTGAGTCACTCAGGTCTTTTCCTCCTAATCATGTGCCTGGAATCTTCAGGTAAAAGGGAGATTCCTCATCTACCCTCATGCCCCCCCCCACCAATGCCATAATTATTTCTGGGGCACCTGTAACAGTTTCTGGTTCTGATCCCCACAAGCCACTGAATACTTGGACTCTTCCTGAGAAACAAGCCTTGTGAGGGCCTTTGAGGTTCCCACCACCTTCCCTCCCTTTACCCCCAGTGCTAATCTTTACCCTCTGGAAGGCTGTGTTCCATTGATTTCCAGGTGTGTCCTGGAGAGTGAGAAGTAATAACCGGTCCCCTGCTTCTCTCCAGGGCCTTATGATCCAAAGGAAGAAATCCAGGCAGTGGGTGAGCACTGGAAAGACAGCAGCTACAGGGACTAGTTGTTCTTCACTGGCTGCATTTTGATCAGGTTTCTTTTTATCTCCTCCTTAACCCTGGTCAATACTCAGATCCGCGGGTCTTGAAGGGAGTGGGAGGGGGCAGGGGCTTCCCTGGAACACAGTCGGGCACCAATTCAAACAAGGCCCTCAAGACTTTAGGAGTCAGGCTGAGTGTCTAAAAGACCTGGGCCAGGGCTTCCCTGGTGGTGCAGTGGTTAAGAATCCACCTGCCAATGCAGGGGACATGGGTTTAAGCCCCGGACTGGGAAGATCCCACATGCCTCGCGTCCACTAGAGAAAGCCTACCCAACGAAGACCCAACGTAGCCAAAAATAATAATAAAATAAATAATAAATTTATTTAAAAAAAAATAAAAGACCCGTGCCAGCCACTTTCCCTTGAACTTGGTGTCCATTTTTTTTTCTCCCACACCCCTACCACCGGTTTTTAGGCTGCTTTGTGCCCTGTTCGGTGGAATCCTCTCTAACGGCGTGAAGTGCCTAGTACAGTGACAGTGGTCGCTATTGCTATTAATAACAGTAACATTCACAGGCCCCTGTCGGGTACCCTCACAGCTGCCCTGGGCCAGCCTAGGCCCTCATCCAAGGGCCCCCAGAGCATCTTCCGGGACCTGTACTCAGGGGTGTCTGGACGTGCAGTCCCACAGCCCCGGCCCGCCGGTATGGTCTAAATTGGGAGTGTGATTGCAGCAGGAATGCAGCGTGAAGGCATCTGATCTTGCTCGGCAGCCGGCTCTGAGGGGAGAGCGCCCCCTCGTAGGCTCCCTCTCTCAGCGCCCAGCTCTGGGTCCGGGAACCTGGGCCTCCTCAGCCCACCCGCTAGGCGCGGAGCGCGGAGGAGCGCGCACATCCGGCGCACACACGCAACATTACTTTTGACGCTTCTCGAAGGCCCGCGGACTGGCCGCGCAGAGTCTGCAGCGCTCGACTTTCCCGCCGCTGGAGAGGGCGGGGCCTCTGTGACCCCGCCCCTGCCCTAGGCCCGCCTCCGCAGGTTGATGGCAGCGGCAGCTGGGACTGCAGCGACGCCCGGCCCCGAGAGTCGCAGGCAGCGGCCGGAGCGCGCAGCCGAACGCCCGGGCCCCAGACGCCGCGGACACCCGGAGAGGCAGTTCCGGTGCCCTGACGCCTCCCTTGGTCCCCAGCGCAGCCCCAACCCCCTCCGCAGAGAAGTCGCAGCGTGAGCGCCCCTCGGCCGGCTCAGGACCAGGTACCCACCCCCCCACCGCCGCCACCGCAGCCAGTGAAGCGGGCGGGTGTCTGGAGGGGACAGAAGTCTGCTCCCCCTCCCCCCCACCCGCCGCCAAATTCGGTCCCGGGCGGGGCGGACTTGGTGTCTATATTTGGCCGAACAGCGGCCCGCCCGCCCGCAGGGCGCAGACACCTCGTCTCGCAAGAACGCAGTGCCGGGGCAGGAGGCCGGAGAAGGGTGCGGGGAGGCTGGGCCTCAGGCCGGGAGCCGCAGAAGCGTCTTGAAGGGCACAGGGATGCCCGGGGCTGGGGAGGGGCTGGAGTCAGTCGCTGGGGCTTTGGAAGAGCTCGGTGTGTCCCCTGGGGAAGGGCTTAGCGCAAGCCCCAAGCGGGAGAAAAGGCACCTCGCCCTCCCCACTCCACTCCTGATAATCTGGCTCTGAGCCGGGGGGAGGGGGGTCGAGGACCCCACCCCCAAGAGAATTTAGTAGGAGAGAGGACCCAGAGGAGAAGTGGGGCTGAAGTATGGCCGGCAAAAGCCAGAACACAGTGGTGAGGGCCTCTTAGAGAAGCCAGTGCAGAGAGAAGTGGGAGGAGGAGAGATCCACCTTACACTGTGTCCCCCCGTACCCCACCCCCCCGCCAACAGCATGGGAGGAAACTGATGAAAACAGTAGCAGGAAGAACTCAGGTGAGCTAACAGGAGGAACTTCTCCTTGGCAAATTTTTAGAAAAAGGCAAAACCCCATCCACCTAAACTATGCCACAGACGCTGAGTTTAGGATCTTGAGGGGCTGCAGTCCTAGCCCCACAAATGGCCTTAAGCCAAAGCCTCTGATTCTGGACGAGGTGCCTCTGGGAGATAAACCACTTCCGTGAAGAGATGCTCATCCAAGGCTGGCAGCGGGAGGGCAGCCTGGCATTGAGGCTCCTTCCAAAACCACTTCAACTTCCAGGAAGCTTTCAGGCCCAGTCAGGCTCCACTGTCCCCCAAGCCTGGCTCTCTAAGGAGAAGTCAGGCCCCAAATCCTAGCCCCTCGAACTAAGCAAAGAACTTTCCCATACATCACCTTGAAGAAAACTCCCTGCTTCTAGGACCAGACTCTATATTAATTTATAGCTGACTCTTGGTCAGATAACCCTTCTCACTTGCCACTCCCCCAACTCTTCCTCCCTCCCTCCCACAGCTACGGGACTAAGGACCAAAATTTGGGCACCGAGATCCTCCATCTCTGCCCCCAGCTATGAGCCGGCGCGTGGTTCGGCAGAGCAAGTTCCGCCATGTGTTTGGACAGGCGGCAAAGGCTGACCAGGCCTACGAGGACATCCGTGTGTCCAAGGTCACATGGGACAGCTCCTTCTGTGCCGTCAACCCCAAATTCCTGGCCATTATTGTGGAAGCTGGAGGTGGAGGTGCCTTCATCGTGCTGCCTCTGGCCAAGGTGAGGGATGAGGGGAAGGAAGCAGGTGGAGGACACTGTCTGTGACTCCTGGGGACTCCTGATAGCAGCCTGTGTTCTCACCTAGTTCCATTCCTCAGTCAGGAGGGCAGTCTATGTGGACTGACTGCTCCCTGTTCCCCAATCACTCAGGGACCAATTGGGAGGCTCTGTCACCCCTCCTAGAACAGCAGGATCACATCGGCCCCCACCTACTCACAGCCCATCCCTTCTCCATGCAGCACCCTGTTCCCAGCAGGGACCAGGAGCGGGTGATGGATAGCTGGGAAGCAGTGGAGACAGAACCTGGCCAGATTCTGTTCCTATCTCTCCTGATGCCACACCCCTTATGTTTTTGGTGTCAGGATCTTTGTACGCAGCCCAGGGTGACCCTTGGATTAAAACACACCCCGGAGCAGCACACTGAAGACAGGGTCAGGCTCTATCCAAAGAGTTCTTGGCCACCTCCCCCATTCTGGATCTTGCAGTGAGGTAGAATGAGAGCAAAGGGCCGGGGGACATGACATATAAGGCCAGAGCCCCCTCTACTCCAGGGATGGGGGCCAGGCAATGACCAACACCTTTAGTGAGTAGCCTCAAGCCCCTCAGCAATCTCTACCCACAGGATGGCCACTCCAAGGCATGACCTTGACCTGGATTCCGGCTCCTACACCTTGTTAGGGGAGGCCCCACAGGTGGCAAGGTCAGGATGAGGCCTGGCAATAGCCAGTGACTCACTCCAGGACAATGCAGACACCATCCAAGGACATCATCCCCTGGGCTCAAATTTCAGCTGGAGCCACCTCCTCCCCCAGTACAAGTGCCATTCCAATGCCACACAGCCACCCCTCTCCCCTACCGCCTGGTCTGGGTTGATGACAGCCCCTGCAAAGGCCTCAGAGCCCCCACAAACATACCATAAAGATTAAAAATAGATGGGCCCCAGCTCAGGTTGGGAGATGGCAGGCAGAAGGAATGCCTGCTGCTTATGGTTCCAAGGTAAAGCCATTGACAAGGGGGAGATCTGCCAACTGTGGCTAGGAAAGGGCTGTCAAGCACTGCATTGCATCTTACCTTACCTTGACCTATTCCACCAGGGGCTTCCCATAGACATTTCAGTTGGGGGAACAGGCCCAAGAACAGTCTCCTCCAAGCAGATGTTTTTAGAAGAGCACTGGACTAAGAAGTCAAGTCTTGGCTCTACCAGTATCTTGCTGTGTGTCCTTGGTTAAGTTATCTTACCTCTCTGTGTCTGATTCCTTGATATTAAATGACTTCAACTCTGTCTTCTGTGAAGTAGAGGAAGTAGGCCGGATGGGGTTGGAAGAGCAGAAAGGAGGTGGGTTGTGCAAAGAGAAAACAGATAATAGAGAATTGAGCTGTAAACAGATCCACTCCCCACCCCCTGAAAACACACAGGACAGTGGCCCCACATCTCCCTCTCTGACCCCTGCAGACAGGTCGAGTGGATAAGAACTACCCACTGGTCACTGGACACACTGCCCCTGTGCTGGACATCGACTGGTGCCCACACAATGACAACGTCATCGCCAGTGCCTCAGATGACACCACCATCATGGTAGGAGCCAGGTGGATGCTGCTGGGCTGTTGGGCAGGGGAAGCAGGGAGGGCTGCCTCACCTGTGCTGTGGAAGGTGGTGAGGGAGGTGCTGAGTTCCAGGGCCCTGCCCTGTCCAGCTCCCAGGCTATTTTTAGCTACATGCCCACCCCCTCCCAGGATGAACTGCTTATGACTAATTTTAGCCATGGCTACCTTGGGGCCTGAAGAGCAGGGGGGCAGTGCTCTGAAGTCTCCCTGCTCGTATGAGTAGGGAGGTCTCTGGAAAGCTGACAGTGCCACCTCCTGGCTCCCAGCTGCTTCTGCCCCATGTGGGCACCATCACATCTTGTCCTGCACTTGACCCTGGGGAAGGGGGGTGGGGGAAGTAAGGGAAGAGCAGAGTGACAAAGTGGGCTCCTCATCCCACCTACCCTATGCCTTTTCCTTCTATCTAGGTGTGGCAGATTCCAGACTATACCCCTATGCGCAACATTACAGAACCCATCCTCACACTCGAGGGCCACTCCAAACGTGTGGGCATCCTCTCCTGGCACCCCACTGCCCGGAACGTCCTGCTCAGTGCAGGTCTGGGGGCCTAGGGAGGGGTCCCTACCATAGATTGGGGGGTGTGGGGAGTGGCAAAGGCAGGGCCAGGTGACGGTGCCTGGCCATTCTGGGCAGGTGGTGACAATGTGATCATCATCTGGAACGTGGGCACTGGGGAGGTGCTTCTGAGTCTAGACGACATACACCCGGACGTCATCCACAGCGTGTGCTGGAACAGCAACGGGAGGCTGCTAGCCACCACCTGCAAGGACAAGACCCTGCGCATCATCGACCCCCGCAAGGGCCAGGTGGTGGCGGTGAGTGCCTAGCCTAGCCACGTCCCAACCCCTACCCCAGGAAGCAGCTGTCAGGCCTCTGTACCCACAACCCCCTGAGCCCCTCATCCCAGCTCTCACCTCCTCCACCTCAACCCCAGACACCAGCCCTGCCCCGCCGTGTCTGCAACCACAGCCCCTGCCCTAAGTAAGCCCCCAGCCCTCAATTCTCAGCCCCGCTCCTGTTCCCTCCCCTCCCCTGCATCTCAGAAGCTCAGAGGAGGGCTGCTCGATTTGTGACTGAGGAGGGGAGAAGCTGCAAACTCTACCCTCCCACCAGACCTGCATGAACCGAAACTGCGCCCCCGGACCCCTCTCCTCCCAGCCGGCACCCAGCGCCATCTTCCGGCGCCTGAGCCTGACACTGGCTCGCGGGCAGGCCCCTTTCCAACCTAGCTGACCCGCTGGGCGGGGGACTGGAGGCAACCCTCGCGCGTTGTTTGTCCCAGCTGGGTGTCCTGGGAGGGCGGCGGCACCTGCCTCACCAGCCTCAACCTAAGGCGGGGCGCTGGATGCGCGGGGCACGTGCACGTCTGCGCGGAGTGCGCGCGGCGAGCGCGGCGGGAGCGGAGCGGGGTGGGGCGGCGGGCACTCTAACCCACTAACCCCGCGAGCAGGAGCGAGCCCGGCCTCACGAGGGCGCCCGCCCGCTGCGGGCCGTCTTCACCGCAGACGGGAAGCTACTCAGCACCGGCTTCAGCAGGATGAGTGAGCGGCAACTCGCGCTCTGGGACCCGGTAGGCCAGGCCGCGCCGGGCGCACGCGCTCGCTCCTTCGCTGGGTCAGCCGGGAGCGCTCTCCCAGACCGTGGCCCGCGCCCAAGATAGCTGAAGCGGAGCGGGGAGCTCCCGTCTGGGAAGCGCCTCTCTGCTCCCCTGGGAAGCCCGCAGGCATCCCCTGCTCTGACGGCGCTTAAGGGCTCAGAATCTGCAGAGAGAGGCACGCGCCCCGCGCTCTCCAGGCCTGGGGCCAGCCAGGAGACCCCAGGAAACTGAATATTTAGGACCCCTTTTGTCTCCGCCCCCCACACCCAAGTCAGCAAGTTGGTTGCCCGCCCCTCCAGGCTCCTCAGGGCAGGCAGCTGGGTGACGCCTCTCCCTGTCTCCCCCTCCCCCCAGGAGAGGTTTGCGGCCCACGAGGGAATGAGGCCCATGCGGGCCATCTTCACGCGCCAGGGTCATATCTTCACCACGGGCTTCACCCGCATGAGCCAGCGAGAGCTGGGCCTGTGGGACCCGGTAACGCAGCTGGACGCTTGGGGTGTGTGCCCCGGGGACTGGCATCACGGGAGAGGGGCCAGGCGCCCCCCACCCGCAGGGCATGCCCACCTGGACAGGGCTGGAGGCTGCTGCCCTCTTTGCAGCGCCTGCCATCCTCACACCCACCCCTCTGCCCAGTTTTGCTGCGTCGCCTGAAGAAGCCCACGCTGGCGCCCCCGCCTGGTGATGCCGAGTCCCTGGGGGTGGTTTGCGGTGACTGCATGCGGCGGCGCAGGGGGTATAGGTGCGGGGGACCGAGAGTGGTGTCCAGGGGTGGGGTCTGCAGCTCTCTTCACCAGAGTTGCCTTGGGAATGCGTGGGCTTTGGGGAGGGCACGAAGCGTAAAGGAGCTTCAGGGCATCCATAGTGGCACGGCGGGCGGGACAGGGCTGGTCACGCCTCCTGTGCTCGGGCAGAACAACTTCGAGGAGCCAGTGGCACTGCAGGAGATGGACACAAGCAACGGGGTCCTACTGCCCTTCTACGATCCCGACTCCAGCATCGTCTACCTGTGTGGCAAGGTGCTCGCGGCCGGGAGGGGAGAAGAGGGGGCTGGACCGAGATATCGGGGGCCTGCCCAGCATATCTCCGAACCGACTGGTTTTGCAGGGCGACAGCAGCATTCGGTACTTTGAGATTACCGAGGAGCCACCTTTCGTGCATTACCTGAACACGTTCAGCAGCAAGGAGCCGCAGAGGGGCATGGGGTTCATGCCCAAGCGGGGACTGGATGTCAGCAAGTGCGAGATTGCACGGTCAGCAGCCTTGCCCTTCCCGCTCACCTGCCTCTGTTCCCACGTCCCATCCGGGAAGACACGGGGGCTTCCTCAATAGTGTAGTCTCTGGAAAATAGTGGGTTTTCGGGGGTGGGGGGTGTCATACGGGCTTGTTTCCAGTGCCAGCCCCAACGCTACAGGCTTGACATTCTCTGAACTTAAGTTTCTTCATCTCTTAATGATGATAAACACCCCATCAGAGGGTGTTTAAAGTGCAATGCGTGGTAGGCGCTCAGCAAGTGTTGGCCTCTAACCCCTTGGTCCCGGGCAAAAGTTAAGGGAGTGGGAGCCTGAGCGGGTGCCGATCCCCGCTCCCTTATAGGTTCTACAAGTTGCACGAAAGAAAGTGTGAACCCATCATCATGACTGTGCCCCGCAAGGTGAGTGGCCGGGAGAGGGGTTGGGCAGGGCTCCGAGGCGGAAAGGAGCGGAGCAGGCCTGGCACCCTGCTCGTTCTCGTGTCCCCCTACCCCTGCAGTCAGACCTGTTCCAAGACGACCTTTACCCAGATACGCCGGGCCCCGAACCCGCCCTAGAAGCGGATGAATGGCTATCCGGCCAGGACGCCGAACCCGTGCTCATCTCGTTGAGGGACGGTTACATGCCCCCCAAGCACCGCGAGCTGCGGGTCACCAAGCGCAACATCCTGGACGTGCGCCCGCCCCCCGGCCCCCGCCGCAGCCAGTCAGCCAGCGACGCCCCCTTGTCGGTAAGGTCCCGCCCTGCTCCACCCAAGCCCAATCTTCACATCCCCCTGCCGCCCGCCGCCCAACGCCGCCTCTTCCGTCCTCTGCGTCCAACAGCAGCACACCCTGGAGACGCTGCTGGAGGAGATCAAGGCCCTGCGCGAGCAGGTGCAGGCCCAGGAGCAGCGCATCACGTCTTTGGAGAACATGCTGTGCGAGCTGGTGGACGGCACGGACTAGCGCAGTGCACCGGGGAAGCTCCAAGCCGGGAGGGCAAAGTGGGGCGGAGCGCAAGCACTCCTGCGCCGCCCCGGCTTTGGGTCCTCCGGACCCCGCCTCTCTGGGCCTGGGCCGGGACTGGGGAGGGAGCTCCGCCCCTCGCGGGAGTCCTGGACAAATGAAGCGCTGCGGACACTCGCGTCCGTCTGGCGCCTGCCGGGCTGTGTGCCTCGTACAGGACTCAGCAGGAGCTGGCCTTGGAAGGCCCAGGGTGACGGGGGCCTCAACAGTGGTGCTGCACGGCAGGCAGTGTCCCCTTTGTTTCCCTTCCCGCCCAGGGCAGGGAAAGTGCTTAGTATTAGCGCAATGCTTGGGGATGTTGGGGAGCTTGGGCTTCACCTCAAAGGGGTAGCGATTCGACGGGTCTCCCCAGACTGGCTGGGGAAAATTACAACGCTTCTCCCTCTAATCAGCTCACTTGACTCCACCACCCTGAGTGGTAAACTGAACGGGCGTCACCCCAGTTCTACGGA
The DNA here is from genome assembly GCF_965194825.1 of Balaenoptera physalus. NCBI lineage: Eukaryota > Metazoa > Chordata > Mammalia > Artiodactyla > Balaenopteridae > Balaenoptera > Balaenoptera physalus. The sequence goes on along the minus strand of NC_138901.1, from coordinate 49,557,274 downwards.
CATACACAAATGTTGGCTGTACAGCCGGACCCACGGGCTACACCCAGCAGTCTATGGCAGAGGGCTCTCTTCCTTCTCTCCATCTGCAGGGGAGAGGACGGCTTCCTCGCGGCACTCCCGCAGGAGAACCAACCAGAGAACTGGCATGAGGAAGCAGGTTCACACCTCCCCTCTCCCAGACACACACACACACACACACACACACACTCACACACACTGCCCCCAGCCCTCTGCTGTGGCCTTGACTCTAGGAGGAAAACAAGACGTACTGAATGAAACATTTTACCAAGTGCTCAGTCTGTGCCTCCTGCATGGGTGGGGATGCTAGACGCCCCAGCCTCTGTAAGTGCCACCACCAGACTCCTGGGGGCCCTGACAAATGCAACGCTCGGCTCAGGACCCACCAGACATCCTCTTACTTCAGAGCCCTCCCCACGCAGGTTCAGAAGGAACCCTCAACCCGCAGATGGGCGTTCTTCCCCAGTAAAGGCAGGTAGGAAAAGCCTTGGGTTTGAAGCCTCTTTTATTTGTGCCTCAGAATCAGTCTGGTGCCCCTGGCATCAGGGAAGAGGGTGAGAGGAACAGCTTCCCTTTGTTGTTTTCTTCCATCGCTTTCGTGTCCCTTCTGAGCCTCACTGGCTGAGCCAGGAAGGCCAGTCTGAGAGAACCCAGACAAGGGTGTGCAGTGGGCCCCTGCCCCTGGCGGGGTCTGTGCTTCTCTGGGTGGTGGGGTGGGGCAGGGGAGAGCCGGGGGTTAGCACCATTGGATGAAGGGTTTCGGAGTCAGCCCCTGGGTGGGGGGAAAGTAGGATGCACAACCACAGAGGGCTAGCAGCAGCTGGTGGGAAGGGATGGATGGTGGTGCCAGGGCCCTGGGCGACCCCTGTGTCCAGTCTAGTGTTTGCCCCACGCCCACCGTGCCCCCCCATTCGCCAAGACACCACGAGGGAGCCAGGTTTTGTCCAGACCTGGGGCCACCTTGGGCACCCTCCCTGATCACCAAAACGTGCCTTGGGGATGGGGACTCCAACCTCTGGTCACCCAAAGAGAAGCTGGGACCACCCTGAGACCCGGGAGGGGTGTGGGGGCTGGGGGAGCCGGGCACCCCGCTAAGTGCACTTGACGCTGAAATGCCGGGGTGGGGGAGGAGCTGGGCCCTTGACGTGCTGGTTTGTGTCTAAGACCAAGCAGCCACACAGCACGTGGGGAGCTCAGCTGCCCCCCAGGGGTGAAGAGCGGAGATGCAAAGGCTTCACGGGCAGTGTCCTGGAGTGGGGTCAGTGAGCAGAAAGGAGGACTGGCCAGAAGGAGCAAGGGATGGGGACAGTGCTCCTCTAAGGACCGTCTCCCCCTCAAACGGCCTGGCTCCGCCCTTGGACCGGTCAGAGCTCAGGGGAGTGGGGTGGGGTCAGGATACAGCAAAGCAGGGGAGCCGGGCCGTGCCAGCTGCCTCCAGGAAGGTACCCCACGGCCGGGCCGAACCCCTCCCCATCTGGTGCCGGGTGCACCGCTACGCCCCCGAGGCGGCGGTTCGGGTCTCCAGACTCAGCTAGGCGAGCGCGCAGGACGGGCGACTCTCGCTCCGGGGCGGGTCCCGCGGGGCGTGGCCAAGGGGCCCGGCAGAGGGCGCTACTGCTCAGTCAGAGAGAGCCGCAGGATGCGCTCCAGCTCCTCCTCCTCCTGGCGCGCGCGCCGCCGCCGCTCCTCCTGCTCCTGCGCAGACAGCTCCATGGCCAGCCGCAGCTGCTCATCGTAGCTCCGGAACACGTGGCCGCCTTGGCCTGGGCGTGGGCTGGGCCGAGGGCTGGGGACCGACGCCAGGCCCGCGGGGGTTGTGGACTGGCGCTGCGGCGTGGGCGGAGCGCTCCTGGAGGCAGGTAAGATACGTCGAGGGCCCCGGGCATCTGCCCGTGTGCAGGGCGGAGACGGTGTGGAGGCCCCGGGACAGCGCAGGCCTCAACACCCTCCAGTGGAGGCGATGAGTCCCGCGTCACCTCCCTGGCTCCCTCCCACCCGGTAGGAGCTGATTCCAGCTACTACGAAGCCCATCCTCCCAGTCTTCTAGAACCCCAGCCCCGACATTCTGTCTGGTGAGGGTCTGTGAAGGCTCTAAGGCCGCGTTTGGAGTACTGCTCACCCACCCCTGAGTCAGGAACGGGTGGTGGTGGTAGACGCCATCTTGAAACCAGTAGGGTCCCTGAATGACGGTACCACGGTTCCTCTGGGCCAAGAGGGGTTGCTCATGCGGCAGTGTCCATACGCACCGTGACAGGGCCCTGGTGTTCTCTGTGCACGTGTATGGGAGGTGGGGGAATAGGCGTCTCCAAACCCTCTCAGGACGGGCGGGCACTGACCTGTCCTGTCGGCGACCCTCGTAGGACATGGGGTGAGTGCCCGGTTTGCTGTTCGTTAGCGCCTCCCAGATGGTGACCTGGGCGGAGGCGGGGGTGAGCCAGTTAGCTGTGGCGGCACCGCAGTCCAGTGGCCCCGTGCGGCCGCGGGGACGCACCTGGTCATACTCACTGCCCGCCTCAAGCAGGCTCTGCTGGATGGCGAACTGCAGCAGGTCGTCATCGTCGTCGCGGGTGGTGGCCTCTCGCTGGCCGCCCAGCACGCTGTAGCCGCGTGGGGCCTCGAACAAAGTGGGGGAGATCTCGCAGCCACGGCACGAGGCTGGGGGCGCCGGGCTGTGGGTCAGAGTGGACCAGACCTCCCCTCCCGGCCACTCCCGGGGAAGTGCTCGGTGGGGAGGGGAAGTGAGGGCGGGCTCAGGGCAGGACAGGGTCTCACTCGTGGAACTGGAGCTGCTGACACTGGAGGAGTCACTGCCTGGGGAAGGGGTCTCGCTGCTGGGGCTGCCTCGCACCAACGGCACCGGCTCATCGCAGCCATTGAGGTTCCCGAAGGTGATGCGGGCATTGAGGATGTGGAAAATCGGGATTTCTGAGGATGCAGAAACCATCAGGCGCCACCACCCACTCCCTCACACCTTAGGTACCCACTCTTTACCTCCTCTAAGCCCCATCCTCCCAATAGCTGCTCAAGGGAAATGGGGGTGGAGCCTCACCAATCTTGACAGGGAATCCCGGAGGCAGGCGCAGGGTAATGAAATCCCGGAGCTTGGCGAAAAGTGCATTGCTGACGGCCATGAGGTCAATGATGGGGGCCACCTGCTCACACAGGGACAGGGGATGCTCCTCACACAGCCACAGCTTGGCCTTGAACCTGCGCCCCAGATCCCAAGGGGTGAGGGACACTGTAGAAGCCATGGCCTCCCAGCCCTGCCCACCCTTCCCCAGCACCACCATGGGGCCTCACTTCTGTGTCTTGGTGGTCAGTTCCATGGGTCGGCCCATGTCACGGTTGCCAAGCTCAAAGTTGGGATTGAAGTACTCTTCTGCGGTGATGGCAGTGGGGTTGGCTTGGCTCAGAGTCTGAGTGATCAGGGTCTGTACCACACAGGGAGGGGCTTATGAGCCCTTCTCAGTCCCTGAGGCCAGGCCAGCCACTTGGTATTACAAGCCCCGGATCTGTCCCCCCGCCATTGGAGCTGACAGGGCCTTGGGCATTGTGGAAAGAAAGGAAGTCCCCACAGGGTGCCTCCCAGACCTCCTCCTGATCCCCATCCACACCCTTCCACAGAGGGGTACCCCTCGCACACACTCACCCCATTTTGGGGGCCCCCATGCTGCTCAGCAATTCCCAGGAAGGACTGCAGAGGTGTCTTACAGCCTGCAAGAAATATGGCATTTCAGAGGACACTGCAGTCCTCAGAAGTGACAGCACCCAAGACCCAGGGAGGAGGCTGGTCCCTGGGGGGAGGGAGGATTGCTCACGCACACCACACACCCAGGCACCTTCACCTGAAGGTGACTGAGGACTCCAAGGGGCAGGGGCAGGACCACCATAAGCACAGCTGGAATAAAAGTAGGCCTGGGGCTCAGGAGAAACTTCCAAAAGTGTTTTGGGGTATGCATGTGTATGTTTGCCTTCAGGTGCTTCCATATTAACTTCATTTTGTTCTTTTGTGAGGTGGGAATTATGTCTGTCCACTTCAGACAGACTAACTGGTGCCCAGAGAGTCAGTTGTAGTATCAGTGGGCACAGAGAATCAGTGGCAGGGCCCCTGTCCTTCTGCCTAGGGTATGTCCCACTAGACTAGAATGGCCAACAAACAGCGTACATGACATTCCCCCCTGCCCCCAAATCCAATGCAGATATTAGTAATCAGTTGAGCCCGTTGAGCCCAAATGTTGCCTTAGAATCTTAACAGCACTCTAGGCAACCACTACCAATCACTAGGATTTGGCACTTGAATTGAAGCCTATTTGCCTGAATAAACTATCCTGGCTCTTGCTAGGATGTCAGAGGAAATACTGATGGAGGTGCTTGAGTGGGGCTGGTTCCTCCCCCCGCCCCCCCCATCCACCTCTGCCTCATTACCTTTGACCTTGCCCTTGTGCTGTTCTGAAAGATGCTCTGTCCGTGTCCGGGTGATGAGCTCCACATTGGATGCCCCATATACCTGGGGACAGATGAGGAAAGGACTCACAGACAGCTTTGGTACCCCTACCCTGCCCCTAAGGGCGTTATGAACACTTCCTACAAGGAACGGTCAGGGGAGGGGGGTGCTGTCAGTTCCAATCTCCAGGCCTTTGGGCAAGTAATTATATGAAGTTATTCATTCAGTTCTCTTATTCATTCAACAAACATTTTTGTGAGGAGCCTTTATAAGCCAGGCACTGAGGCAGCCATCAGGGATACAGCGGTGAACAAGCATGGCCAGACACGATCCTTGCCCTCTTGAGGCTCACAATCAAGAAGACAATGGACAGTAATAACACAGTGTGATACATGCTCTAATGGGGAGAGCACAGGACTGTGGGAACAAAAAACAGAGGCCATAACCCAGCCTATGAACCAAGGAAGGCTTCCAGGAGGAAACAACGACACAGAAACTTGCATTGGTTAGACTCTTCACCACATGGCCCCACATGGGTGATATGGGGGTCCCAGAGTGACTGCTGGGGGTCCCCCACAACAGTCTTCTTAGGGGTAAAGGCCTGGCTTTGGAGTCAGCCAGCTGGGTCTGAAGCTTGGCTCTGGGCAACCTTGTACTGGCCACTTAGTCACTCCAAGCCCCTGCTTCCTCATCATAAAATGGGCCAGTACCCTACTTCATAGAGTTGTTGTGAAGATTAAATGGGAAACTGTGGAAAGGGCTCGATAAACATCTGTAAAATGGGAATAATAATAGCATCTACCCGAAAGGGTTGTCGTGAGGGTTAAATGAGTGTGTGTGTGTGAGACATACACACATATATATATAGACGTGTGTGCATGTGTACATAGACACATACATACATACAAGTACATACATTTAAAATGTCAGAACAGAGCCTTGAGCATGAACATAATATTAGGTGCTCAATAAATGCTGGCCATTCTCATCAGTTGCCTCTTAGTCTCATGACCTTCCCTCCACGCTGCATTGCCTCTGCACCTCCAAGGCTGAGACAGCATGGTCAGGAAACCCCTGCCCAGCTCGCTGTAGGCAAGAGTGTGGTGGGTCTGGCACCTGGGAGCTATGACCTCACCTTGGCTTCATACCCATTCACCATCTCGGTCTTCTCGCTGCGCCAGCCCAGGATGCCGGTCTTGTTCCTAGGGAAGCAGAGTGGTCTAGGTGAGGGGGCGTCCACCAGGCTGGCTCCAGGCTTCCAAGGTCATTCCCACTTACCTCTCAAAGGAGATGTTCTTGGTGTCGAGCTGCGTGGTGACGACGGGTGCGGTGAGCCGGCTCAGCACCTGCTCCTCGGTGGGCTGGGCAGCAGCCAGCAGTAGCTCACGGTCCTGCCCGGCCAGAGCCAGGGTCTCTGTGTACACCACCCGGCGGTCGTGGTCAATCTCCATGACCACGGCGCTCGTGTCTGCCAGCCGCAGAATAGCACAGGGGGTCAGGGGTCTCAGGGGGCTGTCCCCAGCCTCCCCACCCTGCCCCATCTCCCGCCTGCCTGACCTTGGCCCCTGAAGACAAAGCTGCGGTTCCCTCGCTGCCACGTCATGTGGTCAAAGCCCAGAAGTGTGGTGTCTACCCGAAGGTTCTGCCCACTCTTCCACACTTTGTAGGTGTCACTGGGGCAGATCTTGGACACCAGGGGCACTAGGTTGAAGAGAAGGTCAGAGGTGGCTTCAGTTTGTCTGGCCCACCACCCTCAGCCACCTCAGAGCATGGGGGTCAGGAGTGTGGCTGGGAAAGGGTAAGGGAACCAGTGGGAGAGCAGCCCCTGCCCCAGTTCCCCCCCACAAATGTAGACCACAGTCACTCAGAAATGAACAACCTGAGGCTGGGGACAGGCATGACTCAGCCACCACCAAGTCCCTAGTATCCACCATTTAATTCACTCACTCAACCTTTCATCTAGTCTTCCAACAAATATTTATTAAACACCTACTATGTGCCAGGCACTGGGGATACAACATTGAACAAGACGGGACCCCTGCCCTCTTGGAGCTCACCTTCTAGTAAGGGGTGACAGGTAACAAACAAATGAGCCAGTCATTACAAAGTGAAGGAAATAATAATGGAATCAATCGAGGCATTGTGGAAAGGCCTCAGGAAGAGGTAGCAATGAGCTGAGAGCTAAGAGGTGAGAAGGAGCCATGGGAGAGTGATGGGAAGAGTGCTCTAGGCAGGGAAGCAGCAAGTGCAGAAGCCCTGAGGTGGGAGAGTGCCCAGAGAGGCCCCCGTCAGCCCCCCTTACCCCAGCTAGTGAACTCCCATTTCATCTCCACGTAGAAGTCCTGGGCCTGGAGGATGAAGAGGAGAGTGGCTAAGCCTGTGCTAGAGATAGCGTTCAAAGACCGTGGTGGGGAGGCTGAGAGGCTGGCCCTCACCTTGCGCAGCTTCTCCAGGAGCACAGGGATGCCTGCCAGCCGCTTCACCACCCGCTGGTAGTCCCGGTACCGCAGCACCAGCTGCACCAGCTCCAGGTCCCGGGTACTCACAGCTTCCTGAAGCACTGGGGGCGGGGTGTGGGCAAGAGGCAATGTCACAGGGCAGGATCCTGCCTAGGGCTCCCTTCAGCCAATCAGAGGTGAGGATATGATGCCGGGAGACCCAGGCTGTGGGGTAGGGGTGAGTAGGGGTGCCCACCTGTCCAGCCGCTGCGATTCTCCCTGCCCACATCTGCGCCGTGTGCCAGGAGCACGCGGGCACACTCGAGGTGCCCCAGGGTGGTGGCCAAGTGCAGGGGAGTCCGCCCACGGGGATCCAGCTGCTCGATGTCCACCTGGAAGAGGTGAAGAGGTCGCCCTGGTCACTTCTGAGGTAGCCCATCTAAGCCTGACAGCCTCTAGGCAGGCAGCAACCACCTAGCTGTCCTGTCTTGCCCATCTCAGAAGGCAGTGGAAAAAATAGACACAATGAGCTGGGGTCAGGTGAGGGGAAAGGGGCTTGCAGGAGAGGGCAGGAAGTAACTCTGAGAAAGGGAAGGACTTCCTTTCCTGTCCACCTAGGTGCCCTGACTGGGTTCACTCTTCCAAGGCCCAGTGGTCTGCCTGTGAAGAGTAAGCCTGGGGCCGAAGTGTGGTCTAGAAAGACTCTTGGCCAGGGAGGGCACCTGAGACAGGACCTATCCTGGGGGTCCAAGACCACACCTTCAGGAAGGGCCACCAATATAGATCATTGACATTATCCCTGAGAGGTTTAGCAAACAGTTGCAGTAATACATTGATAAGAATGAAAGAATATGTTCATGGTACAACTTCAAACCCATGTCCTGTGCCTATGGGACACTATGTATTAACATTTTTTATAAATACTCTTATTATTTTGTGAATAACACGATTATATGACATGAGATTTTTGTTGCGTGATAAAAGCATATGTTTGTTAAACATAAATATTTAGATATATTTCAGGAGACTAGGACTTCTGCTTAAATATGTGAACTGACCACGTGTATGTAACTCCTTTTCTCCTCCCCAAAACTTGATTAAAATGCCAGGAAAAGGCTTCTACTCCAATAGGATGCGATAACTGAAATTACCCTCCCACCAAACAGAGAAAACTATTGCTTCAAAATATATGAAATAATTGTTTTCAGACATTAGGCAACAATTAGTCCAGGACTGTGATCCCTGAAGTAAGAGAAACAAACAAGGTGGGCTCTATGATTGCCTAAGTTTCTACTTAGAGGAATATTCCAGACAGCAATTCAGGTAGGGGAATCCCCAGCAGAGCATGGTGGTCTTGCTGAGGAGTTAAGGAGACAGAGATAGGAGTTCAGGGAGGCTGAGGTAGCTAGAAGTTGCAGGGCAGAGTTCCAGGAAGAAGTGAGCTATGTAAAAAAAAAAAAAATACAAACTCCAGAAATCTGCATATAGTCCCCTTTGAGTCTTTGCTGAATACTAAACTTCACATGTGTAGAGTGAAACTCAACAAAACCAGGCAGAAAAGGAACAATAGGCTGGTAAATTCTCAGAGCTCACCCATGGCAGGGAGACATTCAAGCTCCAACCTGCTAGAGTAGAGAGTTCTTGTTGATTACCCAGGGTATTCAAGAGACCCAAGAAGGGTTATATCTTAGGAGTAGGAATCCTATCCCAAGAGAAAAGGCTCACCCAGACCTAATCTAATAAAGATTAAAAATAAGCTCAAAAGGATCAAACTGATTTGCAAGTAACTTAACTTAGGCTGCCAGAACAAAGTCTAACACTCTCTAAAGGAAGACAACAATATCCCGATGCTTAACATCACAACATTTACAATGTCCAACATCCAGTTAAAAATGACTAGACATGCATAGAAGTAGGAAAATATAAAACCCATAATCAGGAGAAAAATCATTTAATAGAAACATATTCAGAAACAATAAAGGTGAATGGCTCAATATGCTCAAAAGTTTAAAGAAAAACACAACATTCACAGGGAAAGAAATGGGAGATAAAAAGTACAATATCTGAAATGAAATTTTCACTGGATAGAATTAACAGTAGACTAGACACTACAGAATAAAAAGAAAATCAGTAAATTTAAAGATACAGCAACAGAACTGTACAAACTGAAGAACAGAAGAGAATAAAAGTATCGAAAAACATTCAAACAGCCTCAGCAATCTGTGAGACACTATAAGGCATTCTAACATATGTATAATTGCAGTCCCACAGGATAGGATAAGGAAGTGGAAGAATAAGACAAATTTAAAGAAATAGCCAAAAATTTTCCAAATTTGGTTTAAAAAAAACTACTGTAGTAAGTTGAATGGTGGTGCCCCCACAAAATATATGTCTACATCCTAACTGCCAGAACCTGTGAATGTGACCTTATTTGGAAAAAGGGTCTTTGCAGATATAATTAAGGATCTTAAAATGAGATCGGCCTGAATTATCCAGGTAGGCCCTAAATCCAGTTTATAAAACACACACACAGAGAAGTTCCATGTGAAGATGCAGGCAGAGACTGAAGTTATGCAACCACAAGCCAAGGAATGCTTGGAGCCGCCAGAAGCTTGAAGAGACAAGGAAGGATTCTCCCCTAGAGACTTTGGAAGGAGTGGAGCTGACACCTTGAACCTGGACTTCTAAAATGATGAGAGAATAAATTTTTGTTGTTTTAACCCACTCAGTCTGTGGTAATTTGTTGCGGAAACTAATACAATGATAAATCCACAGAACCAAGGAACTCAATGAATCCCAAGGAAGAAAAACACCAAAAAACCTATGCCAAAGCCCATCATAATCAAATGCTGAAAACTAATGATAAAAAGAAAATCTTAAAAGCATTTTAAAAAATTTTTTATTGGAGTATAGTTGATTAACAGTGTTGTGGAAAGCATTTTGAGAATTGAGACACGCTATGTATGTAAGGACAAATATAGGAAATACTACATACTTTTCATCAGTAACTATGCAAGCTAGAAGACAACAGAATGAAATCTTTGAAGTGCTGGGGAAAAGATTGTCAACCTAGAATTCTATATCCTGTGAAAAATATACTTCAAAAATGAAATGGGGGAATAAAGACTTTTATGGACAAACAAGAGCTAAGAGAATTTATCACCAGAAGACATGCAAGAAATGTTAAATGAAGTTATTCAAGTGGAAGGAAAATGATACCAGATGGAAACTTAGATCTATACAAAGGAATGAAGATTCCCTCAAAAGGTAAATATGTGATGGACTTCCCTCGTGGCGCAGTGGTTAAGACTCTGCGCTCCCAATGCAGGGGGCCCAGCTTCGATCCCTGGTCAGGGAGCTAGATCCCACATGCATGCCGCAACTAAGAGTTCTCATGCTGCAACTAAGGAACCCGCCACCTGCCACAACTAAGACCCGGCACAACCACATTAAAAAAATAAAGAAAAGTAAATGTGTGAGTAAGTATAAGAATGCCAATAAAATATTTAAAACCGACAAGAAAGTGGCTGGGGCATCACAATTGACTTAAGGGAACAGAAGGTACTAGAACCCAAGCATTCACAGAGGGAAACCCCAGTGATTAGCAAGCTGGATTCCCCCCTTAGCACCCTTGACAGGTGCAGAACATGCAGGCAGTGGGAACAGCAGAGGTGGGAGAAAGGCTCAGGACTGAATACAGGGGGGTCTGGTTAAAATTCAGAACCCCCTCCCCAATCTTGTAAAGCTGGGAGATGCCCCCCTTCCTCTCCACAGGATGCCAGGGGTTTATTCTTTATAGAAATTGAGCTTCAGATGCACTGAACTCAGACATTGGTCTGAGGATGAGGTCATGGGACTGAAAACTGGTGAACAGTGAAAGCCCAGTCCCTTCCCTGCCTCAAGTCCTGAACCACTGGCAGCCAGACTGCACATAACACTGCCCCATCCTACCCCTAGCAGGAGACTGGAGAATTCCTTCTTGCAGAAACTAGAGGCACCACAGACCTCTGGGTACAGAAATTTGGGGACCCCAACAATAAGCAGGCCAGTCATCTTAGAGCAGCACCCGTTCGTGAATAAGCTCCACACCCCCATCCTTAAATATGCCCCAAGAGCCGAGGGTGAGTGCACACTTGAGGAAAGCTGCCAGCGTGAAAGATACCACAACATGCAAATAGATGCTAAAAACCCAGAGGAAACAACTGTCAATGCAGGAAACAGATGAAAAAAAAATTTGGCGGGGGGGGTGGGGGACAGTAATTTACACCCTGAGAAAAATATGAAAAGGAAATTGAATTCATGAAACAAAATGGGACGTTCTGACCTGTGACTTCTTTCCCTTGCTTTCTTTATGCCAGCCATACCTGGACAGCTTCACCTGCCCCAGTTCTCCCATCACAGTAAACAGCACCTCAGTTCACTCCCTTTCCAGGTAAGAAACATTGGGACTGTTTTTAGCTCTTCTTTTTCTCTCACCTTCCATATCTAATCCATCAGTAAAATTTGACCTTACAGGCTCTACCTTCAAAATAGATCCAAAGTCATCTTAGTTTTCACCACCTTCAGGCTACCCTCCTGGTCGTGGCCACCCCATCTGTCACCTAATTCCGCCCACTCTTCTCTTGGTTCCTTAGGTCTGTTCTTCACAGGGCCCATCATAGGTGTTGTCATCCTGTGAAATATTCCTCAGGTCTTGACGCCCCTTAGCTCAAAATCTCTCCATGGCTTCCCATCCAGTTGAGAAAAGAATCCTGGACGTCTCTTTGAACTCACATGCTCTCCCATCTCTCCAAGCTCCACTCCTGCATATCAGCCTTCTCCGGAACCATCTTCTCCTGGGTACCAGTAGCCACAAAGCTGCTTCTCTCACTTCATTCAGGCCACTGCTCAAATGTCACCTCCTTAGAAAGGCTGGTCCTGACAACCCATCTCAAATGTCAGTTGCTATTTATCTATCTATTGTCCCTTATCCTGCTCTAGTTCTCTCCCAACATTAAATTGCTTATTTATTTTTTCATTGTCTCCCTCTCCTAGACTGTAAGCCCCACAAAGGGACCGTCTGTCTTGTTTAGTGCTACATCCCCAGTCTCTGGACAGCATCTGGCACATAACTGGTGCTTAATAAATATTTATTAAACAAATGCATAGATGACTTTTTAAGGGACATGGGGAAGGAAGGCAAGGCAGTGAAGTGTAAAATTGATTAACCAGTAAATACTTGTAGAGGTATATTGCTTATAATTATGGAGGCAAATACCAGAACAGCCTAAAGAGTTCAAAGTGGTTGCCTCTGAGAGGAGTGGGGAAGTAGTGAGGACTGCTACCTTCTAGCAACAGTTAAATATTTTAAACATGAGTGGGAACTCCTTTGTCAAAAATGAAACATTTAAAATAATTCAGATTATTTATATAATTTTTATAACCCTTGTTGGCATTTCTTCATTTTTAAATATACTGGGAGCCTCAAAAAAAACCCAAAACTGTGCCTGGCCCCTGTGAGCGGCCCCCCTGCTGCTCCTCTACATGAGCTCCCCAGAGGGGAGGGGAGCCTCTTATGGGTTGAGCTGGGCCCCTCAGGGTCCGACCTGGGTGGGGTCCTGAGTCCTGGGGTGGGAGTGATGCAGGAGCCATAGACCCTGAGCTGGCTGGGTCATGGGGGGGGCGTCAGGAGGAGGCCTTCCCATGGGGCCGCAGCCCAGCCACCCACGCCTCCCACTGGCCCCGCCCCAGATGCTGCTGCTGCTAACAAGGCCCCAGGGAGCCAGCAGGGCCCGGTCCCCGGGCTCCAGATGCCGCCTGCCTCCTTCCCCCTCAGGTGCCTCCGCTCCAGGCTCCACAGAGAGGCTGGCACTGCCTGCCAGGCAGGGGTGCCCTCCCTACCCCCACTCCACAGGAGCTCTCCCGACAGCCCTCCCCAGGGTCCCCAAGGCACCGCTGTCTTCCAGGGCCAACATCAGCCCTGCATACTGTCAGCCGAGCCCCAACGAAGTTCCCCCTCACCCGTCCAAAGCTGGGCCTGCAGGGGAAGAGGCACCTTGCCGGGGGCCCAGGTGGGAGAATTCATTAATTTCCTCGGCAAAGGCCTGCTGCTATTTAATTGCTGGAATGGAAAGGTTTCCAATGAAACCCAATAGCCAGCCCTCCCCACCAAGAGAACGGAAACTCTGCACCCCAGCTGGCCTCAGCTGGAGCCAAAAGCAGGGGTCTTTCGAGCTTAGGAGTTGGGGCTCCCTGGGCAGAGTCTCCCTGCTTCCACTCAGGCACCTGCCTGCACACACACACACACACACACACACACACACACTCGTACAGGTACCATAAGGACACACTTACTCCTGCATCCACACTCATTGTACATGTGCACCCCTAAGTGTACAAGCACATGTGTGCCCAGCTGCCCTCCGGCCTGCAGGCCTCTACTCATGTAACAGACGTATTTGCCAGCACATTTGCACATGCACACTCCTTGAACCCACATGCACTAGCAGGGTATTTTTCAAAGTTGTTTAGCATTAGCAGAGTCCTTTTGTTAGGTGAAATCTTATAAGAACGTACCAAATGTATAGACTAAACACAGGTGCTGGAGAAGTAAGGTGAGGGGCCCAGAGCCTGGGGCCCCTTGCCTGCTCAGCCTGCGTCTCCTTTCCTTGCCCCGCTCCATCCCCCAGCCCCAGGGAAGACAGCCAGAGTCTGGTATGGCCACTGCTCCTCTGCTCTCCCACCAGGCAGGCCTGAGCTCACTCAACGGGGGGAGGGAGGCAAGATGCTTCCCCAAGTGGAGTTGGGCCAGTGGGGGTGGCACCTGCTGACTCCCCCTCCACCCATCCCTTCCACCCACCCCCTCCGCCCACCCCTCCATCCACCCCTCCGCCCACCCCTCCATCCACCCCTCCACCCTGCCCCCTCCGCCCACCCCTCCACCCACCCCCGCCACCCACGCCCTCCACCCACCCCCCTCTATCCTGCCCCACACAGCCCCTCCCCCTCATCCCAGACACATTGATTTTTGGTTTCTAGGGTTTGTGGCTCCCTCTGCTGAGCTTCCCAACTCATCAGCTGTGGTGACAGCCCATACCCAGGACTGCCTACTTTGCGAGGAGAAGGGATCACAGGTGCTCCTGGACACAACAGGTACTTTGGGTGAGGCAGCCTCTGTCTGAGTATCCAGGGGCCCCACGATCCCATCTCACCTGCCTCTAGGTCAGAAGGATGAACCGGGGAAAGCAGGAAGGAGGACCATGGTGCAGGCAGCCGCCGGAAGAAAGAAAATGTTTCTCTAGGACCACAGTCCAGCCCCCTCCAGAGTGCCTGTTGCCTGGGAAGAATCCTGCTCTCCTTGGCCCTCCCACAGGGAGCTATTCAGTCTAACCTCCACCTCCCACCCCCAGGGAACACCAGGGACGCGTGACTCCAGAACCAAGGCCATGCCCAGCTGTCTGGACCTCAGGCCTCGTGCCGGCCAAGGGGGAACTGGCACGTCCCCTACCCTACAACCCCCTGCCCCCTCCCAACCTGGTAGAGCAGGTATGTGGCAGGAAGCAGGGCACCCAGCAACCATTGTATTGCTGGGTATTGGCTAGGGGTGATCATGGACCCTTCCCTTCACCAAAAAACACCCGCTGAGCACCTCCCATCTCCCCACCACTCCCTGCTTCCAGACCCCATGAACCTGCTCAGAAGCCTGCCGTGCCATCCCCCTCCTCCTTGGCCAGCATTGCCAAGCCTGCCCACGGGAGGGCTTCTGCAGGGCTTTCTTGGAGTGAAGAAGAGGCAGCTATGACAAGTGAAGACCAGGGAAACCCAGCTGCTGTGTGTTTGAGGAAAACCCAGCTGTTTTCTGTGACAGTGGGTGCCAGAAGGACCAGAGATCAGGGACCCCCAGATGAGATGCCTGGGGTCTACAGTGTTTCATTATGATGTTAAGTGGCTGCCCCCAGACCCATCACCTGCAGGAAATGGCTGGGGTGGGCATCCTCAGTTCTCCCTGGGAGTCTGAGGCCCTGGGGACTGAGCAGTGCACATCTGGATGCAAGCATCACTCTGGGTCAGTCCTGGAGTCGAAATACAGCCAGGGGGCTCTCCCACCCAGACTGACTGGCATTCATTCCCCTTCTTGGCACCCCTGATTCCTTTAGGGTTGAAGAAGGGTTTAATCTCAACCAATGCCCTATATTCCCCCTGGCCTGGATCAGGGCAGGCAGTATCCGTTTCAGGAAGACAAAAACTCACCAGGGTGAGGGGATGAGTGGGTGGGGATGGGGTGAACCTGGTCCCTGGTTTCTGTGGCAGCCTGAGGGGAGCAAAGAGGAACACACTCAGTGGTCCAAACCACCCCTACCTGCAGCGGGTTCCAGTGCTCCCCATCCAGCCTCACCCCAGGAAGATGACTGCTGACCTGAGGACTGTCAATCAGACAGGACTGGGTGAAAAAGCCTTTTCTTCTAAGGCATTCTGCCTCTCTCCAATCTCTGCAAGAAAAGGACCACCCACCCCTTGGGCAAGGGAGTGTGATTGAGGTGTTCTGGACATTCAACCACTAGCCTTCTGCCTAACAATTCTTTGACCAACCATCAACCATCCCATTGGGAAGTTCCTCTAAGATCATACTTAAATCCCTCCAGCTGTAACCTCTATCAGAGGCTTGTCTTCTCTTGCCCTCAAGGGGAGGAAAGCAGAGAAGAGCCAGAAGAGGCTGGACTGTTTTAGCACCCTGCACATCACACTGTACTTCCCTGTTCACACTTGCTTCACCAGAACGGGGTTTCCTGGAGGGCATGGGCTGTGCCTGGTTTGTTCATCTTTGTCCCGCAGGATCCACCACCCTGACCTCGCTTCCTTTACCAGTGGCTGCAAACCACTTCCTTTATGATGGATAAACAGAGATGTGGTCTGAGGAGCAACCTGGAGCATCCTTGTGGAAGCAGAGGTAGAATGGAAGTGGACACCCCGACCAGAGATGGAGGCTCAGGTCACCCCAACACTTCCTGGGACTGCTATGCAGAGCTGGGTGCTGCACTGGTCCGAGGGCTCAGTGGTGGAATTCAGAGACACACTCTGACCCTCACTTCGCTCACCATCTGGGGATGTCCTGCTCTCCACCTCATTCTTCCCTTGGAAGCAGACAGCTCCTCAAACTGAACTTCCTGTGACTCAGGAAGTGGCCCTCAAAAGGCATATTCCCAAAGGGGCAACGCCTTAGCAAACCACTCCCAGCCCATGGCCCCAGGATCTCAGATCTAGGCCAAGTCTGCAGGCCTCAACTGGAGACAAACCAGGGCAGGCTGGGCCCAGCTCTCGCTCCTGCCTCCCCACCCTGGAGGGTTAGTCGTCCATGCCACGTGTGCCTACCTATGCCTGAAGGCCAAGGGCAGAGTTGGGAACTACCTGTGACCTGTGCCTGCCTGCCTGTCTGCCTTGGCCCTAAAGAACGGCCAGGAGACCCCATCCTTTACCTTATCTTCTTGGAGGCCACCGCCCAGCCAAAGCTGGCTGACCCACCCATTCTCAATGACTAGAGGAACCTGGTAGCCTGCTCTGTGTGCAAAACCTCAAATCCTACCAGGGGCCAAAGGGCCCCTCGCTTCCTCAGCGTCTAGAAGCCAGGCCCCAGCACCAGAGGGCAGGAGAGCGCCTTTCAGCACCTGGACAAGGCCCTTCAGGGCTAAACCCAAGAGGGTCTCCCTCTTTACTCCCCATTCCTGAGCCGGGTCTGAGGGATCCAGGGGCTCTGCCCAGTCTGAGCAAACAGATAAGCGCTCATCGTGAGGGTAGAGGGCACTGGGTGGGGCTGGAATGTCTGGGAGTGTCACAGCCTCTTTGATCCTTGACCCGTGACCCCCTCCCTACGCAGGCCTTGCCCACCTCCGCACACTCACGCGGGAGGTGTTGCTGCCGAGCTGAGTGGGGCGGACTCTCCTACCGCGTGGAACACAGATGGAGCCGGCAGCCCCTCCCCGCAGCCCTCACTGCCCCGGCGGAGGAGGGGCACGGCGTCCCCTACCCCAATCTGGGAGGGTCCGGAGCACGTGTGGGCCGCCAGTCCGGGCCGGAGGGAAGCGGGCGGGGGCCGCTCCCATCACCCTCTCCGGGTCAACAGCACAAAAGCGGCGGCTGCGAACAAAGAAGCGCTGCAAACTCGCCAGGGGGGCGGGACAGCCCGCGCCGCGCCCCCTCCCCAAGCCGGGCGGGCGTGCCCGGCCATGGGGTCCTCGCGGCGCCCCGACGGCGCTCTTACCTGGCCGGCGCGGACCTCCTTCTCCAGCTCGCGGTGGCGGTTGTGCCACACGAGGTAGTGCAGCGGGTACTTGCCCTCGGGCCCCTTCCTGGCGGAGGCGTTGGCGGGGATCATCGCCCGCTCCTCATGCCGGGGCCGCGGCGCCCGGCCCGGGAGGAGGGACCGCGCCAGAGCCAGGGCCCGGAGCCGCGGGGCGGGGGGCCAGCGCTGCCTGCTCGCAGGGCTGCGGCTCGGGCATGTGCTAGCGGCGCCGGCGGGCGGGGGTGGCGCGCCCGGAACGGTGCGGGCGGCGCGGGCCGCGGGCGTCCTCGCGAGGCGGCGGGCGGCGCGGAAAGGCCCCCACCCGCCCGGAGAGGGCGCGGGCACTCGGCGGCGCGGCGCGGACTCGCGCCTCGCCTCCCACACCCCCGCGTACAAAGACGCTGCTCGGCCGAGGGGGCAGGCGCCCGCAGCAGGAGCGGGGGCGCACGGGGCGAGGGCCCCAGGGACGCCGCCGCCGCAGGGACGCGCGCCCGCAGCTGCATAGCCCGGCCCTCAGCCCGAGCGGTCGGCTAGGGATGCAGGGATGCGGGGGAGAGAGGAGGGGGACGTGGGTGCCCTGGGCAGTGCTTGTTATAACTCGGCCCCGCGGCATCATGGGGCTTGTAGTCCGCCTCGTGGAGCTGGGGGTGGCGAGTGGCCGGAGAGGGTCCCGCAGTGGCCCCCTGATTCATTGAGAGAGTGGGGAGGGAGTCAGGCCTGGCTGGAACGGAGGCAGTGTCCTGACGCCAGTTGGACTGGGGCGCACCGCCACCCGCTGGCATTTTGCCTTTTGCTGGGGAAGGAGGGGGTTACAGGCCTTGCTCAAGCCTTAGGGGTCGCGGGAAGGTGTGGCCTTCAGGATTGAGTTTGGGTCCTAGTGGAACGTGAGCAGGATCCAGATTCCAAGAAGAGTGACTGATGGGAGGAATCCTGAGAAAGGTGCGGGGCGTTAGTGCCAAGGGTCACTGGAGCAACCAGGAATCTGGCACCTGATATACTGCGTAGGAGTCTTCCCTGCCTTCTTTTAAAATTAAACTCCATCTTCCACATTTGACGTTCGAAAGAGAATGTCTATTAAGGCTGGGAGAGCAGACCCCTCCCGCCATACGCTGTCCTCTGCAAGGACCAGAGTGAGGCTAGGCAGAGACAGCAGCAGGTGGCAGCTCCCCACCTCCACCCCATGTGGTCCCCTCTGGAGAGGAAGTGACTGATTCCAGAGACTAACTCCTTCCTGAATAACCCCAGGGCAGAGAGGTCGTTCCAGAAGGGTGCCTGCAGATGCCGCGATAAAAGTGGAATTGCCCTCTGGGGCAGCCTATTGCAAGGGCTGGTAGGACCTGGAGTGGATAGGGACTGGGGTGTCTGAGAGAACCTGAGTGAATTCCTCCTTACTATCTGCCTGACCTTAAGCAGATTGCTTAAATTTTCTGGTTTCTCGGACCGCTCACCTCTAAAATGTGACACTAAATACTACCTCCTCGGGTGAGCTAAGGATAGTGACTGCCCTGGAAATGGCGCATCCCTCCCCCAACCAGGCGGACTGGGACAGGTGGGGGGACCAGGCACAGTGCCTTCTTGAGCCCACCTTATAACAAGACAGGAATAAGGGATTCCATACCAGCCCTACTTAGAACAATCCAGGAAGCATTTTTGTGGGAGGTGCTAGCAAAAGCTTGCAAACTCTCCGAGCCTCTCTCAGGTTTCTTTGTGTGGTCTTCTGTCCTACCTCCTCCACACCCTGCAGTGCCAGGCCCCGGCGGGAAAGGATGAGGGAGGAGTGGACCGCCTCGCCCCTTTCTCTAGGCTGGGAGGATCCAGCTGGCGTCTCCCGCAGCCGGAGACCGCTGCCCACCTCCACCACGAGGGGTCAGCAGAGTGTCGTGGCTGCTGCCAGAGTTGGGGAGGGGGCTGGAGCGGGGAAGGGACGGCTAGGAGTGGCCGGGAGAATGCCTGTACATTTCCTCATTAAATTGTTTTTAGAGTCTTTTTGCGATTCCTCTTTAACTGTCCTGCTTCCTGAGGTGGCGAAGTCTCCAAAGGGAAATTCTGAAACCCTTTTATCCCTAGCCCCAGGCCCAGAGGCTCGTCTGTGGCGGGGCTGGGGGCTTCGGGAACAAAGTTTGGAGAGTGGATCCGTGCTTCGGCCACTCCCAGGTAGTCCCAGGGCTAACCAGGAGATGGGGCTAGCGGGGTGGGGGGAACGGGGTGACTTAACCTTCCTCCCCTGAAAAGGCTTGGAGCTTAAGGAGGCGGGGAGCTCAGCCTGGATTGGGGGGGGCCTATCCTCTGGGCAGCCGGAGTTTCTCTTTTTGCCAAGCGGCCCTGGACTCTAAACCCAGGTCGCTTTTCCTCCGGCCTGCGCGCTCCAGCTGCCACGTGCTCGAGACGCGCCCACACAGCAGAGAAACAAAGACAGCCAAGCAATGGGGCTGCCAGCAGCCGCCTCGACTTCTAATAAATGAAATTCCATAGCTGGGGGTCGATCGGGGGTGAACGGGCGGCCACAGTTCGTGGGCTATGCGCCCGGTAAGAGCGGCCAGGCCGCTCCTCCCATCGCCAGGGATGGGGCCACGAAGCCCACGGACGGGCTCCTCGGTGGAGTGCAGCACAGGGCGGCAGGTGGTGTCCTCCCTCCCCCCGCCCCCCCCCCCCCCCCCGCGAGGTATCTTTGCTCGCAGAAACCCTGCCAGATGAGCTGCTGGCTATGGGGGGAGGGGATGCCTGCAAGAAGATTTTTTTTAAAGGTGTGATTATAAATATACCTCGTGGATGGCAATCTCAAACAAACTTGTCAATCTGGGCTGCAACGAAAGGCGATGGAGGCAGCTTTGCATATATTTCGGGTGGTGTGACTCATGAACATTACTTGTCTCCCCCAGGGAAGCAGCCTGCCACCCACAAGTCACTGCTGCTCGGGAACCGCTGGGATAAAATCAACCAACTCCTGCACCCCTGCCCAAGGACTCCCCTCCTGCTCCCTTGTTACACAGCAGGACTACATGCCGCTGGGGAACCCTCCCCTAATCTGGGGAACCGTCCCTTAATCGTGTCACCACTGACCTGGCCCTTGGGCCTGGGCCTGGGCACCCCTGCCCTCTCCCCACAAACAGAGTTCTGGCCTTTTGCTGCTGCAGGGATGGGGGTTGGGTGCACGTGGGGCACACGTGTATGGGGGAGCATGGTCAGTCCAGGGGTGCACCCACGTGCGGCCTGCGCCTTCTCTCCCTGTCCACCCCCCCCCCCCACCTCCAGTGAGTCTCAGTGTGAAGTCCAGGAAGAAAGGCCACCACAAAAAAGGTCCCTATATGTTATATGCACACGCCCTGGACACACACACCCCTGGTGGCTTAGAAACACCGTTGACATATACAAGACCGATGCGAAGTGGATATTACTGCACACAGGCACAGTCGTCACTCCTCAGGAGGTCTCCAAAAAAAATTGCCCAGATTCTTTCCTCTCTGGATGAAAGCATGGAGGAGGAATAGATGTCTTTTTAGCCCGGTGGCAGGGGATACACTGCATGACCTCTGGCACCTGGGCGCCCATATTGCTGGCGGTGTGCGCAGTCAGCAAGAGTGTGACCACACATACACCTGGACACACAGAGGCGGACTCATGGGGGACCAGGATGCACAACTCACCCCAAACAGAGATAGGTACCCTGAACCACAGCGGGTACCCTGAACCACAGCCCCTTGATGAGGAAGGGGAGCCCGGGCCTCCAGCTCTTTACTCTCTTCTCTGATCCCCAGGGTTCACTGTCCCCGGAAATTAAGGGGATGGGGCTGTGAGGCAAACTCACACCGTCTGGGGACAGGGGTACACCGGAACCGAGGCCTGGGCCGTAGGAGGCACTGCCGGCTCTGGCCTGGCGGCGGCCGTGGCCCCTTTAAACGCCCCCGCCCCTTCCCGCCCGCGCTCTCGGCTTCCTTTCTCCGGGAGGCGCGGCAGGCAGGGCCTGGCGGCGGGGCGGGTGTGCAGTCTGCCCCTCCCCCGGTGGGCCGGGCCTGCGCTGCTTCCTGCAGGAGCGGCCGGGAGCCGCGCAGGGGGCGGAGAGAGCGAGCGGCGAGCGGCGGTGGGGCGGCGCGGGGCGGTGCGGGGCGGAGGGCGCCCGAGGGCGAGCGGGCGGGCGGGCACGGAGGGTTCCGGGCCAGCCCCGGGGGCGGACGGTTGGCCGGGCTCGCGGAGCCTAGCCGAGGCCTTGCCGGAGCTGGGCCGGGCTGCAGGGGCCGTCGCCGCCCGGGCCCGCCGCCCGCGCCCCCCACGCTGGCCCAGAGGGCTGCGGCCGCGTCGCCGCTGAGGATGTCCCGGAAGGGGCCGCGAGCGGAGGTGTGTGCGGACTGCAGCGCCCCGGGTAAGCGGGTCCGGGTCGGGGGCGGGACCGCTCACCGAGGCGCCGCCGGGCGGGCGCCGGGGCCTGGCGGGAGCGCCTTGCGGGGCCGGAGGGCGGGGCGGGGCCGGGCCGGGGGCTGCGGCCTCCGGCCTCCGGTCTCGGCCCCCGCCTGGGCCACTGCGGAGCCGCGTCCTTGGCGGGAGGGACGCCTGGGGGGCCGCTGTTTCCTCGCGTCCGTGGACCGGCGAGGAAGGACATTCCCAGCGCCGCCTCCCACCCCTCAGTATGAGGGAGGAGGGCAGCTGGCTGCCCCCGCTTCCATCTCAGTATCCAAACGGAAGCGCCAGCCTGGGGTGGCAGGAGGGCTGTGGCAGAGGCCGGCCGGGTTTAGGAGGTGGGGGCGAGTGTGGTTTTGTGTCATCTCAGTGCCACCCCCGCGTCTTGCACCTGCTGCTCGCATGGTCTGCGCGCCCGCTGGGGTGGCGGAGGGCAAGGGGCAGGGAGCTGGGCAGATGGGCCAGGGGGGCCTGGGTACTGTTTCCTCGGGATCAGATGAGGGGGTGGCTACTCCTAGGACTCCCTGCCCCGGGTTCCCAAGGCTCCTCGCAGGGCCTGGTGTTCAGGGCCACCGCGAGCCTGGGCATCTTCCCTTGAGGCGTCCCCAGGCCTGGTGACTGGGAGCACCGAGACAGCTTTTACTGGGTTCCAGTAAGGCCTACTTGGAAGGTGGGCTTGGTGTTACCCCAGCCTGGGCACAGACCCCTCCCCATCCCCTAGCCCAGTTTGGCCAGAAATGGGTAGGGAGCAGTGCCGAGGGGTGCCTAGATTCCTGGGATCCACCTGGCTTCCTGGCCTGCCTCCTGGCTGTATTTATCATGGTGTTTCCCTTCTCCTTCCCAGCAGAGTCAGGTCCAGGCTGATGTGAACCCCCCCTGACCTACTGAGGAAGTGAGGATCAGTGACCCAGAGAGGCTGCTCCCTTCTGATGCGGGAGGACACTGCCAGTGATGGGGCTCAGCAGCTGGCCTGGGGAAAGGAAAGCCCTGGCCCTTGACCGTCTTGTTTTTAGAAAAGGCGCCATCTCCCTGGGAGACCTCGGGGGAGGATGGGGTTGTCTGTGAACCTCTGGGCACAAAACAAGTGTGAGAGTGTGGGGTGCTGTTTTGTGGGCCCGTAACTTCCAGCCACCCTTTGGACAGGACCAGGACCCCAACAGGGAACTGTGGGTGCCTGGCAGAGGCACGGTGGTCTGGGTGGTTTTGACACTGAGGCCTCCTCTCAGGGCATGTCATGGTCTAGAGGGCCTTGAAGAAACTTATGGGGGCGGGTGAAGGTAGGAGAGAAGGGGTGTCCTTACCCCTGATTAGTTAGAAACTCTCTCTTTACCCCAGCTGCAGGCAGGTCTGGGGATGGAAGGGCTAGGAGGAGAGCTTGCCTTCTGTATGTCTGTCCAAGGCTGTTCTGCACCTCTGCTGGGCAGACGTAGCAGTGGGGGGAGGGCAAGTAGGACTGGGAGGGGGTTGCTTAGCAGACACTTTATCAGGGAAGTCTGGATTTTGGTGTTGTCTTTGTTTCCAGCTTACTCTGTGACTCATGGCAAGGCTTTCCTCACTCTGGGTCTCAGTTTCCTCAACTCTGAGGCAAAGAAGTTGGAGTAGAAATGGTTTTTGAGGACTGTTCCATCTCCAAGTCTGTGGTCCTGATTCTGGGCCAGGGGGACGCTGGGCAGCATTAGCAAGGCAGTTGTCCTTTCTCTGCTGCATTTGACTGTTTGGCTGGAAGCCTCTGGATGTCCAGTGGGCATGGGCAGGAGTGGTGTGTATCTGTTGTGTTGGGGTGCCCAGCTCCTACCCCCAGTCCTCATCCCACAGAGCCATTTGTGACCCCCTGGAATCTCCTTTTCCCCTGATCCAGAATACAGATCAGGAAGAGGCAGGTGGTGAGGTCAGGATGGTGAGGTGTGCGGGGTGCTGATGAAGTCTTGCTCATCCCCCCACCCCAGCACCTAGCATGGTGTCTGGCACATCGCAGGCATTCTTCAAGTGTCTGGATGCTTCTCAGGACCCCAGCTGACTCTTTGGGGCTACCCCACACCCCGACCCTATGATGCATGGAGTGGCATTTTCAGTCTGGGACCTGTAGCAGCCCAGGTAAGAGGCTTGAGGGAAACCAGCAGTTTGGAGCCCAGGCCCAGAGCCACCTCCTTGGTGTGTGCTTCCTACCCAAAGTCGTAGGCTTCTCACTGTGATAGGAGCCCTGCAGTCCCAGCCCTAGGAGTGGGGTCGTGGCCTTTTTGTGGTTGGTTAATTTGCAGGGTCATGGAGGTGAAAGGTAAGATGCAGCCTGACCCCAAAGGGCCCTGTCCTCCCTCTGGTCGCAGGCCTGGGCACACGGGACAAGTGTGAGTATGCTGTGAGACGGCTGGGCATAGCATGGCTGCTCTGGCAGCTGGTGCCACCTCATTAGGCACCGTCTGTGTCCCTGCCTGCCTTGGGAATCCAGGAGAGGGCCAGGGGTCGGGGAACCCTGGAGAATGTGTTTCCTGCCCCTCCACTCACCCTGCCACACAGTCCTGGCTTCTCTCTCAAGGGCCTGCTCCTCACGCCACAGGCCTTCAGGCAGCCTTCCCGCTTTGGCGGCCCCAGGCACAGGCGTGAAGACCTCAAGATGCCCATCCTACAGGCACCTTGAGTGAGCAAGGCTGGCCACCAGCTAGGGACATTTGGGAACCTGCAGGCTCATTTGTCTTCATAATATAGATTGTGGGGCAGGGTGAGTGATGGGCTTCTTCTTTTACTGAGGTATAACTCACGAACAGCAAAGTGCCTCTTCCTTATTGTTCAGCCTGATAAGTTTTTACTTGTGTATATACTTGTGTAACCACAACTCCGATCAAGAGGTAGAGCATTCCTATTACTCTATAGGGCTTTCTTGTGTCAACGGCCCCCAAAGGCAACCACCATTCTGACCTCTATCCCCATGGATTACTCTTGCCTGCTTTCAAGATGGTGGGCTTCTCCCTCTTGTCTAGTGAGGATCTGGTCCCTAGATCAGACGAGGCTGGCTCCGGGCCCTAGAGGTCACCAGTGGCCTTGGTTAGTGACATGTATTCACCTTAATAGAGGTCTCCATGGGGTTGGTGCTGGTTAACATTATCCCAGGACCCCTCCTGCCACTTGCTCACACATACCAGACGCCCCCCGCCCCACGACTGAGGCAGAAGCCCAGGGGGAAGGTTGGCAGGATACTGAGGAGGAGACCACATCCCCTAACCCTTATGCCCCCTATCCCTTCTGCCCTGAGTTTGGTCCTGGAAGCCTTTTTGGGGGCAAGGGTCCCTTAACCCTAAATTACAGTAGCCATTTGACTTTCAGAAACCCTTCCTGGCCCTTTGGCTTAGGAACTGGCCTAGGTGGGCCTTGGAGGCTCCTGCTTGGGTAGGCCCAGGCCCCTTGGGCATAGGGAGTAGGTAGTAAGGTGACCCATCTGTGTCATCCAGAACTGAGCTGGCACCAGTGTGCCCCAGACCAGGACAGTGTCCCCTGCCCACCCTTCGTATTTCAGGTCACTGTGGAAGAGAGGGAGAACCCCTCCCCCAGGCTGGGAGAGTGCCGAGCAGAGCCTTGGACCCCTTTTCCCAGATCCTGGTCACTGCCTCATTCAGGGGCTCACCATGTCTGGTATGGCCCTGGATATCTGGCCAGCCTTCCCAGGTCTGGCTTCTCCGGTAGGGCCATGGGCTTGGGGTGGAGGCCTTAGAGCTGCCCATTTATGATCCTGGCCTGGGCGGCTCCCTACTGACAGGAAACCCCACCATTTCAACAAGAGGAATTTAGGCTGCGTCATTTCCAGCTTCCTGCCTGGGCTGGCGGAGGTGGCTGGCAGGCAGACCCCTGACCCAGTGGTGTTTGGGAGTGGGGGGGGGAAGGAGCTTTCCATGCCTGGGGTGGGGGGGGGCCTCACCGTTTGGGTAAAGCCAACACTAAAGTTTGCTCTAGGGCTCCCCCTCTTGGCACAGATGGCAGGTCCCTTCCTCGTGGGCCCCTCAGCCTCTGAGGAAGGTGTATGGCGGGTACCTCCTGCATCCCTCTGCCCTGTTTTGGGGGGATCCCTGAAGAAGTCCAGACCCAAAGAACTGAGCCCTCCCCCTTTCACTTCCTGTTTCCATGCCATGGAGGGGACACTCACCACGGCAGAGCTCAGGCTGTATCCTGACTCGGTTTCCTCACAATTCTCTGGCGAACACTGGCAGAAGTCCTTGCAGGGAAGGGTCTGAGAATTGCCTTCTGGTTGGAGAGGCTCTCATTACCCCAAGCCTGTTCCCTCCCCTAGTGGGGGCCACTCTGGACAACGTGAGCACTAGGGGCGAGGCAGGGAGCCAGTCCCCACCCCCTCACCCCCCGCCAGGACAGGGCTTCCTGAGACAGGCCGGGGGCCTGGGCAGAGCCCAGTGTCCTGCGAGAGAGGCTCCCTGCCCCCATTCTCCAGTGGCACACAATGGCTGCTTTCTCCCCCGTGACCTTTCCGCAGCCTGAGCTGTACGCAGCTGTCTCCTCCCCCTCTCCCAAGGGGCCTGGGATGGGTGGCATCTCCCCTGCCCTGGAGAAGGACCCCAGGAGTTCCCATCCTGCTCTGGTCCCCCTTCTTGCTTCTAAAGTTCACTTCTCCCCAAGGAGTGGAGAGTGGCTCCCATGGCCCTCGCCCACTTGGGGCTGCAACAGCAGCTGGTGTGGACATGGCATGGTCTCTGGCGTCTAAATGCCTGGGTTCACATCCCAGCAGTCCCACTCATTAGCTGTGTGGCTTTGAGTAAGCACCCTAACCTCTCTGAGACGCTGCTTCCTCATTGGTAAAGCAGGGGTAGCATTTCCCACCTTGCCTGACAGTCATTAGAGGTACCATACTTATGGCACCCAACTGGTACACAGTGGGTACTCAGTCAGTGTTAGTTCCTTTGCTCCTTCCATCTCCCTTAAGAGGGGCTCCAGCTCACCCCATCACTGGTGGTGTCAGGAGACTCGGTCATGAAAAGGGCTCTTACCTGCCAGGATGAGGACAGAGGCGGGAGCCCCCAGAGGGGTGTGATGGGTCAGGCAGGTGAGCCATTGGTTCTAAAAGAAGCCTGAGTGTAGGAGAAATGTGGCACTGACCCGGACACAGGAGTGCCTAGAGATGTGTGGCATGCAGTCCTTGGGGACTCCTGCCTCCCTGGGGCAGGGCTAGGGTCTCAGCCTTGTTCCCTGGGGAAAGGCTGTGGAACTGGTCGCAGTGGCTGCAGGACAGGAAGCTGTGCCCGCCGAGTAGGCCCTGGGGACCACACCTCCCCAGAGGGGCAAAGACATGTAGGAAAGGGCTTGGCTCTGATGGGAGTCCCTCCCACCTCCAGAGCTCAGCGTCCTCATCGCTGGTCCAGCTCCCAGAGCCTTGGGGGACTGAGTGAGCAAATGTGCGTGGAGTTCTAAGCGTAGTGCGGGCCCAGGGCCGTGTTCAGGAGGCCTCGCCGGTGTCTGGCTGTGGCTGACCCTTTCCCCCACCCCGGCAGACCCCGGCTGGGCCTCCATCAGCAGGGGTGTGCTGGTGTGTGACGAGTGCTGCAGCGTGCACCGGAGCCTGGGACGCCACATCTCCATCGTCAAGCACCTTCGCCACAGCGCCTGGCCCCCCACTCTGCTGCAGGTAAGGGCTGTGCCGGGCAGTTCTTCCCCACGGCGTGTGCTGAGCGCCAGCACGTTTCCCCCCGCACCCACATACACAGCTGTCTGGATCCCGCAGCTTCCGGGGGCAGCACCCACCCAGGGCGGAACCCAATCCTGACCCTCTCCACCCGGGCGCTGGCCCACGCGGAGAGGAAGCTTCCAGGACGGGAGTCACACAGACCTGGGCTCTCACCCCAGCTCTGCCACCTAGTAGCTTGGCCACATAGTGTTGAGCTTAACATTTCAGAGCCTTGGTGTGCCCACCATGTCACCCTAAGTGCTAAGCAGGACCCACATCCTTGGCTGGGATGGCCTGACTGGGTAGGGGTGCAGCGGTGCCGGGCACACAGTAGGCCTGTTAGTACTGTGTCCAGCCTGGTGCTCGGAGGTGTTCCCCAGCGCGCAGTGGGCATTCTCACTCTGGCACTTCTTCCTTACAGATGGTGCACACACTCGCCAGCAACGGGGCCAACTCCATCTGGGAGCATTCCCTGCTGGACCCCGCGCAGGTGCAGAGCGGCCGGCGCAAAGCCAACCCCCAAGACAAAGTCCAGTGAGTCGGGCTCGAGGGCTGGTGGCTGAGGTTGTGCGCTCAGGGGCAGGAGCCTGGGAGGTGGCTGGGCGACTGGCCTCCCCCGCTCTGCTCCCCATTTCCTCCTGTGTGCTCCATGTAGCCCCATCAAGTCAGAGTTCATCAGAGCCAAGTACCAGATGCTGGCTTTTGTGCACAAGCTGCCCTGCCGGGACGACGACGGAGTCACCGCCAAGGACCTCAGCAAGGTTTGTGGGGCCCCACAGCGGAGGGCTGGGCCTCTCCTCTCCTCACCCACAGTGCCATCACCACTGAGCCCTAGGCCCCCAAGGCAGCCAGGTCAGGCAAGCATGGTGGGCACGGTGGAGGGACGAGATTGCATGGTCAGGCCACTTGTGAATAAGGCCCCTCCGCTCCCAAGTGGACACACGAGGCTAAAATTCTTCAGCTGCCACCCGAAAGGCAGAAAACTCTGGGCAGTTTCTGAGCCTCCCAGAGCCTTGGTTTCCTCATCTGTAAAATGGGAAAGAAATAGCATCTACCACAGAGTTAACAGCTGTTATAAGCAGAGCATGCTGCACGTGGTAGGTGGTGACTGACTGCAGCTGTGATTAATGGGCATGAACTCCTAGTGGGAAGCCCTCTGCCCCACCAACAACCTAACTTCAGCTGGGCCCCTTGGAGCTCGTAGGAGTCCCAGCCAGGCCTGGACTAGGTGCCGCTGGAGGTGGGAGGGGCCCCCCACACACCCGTTTGTGGCACACTCTGCTCCTCACAGCAACTCCACTCGAGCGTGCGGACGGGAAACCTGGAGACGTGTCTGCGCCTGCTGTCCCTGGGTGCCCAGGCCAACTTCTTCCACCCAGAGAAGGGCACCACACCGCTGCATGTGGCTGCCAAGGCAGGGCAGACGCTGCAGGCCGAGCTTCTCGTAGTGTACGGGGCTGACCCTGGCTCCCCTGATGTTAACGGCCGCACACCCATTGACTATGCCAGGTGAGGGTCTGCTGAAGGGTGAGGCTCGGGTGGGTGTGGGGAGCGGGCTGCGGCTGTAGGGCTGAGCCATGCCCCCTCCCCACAGGCAGGCGGGGCACCATGAGCTGGCGGAAAGGCTAGTCGAGTGCCAGTATGAGCTCACTGACCGGTTGGCCTTCTATCTCTGTGGACGCAAGCCGGGTGAGCAGAGTGTGGGGTGGGCTTGGCTGGGCCAGGCAGGTGGGACCCAGACACACCCCAGCAGTAGGTGCCATGGTGACAAAGCCGGCTGGGGAACAACGTTGCTAGGCAACTGGCTCCTGTGAAATTGCTGCAGGCTCTGGGCTGCAGCGTGTTGGGGTAGGGAGTGGGGGTGGGCGTAACTTCCAGCCAGTTCCCAGGGCTCTTCGGGGTGGCCTGCCCTCCTCCCTTCCCCTGTCATTTCTGGGTGCCAAGCCCTGCTCATGGCAGTGAGGTGGGCTCCCAGCTGCTAAGGCCACCCAGCACCAGTGACTTGGCATTTTTATTTTTATTCAGATCACAGGAATGGGCATTACATCATCCCACAGATGGCGGACAGGTGAGTGCCCACCTGATGCCCCTTCCCAGAGGTGGCTGGATGCCCTGTGGGTGCCTGACCCCCAGAGCTGCCCCCACCCCCGAACTCTTCAGCTTTAGGGGCCTGGGACCCCCGCCCCCACTCCCCTTCGGGGGCTGGAGGCACAAGCATATCGCAGTCCAGTCCTCACTCCCTAATGCTGGGCCCCAAGGCAGGTAAGAAATGTTGACTCAGCACACAGCCAGCACAGCCTAACCCCCATGGCTGTCAAGCACGTGGGGTTTGAGTACAAGAAACGGCCCCCCTAGGAGCAGCGGATCACTGAGTTCTGTTCCCAGTGGCACTGACCCCAACTGTAAAATCTTTAGACAAATTTTTGCTCTTCAGTGAAAAGGTGGTGGGCCCTGGGAGTTTGACTAACTTTGGGATTCTGCCAGGCCTCTGTGGTGTGCTCAGAAATTGGGCAGGGGCTGCGGGCCCAAGGCCAGTAGAGGTGTTCCTGCCTCTTATCCAAGAGGCCCCAGGAGCCCAGGCTGGGTTGGGGACGCTCACCCAGCTCACAAGATGGATGCTAGCGCCACCTGGTGGCTGCCTGCGATGGCCAAGCTGTGCCTGCTGGCCTGGATCTGGAGAGGAGGCTCCCTCCCCCTCTAGAAGCCAGTGTGGCCAGATGGGGATGGTCAGACCTGGGCACCTCGGATCCCTGAACGCCCAGATCTTCTCTCTTCTGAGACCCCAAGACTCCCCGCTACTTTTCTGGTCTGATTTTGCCTGGTGTGTCTGCCTGCTTGCGTGTGTATTGTAAACGTGTTCTCAATGAAATGTTAACTGACCACCTTCCCAGTGCCAGCTGTTCTTGGCACTGGACCCAGAGGTAACTCAGGCGTGATCCCTACCCTTAAGGAGGTCACAGCCAAGAGGGGAGGCACCCTA
Organism: Balaenoptera physalus; assembly: GCF_965194825.1. Lineage (NCBI taxonomy): Eukaryota > Metazoa > Chordata > Mammalia > Artiodactyla > Balaenopteridae > Balaenoptera > Balaenoptera physalus. The sequence continues at coordinate 49,527,088 of NC_138901.1, read as the reverse complement.
GTCAGTTGTAGTCCATTGTGGGGAGTGCAGCAAGAGAGGCAAAGGCATAGACGTCAGAAATGCTGCGCCAGGAACTGCAGGCAGACTGTGTAGCTGAAGCATGTGAGAGGCAGGGAATCCCAGGAGCAAGACTGGAAGAGAGACGGGGCAAGAGAGTGGCTGGTCCTGAGCCCCGACAAGAGCTGAGACCACCCCAAGAGCAGAGAGGTTCCAACACGGATTTGTGGAGTCTGCTCTGCCACTTACTGGCTGTGTGGCTTCAGGCAGGCTCCTTAACCTCTCTGAGCCTTAGTTACTGCTCCTGGAAATAAGGGTGACTGTACCTATCTTTCTGGGCTTCTGAGAGGATTAGATAAGAGAGTGCATGCGAAGCATTTAGCGTTTTTATTTCGTTTATTTATTTTTTTGGCCTCACCGCGTGGCTTGCAGGATCTTAGTTCCCCAACCTGGGCCCCCGGCAGTGAAAGCACCGAGTCCTAACCACTGGACCGCCAGGGAATTCCCTAGCATATTTTTAAGTGAGCTTTTTGTTGAAGTGTTCCATACATAACCTGTTACTATTGAAAAGTTCCTAAGGCCAGGGGTAGCGCAGCCAGATGTGTCAAGAATACTTTGGCTTCTGGGTGAATAAAGGGTTGCAGGGGCAAGACTGGAAGCAGGAAGATGGATGAAGAAATGTTGCAAAAGACCAGGCAGGAGGATGGAATGGCAGAACCTGGGGAAAGCCTGGCTAGGGCTTGAGGGTGAGGGAGGTTGCAGGTGACTCCCAGGAGCTGCCGCTGGTGCTGGGCAAGTGGGTCACTGAGAGGAGGAGCGAGCCGGCCGAGGAGCGGGCTGGGGGGAAGATGAGTTGGGTTTGGTACACTTTGGGTCTGGCATGTGCACGGAGATGGGTCTGAGCTTGACGTGGGAAGGCGTTTGCTGCCCTGCTCCTGGGTAATTGCTGCCTCTGTCCTGTTCTTCCCTCTGCTGCCTTCCTCTGGACTTAGATCGCGGCAAAAGTGCATGTCTCAGAGGTATATGGTGCCTGCTCGGGAACAGGCTCTGGAGGTTGGGTGGGGCAGGGAGGCACTTGGTGTGCAGCACCTGGGGTGTTGTCTCCCTGGGATCCCTGCATGTTTGGGAGGTCACTGGCAGGGGCCTGGCCACCGCTCATGTCTGGCCTCTCCCCTCTTCCCCATTCCCCTCTCCCTCCGTCATCCACAGCCTAGACCTGTCCGAGTTGGCCAAAGCTGCCAAGAAGAAGCTGCAGGCGGTGAGTCTACTCAGACAGGCCCCTAAGGCTTGGAGCTGCCCTCCATCTCTGACCCGCCTCCGTCCCTGCGATGGCGCCCCCTTTCTCTGACCTGGTGCCCTTTTCCAAGTCTTGGACCTGCCCCTCACTCTAGTCTCCTCAGTCACCTGTCCTCCACCTCCCCACCCCTCGCCTTTGACCCTGGCTCTGCCCTCCTAAGGCTCCCAGGGCGCGTGGCGCATCTCTAGCTACCTGGGCACTAACCAGTCTGCTCTGGTCTCCCTCTGCCTCTCCCACCTCGGAGCTTGGCAGACAGACCCCTACCCCAGTTGCCAGTTCTGAGACTGGGGGGAGGGCTGGGCGGCACAGGGGACACACAAGTCGTTTTCGACATCTTATAAGATCCCGGTGAGCTGGCTTGGTTGGCACTGGGGTGCCAGTTGATCTGACAAAGCCTGGGTCCCCGTCTCCGCCTCCAGCTCAGCAACCGGCTGTTTGAGGAACTTGCCATGGACGTGTATGACGAGGTGGATCGAAGAGAAAATGACGCTGGTGAGCCGGGAGGGGATCAAAGCCTTGGGCGGAGGGAACAGAGCACCTGCCTGCTGGGGAGGGGCTGGGACCTGGTGTGGCTCTGGGGTCCTTTTACTGGGACTAGGAAGAGGTACCGGGGGCTGGTCTGCTCGGCAGGCCTGCACGTAAGCCCTGGCCAGCTGTGAGCCCAGCCAGGCAGGCAAAGCACGCTGAGCTGGAGGCCGCCAGCCTGCTCCTCCCCCCAGCCCCCTGGACTGGGGCTCCTCTGCTCTGGCTGCCTCCCACTTTGGCTCTCTCCCCAGCCCCACTCCGCCCCCTACATCCCTTCTTCCTGGCCACAGCCAGATTCCAGCCCAAACTCCCGGTTGGGGCTGGCGGGAGGGAGTCGCCTCTTTCTGTTTGTCAGTCCCCAACCAGCCTCGCCCGGCCTCGCTCTGACCCAGCCTTACTTCCCCTGTCCAAAGACCACCCCTTTCTTGAACACCAACACTCGGTGGGCATGGGGAGGAGCTCGGAAGGCTGTGCTCCTTGCTTTCCCACCTCCACCCCGTGGGCCTGGTCCCCGCGGACCATCCGCTCCCTGCCCCTCCCCCCCAGTGTGGCTGGCGACCCAAAACCACAGCACCCTGGTGACGGAGCGCAGTGCCGTACCCTTCCTGCCCGTTAACCCTGAATACTCAGCCACGCGGAATCAGGTGAGTGGGCTGGACGGGGGTGGGGGGGTCCTGGGGCGATGAGCTCCCCTCCTGGGGTCACCAGCTCCGTGGGTCCTGCCCTTCCTGGCAGGCTGCTGTCCGGGCCGAGCCTTCCCCACTCCTGGCCCCGCTGGCTCTGGGATCTGGGGAGGGGAGGAGGCTGCTTTTTGGAGCACTTAGTGAGCAGCCCCTGGCGGGGTTCCAGCCTCTTCCTGAGAGCTCCCCTAGGCACCCCAATCTGTGTCATTCCCCACCCCCTGCCCTGGCCCGGCCAGCTGGGCTGGCACGTTTCAGCTGTGGTTAAGTCAACTGTCGGGACAGCCTGGCTGCTTTGTCCCCATCCCCGTGTGTCAGCCGTAAGGGCCTCCTCACGCCAGCCCGGCCCTTTCTGCCTCCCAGGGGCGACAGAAGTTGGCCCGCTTTAATGCTCGAGAGTTTGCCACCTTGATCATCGACATTCTCAGTGAGGCCAAGCGGAGACAGCAGGGCAAGAGCCTGAGCAGCCCCACAGGTGGGAAGGGTGTGGATGGGGGCGTGGTGGTGGGCACTGTTCCAGGATATTCTCTCTCATGGCTCCCTTCTGCGGGTGGCATGACAGATGGGCCGTGTGAGCCCTGAGTGACAGGCCTGTGCCCTCAGACAACCTCGAGCTGTCTGTGCGGAGCCAGAGTGACCTGGACGACCAGCACGACTACGACAGCGTGGCCTCGGACGAGGACACAGACCAGGAACCCCTGCGCAGCGCCGGTGCCACCCGGAACAACCGTGCTCGGGTCTGAGCGCTGCCCCTCCCCACGCCTCCACCAAGGCCCTGCTCCATCCTCTCGTAGCTCGGGGCCTCGGGGACAAGGGGGCTGACTGTCTCACGTCTCCTTCTGCAGAGCATGGACTCCTCAGACCTGTCGGACGGGGCCGTGACACTGCAGGAGTACCTGGAGCTCAAGAAGGCCCTGGCCGCCTCCGAGGCAAAGGTGCAGCAGCTCATGAAAGTCAACAGCAGCTTGAGTGATGAGCTCCGGAGGCTGCAGCGGGAGGTGAGGATGGGGGCCTGCCAGGGCCCCAGTGCGGGGAGGAGTTACCCCCTCCTGGAGGTGGTGGTGCTGCCTGGACCCTCCGGAGTGTCTTGACGCCACTCTTACTCTCAGATCCACAAGCTGCAGGCCGAGAACGTGCAGATCCGGCAGCCGCCGGGGCCAGTGCCCACAGCCCCACTCCCCAGCGAACGAGCGGAGCACGCGCCCATGGGGCCTGGCGGGAGCACCCACCGCAGGGACCGCCAGGCCTTCTCCATGTATGAACCGGGCTCTGCCCTGAAGCCCTTTGGGGGCCCACCTGGGGATGAACTCACCACCCGGCTCCAGCCTTTCCACAGCACCGTGAGCTGCCTACGGGCCTCGGGGTGGGGGGTGGAGACAGGGTTGGGGCCACTGCAGGGCCCTCCATGACGCCCACTGTGCCACCCCCAGGAGCTGGAGGATGACGCCATCTATTCAGTGCACGTCCCTGCTGGCCTTTACCGGGTAAGCAGGGCCTGGGGGAGGTGGGTCCGTTCCCGCAAATAGGTTGTGAGCCCCAGCGGGTGCCAGGCTCTATGCTGGACGCTGGGCACAGGGATGGCTAGACACACACGGTCCCAGCCTCACTGCAGGGAAGCCGCAAGGTGGGTGGTGGGGAGGAGGAGACTGACTCCAGCCCCGCCTGGGTTTCAGGTCCGGAAGGGGGTGTCGGCCTCAGCTGTGCCCTTCACTCCCTCCTCCCCACTGCTGTCGTGCTCCCAGGAAGGAAGCCGCCACACGGTAATGTGCATCCCCAGGGCCCGAGGGATGGGCTGAATGAGATGTGTGCTTGGGAGGTGATGGGCGGGGGGGGGAGCGGGTGTGGTGTCTGTGAACGTGCACCTTACCTGCCACCCCTTCCCTGTACCCCTCCAGAGCAAGCTTTCCCGCCATGGCAGCGGCGCAGACAGTGACTATGAGAACACGCAAAGTGGGGACCCGCTGCTGGGGTGAGGCCCCTGGGGGAGGGGGGTGAGTGGCCCCTGAGCGTCTGTCAGGGTGTAGGCAAGCGGCCTCACAGTTGGAATGCCTCCCTCTCTCCTCTCTAACCCCAGCCTGGAAGGGAAGAGGTTTCTAGAGCTGGGCAAGGAAGAGGACTTCCACCCGGAGTTGGAAAGCCTGGATGGAGACCTCGACCCTGGGCTTCCCAGCACAGAGGATGTCATCCTGAAGACGGAGCAGGTCACCAAGAACATTCAGGAATTATTGCGGGCTGCCCAGGAATTCAAGCATGACAGGTATGGAGGTGGGCAGAGGCTCATATGGGCTTCTGGGGTGTTGCAGATGGCAAGAGAGGGACCAGTGTTCCACTGTCCCTGGGAACCTTCCCTGAGAGCCCTCCTCCTAATTTACCCTCCCTTCTCCCCATAGCTTTGTGCCCTGCTCAGAAAAGATCCATTTGGCTGTGACTGAGATGGCCTCTCTCTTCCCAAAGGTACAGGGGCCAGAGAGGGGAGCAGGACTGGGCGGCGCCTCAGGGTGGGACAGGGCCTCAGGGCAGGGCAGGTGTAGAGAATCTGACGACTGCCTGAGTGGAGACATGGACACACTGGGCCATATCATCATAGCTCGTGGTTTGAAATCCAAGGCCCAACTAACTACCTCCGCCCTCCCTCCCTCCAGAGGCCAGCCCTGGAGCCAGTGCGCAGCTCCCTGCGGTTGCTCAACGCCAGCGCCTACCGGCTGCAGAGCGAGTGCCGGAAGACAGTGCCCCCGGAGCCTGGCGCCCCTGTGGACTTCCAGCTGCTGACTCAGCAGGTGATCCAGTGCGCCTACGACATCGCCAAGGCTGCCAAGCAGCTGGTCACCATCACCACCCGAGAGAAGAAGCAGTGACCACTCTCCCTGCACCCTCACCCGCACCCTGGGACCTCACTGGCCATGGGAGCTGGGCCACTCCAGACACTAATCCCCACCCCAACAGAGCCGCTGGCACAAGTGCCCTTAGTGCCGCCACTCTCACCTGGCAGCCAGGTGCCCTGGTGCCCGTCCCCCTTGAGCCCCCAAGGATGGGGAGATGAGGTGGCAGGAGCTTCTGTCCCCTACATTCCATGCACCTCTCCCTGTACATAGCATCCCCTCCCCCTCTAGTGTGCCGGGGCCTGCAAGGTGTCACTCCCAGCCCATTGCCCTCTGGGGCACCCTCAGCAAAGGGTCGGGTGGGGACACTCCAAATGGGGTGGTTCCCTTACATGCACCCCACCCCCATGAGCCAGTCCAGCCCTATTGGGGGCTGAGCGGGGGCATCCCCCCTTGTACATAATACCTGTGGATGTCCCCACCCTGTAGCCACCAGCCCCCTGCTGCTCTCCTTCAATGCCAAACGGCCCCAGCCTAGGGCACAGGCCCCAACCTGTGTTCCTGGGGTCCCCAGCAGCAAACACTGGAAAAGTCTTTTTTCTCTCTCTCTCCTCTCTCCCACCCCTTAATTTTAACGTTGTGGTAACTGAGTGACCCTGCGTGCCTGCGTGTGAGTGTGCGGGGCGGCAGTGCCGTTCCGGAGGCCTGGCCCATCGGGAGTTTTGTGAGGGGTGAGGGGACCAGAGCAGTGGGACCCGTGTTGGGCATTGGCCCCTCTCCCCCATCCTGGGGCCAGGGACTGCCAGGGTAACCAGCTGGGGTCCTGCCCTCTGCCTCCCCTCATTGTTCCCCCAACTCATACCCTTTCTCTATGAACGTAAAAGGAAAACCACTTGGCTCCATCTCTCTTCCCCTCCCTTGTGGAGGGGGATTGTGCTGGCTGGGGCAGAGAACTGAGCACCTGAGCCTGGGGCTGGCTCCCCGGGGTCCCTGACTCAGCTGAGAGCCCCCTCCCTGTAACCTCTGAGAAGCCAGTGCCTGCGGTGTCTGGGTCCCTGGAGCCTGGGCTGCAGCCTGGGAAGGCTGAGAGGCAGATGGCAGCGCCCACCAGCTCCTCTCCCCGTCCCACCTCTGTCCCGGGGGCCAGGCTCTACCTGTGTGGTGGTGGTGGGCTGACTGTCAAGATGTGTGTCATGTACATTTGTATCAAAAATAAATAAGTGACCATGTGCCCTTTCTGATGCTTAGGGAACTGTGGGAGGGATTGGGGAGGTGGCAGACCTGAAACGGAGAAAGACCAACCTGGCAAAAGTAGGAAGCAAGTGAAGACCACGACTCTTCCAGCCCCTGTACTTGAGGGAAGGGAAGCCCCTGTCACCTCTTAGAGGAGTCCTGGAAATAACAATGTTTCAGTAAATACCACCACCTGCTCACCCCTGGTGGTGGGAGGGGTCTATCACGCTACTAAACCCCAGTGTCTGAGGCCAGGTGGGCAAGAGGAGACAGGCCAGCACGTGCCCAACTTGATACTGTAAACCCCCTACCTCAGACGCAACCTAAATGGCCTAGGACAGTGCCCTGGGTGGGAGTCTGTCTGTGTGGCAGATGCACAAGCTTAACTCCAGGCTCTACTAAAATAATTTAATAAGAAAAACGGAGTTTTTGCAACGGAGGCTGAGACAGCTCCTTTTTCTCTCCTCCCTCTCCCCCTCCCCATCCCTCCCAGCAAACCACACACTAAGGACCAGCCCTTTTGCAGCGCTTAGGCAGGACTGCGCCATCTGGCCACCAGGGGGCGGCCCTGCGCGCGGTCCACGTGGCGGAGGTCGCAGCCTCCCGGCGGGAGGAGGAGCCAGACCTGCCACAGTGGCAGGGCTGGGGCAGGTCACTCGGAGCTGTCCCCATCCGGGCCGCTGTCCGGCGTGGGTGGGAGGAGGGGTCTCCGGCGGGAGCGCTTGACCCGGCGAGGGGGCATCAGCAGCCTCCGCTTCAGCACCGCTATGGGCAGGGTGGGGAGCAGTCAAGGGCAGGGAAGCCATGGGGAGGGGAGCGGGGCGGGGCAGGTGAGGAGGGGAACTTCTCACCAGCCACTGTGTCCTGGCTGTCCACTGTGGGCTCCCAGTAGATGCTCTCCCCACGCCTGAAGTTTCGGTGCAGCCGCGTGCAGAGCGTGGCCAGGGTGAGCAGCACCAACAGAAAGGTCAGGGCCATGGCAGCCCAGGCGGCCTCCTCCGTGCGCGGGGTGGGGCCCCGGGCTGCCCGCGGAGGCGCTGCTGCCCGAGCGGCCGGGGAAGCCTGACTTGGACAGGCACAGACCCCTGGGCTGCTTTGCCCTTTGGGCACCTGAGCCTCTAGCCTGGAACTGACATTGCTTCCAGGCCCCCCAAGCAGCAGTGGGCCGGTAGGCACAGATGGGGCATTATCCCTTGCACCCTGGGGTCCCAACATAGGCTGCTTGGCCTCCATGCTCCGTGGGGAAACAGAGCGGAACCTCAGGGCTGAGGGGGTGGGCTGGAGACCAAGGGCAGCCCGCAGCCCACGCCTCTTGGCACCACTAGGAAAGAGCTGCGTAGGCCCTCTAGATGCCACCTCTACGCCTGGGGGCCTCCAGCTCCGCAGCGTAAAGGCCAAAGCCGGGGCCTAAGAGGAGAAGAGACAGCAGTCACCCTTTCCCTGCCCAGATTACCCAATGACACCACCACCCTGGGCCACCAACCCAAAGACCATCAAGCCCGGCCAGCACCCCTCACCTGCACGCACCCTCTCCGGCACAGCCTCCCTCTGCCCGGTGCTGGCACCAAGGGATAGGGCCCAGAAAAACTGTCAGAGCGAAACCATGCTTTCTCCTTCTTTTGCTTCCGCCGCCTCCTCCTCTTCAGCCAGTGGGCAGCCCAGGCTGGCTCTACCCATGCCATCTCCAGTGCCACCCCCCATGCTGCCAGTACCAGGGGCTATGAAAGGAGGTAACTGTTAGAGCTAAGACAAAGATGGGGAGCAAGCAAGAGGAGGCCCTGAATTCCCCTTGCCCTGCACGTGGGGCTGCAGCCTCTGCCAGTGCCAGACAACCACCTTTCAGCAACCACTTACCCGATCCTGGGTGAGGCTGGAGTCAGGGGCCAGTAAGGGCTGGGCCACGCAAATGTGGGCCAGGAAGGCAAGCTGGAGCTTCAGCCAGGGGTGGGCACAGGGATGGTAGAGGAAGCTGACATCCTCAGCCTGGAGGAAAGGCATGGAGACATCAAGCCAAGTCCCTCCCTAAGAATCCCAAGTTCTCCCATCCTGGGGAGCCAACTTAAAGGGACTCCCAGGATGGCCAGATGACCCTTCCACCTTCAGGGCTCAGGAAAGGACAAAGGGCCCTAGATACTGGCGTGCACCCCCTCTTGCCTCTGAGCATTACTTTCATCCCTCCTCTCCACGCACTGCCACTCCTCAAAGCTCACAACTTCTGTGACAGCATGCGTGGTTAACCCTGCCAGACCCAGACCACACTCTTTAGCTATATTTCTCTAGACCTGCCACGGTGGCTCTACAGGTTCCCAGTCTAGACTGTAAGCACTCCCCAAATAGAGACCAGCTCTTCTATGTATTGACCCATCTACATATTCAATCTCATCTCCCCAACGCATCCAAATACAGGGCACAAAGGCAGCAGGTGCACAATCTCAGGATAGAAACACTTCATCAATTATTAATTATTCTTTGATTGAGCTGACCTGACGCTCAGCACTTGTGCCAGATGCTGTAGGAGATGCCAAAAGAGAACTCCTGGACTCCGCTTGCAGGGAATGCAAAGGAAACTCAGGGGAACAGGACTAACGCAAATGAAAGAGCAAACTAAGAAAACTCAAAGTGATTAGTTGTTAAATTACAAGAGACAGATTATAAGCATTACACAAATTTGGAGAAGGTGATGAATAAATAAGGGCTGATATGATCAGGCAAGGTCTCAAGAGAGAGCTGACTCCTATGCTGGGCTTTGAAGATGGATGGGGATGGATGGCAGGAGGGCAGGGAGCTGCCCCCTTCAAGTCAGGATACGCCAGGTGTTGAGGGGAATAAGCAGGTGAAAAAGTACAGCGGTGTGAATAAGCCTCGAACTCATATGTGTGGTGAGCAGACCAACAAGACGAGAGGAACCAAAGATGTGGGGAGGTTGGACGAGGTTTACTTAACGAGGTAGAGCCTGAAAAACTAGACAGGGGAGTATGGCCATGATAAGGTGAGAAATAAGGAGCCACTGGTTTCTGAACAGTGGAATGAAAGGGTTGTTTGGGAAAAGGAATCAGGTAGGTGGCATGAGCTCTTTTGGCCTGGAGCTATTACAAGGATCAAAAAAAAAGATATTTCAGAAGGAAAACCAAAGGGACAGAGAAGCTATCCAACCACTGGCAATGAAAATAGGCAGCCACACAAGGTGAACCCACAGTTTGGTTGGTAACCTGAGGTACACACACTCCTTACAGCTTCCTATTTTCCAAAGTGCTGTCCCACACTATTTGTTAACACCTCATTGGGAGGGACGTTACTAATAACCTCTCTTACAGAAAAATGAGGCCCAGAGAAGTCAGGAGACTTCCAAAGTCACACAGCAGAGCTGGAGCACAGGTTGTTTTTTCCTACTACCCTCAGAGTTTCCCTTGCAGCCTCCTGCCCACACAGCCAGCTACTCAACAGGATTTCTGACAAGCACTGCAGAGGACCAAGGCCTGTGGCTCACTGTCCGGGGACTAAGAACGTTGCCTCTTACTGGGGGGAGTGATAAAGAATGGAGCTGGTGAGCAGAAAAGGTGGAGGAAGCCTGCGAGGAGCTCGCTGTTTACAGTGCAGACACTGAGGATGCCTCCTGCTTGTACTTACCTGCCGTGGATTCACCCGTGTGTAGGTCACTCTTGGCGACACCTATACAGGGGGAGAGAAAAGAGCTTAGAGCCCCCGGGGGACTCTGGGGGGGTGGGGGGTGGAGAGAGGACAGCAGGCCCGTGACGTTACGTTGGAATGGAGACGTTGGTGACTTGAGGGCCGGAGGAACCGGCAGAGGTGCTCAGAGGGTGGCTGTGGAGGGTGCCGCGAGGCCAGGGCGGGACTGGGCTGCCCCTTCACACTCCTCTCTCCCACCGCCCTCCAGGCACCCACCTGTGGGGGCAGAGGCCACAGGCCCTCGGGACAACGGGCTCCCGCCTCCTCAGCCGGCTCAGCCACCACCTGTGGGTTCAAGGCGCAGAAGAGCTGGGGCGTTTGGCCTCGGCGCGGGCTCTGCTCTCTCCCTCCCAGGCCCAGCCCTCCAAGGGGAGAACTCCTAGTCTCCTCTCCGCGCGCCACTCCTTCCAGCACGAACTTTTGGCAAAGCGCTTTGAGATCCCGGGCCGAAGGCTTCTCGGGAGCGGGTCGCCTTACCTCACTGGGACCCAGGAGCCCCGCCAGGGCCGCCAGGAGCAACAGTTGGGGCGGAGGCGGAGGAGGCGCCATCCCGGCCCGCCCCAGCACTGCCCGCAGCCCAACAAGCCAGGGAGCGCGCGCCGCCTGGCCCTGCCCCCGCGCACCCACGCCGCCCGCGTGCCCACGTAGACCCCGGGCTCGCGCGCGCCGTCCCGCCCCGACCCCAGACCGCGCGCCGCGACTCCCCAGGCTCGCGCGCCCCTCGCCTCGCCCCGCCCCGCCCCGCCCCCGCAGCTCCGGCCCACTCTCGCCGGGTCCCCGCCCCGCCCCAGTGCCCGCCCACAGCCCGGGACAGTGCGCGCAAGCGTCCTCAACCCCAAGGCGGAAAAGTTCGGAGGCCGGTTTTCTGCGCGCCGCACTGCGAGGCAGGCGGGACCACCTCCTTCGCCCGGGCACTCGTCTCAGCGGGTCTCCGCGGCCTGCCGGGCGCAGCTGCAGCTCCTGGGTGGAATCTTGGAGCGGGGAGGAGGGCGGGAATTGGTATTCCACTGTGAAATGGGTGGCCCAGGAGGGGAGACGGGTCCGCCCCTTCGGCAAACCCGCTTCAGACTTATCAGTGTGACCTGCATCTAGAAGAGGGACAGAAGCCTGAAGTCCGAGCTGCAGAAGGAAGAGGGTCCCCACTCTAGAGCTACACCTTCATGCCATCCCACTCTTGCCCTCGCAAATAGCGCCCGAACCCGGAGGAGTCTCCGAGGGTCTCAGGCCTCCACGTTCCCCAGACCCAGAAGTCCCAGGAAGCTGGAGCCGGGCTGGGGGCTGCTTTCTTGCCCGCGTCCTCCTCCGCTTTCGTAATTAGCCCAGCGGGGACCAGCAGATGCCCAAAGAGACTTTGGTCACCGTGAGGTGGAGTCACAGGCCTCGCCCCCAGCAGGGAGCGCTGGCCAGACGTCACCTGCAGCGGGTGCCCGCTCTGCCGCCCTCTCCCCGGTGCCCTTCTCCTTGGCCCGGCTCAGGATTTTGAGGAAAGACGGGAAAGTGGGTGGAGGGTGAGAGTTGAAATGCCCAGCCCAAAACTTTGAAATAGAGCAAGACCGTCTCCCACATAGCTGTGACTTGCAAGGGGTATTTCTTACCCTTCCCCCATTCCCCGGTAATTGCCAGTTATTGAGCTGATGAAGGGACTGCCATCTATCCCCTGCCACGGCCGGGTCGCGGGGTGATAGGCATCCCCCTCCAAGGGCACCTGAGTGCGTCTTTTCCTCCAGCTTATTCTCGGAGGTTTGGGGCTGTTTCTTTTGGGAAGTCCTTCCTGGGGAGCGGTGTTGAGGATTTCCTCTACCTGAAGCCAGGTTCCAGGGGAGCCCCACGCTCCCGGGCGGATCGGCACAGCGCACTAATGCAGGCAAGGGAACGAGCATTCCCCGGCACTCCAGCCTCCCGCTGCTAACCCGCGGTCGGGACACGACGCCGGCCCTGGCCCTCGCTGGCCCTGAGCCAGACCCCCGCCCGGCCGGGTTATTGCGCAGTTGCGGGTGCCCGCGGGGCCGAGACAAACACCGAGGTCAGAGAGCACAGCCGAGCCCGGCGACGGAGGTGCGGGTGGTGGCTCCGGCTGCACTGCAGCCACCCCGCGGAAGCCCAGGAGCCCGCGCCGGGAGCTGCGGTTTATTCACTTCTCCCTTTTGCTACTTCTCAACAGCGGCCCCTGAGGGCGCAGCGACGCAGGTCTCCCCGGTAGCTGCACACCCTACACACCACGCGGGACGGAGGGGCGGGGCAGAGGATTCTGAGACTCATCCCCGTCCCCCAAGCCTCGGTCTCCAAGTCTCCCCACTTCTCCGTCCCCCACACCCCACTCCTCGGCTTGCTGCCCTCCCCACTCCCTTTCGCCTCGCCGGCGCGTCCTCGCTCCCTCCCCGTGGCCTCCGCTCCTTTCACCTCGTGCTCCTGCTTGTCGCAATCACTGTACAAAGGGCCGTGGGCGGGAGTGGGGGGCGGGTGAGGGGAGCCTGGACCGAACTGGCTGCCTCTGCGGGGCCGCGGCCAATCCGGAGTGCACCCCCTCCCTCCCCGCGGGAGGGCCCTGGGCAGCCGCCGCGGCCCGGCGGAGCCGCGGCCAGAGCGGGGAGCTCGCCAAGGGGACGTCCCCGCCGCTGCTGCCCGCCGGGGGCTCTCCGGCCTCGCCATGCCGCCGTGGGGCGCCGCCCTCGCCCTACTCCTGGCCGCGTTCGCCCTGCTTGGCCTGCTCACCGCGCTGCTGCGGCGCCCCGGGAGGCGCGCCGTCGGAGCGAGGACCCTGCCGGGGGCGCAGGGCCAAGACCACGAGGAGGAGCTGGACGGCGCAGGCCCCGCGGACCAGTTCAGCGACGGGCGTGAGCCTCTGCCCGGCGGGTGCAGGCTCATCTGTAAGCCGTCGGCGCTGGCCCAGTGCCTGCTGCGCGCCTTGCGACGCTCGACAGCGCTGGAGCCGGGCCCGCGCTCCTGGCTCTCCGGGCCCCACCTGCAGACCCTCTGCCATTTCGTGCTGCCGGTGGGGCCGGGGTCCGATCTGGCCCGGGAGTACCTGCAGTTGGCGGACGACGGGCTGGTGGCCCTGGACTGGGTCGTGGGACCTTGCGCCCGGGGCCGCCGGGTCACCAATGCCGGAGGCCTCCCGGCGGTGCTGCTGGTGATCCCCAATGCCTGGGGACGCCTCACCCGCAACGTGCTCGGCCTCTGCTTGCTGGCCCTGGAGCGCGGCTACTACCCGGTCATCTTCCACCGTCGCGGCCACCACGGCTGCCCACTGGTCAGCCCCCGGCTGCAGCCTTTCGGGGACCCGTCTGATCTCAAGGAGGCCATCACTTACATCCGCTTCCGACACCCCGCAGCCCCGCTGTTCGCGGTGAGCGAGGGCTCGGGCTCGGCGCTGCTGCTGTCCTACCTGGGCGAGTGTGGCTCCTCCAGCTACATGACCGGTGCAGCCTGCATCTCGCCGGTGCTATGCTGCCGCGAGTGGTTTGAGGCCGGCCTGCCCTGGCCCTACGAGCGGGGCTTTCTGCTCCACCAGAAGATCGCCCTCAGCAGGTGGGTAACAGAGGCTGCAGACGAGCAATGGGGGAATAGAGGTTTGGGGCTGAGAAACGGCTGTGTCTGGTTTTGAATCAAACAGGTTTAGAGCAATTTGGGCAAAGTTCTCCTCACATACTTCCTGAAGCGTCCAAACCCTCTAGTCTGGACAGAATCAGGGAAGCAGGTTTAAAAGCCACAGACGGACTCAGCATCATTAGCCAGAGCAGGGACTCCTGACCTGGGGCCCCCTGGCCTCACCTCGGCCCCACCGTGTCCTAGCAACCTGAGCACCTGCCCCACCCGCCGCAAGAGGCAGCACCTGACACGTACATCGCTTAGTCCATAACTTGTCAAATCAGCAAAGAGGGCTCTGGAAGCAATTGTGACTGGTTATCTGTCCAGAATGTTTCCTCTGAGCCTGGAGGTGACAGGAAGCAGAAATTTGGTGGCATTTGATTTATTAAAATTCTTTAGACCTGACAGATGTTTTGCATATTCCCAGGTATATACTCAATATTTAATGCAAAAATTTTAAGAGTATTTAAACATTTTTTTTAATCTCCAAAAAGAAAAGAATCTACCACCAGGGTGACAGGGGAGAATTTTCCACTGAGAAGGCCTGAGTGACATTCCCACAGCAAATAACCAGGCCTCTGCTTACACTGTTGTTTTCCTAGGAGATGGAAGAACGAGGTCAAAGACATGATGGCAGCAGTGTGGTGTGGCAGAAAGACCTGGGATGTGGGGTCAGACCCACTTGGGTTCAAATCCTGAATTTCCAGCAAGTTAGCTAACCTCTTTGAGCCTCACTTCCCTCTTCAGTTAAATGGAGTTTATAATAACCACTTCCCAAGGTGGTTATAAGCATGAAATAAGATAACGAAAGTAAGGGGCCTGGCACCAATACATGGTGACAATTGTGATTTCTCTTTCTTTCCTTGCCCTATTTTGCCTCCTGTTCTAAGAAGGTCAACCCTGAGCTCAGCAACAGCCCATGTGCTACCATGGCAACCCAGAGCCGCTGGAACAGTCCAGGGGCAAGGTACTCTCACATGGCTTAACTGCCAGTTTCCATCCCCAAATGACCACCCTCAGTGCTGACCCTGGGCACCAGCTGGAGGATAAGGTAAGGGAAGTGGAGAGGAAACCTGGGCCTTTAGGAACTGCCCTGCCAATGGAATTTTGGGATTGCCAACTTGGGGCAAGCCTCTTTGAATGTTTGCAGGAAACACCTATCCAAATTCAGCTGGCTAAGACTGAACTAACCCAAATAAAGGACTGAGCTGCCCATCCTGGCCTCCTGGTCAGGGTGCCAGGCCCTCTCCAGGGAGGTGGAAACAGCAAAGATGTCCCTCTTTCCCAGAGCAGTTGCTCTCAGGCTCCCATTTGGGACCTCACCCAATTAATTACACTCCCAGTCACTTCCTCCGCCACTCAGCCCTCTCTAGGAATACCTGCCCCACTGATCAAGGACACACTCATTTGTCATCAGCTGGATAGCATATTATCTTTTAAAAAAGCAAACAAACTAATACAACTTAAAGTAAAATGTTAATGTTGGGGGATGTCACTTGCTGGTTTGGATAGTCTAAGCCACTGAGTTCTTCCAAGAGAGGTTCAGGAGGTGACAGTTCATAGCAGGTTCCCTACAGAGGGTCAGAAGATGAGGTCTGGAGGAGAGCTGTTGCAATAACTCAGCAGCTGTAAAGTCAAATGCTGCCCCGGGGCTGGGGAGGTAATGCCATGCATGAATGACTGTCCTGGTAGAAACTGTAACACAGGAAGGAGGGAGGAAATACCCTGATTGTTGCCATGCCAGCCCATGTCGCCAGATCTCCCCATTTCCCTCAAGAAGCCAGATAGCTGCATTTTATGTGAAATCTCCTGATTTTAAATGATGGCAATGACATGGAAGTTTTTAAATATATTATATGGCCAAAGAAAGCCTCTGTGGTCAGAATCTGGCCTGTGGGCTGCCACTCTGTAACTTCTGCTGTCAATTTATTTTCCAGTTCTTTCCTCTCTTTCCTTCCTTCCCCATTCAACTTCTTTCTGCCAGGTATGCCACAGCCCTGGAGGACACAGTGGATACTGGAAAACTTTTCAGGAGCCGCTCCCTGCGAGAGTTTGAAGAGATCCTCTTCTGCCACACCAAGAGCTTCCCCATCAGCTGGGACACCTACTGGGACCACAACGACCCCCTCCGGGATGTGGATGAGGCAGCCGTACCTGTGCTATGCATCTGTAGTGCCGATGATCCTGTGTGCGGGCCCCCAAACCACTTTCTGCCAACTGAACTCTTTCACAGCAACCCCTACTTCTTCCTCCTGCTCAGCCATCACGGAGGCCACTGTGGCTTCCTGCGCCAGGAGCCCTTGCCAGCCTGGAGCCACGAGGTCATCTTGGAGTACTTCCGGGCCTTGACTGAGTTCTTCCGAACGGAAGAGAGGATGAAAGGGCTGAGCAGGCGCCGAGCTTCATTCCTAGGGGGCCGGCGTCGCTGGGGAACCCTGCCAAAGCGGGAGGTCTCTCCCTCTTCCAACCTGGAAGAGATCTTTAGCTGGAAGAGATCGTATACAAGGTGAGACCTGACCCAAGAACCCGCCAGCCCTGCGAGGAAGAACAGAGCTGGGCACGGCTGAGTCCTGAAAAGGCAGTGAGGACTGAATGGGGCAGGCAGCTTCAGCTCTTTGCCCCTGATTCAGCCCCTTCTCTCTTAAACTGGTCTGTGGAAAGAGATGGAACTTCCAGCAAGCTAGCGTTCATTTGCCCCTGAGCAGAACTCCTGCCCAGGCCCTGCTCTACAGATGCCAACTCATCCTGGTTCAGCAGCTGGGCATTCCCCGTCACTGTCCCCTGTCACCGACTTCATAAGCCAAAGAATATCTCCATGTATGTCCCTGGACTCAAGAGAAAATGCTCGCTCACAGCAAAGATACAGAGGAGATGAGTTTTGTGAGCCATTGGGCAGGTCTGTGCCACATAAATAATCAGCTCTGCGACGCTGGTTCTCAAGCTGGAGCCACTTGATGTAGGGAGGACAGGATGTTTGTGTCTCGATGCCACTTCCCTCGTTTTTTTTCTGCGGCTGTGGCGCTCTGCTGACTTCACGTGGTGGCAGACGTGGAAGCGGCTCACAGAGCCAACGCGTCTTGCGTTGAGTGTGAGATAGGCCCATAGGCAGTAAGTGCTGTGCTGAGACTGGGTTGGGGAGGGCAACCAGCTAGAAAGCGTGAACGCCTGCGTCTGGAACACCAAGGGCCAGTCTTTTGGTTGAGTTCTGCAAGTCCTGACTGGGAGTGGGGCTGATCTGGGGCTTCAGCCTAGGACCTCAAGACTCACTAGAGAGATCCCAAGGATGATTTTAGGAAGAGGAAATCCTCGCAGGGTCTGCTTGGCCATGGCTCAAGGAGCCAGGCTCTCAGACATTCTAGCTGCTCCCTCCAGTACCATTTCGGGGGATTACTCCAGAGAGTTCTAGCGAGAGGTGTTTTTCTCCTGAGATGTGGGCTTTCTCTAAGTGGTAAAAGTATAAACCTCATATCTTAGGTGTTTTTTTGGTTAGTTGCCCTCTTTTCTGACACTACTACTAGCCTTTCCCTCTCCAGACCCTGGAGGGACATCTGGGACCAGAGAAAGCAAACAAAATTTCCAAGAGATTGGCTAGAGCTGACTCAGTGATTTATGAATATTTCACATTACCATGCTTTTTTCTGCTCAGTTATTCAAAAGGCCATCCATGTAGATGCAGGAAAAGCTTCCTCCTGGATCTGACCACTCAGTGACTGATAGGCTCTTTGGTTTTATGAGGACTAATGCTTGAGATCAGAGTAAAATAAGGCATTGTACAGATTGACCCACACCTTGGTTTGGATTAGGCCATTAAGCAATACAATAGGACATCCAGTTCCTCCCAGAAAAGCTTTGCCCTGAAGTTTTAATTGGTCATCAAGAAAGAAGGCACCTGTTTTGACAGGAAGCTCCATACTGGCCTCACAAATAGCAAAGCAATTTGAAGAAGGAGAGATGTTTACCAAAAGCCATATCCTAAGGCTTGGTATGAGGAATTTCTGGGGCCATGATTTTAGGTTTGGATAATTTTAGCCCATCCTTGTTCCTCTGGATCAAATAAGAAGAAACTCTGAACTATCCAAGAATCTAAACTGAAATGCAGACAACATTCAATTGTCTAAGGCACATTATCCTGTCATGAAAAAATTCCCTCCCTCCTTCCCCACTTCTTGTTCCTCCTCCTCTGTGTTCCTCATCTAACATTCTCTCACCATTTCTGAGCAGGAGAGATAATAAGGAAGTGAACCCTAAAGAAGCTGTTGTACTTCTGGTTAACGCCTTGGTATAAGGCTTGGCAAAGAAGAATTACTGACATCTGGCCAGCCCCCTCCCCCAGCATCTGGTACAGTGGGGATTTCAGTTTATTAGGTCTTGCAGTCCCATATGCAGGACCCTATAATCATTCAGAACTCACTGCAAAATGGGGAGCAGTCCAGTGGTTTTTAACCACCCCCCACCCTCACTCCCCAGGATTAAAGGGCCCCTAAGGGCTAAAATCCAGATTGTTTCTCTAGCCCAGATACCACGGGACTCTGGTTAAGATAATAGGTTTTGGAGAAATCATGGTTCCTTTTTTACAGGAAAGCTGGCTTGTGGGGTGGGGTGGGGGAGGATATATATATATATATATATATATATATATATATATATATATATATATATATAATTTTTTTTTTCCAGTTATAGTCTTAAAGCTCTGTGAACAGCAGAACAGCCCTTGTCCCTTGGATCCCCTTGGATCCACAGCCCTAATGACCTAAACCCTAAAGTATTTCTCCTCCATGCCCCTGTGCCAGAGGTACTCATAGCCATTCTCAGGAAGCTACCTCTCTCTCATCTTCTCATTACCATTTGGTGACATCACTGCTTTTCAAGCCATTTTTGCCAAGAAAGCGTAGTTCCTGTTCAAGCAGGTTTGGGTGACCCTGTCCTTCAGTCTAACGACGAAGGAATCACCCAAATTGGCTCTGCTTTGGTTAATAGCTAATTATATGAAACCAGATGGAGGAACCCCAGGCACACATTCTGAGAGAATGCATGGCCCTAAAAACAAAGTGACAGGGCTTCCCTGGTGGTGCAGTGGTTGGGAGTCTGCCTGCTAATGCAGGGGACACGGGTTCGAGCCCTGGTCTGGGAAAATCCCACGTGCCACGGAGCAATTAGGCCTGTGAGCCACAACTACTGAGCCTGCGCGTCTGGAGCCTGTGCTCCGAAACAAGAGAGGCCGCGATAGTGAGAGGCCCGCGCACCGCGATGAAGAGTGGCCCCCGCTTGCCACAACTAGAGAAAGCCCTCGCACAGAAACGAAGACCCAACACAGCCAAAAATAAATAAATAAAATTAAAAAAAAAAACCAAAGTGACAAATTATGAGTTTGGGGAAGCAAGAAACAAACAACAAAACAAACAAAACCCAAAGAAGTACCACTGAGTTGGGAGTTTTCCAGGTAGCAAGTCTTTGGCAATCCTCTCAGGTCTCATTCACTTGCTTGCCTCCCTTTTGGTCTCTTCATTATTTATAAACACCTTCAAATGGTAAAGGGGGAAAAGAAAACACAACCCAATTACAATAAAGGAGGCATAATCTCAGACCTGAGTTATCTGTCTCCACCCACTGGATCAGAATGCAGGAAGCAGGCAACTGCTTCTCAAGGTTTCCTTGAGTCCTACTAAGTTCTGACCTCTGATACCAAAGACTGTGCTAAGCTATAACTTAATTCTCTTAAAGATTTAGCATTTTATGTATTTATGCATAGGTTTCCAAGGTGGCTTGGCCAGAGATGACAATAATAAAAAAACATAGCACCGAATCCTCATTTTGAGATGTCATCTCTGTTTTGAGTGAAGATATCCTTGCTAAGACTTGAGTACTGTTAGAAAAGAGGTCTTGACACAGGAAGTGTCATCTTAGCTTTATATATAACCTCAAAACCACCCCAGAGTCAGAAGTTCCTCTGTACTCATCTTCCACCCAGACCGCAGGATCCTTTGTCAGTCAGTCACCCTTAGTAATGCCATGGTTTCTTCCTTTAGAAATGAACTTTAGTATAAAGTTCCCTCCCTGATTAAACAGGCAGATATACTTGGCCACACTGGCAGAACTTGCCAATGATACCAATGATTCAATGATACCAATGATCCTACAGCCAAGCCACAAAAGATGGCATCAGAAACTGTTTTCACTAGTTATGACAGTTTGTAGAGTTAAGATTAAGAAGCTATACCTAGGGAGTGTCTGAGTGCCCAGGGATGGAATGAATGCCTTAGGAAGCAGCAGGTCCCACATCATTGGTGGTATACACAAGCTAGACTGCTCCTAGGCACGTATCATGGAGGGGACATGTGCTGAGAAATAAGGGTGGCCTACATTAGATATAAGGTCTCTTCTCATCCGAGAGTTGGTGACTGGAAATAATGCTAACGAGCTCAGTTGTAATGACTTCTGGTTGGTTTATGGGCTTGAGGATCAGATCACAGACCTGATCCAAATTCTGGGAGTTGGGATATGACATAAAGATTTTAATGAAAATAACCCTACCAAAGTGACCAGAGGATGTTTTAAGACATCTAATAATTATGCTCTGAAGTATCCAGGAAGAGCTAAAAGTTTAGAGGAAAAGTAGAATTTCATTAAAACAAATAAAAGATATTAACACTTAAAAAACAAATGTCTCTGGCTCCTCCAGCCTTCCTGTGTAATAAGGTAAAAAACAAATGTCTCTGGCTCCTCCAGCCTTCCTGTGTAATAAGGTATCTTGCTCTAGTGTCTATCACTAGTGAGACTGAAGAAAAAATCCTCTCAGCTTGTTTGCCTCTGAATAATAAATTGCAGTCTCCCTGCAACAATGGAATGTCATTCTTTTTTAAATCTCCACAAACAAATGTGCTGTTTGTCTTCTTAAGTCCTCTATGTACTGAGCTGTGCTTACCTACCTGTGGAGTTAACGGAGCCTCACTGCACATTCTCCATTTGCTGGTTGTTGCTTCACTTCTATAGATCTAGGTTTGTGTCCCCTAACACTAACCAGCACAACCTCTGTTTAATCAACAACCAGGCCTCCTGCTCTGGGCTAATAATTTCCCAGCAGGCTCAAAATTCCCTGATCATCAGTGGTACCTACATAGAGATATTTTCCAGTGGGCAATTAGTAATTTGTGTGTTGCATAGAGCACTGAAATAGTTTGGAGGTGTGGGTTCTAGTTTCTACTTCATTTGTGACTCATATGACTTTGGGCAAGTTATGAGTTGTTCCGTATGAAAAGACTGAGACTGTGAATGGGCCTTAATTAAGGTCTGTTAGGCTATAATGAAATAGTAAAAGCAGATGGATCCCATTCTTCAAGCCCATTTAATTCCTCAACCAGAGCTCAAAGACCTCTATAATGAGGTGGCATCTGCTTTCAGATCAGAGTCTATATTCTAATTCTTGTAAGGCCAAGGATTTCCAGTTATTAATTCCACCGCAAAGTTGGGAAGGGCCTGGGAGAGCAGCACCTTTGAGGCTTACAAACCGGGTGCTGGCTTGCCCAATTGAGGACAAACTCTCCCCACCCTCTTCCCAAACACACACACACACACATGCTCTCTCTCTCTCTGATAACCATGTTACGGCTAATAGGTTATACACTGGTTCATTTGTTCCAGCCAAAAACCATCTGCTTTCCTGTTTCTTGTAAGTGATGGTCAGAAAGGATGTGACTTTTAAGATCTCAGTTAGTAGTGATGGGGCTAAAGACCAGAACCCAAACCACTGCTCTTTATGCCATACTTTGCCTTTTCCTAGTCAATCACTGGCTGAGATAACAGTAAATAACGCTCATTTTGAACTCCATAATGTAAAGGACGTTAACAAAAGGAGAAAGAATTTGTCTTCAGAGCTGCTGCACAACTCTTGTGGCGGAGCCAACATGAATCTATAAACGGCACCCCTAAAGTTGTTTACTACATAGCCTGCAATAAACGACACCCTCAGCAGCCTTGTCTCCCTCTTATCCGTAAGAACAAGTATCTGAAAGTATAATTAAAGTCACTAATTGCCTAGTACATATATAGGAAAACCCCGGTTTGGCAGCTGGCATCACTGATAGCACTAACTTATAACCCTGGGGCTGTGGAGCTAGCCAACCACTGTGGTGATTTTTTAATTTATGTTAAAATTTCTTCTATAAAAAAAAATTTCTTTTATAGTCAGGTAGGATAGGCTTTAAACCCTAAGCATAACTCAGGGCATCTTTGATGTGTTTAGTCAATGACAGCATTTGTTTTGGGTTGCTGACATGGTAGAAGCACCTAACTCTCCTTCCACTGTAGTTTGAACAGCTCAATTGTGGGGATAAAGCAGAAAGAAATCTTGTTTTTTAAACCCCCTTTTAGCTCAACCAAATTCAAGGTGGGATGTTGGGAAATGCTGGAGATAGAACACCTGGAATCAAATCTTGGCTCTGCCACGTAGTTGTTTGACCCAGGCAAATTAAACACTACATAAATGCTAATTAATCTCAAAATAGCCCAGCATCAACATTCTAGGAGTTTAGAAGCTATGTTAAAAAGTTAAAAGTGCCATTTTTCTGATAGTCCTCTATTCAATAAAGTAGGTAATCTCAACTATACTTTTTAAAATGACACACTTAAAACTATTTTCTAATAGAAAAAAACATATAAACCCCAGCCCAAGAAACTCCTTCCCTCCAAATTAAGCCTTCTGACAAAGTCATTTTAACAGGACTGGATTAGATACTCTACCCCATTCAGGGCTAAAATGTGATGATTTTCAAATCTGGGAAGACGAACCCAGGCGAAACCACCTTGTGAAGCTTTGTACAAGGTCCAAGAACTGCATACATTTATGTGTCCATGTGTCTGGGAGGAACTGTAGTTACACAGACCACAACATATGCCTATATAAAACTTAAGAACCTGCAACAAGCCATTAGAACCTAAAGTAGAATCATTGCACATCCACAGCACAGTAGGCCACTTCACTGGGCACACAGAATTCGAGGCAATTAGTCTAGAGGGTTTTAGTCTACACTAGGGAGCTCATTCTTACCCATATCTTACTCATTTTTGTAACCCCCAACATCCAGCACAGTGCCTGAGATTCAGTAATTATCCAGTAAATAGTCACTGAACTGAAATATACTTTATGGGAATACAATTACTTAAAAAAACTGAGCAGACACTCTGTGTACTAAAATTACTTTATTACAGTTGATTTTTTTTAAACATTTCCTTTGCTATGATACAAAGGATACTTACAAACAAAATATTACATATGACCTTGTTTTCGCTCTTATGTTCTGACAACTTGGTAACAGCTTTAAATGCACAATCTATACAATTAATACAGGTTATATATGAACTATAAGGTATGTTGAACCAGAAGAATACTGACAATATACTGTACAATAAGCCTTACCAATTAGTGCTGCGGACCATTTCTACCAAAAGGAAAATGCACATCTGTACAGTCACCTTTACCAGCTGGTGCTGACAGTGAGGGAGAGGCTTCTTCCCCATTGCAACCCTTGATAAGCCTCCACTGTGGGTGTCTGTTTGGTCCGAAAATTAAGAGGACTGTGTATATTTAAAATTAGTCGTCGGTAAAGTGGCAGAACATCACTTTCAACATGATAATCTCTTGCCAAAAAAATCAGTCCTAGTTTTAAAAGACCACAGGTCCTTTGTCCACCATGAAAACCCTACAGGCTCAAGGGCTTTAGGAGATGAGAAGATGAAGGCTGCCAAAAAAGGAGGCAAGAAACCAAGCCAAAATCTAGGTCTTGCAAAATCATCATTTTTTTTCCCTTCACCAAAGGGAACTAGAAATGTACAAATTCATTGATGAACCTCAATGATAACATATCAGTTAGCTGATAACCCTCATTTTATCTGGACCCCTGACTTGTGGGAATAACTGAAAGAGATTGTGAATAATATATACTACTTTTAGAAAAGAACCTCTTGCTTAGTTAAAATATTCCCTTTAGCCACCAAAGCTGGTCCTGGGCTATTACAGGTGTGCATTCATCTCTCAATGGTCTACTCAGAAATGATAAGGTTACAGCTTTTTTTCTTTTCTTTTTTCTTTTTTTAAATAAAAAAGCAATTGACTGAAGCATTTTTCTTTTTTTAGGTAAATAGCAAAAATAAAAATAAAAACCAACCCTGGCATTTGCACAAATAATGCAAATGGAGCGATATGGCCTTTAAGGTAATGGGTTAGTAGAAAGGAAGAGAGAAGTGAAGAAAATCCAGAGAAAATGATGTACTGATTTTTCTTTTTAAAAATTTCTACAATACATGTGCAAAAAAATCATGCTGGTTGAGGAAAACAAAGGTAAATGAGTATATAAAACTAAAATCATAAATAATATGTTTGGATGACTGGTAAAAGCAGAAACCAACCTGGGTTACAAAAAGGATTATACATTCAAGATGCTCTTAAACCCAGTGGGATAACTTATGTTAAAACTGTGTTAATAGTTACGTTAAAAATCTCAAGTTTGTTTTTAAATCTTCACAATACAAGCAAAGCTGTTTTAAAATATACACTATACATATTTCTCATAGTCTCTCCAACCTCATTAATGCGCATTAGGCTATCTTTTTCATATACTAAAACAAGGGGGTTTTGAAAGCTAAATTGCTCAGAGTAACTCATCCATTATTTAAATGTTTAAGTTTTAAATGGGTTAAAATTTTTAGCAGACTTACATAAATAGGATTTAGCAACACAAGTGTTAATGAAAAAAACTCTAAAGCATTTACAAATTATCAGGTTGAAATAGTCTCGGGAACTTATGTGCACTATACTTCAAAATGTTATTTACATCAGACCATCACTTTTGTAAAAATTTCCCTAAAAGATAAAAAACAAAATAAATTTGGAGAATTAACCCATTCTAACCCAGCAGAGAAGGATCATAAAAGGAGAGGTAAAACAATAACAAAATTATCTCTTAATAGAAACCCCACATATCCCTCTCTACTTGGATTTTGTCCTATGAAACCACCTGCAATTCCTAATAGGCTCATTTATCAAGTGGCAAGATAATGTGGTAAAATACCTTGTCAGATAGATTACTGGCCTCGAGTGGACTTCCTAAAAAAAATTTTCCTACCTGTGTCTCCTGCTTGGATTATTTTAGGACATGTGTATGTAATTAATTGGAGGGGCACTCTAAGTAGGCACAACTCCCATTTAATGTGGAATAAAAGGTCTGACATAAAATGCTGTTGGGGAGAAGGGTTGGTGGTTTCTTTGATATTATGAAATGCAAGAAAGCACATTTGGAATGGGCACCAAAAAAGAGCTTTCTGGCAACATACCAGGGGCAGCCAACATCTTAATAAACTAAATATACTTGTCTATGACCAAAAAAGGGTTAGAAGGGTTCCAATATTTCCTCCCAGGTTTGTTTGATATGTGTCCAATAGTCACATGGCCAGCTGGAATCTGCAAACATTAAGCAGTTCCATCCTTTTAAATCACATAATTCATTCCATGACCATGTGTAATTTATAGAAACAATAATGTTCATGCTGAGGCAATGTATTTGAGGGCTCAGAAAAAGCAAAATGTGCCACTGCGAGAAACCTGTTCCCATACAACTGGTCTTCATGCTTTCAAGTGGCCCAAATATACCCTTGATGCTAAGCCAAGCCATGCAAAAGCAAAGAGTACACACTTTTCATTAACACTGGTATCTCATTTCTAAACTTCACTGACCTCAGAGTTGCCAAAGAAACATGAGTAATGAAGGCATACAAATGAAGGTTCATGGATTTTAAAAAATGCAATTCCCTCATCTATGTTTACCAGCTTTTAATACCTTAGGCTACAAGGCATATCAAGGGATAATGACAAAGGAATACATGTAATTCTGGAAATAGGAAAATGCTCCAGAAATGGGATCAATGTGCCAGTAATAAGCATAGTTCATTTCATTTGAAAATTCAGCAAGAGAGCCCAATAAACAATTCCAAGCCATAATGTTATCACCTGCATAATTTACATAAACATTAAAACCCTTGCACTTTATAGACAAAACACACTTCTGTAAACATGGCCACTGGGGGAGGGAGGTTCCCTACCTCATTCATGACTGAGGACATGTAATCATTGTATTAAATAAAATGACTTTGCTTCAAAAGATTTTAAACCTGACCAATGGTTGAGCTTAATTTCTCCCTGTTTAACAACACTGAAGCATTAATTCTAAAAATGTCACCTAGGATGGTTTCAGGGTTAGATGCTAGGACCACAACTGGCAACGACAGCAACTCCTCTCTAGCTGGCACAGACTTATAAACTTTAGTACAAAAACAAAAAAATACAGAAACTAGGTCAATTTGTTAGCTACATATTTACAGATAATTACATGATTTCTTCACTCACAATTGCTAAAAACTATGAGTGAAAAGGAAACTGTGCAGGTTGAATTACCCGTAATTTAGGGGGAATTCTGGGGTATCAAGATACCCTTTTCATTCATTCACAAGTCTCATCTTCTCTCTGCTTTTTCATGGCAAACTACCTACAGATGTCCAGATTAGTATATCCAATGGGCATCCTGTTTCAGAGAGGATTAACCTTTTTCTCTATTTAAAGAAGACTCTCTTGTACATTGAAAAACAAAACAAACCCAACACAAACAGATACACACACACACACACACACACAAGCTCTGAAACTTCAAAAAGTTCTGATTGCTGGGTAACAGTTAACAGTGATGGTGACATAGTAAATGGCTCCCCAGTTTTAATTCTCTGCCTTTTTCTTTAAAGGATATCTATTTTGGGGTGGGTGAGAGAGAAGTGCAAGTTTAAGAAACCCACAACAGGCAGATAAGGTGCATGCTAATTTACATATTTCTTATGATCTGAAGACTACCATTAGGCCAAATAGATTCTCTTCCCTTGCATGAGTGAAATTTTGGAAATCTGAATATCAACAAGGGAAGAATTCGTTAATGTGACTTTAAAGGGGGCTACGAGAATTCAGTAGAAAATATAAATGCACAATAAAGGAAGAGTTCTCAGCTTCACCTTCTTTTTCTAGACAGTGTTTAATAAAACTTCTTTACAAATTAAGTCACTTCCAATGTAGACTTACTGTAGTGATTTAATAAAAGTGCAGACAACATAACCAGACACACAGCAAAATAGACTTCAATCAGTAGTCCTTGCATACAAGAGGCAAGTCTGCTAAGTGTACAGCACACTCTTCATCCTTTAAGGAATCTGAGGATGGAGAATTTCCAGTTCTTAACAACTAAGAGTAAGTGACTGCCTTTTAATAGGCAATGCTACAACCTGGTTGGGGGGCACTATCATGATAGATGAGGGAAAACAGAGAATTTGTTTCTCTTTAATAAGGATTTGTATTTTGGTAAGCAGCTCCAAGATGACAGGCCAAGTTTTAGATTTGTTCCTTAGAGAAAGCAGTTTTCTAAGAAATAAGAGCCTCCTCTTCCATCATTATAGGAGATTCACACTTATACACCTTAAATATATTATTTTCTGACTGGAATATACACTAGACACTTCACATTGTGAGCATGGAACAAAACGCAGGGCCATATAAACTTCTTAGGAAAGGGTTGCAGTGTTGGGCCAAATCTGTGCTTGAAAAGTAGTGCCTCCGAAGGGGTGGAAGGTGCATGAAGAACTTACTATTAGCAAGCAAGAAGAGGCAGCTAAAAGGAGAAATCCCCTGCCAATACCAAATCCTTCTCTCCCAGTGGCCATTTCCTGTTGATTTTATAGTTTAGGAGAACCTTAGATGCTTTAGCAGTAATTCCTTTCTTGGATGTTTTGGTCCTTAGCAAAATTTATAATTATTATTATTAATGGAGTAAAAAGGGCAAGAGGATCAATGGCACCACTACTAAGAAATATGTATGGAGTGCACATGAAGATTATGTGACTTATTGGTTCTTTTTATCTTTGCAGAGGAATCACCACCAGTGTTTTTAGTTTCCATGGTTCATTTCTCTCTGCATCACCTATCTTTCATTGCATCACGACACAAACTCACAGAAACACTAACTGGCTCCTTCCCCAGCACTATTTTACTGCATTGCAACTTATGGCTCCACATTTTACTTAACTTTCTTTCCACCCACTCAAGTGCTAAGAGGGGATTAAAATAGAAAAGATTGTATCTAATGACCACCTTCTCATAAATATCAACCCAGAGTACTCACTGTTAAGAAACACATGCATTCTTGCCTTAACTGAGGACTAAAATAATGAAACAAAATAACAGAACCTTAAGTGCCCTGATGGAAATGTACAGTATGAATTATATTCATCAATCTATACACACATATAGACACTCATATGTATATACAATATATACATACAAATGATAATAGCTATACCAAAAATGTGCATATTTAACACAGTTTTTAAAAGCCAGTAGATTATGGTATAATACAATTTATTTCCACTAGTGAATGGCACAAATGGAGAAATGCAAAGGAGGTGTTTCAAGTACAATAAAGTCATTTTTCACAGGTGAAAATAAACAGTATTATTCCAGTGTCCAACACAATGTATTCTATAAAAGTTTAAAACGCCAGACATTTAGTTAAAGAAGTAGAAAGCTACTAAAGTCTGCCTTATGGTCTGAAAAAGACACTCATAGCGTTTTCAATTTTTGAAAAGGGGGTGAGGAAAAATAGGTGGGAGTGGGAGAGAGTCAAGGACAGTTTCTTTAGTGTACTGAATGGTGTTTACCTGATGTCTTGGCAGCTGAAAATCATGACTATGCTAAAAAGTTCAACTTACCAATAATAAATCCTTGGCCTAGAGTACCAAGCATATTATATCTGTGGGTGTGGCTTCAAATGCAGGACTACTCATCTCTAGGCACAGAAATGACTAAAAAGAATGGCAGCTCTCAATAAAACTAATAAAAACGTATTTTCCAACTAACTTTATCTATATAATGAAAATACTTTCAGATACTTTAATTCGGGGTTAGAGCTGACTTTAACAAGGGGAAAAATATGTGCAAAAGGAAGGGAACCCCATTAGGAACAATATATTTCAAGGTATGAGGTTTTGCATTTTTCTAATGCTAACTTAAAAAAGGGAGAGACAGTGAACACAGGAAACTTTTACTGCCAAGCTCTGGATACCAGACATAGCGTTTACGACTTTCTGATACGCTGGACAAATATCGCATACTTTTTATTTTCTTAAACACATATATATCAAGTGAACACCAACAATGGGGAAGAGGTAGTAGTAATTTGATCAAATGTTGACGTCTGTACACTGATTCAGAAAGTGCCTGCTTCTTTCTTCAGAATCTCTCAAAACCTTTCAAATTTTCCTGCTACAAGCTTTACTCTTTGATAATTCCTACCATGTATGATATTACTCAGAAGTTAGATCTTGCAAACACACACAAATCAATTAAGTTGAACCATTTTTGCAAACTATATATATTTTAATTAAAATGAACTTAACGGAATAATCCAGGTATAGTCATGACCTACATGTAAAACTGGTTGCCACACAATTAAATCAGATACAAAGATCTACTGGATAGACATCTGGAGTCAGTATTCAATCACAATTTTACAAGTACATAGGATCTGCATGAACTCAATAACTCAATCTGACTAATTTAAGTCCACAAGTGGACTTTAACATGTATTATTGGTAGTATTTTTTATTTTAAAGAGTTTTGTATGTAAAACTGAGCTGTACTCCTATTCCACCCCTCCAGTAGTACAGAGGGGCCAGATCTAATAAGAATTTTTTTTAAAGGTATCAAATTCATTATATTTTTGGACATTAATTCTAAAGCTCTCTCCTATCATTTTCCTCCAAATAGGTAAATATCTCAATTTGTTTGAAATACTGTATAATAGGTGAATGCAAAATGATAGAAAATTAAAAGCTCCTTTCATTAGACAGACAAGAAGTACATGTCACGTTCACCTAAAAACTGGTGATCTCAAGCATGGCCAAGAGGACAATGTACCGGAGTGCTACCTGAAACACTGCCTAAAACTGTGTGTGAATTCTACTGTGATCTTGGTTTTTAAAAGATTTACAGTAAAATATTAATTTTTCTTCTAGTTACCTTTAAATGAATGCCAGAAACCCCTAAAGGGGAGGATTCAGGGAGATTAGACTGACATACCTGGGGAAGACTTAAATTTTGTTGAGAAAGCCAATATTTCAACAATTATAGATTACTGCTTGGTCATCAGCCTGGTCTAGGTGAAGAGTATCATTGAGAGGGACTCAGAAAATTCTACCTTGGAGTCCTCTATTACGAAAAGCAGGATCCCGAGTCAGCAGCAAGGGTTCTTCAAGACAAGGGAGGGGTCAAGACAACTTGTAAGAAACTCTGATTTATCACTGAAAAGAAAGTTTTTTTCCTTCAAGTCATACTCACAGCTTCCTACCCACCTTCAACTCAATTTCCACACTAGCAGTGGAATACCAAGTAACATCTAACTTTCAGCATTGGGTTGATCCTTCATTGCAAAACTAAACAGAACAGAACAGAACAAAACAAAACAAAACATGCCCCTCTGTGGGAAAAAAAAAAGTTAGCGTTTGTCAAGAGATTCCCTGACCACTATAACTTACTTTACTTTTTTTTTCTTTAATTTGCCAAACTTGCTAGTTCCTTTTCAGTAGTACTTTAGCACTGAGGCTAGAGACTTCTGGAAGTGGTGTTTCCTGTTGTGTGATGTTAACATGATGCCAAATGGTCACTAAGTCTCAAGGAACTAGAAGTTTGTAAAGTATTGCAGCAACAAAAACAGCAATTTAAAAAAAAAAAAAAAAGAGGACCTGCACATGCAGCAAAATCTACAGTGGTGATGAGCATTAGTCAGCAGCTGGTAAAGTCATTGGCTCAGTGACTCCTGGTTCACTATGGCAACTAAGCATTTAAATAACTGGCTATTCTACTTGTAAACAGGAAATCCCATAAGCCAAAAGGGGTAATCAAATTATGTCTATGTAGTGTGGTGAGAATTCCAATAGATGGCAGTTTGCAAATATGGCATCATTCAAAACCCTCTGGCATTTGATTTGTATTGGCTATATGTCTTTGTTTTTGTACAAAGTAAAAGTACTGTTTGGGGTCTTGGGAGTTATAGAGCTTAGCTAGGATAAGATATCACAGTATAAGCAACAAAACGTCAGGATATAGAGGCTTAATCTCCTCACTATGCTGCTGAACATACCCACCATATGAACTTTCAGGGGCCTCTCTCACCCTTCTGGTCTTCCCCTTTAAAGGCTCACAGGTTCGTTGATGCAATTCCCACACAACTTGTGATCTCCTTACACCTCCATCTCACCATGCCACAAAAAAGGCACAATTGAATGGACAAAAAAAAAAAAAAAAAAATCACTGACAAATCTATGCAGCATTCAGAAAAAGAACTAAATTGTTTTCTACTCTCTGAAAAAGTCAATGGAACCCTTTAGTGTTCATGGATTTCCACGTTCTTTTTCACTCCAAATGAGGCTGAGAAGTCAGACCAATTTAATAAAGAAAATACATTGGTGAGGGGACACAGATGTGTTTCCATAATAACTTGTTTCAGCATATGCTGCCTGCTGTGAGTGGCTTATAAGAATTTGGGGTATGGAGAAAGGCTTTAGATTTTTTCACGACCTTCTTAGGATATAACTGCCCCAAAGTGATGACTCAAGACACATTGCTGCATTCTATTTTTGCAGTGTTCAGAAAATACCCCCTAACTAGCCAATTTCTTGTAACCACATGCTTGAGATATATATATATATATATATATATATATATATATATATATATATATATATATATATGTGTGTGTATGTGTGTGTGTGTGTGTGTATGTGTGTGTGTATGTATATGTATACACACATACATATCAATTCCCCTTTTCAAAATTTCTCCAAAAGTTAAAAAACAAAAACAAAAAAACAAAACCCGGCAGCCAAATACTATGACATCTCAATTAGTAAACACAAAACAGAACGCTTTACAAAAATGAATAAAATATACCATATGCACTCAGCTTCCACACTGTAGTACCCAAGTGAGGAGGCTGCTGTGACGATGTCTGTAGGCAGTTTCTTTTGGCAGACAGCTCCAGCGGAATTGCCACTCTCAATTATTAAGTTATGTATAAGACATGTGTGACCCATTGGATATTTGTGAAGTGACACTCGTGCTTCTGCTCATGCCCTGCTCCGTCCGTCCCCCAGAAGCTGTCCGCCTTAGAGCCTGAGGGCTATTGCGGACTCCCATACTGCTACCTCGAGGTACCCCTTGCATTGGCCCTGAGGGGTGACCCCACGGCTGGGGTCCACCTTGCATTGGATGGCCCCAAGCCTGTGGTGGGCCACCCATGGGATGACCCCAGTGAGGTCCTGGACCCCCAGTAGGATTGTGAGACCAACCAGAAGCTCCCGGGTAGCTGTGGCTGAATGCCTCAGGGGAGAGATTAGAAAGGACCATGTTACTAAAACCTAGTCTCATGCTTTCAGAGTCAAAGGCTTCAATTTCTCTGGCTTGACGCTCCAGCAGGCTTCGTATTCGTTCTGTGCGTTCATTCTGCAAAGCCAACATTTCTTCTTCAATCTGATGGGGGTTAGGAGGAGAGAAGCAAAAAGAAGGCTGATTTATTTTTTAAAATCTACAAACTAAGGAAGTGATAATTACTCAGCTTTGAAGTGAATCATAACAAAGTTCCCTCTGGCTATTTTATGGATGTACATTCAAAAATCAAAGAGATGTACTGTAGAAATAATCCATAATTTATATTTCTAAAATGTGTAAAATCAAGTTCTTAAGAGCAAAGGCAATAACCTCTACTAAAATAATAAATCAAGGCAATTATCATCAATGGCTACTAAATCATTAGGTAAAACACTGAATAAAAAAAAAAGTGGGTGAAGGGAAACTAGCTTCATCAGACACACCAAAATCTCACTCTAATAAAATAAATGTGGGGGACTTCCCTGGTGGTGAAGTGGTTAACAATCCACTTGCCAATGCGGGGGACATGGGTTTGATCCTTGGTCCAGGAAGATCCCACATGCCGCGGAGCAACTAAGCCCGTGCACCACAACAGCTGAGCCTGCACTCTAGAGCCCCAAAGCCACAACTACTGAGCCTACGTGCCACAACTACTGAAGCCTGCGCGCCTAGAGCCCGTGCTCCGAAACAAGAGAAGCCACTGTAATAAGAAGCCCACGCACCATAACAAAGAGTAGCCCCCGCTTGCCGCAACTAGAGAAAGCCTGCACACAGCAACGAAGACCCAACGCAGCCAAAACTAAATAAATAATTAAATTAGTAAGATTAAAAAATAAAATAAATGTGGTATTGGTGTAGGGACAGACTAGTGAAATAGAAATAGAATAAAGATCTCAATTTGTAGGTTTTTAAAGCAGGACAAAAGCATTAATTAATTAATTAAATGGGGGAAAAGATGGATTCTTAAACAAATGACACAGGCACAACTGGCCAACCATCTGGAAGGAAATAAAAATGGAACCCCATCTTACACCACATTCCAGATAGACCAAAGCCTTAAGTGAAAAGCAAACAAACAAAAACTAAAATTTTCATTAAAAAGTTAGTTTCTATATACCTAGAAATTAGTGGTTGGGTAGCCATCATAATCAGTTCTGGAAAACTGGAAGGTATTACAAATAAATGTAGTTGACTATACATATATTTTTTAAAATGTAAAATAATTCATAATAAAGTCAAGAGACAATGAAAAAAAAGTTGATGGAGAACTTTTTTATGACTGATCAAATTGATAATTGCCTAACCCCACTGATCAATATTCACAATATTCATATCACTTAAAAGGGGGACAGCTAGACATTATGTATCTCTTGACGTGATGCAAAAGGAAGTACACAGTAACCCTCATGAAAATTCCTTGCAAAAATTAAAAACGGAAACTAAATACAATCATGCCTCTGTATCTAATTACCAGTTTATATAGGAAATATGAAGTAAAAAAGAGAATACATTAAATGACACCATGAGGACGCAATCAGTCAAATCCAGATTTTGAGAATTCCTACAGAACAAATGATCCAATCCAAATGGGGGAAAAAAAAAAGTGTAGGGGAGAGGGGCCTATTATAGACTAATTAACTTAAAAGACAATTAACCAAAGCAATGCCTGGACCTTGTTTGGGCCCCAATCCAAATAAGCCAACTTAAAGAAAACATTTCTGAGATAAAAGGAGAAATTTAGGCATGGACTGAGTATGAGGTAATACTTAAATTTTATTACCAATTTTGTTAAATATTATGATGGACTTATGATTATATTAAAGTAAAAATGTCTTTATCTATATTTAGGAGTGAAATGATGCTATGCTAGAATTTGCTTTAAAATATCCCAGACAGGAGGCAGAGGCAAGGCGCCGAGGGAAAGATGGAAGACTACCAGGCTACCAAAGAGACTGCTTTTGTTGTTGATGAAGTGAGCAACATTGTAAAAGAGGCCATAGAAAGAGCCATCGGTGGCAATGCCTATCAGCACAGCGAAGTGAATCAGTGGACCACAAATGTAGTGGAGCAAACCCTAAGCCAACTCACCAAGCTGGGGAAACCATTTAAATACATTGTGACCCGTGTAATCATGCAGAAGAACAGAGCGGGATTACACACGGCAAGTTCCTGCTTCTGGGACAGCTCTACTGATGGGAGCTGCACTGTGCGATGGGAGAACAAGACCATGTACTACATTGTCAGCGCCTTCGGACTGTCCATTTGACCATCTCGTCCAGACTGTGATTTTCTCCTTTTGTCCCAACGTTTCTCTACCATCTTCTAACCACCAGCCGTCTAGTCAGTGATCACCTGTCTCACTCTCTTTAAGTGTGTTTTTGTGGCACTCTCAAAATGTAGAGAAAAAAACCATATAACCACACTGTTCTGTGACCTGCACACCCTAAGTCAGAGGAATCATCACTGAAGGTAGTCAGGAGCCTGTCCTGACACTTGTCTTAACTTTGAATGTTTCTTTTCAAAGGTGCTAAAAGCAGAAATCTGCTAAGTGTGAAACTTTCTCTACTCTCTGAAATGACTGAAATACACGAATTTTCCATACTTTGTACTTTTGTTAGAATAATAATTATTCCAATTAAAAAAAAAATATCCCAGACAGTCTTTCACCCAAGAGTGTGTGTGTGTGTGTGTGTGTGTGTGTGTGTGTGTGTGTGTGTGTGTGTAGCGGGGGGAATAGATAAGAAAAAATTAGCAAAATACTGATAACTGTTGAAGCTGGGTGATGAGTACTTGGAATTTCATTGTACTAATTCTTCCTACTTTTGTATATGCTTGAAAATTTCCATGAAAAAAAGTTTTTAAAAGATAGGAAAAAAGAGAATTTGTAAAGGAGCATTAAATAATCATGTTTCAAGATATTTGAGAACTTAAGCCAATAGTCATGTGTATATATATATATATATATATATATATATATATATTGCTATCTGTAGAAATCTAGCTCAATAAATGTTTCCTTTCTATGTGTCATTTTTAAGTGCCCTTAAAAAAAACACAGTTTAGCATGGGAAACACATGCAAATAAAAATTACAATAGAATATGATAAGATGTAATAATAGATTTATAAAGTATAGCAGAAATACTAAGGGATGGAGTGATTCACTCTACAGGAGAAGGAGACTAGGGCAAAGAAGTCTTCTTAGAGGAGGTGGCAGAGACTGGATTCTGAAGGAAGAATACAAGTTTACCAGGAAGACAAGCGGAGGGGAAAATATTTTCAGCAGAGAGAACATGTGCAAAGACATGGACAAATGGTAAAATTAAGAAGTGTTCGGAGAATTACAGATCGGCCAGATGGACTCCAGTGAGAAGAGTTTGAAAATTATCGAAAGTTCTAAATACTAGTGTTACAAAGATTTAGAGAGGGCCATTCATTTGAAGATTGAAGGAGAACTTAGATTAAACATGAATGCTTCCTGTGAGGGAAAGACATCAAATTGTTAACTGTGGTGACTTCTGAGTGGAAGGATTAAGGACATTTCTGTTTCTCTATATTTGCCAGGTTTTAAAAAATGATTGTGTATTTATAAAATAATTTTCCCACTCTTTTAATATCTATATATAAAATACCCAATTCTTTGGAATTAAACTTATTTATCTCTAAGGATTCAGAGAACTTCAAATTTTTAAAGTATTTTATATGTAAAAAAATTTTAAATCCATTTACTTAAAAGCACTTATTTTAATTTGAAGGATCTAATAAATGATGGGAAAGCACTTAGCATGTAACTAATCTGAATTCCTTGCATATAATCTGAAGGAAACTCATGATAAAAATATTAAACACATTAATGCTTATGAACCTTTTATCCAGTAAGTATTGCTTCAATTTTGTTTGCTGATTAGTTTTGCCATTCAAGAAACTCAGAACATTTTTCAGTTAAACAAAAATAAAACCTAAGATTTGTGATAGGTTACATTAATCCCCATTTCTTTTAAAACATGTTATTTATTACTGCAAATTAAAAAGGTGGTTTCACTGGGTAGATAAAAGTTACCATACTTAAGACTTTTGAGAGGCTCTCCCAACCTATCTTCTTTGAAATCAAATGATATTTTTGTGTGAATATTTTCAGTTCCACAAAGAAAGATCCCGTAAGATGTTCCAGTTGTCAATTCTCACTTAAAAACTACCAACCATGTTTGTTGATACTAAGTGAAATACTGAAAGAAAATTAATTGAAATGATAAAACTAAAAAATGAAAACATTTATACTTTTGGAAATACTGCCACTTTTCATGCACATATAAAATTCACACGGAATCAACTAGGCGCCAATAAAAAATAAAAAATTTAAAAAATTCATAGGGAATTTAACATTTATAGTTATATTGTCATTTTGCTGAAAATATTAATGTAAATGAAATATGAGAAAAGTCATAAAAGGACCTTATGTGAGTCAAGTGAGGCTTACTTTTACTTTGTTGGTGCCTCAACCTACAGGAACAACTCTTGGTTCATTTCGAGATTAAAGCAAACTTCAAAGAGAACTATTCATCATGAAACAAGTACTATTCACTCTGGTTCCACCTCTATTTATTCTCAGATTACTGTTTCTCATCTGTACAACCAGTAAGTGCCAAGTGCAGAAAATACAGCAGTTAAGATTTTTCAAAGTTTCTGTAGAGAGGATACCTGGGGTTTGGTAGCTTCCAACTGACTCCAAACTGCTTTACATGCACGTCACTTGAAATGTAAATATTAGCCCTAGTAGCAACTCAAAGCACTATAGATTCATCACCCTACTGTTCCTTTATTATTTGTCATACCAAATAATCTTATGTATTTTCCCTTATCAAAGTAATATAAACCGCATTAAAAAAGTAAAATAGAGGGAATTCCCTGGCAGTCCACTGGTTAGGACTCTGTGCTTCCACTGCAGGGGGCATAGGTTCGTCCCTGGTCAGGGAACTAAGATCCTGCATGCCGCGTGGTATAGTCCCCCCCAAAAAGTAAAACAGAAAAACAAACCATTCTATCATGTTAATATAGCCACTACTAGCATTACTTCAATTCACTTTAAGTGTGATTGGTCTTTATTTTATTCAACACATCATAAGCATTTTTCTATATTAATACTGTCTTTGTAGCCATCATTTAAATGGTTGAATAAGATTTTATTAAGTGGCTTGGCCATAATTACTTAATTATATCTCTATCTTAGACGGTTATGTATTTTAAACCATTATAAACTATGCTATAATTACCATATTTAGCATCTTGTTTTTCCTATATTTGGATTTCCTTAGAATAAATTCTCAAACACTTAACATTTCCAAAGTACAATATATACTTCCAGAGGGAAGAGATATGGGGACATATGTATATGTATAACTGATTCACTTTGTTATAAAGCAGAAACTAACACACCATTGTAAAGCAATTATACTCCAATAAAGATGTTAAATATATATATATATATACACTTCCAAATTGCTTTGCAAAATGCATTAACAATATATGAGAGTGCCACTGCACCTTCACCAATGTGTATCAGTTTTATGCCCATATTTTACTAGGCTCTGTAGAACATACAGGCTTGGTTCATATAGTTAAATAAGATTGTACCTAAGACACTAATCAGCACTAACTCTGAACCACTAGGTGGAGCTAAAAATACAAATACACAGTCCTATCCCAGTATCCTTGGGGGAAGGGTTCCAGGACCGTTCCTCAGATACCAAAATCTGAGGATGCTCAAGTCCCTTATCTAAAATAGTGTATTATTTGCATATAAGCCACACAGATACTCTCATACTTTAAATTACCTCTAGATTACTTACAATACTCTATACAATGTAAATGCTCTGTAACCAGTTGCTGGGGGCGTGTGGCAAATGGCAGTTTTGCTTTTTGGAACTTTCTGGAATTTTCTTTCCCCCGAATACTTTCAATCAGAGGTTAGTTGAATCCATGGATGCAGAACCCACAGGTATGAGAGGGCTGACTGTAAATAGTACTAATATTTCTCTCACAACACTATAGGGAGTTTTCATTTTAGTGTTAATTTTTTGAAGCATAAGAGACAGACTTTAGGTTGAATTTTAATACGCAAGTTGGAATCAGACAGATTTATGAAATCTGTACAAAGGACAAACCAGATTTTTCTCAAAATTTATATGTGTTTATATCTTTCCCATCTTGAATAAGAAACATAAGTGAGATAATTTTTAGAGGCAAGTACCTCTTGAAGAAGCCAGTAATGAGAGCTATGCCAGAAAAAGAGTAACATCTTATTTAGGTGGGTTTTTTAAGAATGTATTTTTTAATTTAATAAGGCATTCTATTTTTATCACAAGAACTGCAGGAAACAGAGGAAAATCTATGGAGCAATGGTCTAGAAACCATGACAACTTTTATTAAGTTAGCCAAGTACTAACATACAAAGGATCAATGGAGCTAAGACTATCACCTGTTGGGAACTTATGGCTCAGGAATTCTGGAACATAGCTCTGAATCCTAGATACAATTATATCCTACTACTTCTCATGGCAAAACTTTCCTCTTATCTTTCAAAATCTAAAAATCTTCTGTCCATCAGTCTTTCCCCAAAATACACACACACACACACACACAGCTATAATACCTTAAAGGATGGAAAGGAAATGAATCTGGGGATTTTAGTTCTATTCTCTAATATATCTGACAAAGAATAAGTGAAAAAAAGAGAGAAAGAAAGAAAAAAAGATACATCTAGAAGTAACATTTTCAGCTTGTGTAGAACTGGCTTTACCTTCTGTCCCCTAGTACTCTTCCACCAATCTGTATAGTTCCAGGCCCAGGATAGAAGAGTAAAGTATATATTCCAGATCTTTTGCCCCTGCCTCTCTCAGGCAATTACTAAAGTTCTTTTTCTTCACTATCCAAGTTTTTCTCCAATCTCTTTAGGTAGAGCTAGGTACACAAAAAAAGTGAGGAACATGGAGCCAGAGCTACTCTCTCATAATTCAACTGTCTTCACATAACACCATATCCTTCCTCTAGCAATTACTACTTAACTATATTCCTCTGATGTTTAGAATTCATTAATTATAAGGTTCATTACTGAAATAATAATTTTAAAGAAAAACACTACCAAAACTAGAATTAAGGAAATATGGTATGGTGAAAACAATCTAACGCCACCTCTGTTAATATGAAAATGTATTTGTAAAATGTTTCTGATGAAGGCAAATACTAGCACAATTAACTTCCTTCTATTATCTATACCTTTTGTTCTAAGAGCGCCCTGCGGAGGGAGACCCTCTGTTCAAGTTCCCGAAGCTCTCGATCATGTTGTGCCTCAGCTTGCATCTTGATTTTGCTCTGATATGCATTTAACAGCTCCAGTTCCTGCTGCAGCTGCATCTTTAAAACCTGGCACTCTGCTTCCTGTGCTTCATCCAAACGCAGCTGAAAGAGAGGAAAAAACCCAGATATATCCTACTGTGAGCTATTTATCCATGACCTATGGAAAGGTGGTGTGAGAAAAGACAGACAACTCTTTTGTAGGATACACAATTGTTCTCTCTTGTATCTTGGAGTAAACATCTCTGAAAAAGGAAGGCACAATAACCAGTGATGGTAATATGAAGATAAAAGCTATCATCATCTATTAGGAGGATGCCTGAATA
Organism: Balaenoptera physalus; assembly: GCF_965194825.1. Taxonomy (NCBI): domain Eukaryota; kingdom Metazoa; phylum Chordata; class Mammalia; order Artiodactyla; family Balaenopteridae; genus Balaenoptera; species Balaenoptera physalus. Next base: position 49,487,079 of record NC_138901.1, on the reverse strand, counting down.
ATCATATTTTTCTTAAGAAAAATCTAGAATCTGACTAGGTGATGTAAGACTCTAAATCTCTTCTCTGCAATGGAAATAACTACAGAACAGGGACCAGCAAACTATAGCCTCCAGACCAAATGTGGGCAGCTGCCTGTTTTAATTAATTAATTTGATAGTCCACTAGTTAAGAATGGCTTTTACATTTTATTTATTTATTTTTTAGAAATTCACGTTCTTTTATTTATTTATTTATGACTGTGTTGAGTCTTCGTTTCTGTGCGAGGGCTTTCTCTAGTTGCGGCAAGTGGGGACCACTCTTCATCGCGGTGCGCGGGCCTCTCACCATCGCGGCCTCTCTTGTTGCGGAGCACAGGCTCCAGATGCGCAGGCTCAGTAATTGTGGCTCACGGGCCCAGTTGCTCCGTGGCATGTGGGATCTTCCCAGACCAGGGCTCGAACCCGTGTCCCCTGCATTGGCAGGCAGATTCTCAACCACTGCGCCACCAGGGAAGCCCGGCTTTTACATTTTAAATGGCTATATAAGTACCCACATAATTATCCTCAATTTTGTACCACGGACTACAAAACCTAAAATATTTACTATCTGGCCCTTTAAGAAAAAGTTTGCAAAACTTATATAGAAAATATTTTGTATTTGCCTTCACTAAAATGTGACCATTTGGATTCCCAATACAGTACTACTTTTTGCTCACTGCTTAACAAAGCTGCTGCTCTAATCCTCCTATACCGTTGGGATATGTGCTGAACAACTGAGAGGCACTGGCAGAGCGCCTATTTAGAACCTCATGACTAAATGTATCAATGAGAATTCTATATAAATCATGCCTACCTCCAAGCAATGCAGAGAACAGGAAAAATATAGATAACCACCACTATCTCTCAGGCTGTAGGAGAGCTATCACTTCCAACCAGTATTTTAATTGCTGGGATTTCATTCAGGTGGTGGGATGAAAGGGGCACTAAATTTGTTTTGCTTAAATAAAACGAACTCACAGCTTGGGTGGACAGCATTTCATTAATGCTGTGGTCATACTGTTCAGCCAAGATGGCTAACTTCCGGGTCTGCTCCTCCTTGAGCCGTTTCAGAACAGCTTTGTGCTCACTCTTTGGTGTAGTCTCCAGTAGGTGATTTCTTAATGCTTTGTACTGTCTGGTCTGGATTTTGCAGGTGTCCTGAAACTGCTTTTTTATTTGGAGTTCTTTAGACTGGCAAGGAAAAAAAAGATGTATATAATTTTTAACATATGGCATTTGTTATACCTTATGCTTATATGAAAATAAAGCCTACTAGGAGACAAGGAGATGAAAAACAAAAAGGTCAGACCATAAGGTTGCAGGTATAGTACTTTTCCACTTGGTTATTAGGTCAAACCATTACGTTCTATGGATTTTGGTAACAAAAGCTCTAATTTAAAACATTAGAATATCAAAAACCTTACTTTTTTCATAGGACTTAAGGTAATACTCATTATTTTACTAGTACATTTAGTTACAAGTAAGTTTTTTTTTAATAGATTTTTTTGATGTGGACCATTTTTAAAGTCTTTATTGAATTTGTTACAATATTGCTTCCGTTTTATGTTTTGGTATTTTGGCCGTGAGGCATGTGGGATCTTAGCTCCCGACCAGGGTCTGAACCTGCACCCCCTGCAATGGAAGGCAAAGTCTTAACCACTGGACCGCCATGGAAGTCCCAGTGGCACCACTCTTAAATACTGTCCTTGGTTAACAAAATTCTTCCAAGTTAGCCAGGAATGGGACAATGACATTTAGACATTCTCTTCTACCTCTGTATAACAGTCTCTATTCTTTTAAAAGTTTTTATTTTTAAAATATTGTGCCAAGAAAACTGTAATCATTCCACATCACTAGCCTAATGAGGGGAAAAAAAAAGCTCCTTGAAAAATTTTTTTTCTATAAGAAGAGTAATACTTGTACCAAGAATAAACTATATCCCTCAATGTTTGACTCAAGTGAAAGCAAGATGAATGTAAGTTACAGTTGTTTCTACTCATTTAACACTGACAAAACATCATCTGGATGCCAGACGAAGAAACAACAGAGCAGGCGTATATCCAACCCATTCCATAGACATAGTACCCCAAACCCCCCACCCCAAATCCTAGTCAAATTATGTAAGTGCTAAAACTGAAGTCCCCCTACCTCCCTTTAAAGTCCTGGAAAAAGTTGGAAGAGGCAACCATTACTTAGGTAAATAAAAATGGGATAACTTGGTATTAAAATCAAGTCAGTTTTGTTCAAATTGAGTAAGTAGATAGAAATACGTAACTAAGAGGAACATGATGGTTTTCTTCCCTAGTAAAGTAACAGAACAATCTCTTTTATGGAAAATCTTGAGCTCATCTGTCATCAGAAGGAGACATTCTATTCTAAATCTGACTATAACTGTGAAACATTATTTTTTGCCTCACTTTTTGTATAGTATCTGTGAAGATTACACTAGTATTTACAAGCTTTCAAACTGAAAAGGCAACAACAAAAAACAGAAAGGAATGGTTAAACATCAAACAACTCTATGCCAAGCCCTACAGAAATGCAGTCATATCAAATTTATGGTATGACGATAGAAAACTAACAAGCTTTCAGTTTGGTTTACTCTGCGTGCTGCTGACTTTAAAACAGTCATTAATTTCACAGACATGTTATTTAACTAATCTTTTGGTGGGAAATTATCTATTCTATAGCCGAAAGAGTATATACCTCTCCCCTACAGAGACAAAATAAATTTGAAAAATCATTATGAATTCCAATTTTCTAAGCAATGACTAATGAAGATTATGTGAGTAGTCAACATAAGCTACTCTGTAAATGATGTTAATCAGCTGTTCGGAAAACAAAGTGAAATTTTACTCAGGTTCACAAGGAAAGGGTAAAAACAACTTTGCTTCTATACTTTTGTTAAAGACAGCTTGTTTGAATGGAGTTGAGTGGGAATCAAGAGATACCATTGGGTGTGGTGTAGCTTCTAGATTTTGACACAGATTACCCCTGTGAATGAATTTCACTTCACTCCAGGACAGTTATTCAGATAAGGGGGTAGGGTTTTAAAAGAAAATACTGTGGGACCTGGGCCTTACTGGATGTAAGTAAAAGTTTAAAATGCGAAATCATGTACAGATTATTTGAGGTACTACCATTGATGAGTCTATATCGTGACTGGTTTTTGTTTTTATTAAGATACATATGATTACGCTCTTTCAAATATTTATTACAGGTTATAAAATTGAAAATTTTCTTTGAATTGTTAACTCTGGTTAAATTTGGTGGCAGGGGCTGGACAAGGTGGCCAGAGGGACAAGGAGAGATGGAAACCTTTACCTTTATAATATACTTTGGTGTCTTTTGAATTTCATACCATGTGAATGAATTCCTCTATACAAAGAAAATATAAGACTTAAAGTTCTTTGGTATTATATATATCACCAACACTTGTCTTTCCTTATTTGTTTGGGGGAGGGCATATAACAACTTGCTCCACTCTGACATGCTAATTAAAAAATACATACCCCAACTACCACGCCATGGTCTCACCTACACTACCAAACACATAAAGAAAATAAGCAGAATGGGAGTAACACTGTGGTGATTCCACTATTCCTCTTAAGATAAGCACAGACGATGAAGGGAGAGGGGGTAAAAAGGCATTTTTTTTCATTCACTGGCTTCTGTACTGACTAGGAACTTACTGTCTTTTTTGGATACATATCACACTAAGAGCAAATAAGATTCCCAAACTGTATTACTTGGAACAATAAAGAGAAGCCAACAGGTTAGTTAGCATGTTGACATGTAGACTGTAATGTCAGCATTGGACATTTGGTTACATTAAAATAAGAATTTTGATTCTTATTTATGCATTTCCCACAGTTAAAATTTTTTCCGTACTCTACTGAGAAATACATGAGCAAAAGTCTGTAGCTACAGACACTCCATGTTAAAACTAATTAAACATGCTTAAAATGAAAAGAAAAAAGTTTATTCAATTTCTTTATGACAGACTTCTGTCTTAGACTTTTACTGCTTATATAGATGCCTTTTATCCCTCTTCCTCTTTGTCAAGAAGCTTAGGCTAAAGGTACCTTCAGACTCTTAGGCTGTTGTCGAACCTCCATGACATGCTTTCGCCTTAGTTCTCGTTCTCTTCGTTTATTATATTCCAGCTGGTTAGTGAGCTCAGTTTGATGCTGCAATCTGATCAACTCACAGCGCATCTTCTGAATTGTGTTGAGGTGGCGGAACTCCAGTTCTTGCATGGACTCATGCTGTCGCAGCAGCATGGCGTGCTCTAAGTCCTTTTGAGTCTGTCTTTTATTTAACTCCTAATCCATAACACAAAAGACAAAGGTATAATTTATTGCTGTACAATGCCAGGAAAAAAATTCCTAAGGAATAGATTAACCAGGAAGTAGATGTAATCCTCAGATTCAATAATGACTGCATAGTAAATATCAGATTTTATGACCTTTACTGCAGTAAATGGGCAATTAGTAGCACCAATTTCCTTATTCTATTCATTTACTATTCATTAATACTATTTTATGCAATAAGCTTAAGACATATCAAATCTATCTCAGTAGGCTTAATGTCCTTCCTTCTTTCTTTTCTTTCTTTATTGTTTCCCAATTTTATATTTGAAGAGCACTCCTAAGCCATTCTTTGAATTTCTTCAGAGTATCCTATTCAATTCTATTATAGGCAGTATACCCAGCACAGTATAGTGGATAAGAACATGGATCTGCCTCTGCTACCTATGAGCCCTAAGTCCTTGGGTTAATTGTTTAAACTCTCTGTGCTTCAGTTTCATCACTTTTCAAATGAAGATAATAATATAGCTATTTCATAGATTTAATGTGAGGATGAAGTGAGTTCATAAATGGAAAGTTCTCAGAACAATACCTTGCACATGCTGCTCAATAAATGTTCTAATTCTTTTTTTTAGATTAAAAACAAGTGTAAAACACACACACACACACACACACACACACACACACACACATACAGAAGTCAAACCTACCCCCTTTGCCCCTGCAAACCCTTTCTCCAGAGGTCAACAGTTTGGTGCAAATGCTTCCCAACCTTCCCCATGCTTATCGTGAAACATCTATTACACAAAAACATACAGTTTTAAAAACTGAATAACATAACATACATTATAGGCATGTAATGTGCTTTCTTCACCTAACAATATAATGGATATATACCCAGATCAGATCAGTATATACAGATCTTTTTTTTTTTCAAGTTTCATAGTAAGCTTCTGCTTTATAATACCATAATTTTCCATTTTTTGCTTGATAAAGAAATTTTCATTAAATGTTTATGCATGATGCATCATATAATCATGTTATTATTTCTTTAGGATAGAGTTCTAGAAGTGGATTTGATAGATAAAAGCATATCTATCAATATATCAGTATCAATTTATATTCTTACCAACACTGCACATTTCCCAATGCCACTACTAGGATTTAATGTTGCTAGTCTTTTAAACTGTTCTTATTTAATTGATGCAACTGTTTTAATTTGAATTTCTTTAATTATTAGTGAATTTGAACAATTATGCTATACTTGAAGTTTATTTTAAGCCACTCTTGGAAATAAATTAATCTGTGCTCACAGGTATCACTGATAGTGAGAATATTTGTTTTCACTGGCATAAGAGTTTCTACATTTGCCCAATTAATAATTACATGATTATAAAAAATGTGTTAAATGATAACACATACTTCATGGCATCCATTTCAGTTCAAAAGGTATAAAGTATCCAATAATTTTATGGTATTTAAAAATGAACACCTCTCTCATTCATAGATTTAATATGTATTTAATAAATATTTATTGAATACCTACTATGGGCCAGACACTAGGGGGATATAAAGACCTGAACAAAACCAGTGACTTCATAAAATTTCCATTCTAGGCAGGATGAGAAACTTCCCCCCAAAAAGTGTGTACGTGTAAGAGAGAGAAGTGACAGAAGAACATTTAAAGAAGAAGAAGGATTTGGACATTAGAGAAGGCATTTCTGAGGAGGTGGTATCTGAGGAGAGACATGAAGGGAGGAAGCAAGCCATGTAGATAATCTAGGGAAGAAGAATTCAGGCTGAGGGAGGTACAAGTGCAAAGACCCTGAGTCTGGGAAGTGACAAACATACTTTCAGGAAATATTCTCGTTTCAAACGTACCTCCCTGACAAGGTCCTGTTCTAAGTTATGGCGCCCAAGTAACATTCTTCTCTTGAAGCGACGGCATTCCAGCTCTAGGTATTGTCTCTGACGCCGTAGAAGATTAGCCTCTTCTTCTGCTTGGAAATGCTGTATATTCTCCTTCTGCTTTGAAAGCCACTCCTGTTTTTCTTTTTTGGGGGTGCTCTGATTTTCATTCAGCTCCTGGCAACATAAAAAACAACTCAGTTCAAAATACATAAAAATTAATTGCATGAATATATCATCTGGTATTTGGTACATTTAAATAAAAGTACTTAATCTGTGTCCTTTCCAATGCTCAAGGCAGGGCAATGACCTTAAGGAGAAAGGTAATATTTTCCTTTTCTTGAGTTAACTGGTGAAGTAGGACAGGAAAAGAGAAACGTATGCTAGAAAACATGCATACCTTTTAGCTTTACACAACTACATTTATGATGGTTCCTAGCTTTAAAAGCACACAATAGTGGTAAATGAAGTAAAACACATCATTCTTTAAGTGCTTCCCAAGAAGAGACATAAGGCAGTGCTTTCAGGTAAAAATCATTTATATGAATTAATATTAGGGCAAAAATACATCTAATGTGTCACTTTTTGGTTTCTGACATTCTAAATATTAAATTTTTGGCAAAATTATGGATAGACTCAGTATGAAAGAATTAGAAATTAAATGGAAAATCAACAAAACCATGGGAGAATAGAAACCCTCTTTATGAATGGTATTTAACTAAACAAATCAAAATCAGTGCTTTTCTATAGCATTTAAAATATTACCTTCCACGGTCCTGTGGACACAGGATGGGGGGGAAGGGGAGAGTAGGAAGAACTGGGATATTAGGATTGACATATATACACTACCATGCGTAAAATAGACAGCTAGTGGGAACATGCTATAAAGCACAGGAAACTCAGCTCGGTGCTCTGTGAAAACCTAGATGGGGGAGATGGGGGGTGCTGAGATGGTGGGGTGGGGGTGGGAGGGAGTTCCAAGAGGGAGGGGATGTAGGTATATATATAACTGATTCACTTCATTGTACAGCAGAAACTAACACAACATTGTAAAGCAATTATACTCCAATAAAAAAATAATAAAAGTGAAAATAAAATATTACCTTACATGTGGTATATATATACAATGGAATACTACTCATCCATAAAAAAGAATGAAATAATGCCTTTTGCAGCAACATGGATGGACCCAGAGATATCATACTAAGCAAAGTAAGTCAAAAAGAGAAAGACAAATACTATATGATATCACTTATATATGGAATCTAAAATATGACACAAATGAACATATCTACGAACAGAAACAGACTCACAGGTATAGAGAACAGACTTGCCGGTGGCGGTGGGGAGGGAATGACTGGGAGTTTGGGATTAGCAGATGCAAACTATTACATATAGGATGGACAAACAACAAGGCCCTACTGCATACCACAGGGAACCATATTCAATATCTTATGATAAACCATAATGGAAAAGAATATGAAAAAGAATATACATATGTAGAACTGAGTCACTTTGCTGTACAGCAGAAATTAACACAACATTGTAAATCAACTATACTTCAAAATATATATATATATTATCTTACAAACTACCTAAATGAAAATGCATTTATATTGGACCAGATGAGAACACTGACAATGCACTCAATGAGGCAAACTCTAGGATGATAATTAATACTAATATATCTTCAACCTAAAAAGCAACAATGTTGCACAGTATATAAATAAGCCATCTTTCCTAGGTATAAGATAATTTTTCAAAGACTACTAACCTTAAGTTCCTTCCCCTGGTTTTCAAGAAAGAGATCAATTCTTTATAACTTTAGTTCATAAGATATACAAACACATTTAAAAAAATTTAGTAGTTCTAAACTTAAGGGTATATGTGTACACACACTATGGGAAGAGAAAGGGCACATAAATAATCACCTGGGTATACTTTTCAAAATCTTTTGCCAGGGAACTTCTCCACTAAGATTCTAGTATATCCCTTCCTCTATGCTAAAAATCATTGTTTTAAATGAACTCACACACATAAATACACACTAATTTGGCTTCTAAAAGAAAACGAATTTATTGGCTGGACTACCTGTTATATGCCTAAAGGATTACCTAAAGCAATGCACCCATAAAGCTAAAATCTCATTTCACTGGGAAACGGATCTGTAAAACTGCATTTTTGTTGGATATTTATTTACAGTTGGGGACCTATTTACAGTCTTTTCAAACCCAATGTGCCAATATAGAGTTTGGCTTTTGTATTACAGTCACGGGAAATATTACAGGTTATACCCTTTAGAGTTAGAAAAATCTTTTCAATGAAGCTCAGTTGGCAGGGTATATACAGCAAGATTTTGTGCCAACAATATGTCCATAATAACATTTAAGTAAATGACTATAAATTCCTACACAAACAAAAGCATTACTAGCAAAGAGATTACTATTATTTTATCAAGACCAATTAATTTATCAGTGCCCTAATAATTAATTACATGGACTAAAAATTTCAATCAGTCTGTAAAAGGGGGTCTAAATTGAGACATATCATTTCTCTCTCCTGACTACTATCCTGAATAGTTAACCCCTTTCAGAAACTGCCTTGGAACAATCAAGGCGTTCTTCAAAGTCAGACTACATCTGCTTTTAAAAGAAGTTCAAAAATGCAGCACATGGAGAGCAAATAAATATGAAATCGTGGAATCATAAATAAATAATCATGTTTTGCTATTAAAGAAAATGTGATAAGCAAATATGCCTCTTATCCTTACTCTATGAACAAATTATTGTAATCTTCTGAGCCAAAAGTAAGAAGGTATGGTCTACTTTTTTTTTTTTAATTAATTAATTAATTTATTTATTTTTGCCCGCGTTGGGTCTTCGTTGCTGTGCACAGGCTTTCTCTAGTTGCGGCGAGCAGGGGCTACTCTTTGTTGCGGTACGTGGGTTTCTCATTGCGGTGGCTTCTCCTTGCAGAGCACGGGCTCTAGGCGCGTGGGCTTCAGTAGTTGTGGCTCACGGGCTCTAGAGCGCAGGCTCAGTAATTGTGGCACACAGGCTTAGCTGACGGCATGTGGGATCTTCCCGGAGTAAGGCTCGAACCTGTGTCCCCTGCACTGGCAGGTGTATTCTTAACTATGCGCCACCAGGGAAGCCTGGTATGGTCTACTTTTAAAAAAAGAAATGTGTGGCTTCCTTTCACAGCTCAAGTATTTTTGGGGCGGGGGCTCCCTTCCTCCCCAAAGTAGCGGGGGCTGGGGCAGGAAAGGGATGCGGCAGGTGACAATGAGGGCCTGGCCTACCCCTCCCTCCCAGCTGCCCCCACCCTGCCAGTGCCCCACCTCTGCATTGTGGCTCCCCTGTAACCTCCTTTAATCTCATCTGTCTCAAGGGGAGCTCTGTCTGTCCGTGTTATTTATTGCTACCCCTGCCTGGTCTCCTGCCCCCACACCTGGCCCCAGGGCCTCTACGGAGGGACATGAAATAAATGCCCTGAAGCCAAATACCCAGTTAGATCCTGATGATTTCGGACCCGTCCTTGGGGAGCCTGTCACCCGCCTCCTTGCCCTTTCCTGGGTCTTCAGGGATTCTAGCCCTAAGCCCAGGCCAGCCGCCCTTAAGTTGCTTCCACGTCGATCACAACTCAAGTATTTTATTTCTAGTGAGTCAGTTATTTAGTAAGTGCATATGAAAGCTATTATAAATAAAATAATTTATATTTTTAGGAGATGATTCTTTTTAGATCCTACTCAATTGAAGATCTCTGTTGAAGAGTAACTGATTAAAATCAATGCCTTCATTCAAACTGGTAAACATTTAGTGGCCACAAACAACAAAAGAAGAATTTATCCTAATGGTTCTATGAGTCGATCAACATCAATAGATAAAATCAATAAGTAGAAAACTGGCTTGAAAAATTTTATAAAATAGATACCTCCTTAAGCTGTTCTTTTCGAAGTTTATATTCTCTTTTCTGGGACTCCAAAAAGCTGTTTAGTTCTTTCTTCTGTTGGGCCTGAATATGTTGCTGAAATTTTTTCTCTTCATTGGCCATCACTTTAGCCTATGGGAAATTTAAAAAATGGATCAAATTAGTTAAGTAGATTCAAAGCAACAGTTTAATATATACCACTAAGGATATTTTTCCCCTTAAGAACATAAAATCGGTATAAGCATTACCAATAACAATTACATAGCATCTTATTATTTGAATTTCAGAGAACCAGTAAAATGGAACTCATCTTTAATATGTTGATCTTTTACAGAATCAAAACGTTTTCACCTTTTTAAAAATTTAACAATATGTCCTCCCCCAAGAAAATAAAACAAATATATATTTATCCACAAATATAATTAAGTCATGACCTTTTATCTAGATTGATTTGTATATTAAATAATGTAATATACTCCTCTTCAAATTAAACCCTGACCTTTAACTTATATATTAAGTAATATGAAAATGTTAAATATTAGATACATATCATACTGTTTTATTTCTGATTATATAGGCAATGCATATTCATTGTAGATCATTTAGGAAATACAGAAAAACACAAAAAAATCTTGTATGATTTTACCACCCAGAGATAACCAATATAAACATTTTGGTGCACACCCTCCCTATTTACTTCTATGCATACATACATTTTAAATAAATCTGTAATCATATTGCACATCCTATTTCATGATTTGCTTTTCTAAATATGTTAGTATCTACCTCTTCCCGAGTTATTAAAAATACTATCCAATGCCCAACAGGATTCTAAATATCTATACATTCTTTCATCAAATTATTTCAAAAGCAAATAATTATTTACTCTGTAAATTATTTTCCCAAATTCTCTATTATGAGAGGGTAGTTCTTCTATTTTGGGGGGAAAGGCTGAACAGGGTAACTATAATAAATAATGCCTCAATGTGGACAAGCCAGACACATTTCTAGATATTGTGTGAATTTACAGAGAACCTTACATTTTACCTGACAAATGTGACTATCAAAATAAAATTTAACTGATGGGACATCAAAAACATTAGAAGAGGGGCTTCCCTGGTGGCGCAGTGGTTGAGAATCTGCCTGCCAATGCAGGGGACACGGGTTCGAGCCCTGGTCTGGGATGATCCCACATGCCGCGGAGCAACTGGGCCCGTGAGCCACAAGTACTGAGCCTGCGTGTCTGGAGCCTGTGCTCCGCAACAAGAGAGGCCACGACAGTGAGAGGCCCGCGCACAGCAATGAAGAGTGGCCCCCACTCGCCACAACTAGAGAAAGTTCTCGCACAGAAACGAAGACCCAACACAGCCAAAAGTAAAAATTATTTAATTAATTAATTAATTTTAAAAATATATATATATATATTTTAAAAAAAAGAAAAAATAATCGGCCTTCCAATGCAGGGGACACGGGTTCAAGCCCTGGTCTGGGAAGATCCCACATGCCGCGGAGCAACGAAGCCTGTGTGCCACAACCACTGAGCCTGAGCTCTAGAGCCTGTGAGCCACAACTACTGAGCCTGTGTGCCACAACTACTGAAACCCGCATGCCTAGAGCCCGTGCTCTGCAACAAGAGAAGCCACCGCAATGAGAAGCGCGTGCACTGCAACAAAGAGTATCCCCCACTCGCTGCAATTAGAGAAAGCCTGCGCGCAGCAATGAAGACCCAATGCAGCCAAAAATAAATAAATAAATAAATATTTTTTTAAAAAACCAAACCCACAAATGGGCTAAATCTTAATCTGAACCTCTTTTATTATCTCTAACATTCTCTGTAATCTTCAATTATTCTCTGATATTAAAATGCTGCTATAAATTTAAGATAGGTCTCCAAAAATCACAGAGAAGAGAATCATGAATGATTTTTCGAGACCTAAATCACCTATTGATAGGTGATTAACAAACTCCTCAGATAATCAGGGTACCTAGGGCCTAGAATGGTTGCATGATTTACCCACTGTGATACTATAAAACTATCAGTGTCAGGAAATAATCCCACATCTGTTGGTTCCCAGACTCAGTACCTGATATTATACAAGTTATATAAATGTTTCTTCCTTTCCCCAACTGATTTGCTTGGTTCTGGGGAAGATATATCCTAACATCAAAATGCCATCTTGGTTAATTCTGAGATGGTTACAATCTAGAGTAAATAAATTAGTAATACTGAATCAGCCACCTCTTTTTCCATGGCAGCCTGATGTTTCTTGATAAGTTTCTCCATTTCTGCAGCAAAATTGTTACGTTGTGTTTCAAGATCTTTGTCTAATCTGAGGCGATGTTCATCCATCTCAGCCTTTAACTTATTTTCCAGAGTCATCAGCTGCTTTTGATGTTGCCGCCTCATTCTCTTGTAGCCAGACATTTGTTCTCTAAGCTCAGAGTCCTGCTCATGTTCTTGCATTTGCCTTGTAACCTAGACACACAAACAATGGAGAGAAAAGAATAAAATTAAGCAAAACATTTTTATTTCAGAAGCATTTTAGACCACTCTACTATTTAGCGAAGTAGACAATCACTGTAAGAGATTCCAGTGAGCAGTTTCCAATTAAATTTCCAGGTGGTCTCCTAAAGAAATAGACACGCTGGTTCTAAAGTTTATATTGGAATGTAAAGGACCTACAATAGCCAAAACAATCTTGAGGGAAAAAAAGTTGGAAGACACACATTTCAGTAATCCAAACAATGTGGAATTGGTGGAAGAACAGGCTGAATAGATCAAAGGAACAGAATAAAATCTAGAAATAGACCCAAATATATTTAGTCAATTGATTTTCCACCAAAAAGTCAATTCAAAGAGGAAAAAATGTGTTATCTTCAAATTCTGCTCACGCAACTGGTTCTCTGTATATAAAAGCAAAAACAAAAATCTTGACTTCTGTATCACTCTATATACAAAAATTAATTTGAGAATCATTTGACATAAACACGAAATCCAGAATTATAAAGTAGGAAAAAAACCAAAATATCTTCATGACCATAGCGCAGGCAAATATTTCTTGGGCAGGACACAAAAAGCACTGACTATAAAAACAAAAATGTATAAACTGAATTTTTTAATTGAGGTAAAATTCACATAATATAAAATTAATCATTTTAAAGTGAACAACCCAGCAGCATTTAGTATATTCACAATGTTAGGCAACCACCACCTCTATCTACTTAAAAGACAGTTTTACCACCTCAGAAGAAAACCCTGTACCTGTTATGCAGCTGCTCCCCATTCTCCCCTTTTGGTAACCACCAATCTGTTTTCTGTCTCTATGGATTTATCTACTCTGGATACTTCATATAAATAGAGTCATATAATATGTGACCTTTTGTGTCTGGCTTCTTTAATTTAGCATGTTTTCAAGGTTCATCCATGTTGTATAGCATGTATCAGTATTTCATTCCTTTTTAGAGCTAAATAATATTCCATTGTTTGCATATACCATAATTTGTTTATACATTCATCCACTGGTGAATATTAATATCTGTGTTGTTTCCACTTTTTGGGTATTGTGAATAGTGCTGCTGTGAACATGTGTGTAGTGTACTTGTTTGAGTAACTGTTTTCAATTCTTTTGGGTATATACCTAGTAGTAGAACAGCTGGGTCATGTGGTGAATCTATGTTTACGTTTTTGAGGCATCATCAACTGTTTTCCACAGCAGCTGAACCACTTTACATTCCTACCAGCAATATACAGGAGTTCCAATTTCTCTGCACTCCCTCCAACACTTGTTATTTTGTTTTTTCTTTTCTTTTCCTTTTTTAAAAAGATATCTGTACCTTCCTGTTCACTGCAGCATTATTATTATTTTTTAAAATTTATTTATTTATTTATTTATGGCTGCGTTGGGTCTTCGTTGCTGCACGCAGGCTTTCTCTAGTTGCAGCAAGTGGGAGCTACTCTTTCTTGCAGTGCACAGGCTTCTCACTGCAGTGGCTTCTCTTGTTGCGGAGCATGGGCTCTAGGCACGCGGGCTTAAGTAGTTGCAGCACGCAGGCTCAGTAGTTATGGCTCACGGGCTCTGGAGCACAGGCTCAGTAGTTGTGGCGCACGGGCTTAGTTGCTCCGCAGCATGTGGGATCTCCCCGGACCAGGGCTCGAACCCATGTCCCCTGCATTTGCAGGCGGATTCTTAACCACTCTGCCACCAGGGAAGGCCCTCTGTTTTTAAAAAATAGCCATCCTAGTGGATGTGAGGTGGTACCTCTTTGTGGTTTTGATTTGCATTTCCCAAATGACTAATGATGTTGAGCACTTTTCATGTGCTTGTTAGCCATTTGTATATATTCTTTGCAGAAATGTTTATTCAAGTCCTTTACCTATGTTTTAATTTGGTTGTTTAAATTGGAATTTAAAACTAAAAAAATTTTAACCTCTCATCAAGACAACAGTAAGAAAAAGACTAGGTAAACCACAGATGAAGAAAAAACATTTACAAGATATATATGAGATATAATACTTGTAACCAGACTATATAAAGAACTCGTACAAATCAATATTATAATGTGAACATCTGAATAAGAAACCAGGCAAAAGAGTTGAAGAGACACTTCACTAAAGAAGAAATATGAACAGACAATAAGCACATGAAAAGGTGCTTATTACAGTGACATCTTTAGTCACAGTAAAATGCAAAAAACAAAAAAATCCACTATGAGATTCCATTTCACACCCACTACAATGGCTAAAAAAAGTGACAACACCAAATGTTGGAGAGGATACAGACCAACTGGAACTCTTACACATTGCTGATAGGCATGTGAAATGGTACAACCATTTTGGAAAACTGACAGAGGAAGTTAAACATATATATACCCCATGACTCAGCAATTCTACTCTTAGGTATTTACCAAAAAGAAATTAACACATAATGTTCACATAAAGGCTTGTATAAGAATGTTTATAACAATCTTATGTGTAATAGCCCCAAACAGGAATCAAACCAAGTGTTCCTCAATAGAAGAATGGATTAAAATATTGTGGTATATTCACACAATGAAAATATATTTACAGTAATAAAAAAGAATGAACTTTGATGAACACAATATAGATGAATCTCAAAAACATTAAGCTGAGCAAAATAAGCCAGACACAAAAGAGTACATTCTGTGTGATTCCACCGATATAAAATCCAAAAACAGAACTAACAACAGTGAAGAAACAAAGTGGTGGTCATGAGAGTGGAGAGTTGACTAAAGAGGGGTATGAGGAAACTTTCTGGAACGACAATAAATTTTAATTTTTTTTTTTTTTAGTCGATGGTTAACATAATGTGTACCACTAAAAATACTTCAAATTGAATACCTAAGATCTACGCATTTTATTGTATGAAAAAAATCCAAGGCATAAGTCAGACTGAGTTATGGTACGTGGTAATCATATTGAATAATATAGCTACTCATATCTTTGTACACAAATATACCTACTCTCTGAATGTTTTACTTGAAATAAATGGACTTACTAGGTTTAAGGATATGGATCTTAAGTTTTCTAAAACTATTTTTTTTTTTTAATTTATTTATTTTTGGCTGTGTTGGGTCTTCATTTCTGCGTACAGGCTTTCTCTAGTTGTGGTGTGCGGGGCTACTCTTTGTTGTGATACGAGAGCTTCTCATTGCGGTGGCTTCTCTTGTTGCGGAGCACGGGCTCTAGGCACCCAGGCTTCAGTAGTTGCAGCACGCGGCCTTCAGTAGTTGCAGCATGCAGGCTCAGTAGTTGTGGCTCACGGGCTCTAGAGCACAGGCTCAGTAGTTGTGGCGCAAGGGCTTAGTTGCTCCACGGCATGTGGGATCTTCCCGGACCAGGGCTCGAACCCGTGTCCCCTGCATTGGCAGGCGGATTCTCAACCACTGCGCCACCAGGGAAGCCCTAAAGCCATAACTTTTTAAGACTGTCCTTACGGAACTCCCTGGCGGTCCAGTGGTTAGGACTCCTGGTTGGAGAATTAACATCCCGCAAGCCATGCAGCGCAGTACAACTAACTAACTAACTAACTAACTAACTAATTAACTGACTAAATAAATAAATAGTGTCCTTAATTAATTTGAGGGAGCCAAAATTTGGGACAGAAGGCTTGCTTGGGAAACACTTAATATGTGCCCATTCACAAAGATGTTTTCCCACAAGCTGGCCCCTGTCCAGGTATTTATTAAAATAGTCATGAAAAAATTAAGCAATCATTGTTTGCTACTTGCTCTGTTCAAAGAATTATTTACATGTTGTAGAATAGTAGGAATGACTTGACTTATGGTAGGGGATGGTGTTCTTGACCTTAGACATCATTCAGATTCATGGGCCACAGCATGGGATTTATAAGATCTGCTATGTAGTTGATAATTCAGGTAACTCCCATATATTTTTTTCTGTCATATTTTCTAATAACCTATTTTCCCTTTGATATCTTAACGTATTTTCTTTCTATCCCTAGTAAGTATTCTTTATCATGTTTTGGTCCTACATATCTGACTGATTAGGGTTATGAGTACCCCAGTATAACAACATCCTTGTAATGAACAAATAATCCATTTTTATTATTTGGGAAATCAGAAGAACTACATTTTGAGTATATCAAATTGGATTACTTGCTATTTCCCAAACATCCCCCCCCGCTCATTTTGGTCAATCCTTAGGTGGAAATTACATTTTTCCTCTCCCCCGTGCCTAAAACCAACTAATTATTAAAGGCTCAGATGATTTATTTTATAAATACTCCCTTTATGCCCCGATTGAAAGGTAATCTGAATTCCTATTTAGTACCTTTTAGCCCTCTTAAGCTAATTCAATATATTCTAATATATTACTTATTTGTGCACACATCTCTCAGAGTGCTTTGTATAATATCTTTCTCATAAGAGGTAGTTAAATGTTGAATAAATGTTTTGCAAAATAAACCCCGAATAAAAAAAAAAGAGATAATTATACTTGAGTATAGATAGGTGCCAATGTCCAACATGAAAAATATATTTCTGATTTGCAGTAGAACATACCAGTGATGCCGTCCGTATAGTAGCAAAGTGTTCTCGATTACGGTAGTGTGATTTATGACGAGATACTTGGGGTGGAGATTGTGGATCTGATGCCCTTGTTCTAGGATCTCCCTCTTCTCTGTAATTTTCTTCCTCCTAGGCAAAGAAACAGACATTACTATCTGAGGCGAACACAGTTCACGTGAACTTTCAAGAAAGTTAAAGTTTAAACACAACTTGATCAATAAATCTCAAAGACATAATTTTAAAAAGCAAAAACAAAAAATGGGAATGCTGACATTTTATTTTCAACACAATTTGAATCAGGAGACATTATTTCCTCAGTGTATGAAATAGCACACAGATTCAGGATAAGGAAATGTATATGGCTAGAGTTATTAATATTCATTAAATGCAAAATTAAAAAGCTTTAACATAACTTAAAAACAAAGATAATAAAGCATGCAGCCAGTATTTTAAACAGCAGTAATAAAATTAATTACTCTAAGGCTCTTGGGTTTTAGAAGTAATAATATAGCTTAAAAAGATCTTTATAATACTTCTGCCATTTGTCCAAGTAAACAAAAAATAGTTATACAAATTTTTAGAACTTATGTCTTTCTTGACATATACCTTAGTTCATTAACTGAAGAGGAAGTCAACTAGCAACCAACTAATTGTGGGAATAATCTTTTTACAGCTAATCCTCTTACCTAAGAATATAAAAATTAAACATGATTTTTCCCTAAATAACACTACTACTTAACTAAATCATTCTTGAAAACTGCGTGTTAAAACATTTGTAATATAAATTTTTCCATTTTAACCATTTTTACGTATACAATTCAGTGGCGTCAATTATATTTTCAATGCTGTGCCACAATCCTCACTATTTCCCAAACTTTTTCATCACCCCAAATGGAAATTCTGTATCCATTAGCAAAAATTCTCCATTTCATCCTCCAGTCAGCCTCTGGTAACCTCTAATCCACTTTCTGTCTCTATGAATTTGTCTATTCTAGATAGTTCATATAAGTGGAATTATACATTATTTGTCCTTTTACATCTGATGTATATCATTTAGCATAATGTTTTCAAGGTTCACTAATGTTGTAGCATGTATCAGAATTCCATTCCTTTTTACAGCTGAAAAATATTCATCATTATGTATATACCATGGTTTTCTTTATCCATTTATCTGTTGAGGAACACTTGTATTGGTTCCACCTTTTAGCTATTATTCCTAATAACTTTCTAGGTAACACTGCAAGCTGTGAAGTTTAAAAGGAAGCATTCCTATTAACTGCTAAAAGGAGTTATCTGATCTTCAAATATTTTCAAGAAAATTTAAAATCTTGCATTCGAAAGTATGAAGACTAATGTACTAAACACCGGTATTTCCTAAACCCAGAATTTATATTTTTCCATAATTACACTAAGTTTTATCTTAAAGATGTAAACATTATGGATAATGCAAAAGTCACTTTTGGTCACCACCCATCCTACCCCATTCTCCCACTCTTCAAAGGTAACCGTTATATTATAATGAATTTCATGAGTAAACCTACTATTTTTTTTTATCTACTATTTTTAAATACTTTATTTTCCATCTAAGTAACTTCAAATAATACATTATATATAGTATTCCTGTATTTCTTCTTCTAAGATTTTTAAAAATATTTTTTGTATTCTCAAAACATTAGTTTCCCAAATGCAGACATTACATTGGGAATTAACAAGCCTATTGCCATTCTAAAATAAGTTACCTAAAATTGTTCCAAACTTCTGAAACAGCAAAGAAAAAAAAAAATCTCGAAGGGGATTAGGAACCAAGATGGCGAAGTAGAAGGACGCGCTCTCCCTCCCTCTTGCAAGAACACCAGAATCACAACTAACTGCTGGACAATCATCGACAGGAAGACACTGGAACCCAACAAAAAAAGATACCCCACATCCAAAGACAAAGGAGAAGCCACAATGAGACGGTAGGAGGGGTGCAATCACAGTAAAATCAAATGCCATAACTGCTGGGTGGGTGACTCACAGACTGGAGAACACTTATACCACAGAAGTCCACCCACTGGAGTGAAGGTTCTGAGCCCCACGTCAGGTTCCCAACCTGGGGGTCCGGCAACGGGAGGAGGAATTCCTAGAGAATCAGACTTTGAAGGCTAGTGGGATTTGACTGCAGGACTTCAACAGGACTGGGGGAAACAGAGACTCCACTCTTGGAGGGCACACACAAAGCAGTGTGCACATCGGGACCCAGGGGAAGGAGAAGTGACCCCAGGGGAGACTGAACCAGACCTACCTGCTAGTGTTGGCGGGTCTCCTGCACAGGCGGGGGGTGGCACTGTTTCACCGTGGGGACAAGGACACTGGCAGCAGAAGTTCTGGGAAGTACTCCTTCGCATGAGCCCTCCCAGAGTCCGCCATTAGCCCCACCAAAAAGCCCAGGTAGGCTCCAGTGTTGGGTTGCCTCAGGCCAAACAACCAACAGGGAGGGAACCCAGCCCCACCCAGCAGCAGTCAAGCGGATTAAAAGTTTTACTGAGCTCTGCCCACCAGAGCAACAGTCAGCTCTACCCACCACCAGTCCCTCCCATCAGGAAACTTGCACAAGCTTCTTAGATAGCCTCATCCAACAGAGGGCAGACAGCAGAAGCAAGAAGAATTACAATCCTGCAGCCTGTGGAACAAAAACCACATTCACAGAAAGATAGACAAGATGAAAAGGCAGAGGGCTATGTACCAGATGAAGGAACAAGATAAAACCCCAGAAAAACAACTAAATGAAGTGGAGATAGGCAACCTTCCAGAAAAAGAATTCAGAATAATGATAGTGAAGATGATCCAGGACCTCAGAAAAATGGAGGCAAAGATCGAGAAGATGCAAGAAATGTTTAACAAAGACCTAGAAGAATTAAAGAACAAACAAACAGAGATGAACAATACAATAACTGAAATGAAAACTACACTAGAAGGAATCAATAGCAGAATAACTGAGGCAGAAGAACAGATAAGTGACCTGGAAGACAGAACTGTGGAATTCACTGCTGTGGAACAGAATAAAGAAAAAAGAATGAAAAGAAATGAAGACAGCCTAAGAGACTTCTGGGACAACATTAAACGCAACAACATTTGCATTATAGGGGTCCCAGAAGGAGAAGAGAGAGAGAAAGGACCCGAGAAAATATTTGAAGACATTATAGTCGAAAACTTTCCTAACATGGGAAAGGAAATAGCCAGCCACCCAAGTCCAGGAAGCGCAGAGAGTCCCATACAGGATAAACCCAAGGAGAAACACGCCGAGACACACAGTAATCAAACTGGCAAAAATTAAAGACAAAGAAAAATTATTGAAAGCAGCAAGGGAAAAACGACAAATAACATACAAGGGAACTCCCATAAGGTTAACAGCTGATTTCTCAGCAGAAACTCTACAAGCCAGAAGGGAGTGGCATGATATACTTAAAGTGATGAAAGGAAAGAACCTACAACCAAGATTACTCTACCCGGCAAGGATCTCATTCAGATTGGATGGAGAAATCAAAAGCTTTACAGACAAGCAAAAGCTAAGGGAATTCAGCACCACCAAACCAGCTCTACAACAAATGCTAAAGGAACTTCTCTAAGGGGGAACACAAGAGAAGAAAAGGACCTACAAAAACAAACCTAAAACAATTAAGAAAATGGTCATAGGAACATACATATCGATAATTACCTTAAACGTGAATGGATTAAAGGCTCCAACCAAAAGACACCGGCTTGCTGAATGGATACAAAAACAAGACCAATCTATATGCTGTCTACAAGAGACCCACTTCAGACCTAGGGACACATACAGACTGAAAGGGAGGGGATGGAAAAAGATATTCCATGCAAATGGAAATCAAAAGAAAGCTGGACTAGCAATACTCATATCAGATAAAATAGACTTTAAAATAAAGAATGTTACAAGAGACAAGGAAGGACACTACATAATGATCAAGGGATCAATCCAAGAAGAAGATATAACAATTATAAATATATATGCACCCAACATAGGAGCACCTCAATACATAAGGCAACTGCTAACAGCTATAAAAGAGGAAATCAACAGTAACACAACAATAGTGGGGGACTTTAACACCTCATTTACACCAATGGACAGATCATCCAAAATGAAAATAAATAAGGAAACAGAAGCTTTAAATGACACAATAGACCAGATAGACTTAATGGATATTTATAGGACATTCCATCCAGAAACAGCAGATTACACTTTCTTCTCAAGTGCGCACGGAACATTCTCCAGGATAGATCACATCTTGGGTCACAAATCAAGCCACAATAAATTTAAGAAAATTGAAATCATATCAAGCATCTTTTCTGACCACAACGCTATGAGATTAGAAATGAATTACAGGGAAAAAAACATAAAAAACACAAACACATGGACAGTAAACAATATGTTACTAAATAACCAAGAGATCACTGAAGAAATCAAAGAGGAAATCAAAAAATACTTAGAGACAAATGACAATGAAAACACGATGACCCAAAACCTAAGGGATGCAGCAAAAGCAGTTCTAAGAGGGAAGTTTATAGCTATACAAGCCTACCTAAAGAAACAAGAAAAATCTCAAATAAACAATCTAACCCTACACCTAAAGGAACTAGACAAAGAAGAACAAACAAAACCCAAAGTTAGCAGAAGGAAAGAAATCATAAAGATCAGAGAAGAAATAAATGAAATAGAAACAAAACAATAACAAGGATCAATAAAACTAAAAGCTGGTTCTTTGAGAAGATAAACAAAATTGATAAACCATTAGCCAGAATCATCAAGAAAAAGAGGGAGAGGACTCAAATCAATAAAATTAGAAATGAAAAAGGAGAAGTTACAACAGACACCACAGAAATACAAAGCATCCTAAGAGACTACTACAAGCAACTTTATGCCAATAAAATGGACAACTGGAAGAAATGGACAAATTCTTAGAAAGGTATAACCTTCCAAGACTGAACCAGGAAGAAACAGAAAATATGAACAGACCAATCACAAGTAATGAAATTGAAACTGTGATTAAAAATCTTCCAACAAACAAAAGTCCAGGACCAGACGGCTTCACAGGTGAATTCTATCAAACATTTAGAGAAGAGCTAACACCCACCCTTCTCAAACTCTTCCAAAAAACTGCAGAGGGAGGAACACTACCAAACTCATTCTATGAGGCCACCATCACCCTGATACCAAAACCAGACAAAGATACTACAAAAAAAGAAAATTACAGACCAATATCACTGATGAATATAGATGCAAAAATCCTCAACAAAATACTAGCAAACAGAATCCAACAACACATTAAAAGGATCATATACCATGATCAAGTGGGATTTATCCCAGGGATGCAAGGATTCTTCAATATACGCAAATCAATCAATGTGATACACCATATTAACAAATTGAAGAAGAAAAACCATATGATCATCTCAATAGATGCAGAAAAAGCTTTTGACAATATTCAACACTCATTTATGATAAAAACTCTCCAAGAAGTGGGCATAGAGAGAACCTACCTCAACATAATAAAGGCCATATGTGACAAACCCACAGCAAACATCATTCTCAATGGTGAAAAACTGAAAGCATTTCCTCTAAGATCAGGAATAAGACAAGGATGTCCACACTCATCACTATCATTCAACATAGTTTTGGAAGTCCTAGCCACGGCAATCAGAGAAGAAAAAGAAATAAAAGGAATACAAATTGAAAAAGAAGAAGTAAAACTGTCACTGTTTGCAGATGACATGACACTTTACGTAGAGAATCCTAAAGATGCCACCAGAAAACTATTAGAGCTAATCAATGAATTTGGTAAAGTTGCAGGATACAAAATTAATGCACAGAAATCTCTTGCATTCCTATACACTAATGATGAAAAATCTGAAAGAGAAATTAAGGAAACACTCTCATTTACCATTGCAACAAAAAGAATAAAATATCTAGGAATAAACCTACCTAGGGAGACAAAAGACCTGTATGCAGAAAACTATAAGACACTGATGAAAGAAATTAAAGATGATACCAACAGATGGAGAGATATACCATGTTCTTGGATTGGAAGAATCAATATTGTGAACATGACTATACTACCCAAAGCAATCTACAGATTCAATGCAATCCCTATAAAATTACCAATGGCATTTTTTACGGAACTAGAACCAAAACTCTTAAAATTTGTATGGAGACACAAAAGACCTCAAATAGCCAAAGCAGTCTTGAGGGAAAAAAATGGAGTGGGAGGAATCAGACTCCCTGACTTCAGACTATACTACAAAGCTACAGTAATCAAGACAATATGGTACTGGCACAAAAACAGAAACATAGATCAATGGAACAAGAGAGAAAGCCCAGAGATAAACCCACACATCTATCGTCAACTAATCTATGACAAAGGAGGCAAGGATGTACAATGGAGAAAAGACAGTCTCTTCAATAAGTGGTGCTGGGAAAACTGGACAGCTACATGTAAAAGAATGAAATTAGAACACTCCCTAACACCATACACAAAAATAAACTCAAAGTGGATTAGAGACCTAAATGTAAGACCGGACACTATAAAACTCTCAGAGGAAAACATAGGAAGAACACTCTTTGACATAAATCACAGCAAGATCTTTTTTGATCCACCTCCTAGAGTAATGGAAATAAAAACAAAAGTAAACAAATGGGACCTAATGAAACTTAAAAGCTTTTGCACAGCAAAGGAAACTATAAACAAGACGAAAAGACAACCCTCAGAATGGGAGAAAATATTTGCAAACGAATCAATGGACAAAGGATTAATCTCCAAAATATATAAACAGCTCATGCAGCTCAATATTAAAGAAACAAACAACCCAATCCAAAAATGGGCAGAAGATCTAAATAGACATTTCTCCAAAGAAGACATACAGATATGGCCAAGAAGCACATGAAAAGCTGCTCAACATCACTAATTATTAGAGAAATGCAAATCAAAACTACAATGAGGTATCACCTCACACCAGTTAGAATGGGCATCATCAGAAAATCTACAAACAACAAATGCTGGAGAGGGTGTGGAGAAAAAGGAACCCTCTTGCACTGTTGGTGGGAATGTAAATTGATACAGCCACTATGGAGAACAGTATGCAGGTTCCTTAAAAAAGTAAAAATAGAATTACTATATGATCCAGCAATCCCACTACTGGGTATATACCCAGAGAAAACCATAATTCAAAAAGATACATGCACCCCAATGTTCACTGCAGCACTATTTACAATAGCCAGGTCATGGAAGCAACCTAAATGCACATCAACATACGAATGGATAAAGAAGATGTGGTACATATATAAAATGGAATATTACTCAACCATAAAAATGAATGAAATTGGGTCATCTGTTGAGACGTGGATGGATCTAGAGACTGTCATACAGAGTGAAGTAAGTCAGAAAGAGAAAAACAAATATCGTATATTAACACATGAATGTGGAACCTAGAAAAATGGTACAGATGAATCGGTTTGCAAGGCAGAAGTTGAGACACAGATGTAGAGAACAAACGTATGGACACCAAGGGGGGAAAGCCGTGGTGGGGTGGGGATGGTGGTGTGCTGAACTGGGCGATTGGGATTGACATGTATACACTGATGTGTATAAAATTGATGACTAATAAGAATCTGTTGTATAAAAAAATAAATAAAATTCAAAAAAAAAAATCTCCTCTTAAACTAATCAGATGAAGAAAATTATTTACCAAAGTAGAAATTTTTTTTCACTGAAATCCAAATACTCACAGGTTTTAAATGGATGACAGAACTATTAGACATCACTGTGTGGTCTCCCTCCATCATGTCTAGCTCACTCTTGTCATCCGAGGCATCTGGAAGACTGTTAACACTACTGCTTTGGCTACTGGCACTGATGGACATACTGGGAATAGACTGATTACTTCCAACACTATTCACTGTTCCTGTCCGTCCAACACCATGATCTTGTTCCTAAGGAAAAAGAGCATTAGGTTCAAATATCTGTATCTTTCGATTTCTTGAATACAAGCACCAAGCACACTGCTTGGCACACAGTCTTTAGAAAGTCAGAAGCCTATCATGAGACATTCCCTTTATTTGGTGGGACCAGGAAGTTAACCAACTGCTAATAGAAAAATAAACAAATAAAAATGACCAACAGGTATAAATAACAAAAAGCAAACCAACTCTGTGAAAAAGGCAGTTTACCAGTTTTGGGTTATTTCCAAAGTACAGCATTTTCTCTAAATTGTTTGACACTTTTTGAAATCCATTTTTACCAGACATCTCATGGGGTATATACAGAGATTCTGCTCATTTCTCAATGATTCCCATGGTTAAAAGAAGCCCTAACCATGGGAATTCCATGTCAGTCCAGTGGTTAGGACTCTGTGCTTCCAAAAAACAAAAAACAAGCCCTAACCTTTAAAAAAAAAAATCCTAGAAACAACTCCTTTTAGTTGTTATTTTTTTGTTGAAGGCTTTTGAAGTGTATTTTTCTTTCTACTTAAAATATAGTCTCTAGCCTATCCTTCTACCACCAAATAATTTAATTCCTATTTTTCTGTAAATTAAAAATTATGTATTACATATATATGTAGTCACAATCACA
This sequence comes from Balaenoptera physalus, assembly GCF_965194825.1. NCBI lineage: Eukaryota > Metazoa > Chordata > Mammalia > Artiodactyla > Balaenopteridae > Balaenoptera > Balaenoptera physalus. The sequence continues at coordinate 49,461,245 of NC_138901.1, read as the reverse complement.
AGAATGTTTTTCTGAAGTAACCAGGCAAGCCATGGTATCTGGGTACCAACATTACAATAGTCTTACCATTCCAAAATTCTATAAGGTATGCAGAATTTAATAAATATGGACACACGGTATATATAGAGGAACTTTTCTTTTATCTCTAGCCTAACAGAGATGCTGTTATAGATTAAACTACATTAGAATCTTATTAATTTCACAACTTTACTTTACCACAACTTTATTTCATATATCTAAAATAACCCAAAACAATTTTCGAAAGACTATCAAAAGAACTAAAAAACAAAACAAAAATACCCAAAACTGTAGGTTAAGAAAATCTTGCATTTTATAGTTCATTAATTATGTAGCACTATTAAAAAGAAAAGTAACTAACTGCTGCTCCTAGTTTCAGAATGCAAAGTGATCTCTCTCACTGGACAACAGAAAAAACAAATCAAAGCTCTGGAATTCTGACAGAAGCAAAGAAGAAAACTGAAAATATTTACAGTAAAAAAGATAACTTTATATGTATATTTCCATGTGAGAAAGTTCTGTAACATATCCATTGCAAATTTATATTTCCATTCTCCTTAAAAGGCAACAGGGAAAGAACTTGACCTTAAGAGTGACAGCTATTTGAATTTGAACCCATATGGCTCTACGTACAGTGAGTTAACCACTGACCCTTGCTTTTACTCATTTGTAAAATGAGTATTTTAGAACTGCATAGATGGAATGAAAGTATGCAGAACTGAAAAGAAGTGTCCCTGGAAGAATGCTTGGTAACTTTCTAATGACTTGTGAGTGAGTACTGTCAACTTCCAGAGTCTATAGTTTCAAATAGTTTCAAAAGCATGTCCCACACAATTGGACAATCAGGCAAAAAAAAGGGTTCAGTGGCCAAGAAATTTGAGAGGGACTAGATTAAACAAAGTTGAACCGGTTTCTTTAATACAAGAGTTCTCAGAGCTTTACTATGTATGCCAATGTGCACTATGAAGGGACTGGATTTAAAGAACACAAAACCCTTTTTTCCCACCTGGGATCTTACAGGACCAGTGTTAAGAAAACACAACCTGGGCTTCCCTGGTGGCGCAGTGGTTGAGAATCTGCCTGCCAATGCAGGGGACACGGGTTCGAGCCCTGGTCTGGGAAGATCCCACATGCCGCGGAGCAACTAGGCCCGTGAGCCACAATTACTGAGCCTGCGCGTCTGGAGCCTGTGCTCCGCAACAAGAAAGGCCGCGACAGTGAGAGGCCGGCGCACCGCGATGAAGAGTGGACCCCACTTGCCGCAACTGGAGAAAGCCCTCGCACAGAAACGAAGACCCAACACAGCCAAAACTAAATAAATAAATAAATTTAAAAAAAAGAAAAAAAAAAAAAAAGAAAACACAACCTGAGAACCACTGATGTTAAGAGATTCGTGATGTAAAAGACAAGTTGCATAAGTAAAGAAGCCAATGAAGAGAGCTCAATATTTGCATCATTTCTAAATTATTACCTCTTCTTCTTCCTGTGCTTCTACTGCTGGTCCATTATGTGCCTCCTGGAAAAGGAGTTTCTTCATCTTTCGATACTGCAGATTGTCCAGCTCCCTTACTGCATCCTTTGTCCTCTGAATAAGATCTATTAACACTGTTTCAGGGCGCTCCCGAAGAACAAACATGTGCTGGATAAGAGAATGTAAAAGTCAAGTTGAAATCTGTATATTTTTCAATTAGTACAAATGTACCCCTTCTTAGACCCTAGAGATACTATCCTGAATAATCATGATAGATAATGCATAAAATCTATAGCTATTGAATTCTATTACATTTCTGACATCTTATACTTACAAAATTGTCATTTACATATATTCACTCTCTGCCTACAGAACTACCCCTGTACATTTTATAAAAACTTTGCACATCATACTTTTGTTGGTCAACTGAAAATGCAGAGTTGAAATGATAAAAGGGTTTAATTAAACACTAAGAAGTAAGTTCAATTAGAGCCCTAAACAAAGGCTAAAGGTTTACATATTCTTATAACTGATGATTTCACAGAAAAGGCATGTCAGTTCTGAGTTTTATTAGGTTTCAACAGAAATGCATTTACTGATGGTGAATTACTTAATATAAACCTGGATATTACGGGTTTCTTTATATGTTGCATAAACAGTACTCTTCATAAAACACTACCAGTTGATTAAAAGCCATTATATTATTAGTGATTTTTACCACTAACGTTTAATAAAGCTTAACGTTATCAAATAAATAAAAGTAGAAAGAACAATTCCAACTTTAGAATATCACTGCTACATTTTGATACCTTTCTTTTCAGAAATTTTCTATGTATAGACTTTTGTTTTGTAGATACAGTTAGTATATAGATTGCAGAAAGATACCTTCTGTCCTTGAGTTCATGAGATATCCTTGAATTTTTGTAACACTTTTACGTTCTTTGTTAGCCAAATTTATTTCTTCTCTATGCAGAGTCCTAACTATATCGTATTTGATTTTACTTTCACTATCATAAGTATTGTTATTTCAAACTCATAAACATGATGCCTACAGAATATTTCATCAAATCTTTATGCCAAAATTATTTAACCATTACCTTAATTCTGGATAGTTATTTCCAACTTTTAATTCTGAGATAAACAGCTTCATACATAAAAAAAACCTTTTTTCTATTAATTTTTTTCTTTATGACGGATTGTGAAAGAAATGTCATTAGGCCAAAGGGAAAGAAGCACTTGATAGATATTTCCTATCGTTTCCAATAAGGCTGTGCCAATACACACTATGGACCAGGTAAATGAATACTATATACAGACTTGGGACCTAATCACCAAATACCAAATACCTAGGCCTGGTGGGTTGTCTTATACCCAAAGAGCTTCTTTCACCTATATTATACAAGTGTAAGAGGCAAATCACATTCTTCCTTTTTCCTGAGCCTTAGGTTTGGTATGTACCACTATTTACAATATTCAGTCTTCTTACCCAAAAATAATATATCTTAGAAATATTTCTAAGTTTGACAGTTTTCTACATATAGATCTTGCTTATTTTTCACTAACATAATTCCTAGCTTTACTAAACCTTTTGTTGCTATTGTGAGTACCAATTTATTCAAGCTTTCATTTCTGACAGTATGAGTGAGCTTACTGCCTAAAATTCCCCAAGCATTACTGAAACTTTATACTGCTCTTCTACATGTTGAAGTTGCAAATAATACTATCGAATATATATAAGATCCTTCCAATTTCTTTGTATCTTTAATTGATGTGCGTTGGTGAAAATAAACTGAATCCCTTTGAAATTCTAAAACATTCATATAAAAATAGGCTACTTAAATTTTAGAGTGAAAAATCAACAAGATTTCTTAGGGTCACAAAGAGAATCAAATCTGCTTACTATTGCTTTATGTAGATGTTTTAAGAATTATATTAAGTTCAACAATACTATTACTGCTATTAATAAGATAGTCAACTGCCAAATGAAATAAATAAATTTTTGAGAACAGGAAGCATATACCAATCATTTATTTAAATTAGGCAATGAAAGTTAGTGAAAACTGAATAGAATTTACATGATTTAAAAAATATTTTCATTGCTAAGTTAGAAAAATGTATTTCCAAAAAAGATAAATGATATCCATTTTAACAGTTTCTTTTAAAATCTCTTTTCTCCCACAATATTTATGTAAATATATTACATGTCATTTCTTTCTTTCATATTATTTTAATACAGGACAGAAAAATACATAAAGTATGGTAGATATAAAAATTAGATCTAAAGTTAAACTATGCTTTACCAACTTTGAAATATGATATTGTTCCACATGAATTAAAATTTGTAATTATAACTCATGAATATATTATTGCACATATAAAAATTTAGCCATTTGGTACTATTTTGGATATTTAACTATATCCAAAATAACTATCCAGACACAGTAAAAGCAATTAATCAATTTTCAAAAAATAAATGAAAAAATTTAGGATCTAAGAAGAGTCTCAAGAGAGAACAGTATACAAAATTAGCATTTTAATTAAAAACTAGTAGAGAATACTTAATACTGATTCAGAATCAAAGAAAAATAAAACACATTCTTAAATAATTTCTTAGGGGTAGAAAACAGTATAATTGAACTGACCTTTAAAAGTTCCTCTGATGTAGGGCGATCTTGAGGAATTTTCTGGAGGCAAGAATCTACAAAGTTGCGAAAATAATCAGACCTATTGTAAAGGAAAGTATCAAGTGAACATATTGCTATTTCCTTTAAAAACACATCCACAAAACAAGGCATGTGCCTATTGATAGGAGGGGGGATGGAAAAGAAATGATAAAAAAAGGAGATACTATTTACATTTCATATATATCTATGAAAAGTTATCTAAAGCAACCAATGAATCTTCACCATTTTCCAAAGATAAATTTGCACAGATTATTTTAAAATCCTGCTCCCACATTTAAAATATCATAACTCATTCTATATTGAGGGAAAATTAGAAAAGCCAATATTTTCCTTTTGGCATTCAAATCTAAGATAACTTTATTTTTTTTTCCTTTCTATAAGCCATCTTTCTTTCTTCTTTGCCCCTTGGATCATCTTCTGTATAGCGTGATTCAGAATATCACTCCATTTGCTTTGAAGGGAGCATTCTGTATACCTAAGTATTTGGTGTCCTAGAGCAAATGGATAAAACTTCCATTAAATCCAGAAAACCAATTGAGATATTTTTTAAAAACATCAGAAGTCTGTAACACATTATTATTATATAGTGTTACTGATGAGAGTTCAATGAGTAAGCCAGTAATAATTTCTCCATCGATGTTTGTCTCAATATTCAAATAAGACCTTAAGTTCCTTATAAGCAAAAAAGGAACTCTTTTTTGAATCCCCAACATATCAAACACAGTGTGAAGACAGTCTGTGTTCAATATATTTATTACTTATATGTACCATAATAGTAAAGTCTGAGCCAAAAGATTCCTTCTATGTATATCTATAAAAGTACTAAGAACTATGAATGTGTGTTAATTAATCCTTAAAAAATAAAGTATTGCTAACTTATGCATCTACCTTTTTAAAAATATTTATTAAATATGCTACATATACCCCTGGAATTTTTCAAATGCTAGATACACCTGAGGAATTAATTTCCCAGTAAAATCTTCTATCTCTGATAAAAATCCTGGTTTTCTAAAACTGTCAATCAGTTCTCCATAAACTTTTTTACATGAATGAATGTAATTTTATCACATCAAGGAAGCACTAGAAGAAAAAAAAACATTAAGCAGTCTGAATAACAAATGTCATAATAACAATTAGAATGATTCCAAAGTTATGAATTATCTGGAAATTCTGATAAATCAAACACTTTACCTATGTCTTATACTATATAAATTATAAACCATTCTCCAACTGAACTTCACTACAGGTTGTGGCAATCTATATTTTAGTTATAAAATATTATGTTTAAATCATGCTATTTATTATATAATCAGGGTTATGTATGTTCCTAAAGTTCAAAAAACTAAATATAATTTTTTTGTGAAAAGCAAATACTTTTTTGCTTCTGTGTGGCATCATCTATCCTTTGTTTCTGAACTAAGTTATATATATGCTAAGAAGGCAGACATAATAAAGGATAAACATGATAGAACCTATTTTAATATCTTTGCAGGTAATACATTTTACCTAACTGAAATGAAATCACTTTGATAACATTATGAAAAAGCATTTAATTTATACAATGTCGAGTAATATATCTTTTAGCAATACTCACCATTCATTAGACTGTAGTGTAGGGGATTCATTTTGGGCTATGTGATATAAGGCACTCATTGCATTCATATTAAATAAAGGAGGCTTCCTTTCCGCTGTAAAAGAAAGAAAACTTTCCTGTTAAAATATGTGCCTGTTATACAGGGACATACAAGTATTGTTAAAGTTTTTTTGTTTTTGTTTTAAATAATTTTAAACTTAGCAAAAAAAATTTCAAGTAGAGTTCAAAGAACTTTTTCAAGTGAGTCAATGTACAGTAAATTGCTGCCATGATGCCCCACCATTCCTAAATACTTTAGTGTATATTTCCTGAAACATATTCTCATAATACTAAAAAACCATAACACATCCATTAAACTGACCATTAATACTAATACATGACTATCATCTAAATCCTCAAACCCCATTCAAGTTTCAATCAAGTGTCCAAATAATGTCCTCTGTAGCAAAAGTGTCCTTTGGTCATTTGCATCCTTCAAGGAAACTATTTTATCCAACTTGTTAAATTTATTAACAAAGTTGTTCATAGTATTTCCTTATAATTCATTCATTCATTCATTCATTCCTTCCTTCCTTCCTCCTTCCCTCCCTTCCTCCCTCCCTCCTTTCTTTTCTTTATTTTTTGGCTGCGTTGGGTCTTAGTTGCGTCACGGGGGGGGGGGGTCTTCGTTAAAGCGTGAGGGATCTTTCATTGTGGCACGGGCTCTTTGTTGTGGTGTGCAGGCTTCTCTCTAGTTGTGGCATTTGGGTTTTCTCTCTCTAGTTGTGGTGTGTGGGGGCTCTGCAGTTGGTGGCATGCGGCCTCTCTCATTGAGGTGTGTGAGCTCAGTAGTTGTCGCGCATGGGTTTTAGTTGCCCCCACGGCATGTGGGATCATCGAACACGCATCCCCTGCACTGGAAGGCGGATTCTTTACCACTGGACCACCAGGGAAGTCCCTATAATTTTTTTAATACCTGTAAAATCTGTAGTGATGTCACCTCTTATTCCTGATATTGTGTCTTCTCTCTTCTTTTCCTGATCAATTTGGCTAGCGGTTTATCAATTTTATTAATTTTCTCAAAGAACTAGTTTTTGGTTTCATTGATTTTCTCTACTGCTTCTCTGCTTTCTATTTAACTGATTTCTGCTTTGATATTTTATTCTCTTTCTTCTGCTTATTTTGGGTTGAATTTCCTCTTCTTTTTCCAGTCTCTTAAGGTGAGCTGAAGTCATGACCTTGATACTTTTGAAGTATAAAAGACTCTTGAATATCCCTCAATTTGGGTTGGTCCTAATAATTAAATTTGGGTTATACAACTTTGGCAGGAATATCAAGAAGTAAATGTTATATTTTTCTAATTTATTCTATGAGATGATGTATGATTACAAATGGTTCCATTATTGATGGTGTTCACTTTGATCACTTACGGTGGTGTCTACCAGGCTTCTTCACAGTAGTTTCTCTTTTTGTCTTTGTAATTAATAAGTATTTTGTGAGAAGGTACTTATATAAATATCCTGTTTTTCATAAAACTTTCATTTTATTCTTTAATTTATTGTATGGACTTGTAGATTTCTATTTATTTAATAAGTTATAACGTGCTATTATCATTTATTTTGATGTTCAAACTGCCTCACATTTGAGCAGTAAGAACCTTTTTATGATGGCTTCTATTTTTTTCACATGGCCCCATCACTCCTTGATCCTTCCTTGCTTTCTGGCACACTAAGATGTTCCAGGAGCATCTTGTACTTTCCCTACTCCAAGGAACTATGGCAATAGTTCTCACTGCTACTGAGGTGTCACTGTTCTTAGATCCTCTCAGTGGATAGAGTTAGGGAACACATACATGCACATTAAACATCTATATTTGTTTATTGAAAACTGAGTTCACCATAATATCACAAATCCAATCCAATACCATAGTATTTATTCCAGCTTATCCTCTTTCCATGATTTGTAATACCCCTCTCTGACAATGAAAAACCTCACTCTCATTATCTTTAATATATTTTCTTATTTGATAAATTTCCCCTGTATGTAACCAGCTGATTTTTGTGTATGATATAAGATAGTGGTCCATTTTCTTTTCTTTTCTTTTTTTGGCCATGCCATGCGGCTTGCAGGATCTTATTTCCCCGACCAGGAAATTGAACCCGTGCCATGGCAGTGAAAGTGCCGAGTCCTAACCACTGGACCCACCAGGGAATTCCTGATACTGGTCCATTTTCACTCTTTGCATGTGGTTTTCCAGTTTTCCCAACACCATTTACTGAAGAGACTGTCCTTTCCCCATAGTCTATACTTGACTTGTTGCTGTAAATTAATTAACCATATATGCATGGGTTTATTTCTGGGCTCTCTATCCTGTTCCATTGATCTATGTGTTTGTCTTATGCCAATATCATACTGTTGTGATTACCAAAGTTTTCTAATATAGTTCAAAACAGAAGTATGATGCCTCCAGCTTTCTTCTTCTTTCCCAAGATTGCTTTTGCTATTCAGGGTCTTCTGTGGTTCCATACAAAGCTTAGGACTGTTCGTTTTATTTCTGTGAAAAACGTCATTGGAATTTTGATGGAGATGGCACCGAATCTGTAGATTGCATTGGATAATATGGACATTTTAACAATATTCATTCTTCTAATCCATGAGCACGAAATATCTTCCCATTTATTTGTGTCCTTTTCAATTTCTCTCATCAAAGTCTTATAGTTTTCAGTTTACAGGTCTTTAACCTTCTCAGTTAAATTTATTCTTAGGTATTTTATTCTTTTTGATATGATTGTAAATGGGGTTGTTCTCTTAATTTCTCTTTCTTATAGTTTGTTATTAGTGTACAGAAATACAACTGATTTTTGTATACTGATTTTGTACCCTGCAACTTGACTGAACTTGTTTATTAGTTCTAACAGTTTGCTGGTGGAATCTTCAGGGTTTTCTGTATATAATACCATGTCATCTTCAAATAGTGACAGTTTTACTTCTTCCTTTCTGATTTGGATGTCTTTTATTTCTTCTTCTTGCCTATCTGGATTTCCAATACTATGTTGAATAAAAGTGGCAAGAGTGGGCATCCTTTTCTTGTTCCCGATCTCAGAGGAAAATATCTTAGCTTTTCACTGTTGAGTATGATGTTAGCTTTGAACTTGCCATATATGGTCTTTATTATGTTGAGGTATGTTCCCTCTATACCCACTTTGTTGAGAATTTTTATCATAAATGGATGCTGAATTCCGTCAAAAGCTTTTTCTGCATCTACTGAGATCATCATATGATTTTTATCCTTCGTTTTGTTAATGTGATGTACCACACTGATTGATTTGTGCATTTTGAACCATCCTTGCATCCTTGGAATAAATACCACTTGATCATGGTGTATGATCCTTTTACTGTATTGTTGAATACTGTTTGCTACTACTTTGTTGAGGATTTTTGCATCTATGTTCATCAGGAATATTGGCCTGTAATTTTCTTTTCTTATAGTGTCCTTGTCTGGTTTTGGTATCAGGGTAATGCTGACCTTGTAAAATGAGTTTGGTAGTGTTTCCTCCTCTTCTGTTTTTTGGAAGAGTTTGAGAATGACTGGTATTAATTCTTCTTTAAATGTTTGGTAGAATTCACCAGTGAAGCCATTGGGTCCTGGACTTCTGTTTGTTGGGAGGTTTTTGGTTACTGATTCAATCTCCTTACTAGTAATCAGTCTGTTTAGATTTTCTGTTTCTTCATGATTCAGTCTTGGTACGTTGTATATTTCCAGGAATTTATCCATTTCTGTTAGGTTGCTCAATTTGTTGATGTATAACTACTGTTCATAGTAGTTTCTTGTGATTCTTTAGTATTTCTGTGTTATCAGATATAATGTCTCCTTCATCTCTTATTTTATTTGAGTTCTCTTTCTTTTATGAAAAGTCTATCTAAAGATTTGTCTATTTTGTTTATCTTTTTAAAAAACACAGCTCTTAGTTTCACTGTTCTTTTCTATTGTCTTTTTAGTCTCTATTTCACTTATTTCTGCTCTAATCTTTATTTCCTTCCTTCTACTAACTTAGGGCTTAGCTTGTTCTTTTACTAATTCCTTGAGGTGTAAAGTTAGGTTGTTTATTTGCGATTGTTCTTGTTTCTTAAAGTAGGCATTTATCACTATGAGCTTCCCTCTTAGAACTGCCTTTTTTTTTATCATTCAAAAAAATTTTTATTGGAGTATAGTTGATTTACAATGTTGTGTTAGTTTGAAGTGTAGAGCAAAGTGAATTTGTTATACATATACGTATATCCACTCTCTCTCGTTTTTTTTTTTTTAGATTCTTTTCCCATATAGGCCATTGCAGATTATTGAGTAGAGTTCCTTATGCTATACAGCAGGTTCTCATTAGCTAACTAGAACTGCTTTTGCTGCATCCCATGTTTGTTTGGTTTTTTTTTTTGAAATCCCATTTATTACTTTGATTTTCCATTGTCCCTTAGTTTTTTTTGGGGGGGCCGCATCAGGTCTTAGTTGCAGCATGTGGGATCTTCGTTGCAGCGCACAGGCATCTCTCTAGTTGCGGCGGCGTGCGGGCTTCTCTCTAGTTGTGGCGTGCCGGTTTTCTCTCTCTAGTTGTGGTGCGTGGGCTCCAGAGCGTGTGGGCTCTGTAGTTTGCAGCACACGGGCTCTTTCATTGAGGCACGTGAGCTCAGTAGTTGTGGTGTGAGGGCTTAGTTGCCCTGAGGCATGTGGAATCTTAGTTCCCTGACCAGGGATCAAACTGGCATCCCCTGCAACTGGAAGGAGGGTTCTTCACCACTGGACCACCAGGGAAGTCCCTGCTGCATCCCATATGTTTTAGTATGTTGTATTTCTATTTTCATTTGTCGAGATATTTTTTGATTTCTTCTTTGACCCACTGAGTGCTCAGTACCATCTTGTTTACTCTCCATATATCTGTGAATATTCCAGTTTTCTCCTTATAATTGATTTCAAGTTTCATACGACTGTGGTTGGAAAGGAAGTTTGATGTGATTTTAATAATTTAAAAAAAAAATTTTTTTTTTAAATTTTTTGGCTGCGTTGGGTCTTCATTGCTGCGTGTGGGCTTTTCTCTCTAGTTGCGGCGAGCGGGGGCTACTCTTCATTGTGGTGTGCGGGCTTCTCACTGCGGTGGCTTCTCTTGTTGCGGAGCACAGGCTCTAGGCGCACGGGCTTCAGCAGTTGTGGCAGGCGGGCTCAGTAGTTGTGGCTCACGGGCTCTAGAACACAGGCTCAGTAGTTGTGGCGCATGGGCTTAGTTGCTCCGCAGCATGTGGGATCTTCCTGCCCAGGGATCTTACCCACGTCCCCTGCATTGGAAAGTGGATTCTTTACCACTGGACCACCAGGGAAGTCCCAGGTATTTTCATTTGTCTTGAGATATTTTTTGATTTTTTCTTTGACCCACTGAGTGTTCAGTACTGTTTTGTTTAATCTCCATATATCTGTGAATGTTCCAGTTTTCTTCTTATTTCAAGTTTCATACGATTGTGGTTGGGAAAGAAGTTTGATGTGATTTTAATCTTCTTAAATTTATTAAGACTTGTTTTGTGGCCTAACAGAAGATCTATCCTGGAGAACATTCCCTGTGCACTTAAGAAATATGTGTATTCTGTTGCTTTGAGATGAAATGTTCTGTGTGTGTCTGTTAAATCCATTTAGTTTAATGTGTCATTTAAGGCCAATGTTGCATATTGACTTTTTGTCTGTGATCTAGTCACTGATGAACACGGGGTATTAAAGTCCCCTACTATAATTGTATTGCTGTCGATTTCTCCCTTTAGGTCTGTTTATATTGTTTTATATATTTAGGTGATCTTATGTTGGGTGCATAAATATTTACAAAAGGTATATCCTCTTGCTGAACTGACTTCTTTAATCATTATGTAATGCCCTTCTTTGTCTTTTATTACAGTCTTTGTTTTAAAGTCTATTTTGTCTGATAAAACTATAGCTACCCTAGCTTTCTTTTGGTTTCCATTTATATGGAATATCTTTTTCCATTCCTCACTTTCAGTCTCTATGTGTCCTTATATCTGAAGTGACTCTCTTGTAGGCAACATACAGATGGGTTTTGTTTTTTTATCCATTTAGTCATCCCATTTCTTTTGATTGGAGAATTCAGTTCACTTACAATTAAAGTAATTATTGATAAATATATGTACTCATTGCCATTTTGTTAATCGGTTTCTGGCTGTTTTGTAATTCCTTTGTTCCTTTCTTCTTCTCTCACTCTCTTACTTTGTGAATTGATGACTATCTTTAGTGTTACGTTTGGATTCCTTTCTCTATATCTTTTGTGTATCTGCTATAGGTTTTGCTTTGTGATTGATACGAAGCTTACAAAATATATAAAACAACATATTTATAGTCTATTTTAAGTTGATAACAACTTAAGTTTAAAAAAAGCTCTACGTTTTTACTCCCCACCCCCATGTTTTATCTTTCGTTTGTTGGTTTTGATTTATGGGTTTTTTTGGTAGAAATTATAACTTTATTATAAACATTTCCAGAATATAAACTGATTTTGTATCAAGACTTTTTGAAATGTTTAAAACTGTATGTAACTTAAGCTTATTATAATGTATGTCATTTTCCACTTTCCAATCTAGAAAATATACTGCAAGTTAGATCTAATGAAGGGAAAAAAAGAATCAATCTAAACTGCTTCACAGAGAAAACTAATGAATATAAAAACACCCACCCCAAACTAACACCCAATCAAGAAACAGATTCTATAAACCCTATTAATCCTCCAATTTAAAATAAATGACCTCCCAAGGGAAAAATACTTCCACCATCACAGCAATTTGATGAATAAAAGCAGAGCCACCCTCATTAAGGGAAATTACATTATGTATAAGAAAAACGTAGTAATGATTTTAGAAGAGAGGAAAAGTAATTTCCATTTTGGAGAGCAAGCACACTAAATGTCTTCTGTTCACTTAGCCTTTGTACCTGTTCACATGAAAAGAGTGATATGAACATGGACATCATAAAACCAAGCTCCTTAACTATTTTTTCAGTTTAACCTCAGGAGAACCAATGCAAGAGCTTCAAAATCCAAGGACAGACTGGTCCCAAAGCATCTCCTCTTCTGTCCTTTCTTTCCCTTGTTCCTTTTTCTCTTTTCTACACTTATGTTCCTCTTTCTTAGAGGCTACACCTCAGCTTTTTTTCTTCTTTCGGTTCTTAAGCTTTTCTGTACTGACTCTGACTGTTTCCACCTCTGTTTTGTTTCTTTGGATGCTCTTGTGTTTGTCTAAATCTATTTCCTCATAAGCTTTCTTCCTCTTATGCTTGGGCCACTCCTCCTCTGGTTTTTCCCAGCCTTCCTCTGGGTGTCTTTTTCTCTTCTGATGTATCTGTTTATAACTAGCTTGATGGGCACTGGTACTGTTTTCTGAGGAGAGGTGTCTGTAAACTCCAGATTTTACACTGTATGAGCTACAGTTTTACTCTTGTTGACTGAAGTTCAGGGATACTGGTTTTCCTGAGAAACAGTCCCTGGTGAATTGACAGTAGTTCAGGGAGTCCAGTCTCAGCCTGCTGTCATGAGCTGGTAGTCACTGAGGTAACTGCTTCTCCACTGCTTGTGAAATATTGCATGGTCTTCAGTAGGTCTGGACGGGTTCATAAGGGAGTCTTTGATCAAACATTCTACACCTGGGTCTAGAATCAACCTCTTCTTTGTATCCACAGGTTTCCAAATAATCCTCTCTCATCTTTCTGAAACAAGTTTTTGGCTCTAAGCCTCTGGTTTTCTGCACTTTGATATAATCTTCAAGTTCATCTTGAAAAGAGTCAGATGTCTTCTTTGAATCCTTCATTAGGTTGACAAGGGATTCTGCTTATCAGGTTGAGAACTTGGTGGAGAAATTTGATCATATTCACCCATTAATTGCTTCAGTTTTTTAGCATGAACTTTCCCCAAACCGTGAGACTGTGCAACAACTGAGGAGCTAAAAACCATGATGCAGAGATTAAAAAATCTATTTTTGTCCAATACTTCACTCCCATTCACCTCATAATGTGAAATCCATTGTGATTCAAATTATGGCACTATTCCTTACAAGCCTTTTACAAAAGGTATCTGTAAAAAGTTCATTCTTTGCTCACTCAATGTGGTATCTTCTCTGAGGCAGGGGTGGCCGTCTACAACTACCGTCCCCCTCCCCGCCAACGCCAGCTGGTGGATAGGCCGAGGTGGAGGAGGCAGAGAGGCAGGGACAACCGCTGCCTCTGCCGCCACTGAGCAAGCGTGGTGGGAGCAGGAGGCGGAGACCGGACTTCCTGAGAGGAAGTCGCCACCACCACCAGCGGCTGACTGGACAGCACCACCGCACCGCCACCATAGCTGCAAGGTGTGCCACTGATTTATGTTTTTGATGTCACAATTTACATCTTTCTATCCTGTGTATCCATTAACAAATTACTGTAGTTATATTTATTTTTATTTATTTTCCTTTTACTCCTTTTAAAGTTCTGAAATTTTACATCCTCAATATATACTTTTATAATCAGAAAAAAGTGGTAAATTTATTTTTATAAACACGACTGTACAATCATTCCTGAAAACAACAAACTAGGGATCTTTTCCATCAGATTAACTGTAATCAAACAGATAAACTCACCTATGAAAAATCCTGCACTTTAAGATTTCTTGGTCATAAGACATAACCAAGCTACGAGAAAATAGTTTGCTTTAATTCACTATCTTTAACTATTTTAAAGTAAAAGCATGTAACAGATTTAGTTCCCAAGACTACAAATCTAATTTGCATGGCTATAGACCTGTACTGTCTAACAGGGTACCCCCTAGCCACATGTGACTATTTATATGTAAACTTATTTAAATGAAATACAATTTTAAGGGACTTCCCTGGTGGTCCAGTGGTTAAGACTCAGTGCTCCCAATGCAGGGGGCCAGGGTTTGATCCCTGGTCAGGGAACTAGTTTCCGCATGCCAGAACTAAGAGATACTGCATGCCACAACTAAAGATACCGCATGCCACAACTAAAGATTCTGCGTGCCGCAACGAAGATCCCGCACGCGGAAACAAGGATCCTGCATGCCACAACTAAGACCCAGCACAACCAAATAAATAAATAAATATTAAAAGAAAAAAAAAAGAAAAATACAATTTTAAGCTCAGTTCCTCAGTTACATTAGCCACATTTCAAGTGCTCAAAAGGCATGCAGACACAGAACATTTCTACCAATGCAGACAGTTTTATTTGTTTGTGCTCCTCTAGACCTTTCCCTTGGAACCCAAAGCAGGCTTAAAATATAGTTCCTGAACTTAGAACAACTTCATAATTCAAAACATTTGTAAGTAAAAATTTTAAAAGTGATTATGAAAGACTATTTATAAAAGTTGAAGATGCCTAATGTATGCCTAAAACGCTAAGAATTTCTTTAAGACATCTCACTCATTTGAAATTATCCAAAGGCAGTCACATCTTCTGAAGTTGCCTTATTATAAGCATAAAAACTCTCACTGTGAAGTAATTCTATCTTATGAACTGTAATAAAAAGAAGCTAGAAAAGTCTGGAAAAAAGAGACCATTTCACAGAAACTGCAGAGTTTAGAGAGATTTCTTTCTGAGCAGTACAATTAGCCAATGAATACTTTCTAATCAGATAAACATTAAAATATATCATTGATATCTAACAGGACCATTAATGCAATTTCACTATCACCAAGGCGCACATATATGCATCAGCCAGCATAAGAGTGTAAAAATAACCCATGGGCAGAATATATTAACCAGCTTTTTTACATTTATACCCAGGTTTCTTAAGGAAGTAATTAGGATCTACCAGTAGGAAGAAGAATCAAGAGAAAAAGAATTTAAGACACTTAAGGATACTTTCAAATGGAAGAAACATTTTGCAAACCTCAAACTGAGATGAAGAGATCAGAGGAGAATGGCATTATGGTAATCGCCAAATCTCTGTTTACTGCTGTTATCAAACTTTAAAATAAATATGATTTGTCAAAATTACACATGGATTTTTACTTTAATGTGTTGTTTTCAATCCTTGGTCACTCCTAGAATGGTTCAATTAAATACTCTTATTTTTAAATAAAGTTTAATGGAATGTTCTTATAAGAAGGAAAAAAAGAAAAGGATATTGGGCTTTTGGGGGGAAGCCTGGGGAATCAAGAGCAAGAAGATGGCCATCATCTTCAGTTACAGTGACAGTTCAATTACCCACCTGGCTCACTTACATTGGGAATGTTAGTAAAGTTATGGTGGTCCGCTGCTTTAAGCATAGTTCCATTTATGGGCAACAGAATAAAATGTGTGCATAAAATCAAACTACTACAGTATGTATGCAGCCTGACAGCTAATTCTCAAATCTAACGCAAAGTAATAAGTATCCTAGGTAAAGGTAAGTAACTCATAAATGCTTTAGAGACCATCTATAGATGGTAAATCTAGTAATCACATATATATTCCAAGTGTTTAACAAATACTCATTAATAATAAGACATAGATACCTCAAACTTAATTAATACTATAGTGGAAATTATTTTAGACCTAATTTAACAGAGCAAATACAACATACCTAAGCTAATATATATAAAAATTACCAGATAACCAAAATGAAAACTATGTAATAAACATACTGCTCCCCTTAGTAACCAACATAAAAAATAAAAAGCTGTAATTTGGTATAGAACTTGAGGTAAAACTTTGATCAAAATTTACTACATAGTAATAAAGAACATGCTTACCTAGTTCAATACACGTTATACCAAGAGACCATACATCTACTTTTCCATCATACTGTCCTTCATCCATGGCTAAAATTACTTCTGGGGCCATCCTAAAAAATAAAATGTCATTTAAATTAAAGTTAAAAAAAAGTATGCTATTTTTTTAAAATGTAATGACTATCTATATGGAGAACACCTGGTGTGAATTCCAGGCAATATATCTGGACATTAAGAATTTTTATAATATGAAATAAATGTATTACAGGTTGTGAGGTAAATATTTACCTTTGCATATATAGTGTGACTCATTCCCACCATGTGTCATGATCATGTAACAGCATCCTAAAGGAAGGATGCCCTAGAGCAGGACTGTATTCTGCATCTGTTCAAGTCTGCAAATTCTAATACTGTATAGCCTTTAGGCCAGTGATTCTCAAACATTTTGGTCTCAGGATCCCATCTAATTTTTGCTTGAAAGATGGAATTTTACCAATGGCATTGAATACCATCAGTTGTTTCCCTTGAAATGACAAACTCACTCTATTTATTTCAGAAAGTACCTATCACAATATCCAACGCTGAATAACCATAGCTTGTCAGTCTTTCTTTCAAATTAGAATAGTGTCCCATGACAAAAGTGGCTAGGGCAGCTCACAACTAAAACAATCACAAAATTATCAACTTTACAACCAACCAACAACAGGTGTCTTGGTGATAAAATGAAATGCAGGACTTCCCTGGCAGTCCAGTGGTTAAGACTCCACGCTTCCATTCATTGCAGGGGGGGTGGCAGGTTTGATCCCTGGTTGGGGAGATCCCACATGCCACTCAGCACAGCCAAAAAAACACAAAAAACAAAACAAAACCCCCCCAAAAAAGCCTACAAAAAATGAAACACTAATTCATGTCTTCAACTAGAGTCTGTGGTTCTTGATGATACTTTACCTTATACTTCATATGTATTTGGTATTAAGCACAGATAGGTACTTAGAACAGTTGCTGACTGCTTCAATAAGATTATTACCAGGTATCCCTGTGTGTGTGTTTGTGTGTGTGTGCACACGTGCATTTGTGTAAAGACATATAAATATGAACCTAGTTCCTGTGCTCCAAATACACTATATACAAATTAACCAATATGTTTACTTTATTATAAACTTTCAATTGTCAATGTGTTCTTTAAGATGCTGAAGGAAGTTTGAGAAATTATCAAGTTAAGAAAAGTTAAACAAGTAATCTGTTTTTTTATTGCAGAACTTACGAGGGCCTTTTTAATATCTAATATTCATCATTAATATCTAAAGAGGGGAAGCACTGAGAAATATTATTCACTCACAGAACCCTTTTTTATGGGGGGGACTCTATCTAAACTAGGGTTTTACATAGAAATTTTTGGTCATCTAGAGCAGTGGTCTTCAAATTTTTAATTCATTTATTTACCTTCAATGAATTTATAAAAACTATGTATCCCTTGTACACTTTTGAGTTGATATGTAAATTTTATAAATTTAATAGTTGCAAAGGATATAATGCATAGTATATGTATGTATATTGTGTATGTGCTTTAAAGATATTAAAAACTTGGAGTTGCAGAATTAGTTCATTCAATTTATTAAAAACACTGCCCTATAATCTAGTTAGCAAAATCAGTCTTCATGGTCATATCAGTCAAATCAAAATCACCTTCTACCAGAAAAAAGTCTGAATTCAATGCAAATAACATGTTAATGTGTCCCCACAACAACCATGTCAGTTATGAATTCTACACTAGAAGAAAAGAAGAGAAGGAAGATAACTGGGGAGAAAGAAAAAGCAAACGGTAAAAGGAACGGAAGGGAGATGACTGGAAAGGTACAAGGACTTGCCAAGAGTTTTGTCCTGACTCTTCAATATATCTGACAGATGCTACATCTTCTCAAATTGTTCCTCTGGTGTTGCTTTGAGGCTTTTACACCCCAGAGCAATGCATCACTGTAATATTCAGGGTGGGTTAGAAGCCTTTCTTTTATGAGGCAGGAGAAGGGAGATTTGAAAGGCAGGTGAGAAAGATGATGTAGTGGGCCTAAGACACAGCTCTCAGCATACACAGAGAAAGAGGATACATTTGAAAGTTGAAGATCTGGAAAATTATTCCCTTCAAACTTGCTGACATGAATAACGAATTATTTATGGATAAAATTAGATGATGTCCAGAATGTTTCAAAATAACTGAGGGGAGAGGAAGAAAGGGAGAGGTGAGTGCATAGGGCAGGACTAGCCATGGGGATAAAGTTGCTGGGCTGAATGAATGATATGTAGGGTTCATTATACTTTTGTCTAGTGTTATGTATCTTTGAAATTCTCCATAATAACAAATAAAAACCCAGAGAACTCCAAGTCCACTACCAGTCTTTAGGTACTCCTAGTCTGAAGATCAATGATATATAGTAAATATAAATCTAAAGAAAACACACACATTTCCACTTAGCATTTCTATCTTTTCCCCACTTGAATTTTTATTGAATGTTTCCACTCCCACACCCAATATATGATGCAGATAATCACAGGAAGGAAAATGTAGGGGGGACAAATTTTAAAAATGGGGGGTGTAAGGGGAGCACTCCCAATCTATATTTGAAACTAACTATAATGCTTAAAGTTAAAATGTCTAAAATAACATTATATTTTCAGGAAAAAGACATCTTAAAAACACACAACCACACATAATATCAATTATGAAGATCAAATCCAGATAAGATTATTCTTACCAATATGGCGTTCCCACAAAAGAATTGGCAGGAGATGCCATGGAAGCGGATCCAAAGTCAGCAAGTTTCACCTGGCCTGGCTCTGTCAGAAGGATATTTCCTGCTTTGATATCTCTGGGTTTAAGGAACACAGAAAATTACTTCTCTTTCCTTCACTGGGTTGTGTAAAAAAATGATAAAAATCAAATAAAAATTTGTAAAACAGAGAAGGAGAAATCAAAATAATTAAGTCCTAGGATAATCTCTCAATTGGGATGAGAATTAAGATCCAAATTAGAATACAAGAAATACAGAATTCATATATAGTAACAACTTTGTAAAAGAGAAGGCAAAATAGCAGTAAAAACAAGACAGAAAATCAGGTAATTAAAGTGTATAGTCTACATTTGAGGTCCTGTTTATTGGTACAAATAATGGTTTTAAAAATTAAATTTAAATAGCGGACCACTCCTTCACAATTTTAAGATTTCTGAGTAACCTACTTAATGTAAAAAAAAAAAAAAAAAAAAAAAAAAAAGAGAATTTCATGCCCCCAATTTTTAAAAAAGGATTATTCATATCATTTCCACCCTTAGGATATGAAATGAAAACAAACATATGGATAATGTAATATCCATGATCCCAGAAAATTATGGATATTTATAAAATGGGACTGTATGTCCAACGGACACCATAACATACACTTAACCTTTCAAAAACAGAAAAACTAAGTTCCCAAGCACTTGTCAATTCTTACTATTGTAATGGACATAACACTAAATTAATCTGTTTTCCTTCCATTTGTTTTTTAAAAATGAAGAGGCACTTTAGGGAATTCCCTGGCAGCACTTTTACTGCCTTGGGCCTGGGTTCAATCCCTGGTCAGGGAACTAAGATCCCACAAGCTGTGCGGTGTGAAGACCTTAGGTTATAATTCTAAATCTTCTATTCACTTACTTACTAGTATGTAAATTTCTCTTGGACCTTACAATCCTCATCTTAAAAAAGAAAAAATCATATTAACTCACAATTGACTCTACTATATAGTTTAACATGTATTGCCTGATTCACACATATAATAAAAAAATGCTAATTTCCTTCTAAAACAGGTAAAACCAATACCAATGCTAAAAATGCATTATAGAATGGCTTAATCTTACTATTCATTATCAAGGATCATCATGGATTAATACTCAGAGCGTAAAAAGTATTAAGTATCTTTTATTTATCCATATCATGGAATCAATGGAATAAATCTGGCATTATCAGTTACCAGGAAGACAGAAGATCTAGGTTTAGTTCTAGTCTAAATGCACCTGGCTTTGTAAACTTTGGGAAATTAGTCACAAATTGGGGCATCAGTTTCTTCACTGGTAAAATGAAAAAAGTAAGACTATATAATCCCTAATGTCTTTTCTATTCCCCAAATTAAATGATTCTACAATTAATTTCAATTAAATGTGCACAAATCTATAAAGTGCACATACAGGCATACCTAAGAGATACTACAGGTTTGATTCCAGACTACCCTAACAAACAGAATACACAATAAAGCAAGTCATATGAATCTTTTGGTTTCTCAGTGCATATAAAAGTTATGTTTACACTATACTGTAGGCTACTAAGTGTGCAGTAGCATTATCTCTAAAAAAACAATGTACATACCTTAATTTTAAAATATTTTACTGCTAATAAATTGCAAAACAATCATAATGGTAACATCAAAGATCAATGATCACAGATCACCATAACAAATAAAATGATGAAAAAGTTTGAAATACTGTGAGAATTACCAAAATGTGACAGAAACACAAAGTGAGCAAATGCTGTTGGAAAAACGGCACCTAGAGTCCTGCTTGACACAGGGTTGCCACAAACCTTAAATTTGTAAAAAACGAGGTATCTGTGAAGCGCAATAAAGCAAAGCATAACAAAATGAGGTACGCCTGAACTTCGGAAAATCCAGCAACATGTGTAGACAAAGATAAAAATTATCCTAAACAAAGAGATCAAGTGTACTAGTACGTACTTTTCAACATGGACAATCTAAAAAACCTGAGTTTATAAGAAATGGTTTTACTTGGCTATAACCAACAAAACTTTCAGGGTTAATAAGTTAATAATGTAACAAGCCATTTGCTTGTTAATATATAATAATTTTCAAAGTGCTTACCTATGGATCATGGTATGAGAATGTAAGTAGGCTAATCCCTGGAGAGCACCATGTGTAATTGCTGCTATTTCCACTTCTTGTAATGGCTTTTTGTGAACTTAAAATAAAAAAGTTATTTGAAAATATTTATTATAAAGAACATTTTTGTTTAAAAATACATACCTAATATATAGGGCAATTTTTAAAAACTAACAATTAGCAAGACGGGATTTCCTCCCAAAGATAATAAAATAATGCTATTGAACTTTACAACTAGTATACAGTTGTGCCTAGCTGTTAAAGTATATAGTCCACAGCCAATTTTCCTCTAAGTTAACAACATTAAGCAATTATTTGTTGATTACAAAAACAAAAGTAATAAAAGTTCTCCCTTTATTCTAATATCTTCATTCTGAACAGAAGGAACAGATTAAGCTGAATGACAAAGAATCCAAAAAAACTTAAGTCAAAATGAGAGAAAAATCACCTTTTTTATGCTATTATGTAACATTTAATGAGGATAGTGCATACTATGCAGAGAATATAGAAAGGTTACGATTTTTATTCTTTCTGGGAAATTTGTACATTATTTAAGAAACCTCTTATTGAATACTCATTTTATTTTGCTAATACTATTTTTTCTTAATGATTAAAGGAAACCTACCTTCTAGTAAATCTGAAGCAGATCCTAAACAATATTCCATTACAAGCTACGTGGGAAGAAAAATTATATAAGCATTAAAATATATTATTAAAAAGATTCTACTTGAGATAAAATAAATTCATCAAGGAGATCAAGAAGACAGTTTGAAGTAAAACAAACCCTAGTCACCATTTACCTTAAAAAATGAGTATTTATGTACCTAGTAATTTATTAAGTGCATATGTAAAGATAAGCTAATGATACATTAATCTTTTACAATACCAACATATAATCATTTGTATAAGATGTGTATTTCATATATAACTACTACTAAAATTATAAAGGAATATACATATTCTGTTACTATTAATCTATAGTACTAAAGCAATACTTTAGTAATTGCTAGGAAGCAAAAAACTGTCCTTTGGAACTATATATACAAAGCTTAGGTTACAGTTAAAGCAAACACAGAGCACCTTCTATGTGCCAGATATTATATATATATTAAAGCTAATTAAGGGACTTCCCTGGTGGTGCAGTGGTTGGGACTCTGCACTCCCAATGCAGGGGGCCCGGGTTCGATCCCTGGTCAGGGAACTAGATCCCACATGCATGCAGCAGCTAAGAGTTTGCATGCCACAACTAAGGAGCCTGCCAGCCACAACTAAGGAGCCCACCTGCCAAAACTAAGACCCAGTGCCACCAAATAAATAAATATTAAAAAAAAAAAACCTAACTTAATCCTCACAACCACCTTATGAGGTAGGCCCTATTACTATCCTTATTTTACAAATGGAGAAACATGAGAGACAGAGAGGTAATCTCCCCAATGTCACTGTTTTTTCTTTAACCACAGCCTTGTATTTAGGAGTACCGCCATCACCACCAAAATTAAACTGGATAAAAATGTACCAAACATTAAAAAT
Source organism: Balaenoptera physalus (assembly GCF_965194825.1). Lineage (NCBI taxonomy): Eukaryota > Metazoa > Chordata > Mammalia > Artiodactyla > Balaenopteridae > Balaenoptera > Balaenoptera physalus. The sequence goes on along the minus strand of NC_138901.1, from coordinate 49,438,312 downwards.
CTAGGTTTAGGATACTAAAATGATAATTAACTGTGACTTATTAATTATGCAAAATAAGGGATCATTCCCATTTAAAGAAAATTTAGCCTCTCTCTTAAAAGATACAGTTATGCCCACAATGCTACGGTATTACTACCGTGTCACCTCAGCGGTAACAATGGGGCAAAATTAATCACCACTTCTTATAACAAAGTGTCTCAATTCTCTAGCGTTAGTATTATTCAGCCAAGGAATCATAATCAGTTCAAATTTCACCAGGACTCATCAGGACTTCACCAAGATCTTTGTAGTTAAATAGATTACAATATGTTTATGTCAAAGATAAGCTAGATTTCATCCTCAAGTAACAGGATTGCTTTCACAATGTTTGATAAACCATTTGAAGAATGATACTACTAAAAAATGTCAGAGAACATTTTACCATGTACCATGTAATATATTATTAAAAAGATTCTACTTGAGATAAAATAAATTCACCAAGGAGACCAAGAAGAGTGTTTGAAGTAAAACAAACCCTAGTCACCATTTACCTTAAAAAATGAGTACAAAAAATGTACATAAATGTCAGCTAAATCTCTGCAGTAAACTCGCAAAACATACATTCCCTCTCCTGCCTAGGAGTTCTAGGAAAAGCTGCTCTCCCTCTCAGAATGAACTAACATTTCAAGGTGTTTCTGCATGGGATTACACAACCATTTTGAGACATTCTTGAAATAATTAACTCTAAACAGAAACCAACTAAAATTACAGCAAGGGGGAAGCATATACCTACCCATGCTGTGTGCTCACGTAAATAGCAGCCTTTGTATTCTATACTGTTGGGATGTTTTATTCTTTGTAGAAACTTGACTTCCTTAATAATATCCTGCCATTTCTATGGGGAGAAAAAAAACGAATGAAGGAAAAAATTATGAACAGCTGCTTTTCCTGAGAAAGTTATATAAGAAAAAAAGTAATCAGATTAAGAAGGGTTATTGAGAACATTAAACTTCATTTGTAATATGTAAATATCAAAATAATAAATTAAAAAGTTATGTTCATATAGTTTATAACTCAATTACATAATTTATAAAATTATTTCATTCATGGTAGGACAAATTTTAGTTTGGTAAAACTTATCATCAATGAGTCTTATTAAAATTTTACAACCACACACCAAACATGCCGATGAAAACTATATACCATATTTAGTGATTTTTCTTCAAAAGTTCATCTTCCCTTCTTATTTGCAGCTTTTTGATGTATAATTTACATACCATAAAGTTCATCTATTGTGTTTTTGGCTTATGTGTTCTACCAAACGTTAAGGTTTTGTTTGCTTTTTAAATTCAAACGAAGATTTAAACCCATAAGTGCACACTTCCTAAAATAAAATGCTAGAGAACAATTAGTTATTATATGGGAAAGTTCACAGAAAAAAAAAAAAACAGTATGAAAACATTTCCCTACATATTTTACTAAGAGCATTCCTCAATGACACCTACCAGGAAATACAGATAAACCTTCAGCCATAAGCTACTCCGTGACAACCTTAGACACTTAGGCCATGTCCTAAACATAGTTACTCTTAAGAAGCAACCAGAGAACTCTAAAAATACTGGTTACCGTGTCTACACCCAGAGACTCTAGAGGCTTAGCAGCTGTGGGGTGAGAATGAGGAATCTATTTTTTGTTCTTGTTTTATAGTTTTTTCAACCTTTACCACTGACTTGGGCCATATTTCTAAAAGCAGGGAAACTGGCATAATAGGAAACTTTAAAAAATGTTTTGTACTAGAATGTAAGATCCATATATCACCGATGTTATTTCACAAGCCCTCAACAAAATACAGCAAAATATGTTCACAGTGTTTTATATAAAATGTATAAGATATAAGATGTTAAACTCAGAAAATGTTTCATGGCCTTTAAATTTCAAGTTTGAATGATATTTGAAACTTTCAAAAGAAAACAAAACCCCGCATTTTTCAATGTAAAAAAATTTCATGAAAGACGTTAATATTAGCTGTGAAAAGATGATGCCCTAAATGAAACTTTTTGTTCTAGGTGTAACTAATCGAACAGACACAGTACAAGTTTGCCTATGAAAGCTAGCTCTGAAGTTGTGCTACAGAATAGAATATAAATGAGAGTAATCCTATAAGAAACTGAGTTTTTTAGGTATCAAAATGATGGAACAGTGATATAATCATAACAGTGTTATCATATTCATAGTATGATCGTTACAAAAACAAGATTTATCATAAAATAAAGAGATTCCAAAAAAGTAGAAAACCAAAGTCTTTAAAAATTAAAGACTGATCCAGCAATTCCAACTCTGGGCATACACCGAAAGTACTGAGACTAAGGACTCAATAACCAAGAGACAGTAGGAACCTAAGCATCCACTGACAGATGAATGGATGGATAAATAAAATGTAGTGTTTTACACACACACACACACACACACACACACACACAGGAATATTAGCCTTAAAAAGGATGGAAATTCTGACACATACCACAACATGGATGAACTCTGAGGACATTATGTAAAGTGAAATAAGCCAGTCACAAAAGGACAAATACTGCATGATTTCACTTACATGAGATACTTAAAGTAGTCAAATTCATAAAGACAGAAAATAGAGGAGTGATATCCAAGGGCTGAGGGGAGGAGGGAGTGGGGAGTTATTGTTTAATGGGTAAAGAATTGCAGTTTTTCAAGATGAAAAGAGTTCTGGAGATGAATGGTGGTGATGGATGCAAAACAATGTGAATGTCCTTAAAGCCACTGAAGTACATACTTGAAAATGGTTATGATGGTAAATTTGTTATGTGTATTTTACCACAATTAAAAATAATTACATTGAAAAATTAAAGACTGACAGATCCTAGTTTTTAACAGTAGACTATATTTCATAAAATAAATTTATGCAATTAAACAAAATAAATATACTAAAAAAAACTACTCACAATATTAGTGAACTAAAGTATACTCAGTATAGTATCAATAATTGTATTTAAAAAAAATTTTCAGACTAGATATATATTGTCTGCTGATTAAAGTTTGCTTAAATCAGCCCTTAATGTCTGAATCATTAAAAAAATTACATCCAATATAATTTACTGTTAAATGCATCTTATTCTAGTTTACTCTTTTAGAAACTGATAAGCCTTCTATGATAAAGATAAAGTAATGTATTACACCACAGTTAAAAAATTAAAAGCAGGGGGACAGGTGGGCTTTTGGAATGCCAGTAATATGCTGTTTATGGCTCTAGGTACAAGTTAAACGGGTACACTCAGTTTGTGAAAGAAAATACACTGAGATATATTCTTAATATTCGTATACTTTTAGGTATGCTACACTTTTTTGAAAAAATTCCCAGCTACCCTCAATTAAAAACAGTATGTCTTTTTCTAACATGTCAAGAAGAATATAAATATTTCACCTACCTCAGTGGACTGCTTTCCACTATAAGACATTTTCTTGATAGCCACCACTTCATTGGTGCGCACATCTCGTGCCTAAAAAAGCAAAGAAAGAACTATTGTAAAAATTAACAGATTAAATCTGGGCAATAATTTATTTGAGAATAAAAGCATTTATGAGCTACCATGTCAAAAGGAGCATCAAAACTGCCTTTAAAGAACATTAATAACAAAAAAAACCCAATAACCATATAGTGAAACTTATCAAATCATCCAGGAACTGGTACTTTGGAAAGAAATATAAAGCAGGGTTTATCTTTGAGAGATCTAGTTAAGAGGAAAAACCAGAAATTTGAATAGCACTGTAACAGAGAGACAAAACAAGACTAGTATATACAAGCCTATGCTAATCAATTTTGAAATCTCAATGAAATGGACAATTTTCTGGAAGGAATAAATTACTAAAACTGATCTAAAGAAGAAAATGTAAGTAAAACAAACAATGGTGGCAGACTGAAAAGAACACCAATGAATTGTCTTTAAAATACTCTTGAGTGGGGAATTCCCTGGCAGTCCAGTGGTGAGGACCCCGGCTTTCACTGCCGAGGGCACGGGTTCAATCCCTGGTCAGGGAACTAAGATTCCGCAAGCCGCAAAAAAACAAAACAAAACGTAGGGACTTCCCCAGTGGTCCAGTGGCTCCGAGCTCCCAGTGCAGGGGGCCTGGGTTTGATCCTTGGTCAGGGAACTAGATCCCACATGCCGCAACTAAGAGTTCACATGCTGCAACTAAAGATCTTGCATGCCACAACTAAAGATCCCACATGCTGCAACGAAGATCCCACACACAGCAACAAAGATCTCACTTGCCACACGAAAACCCAATGCAGCCCAATAAACAAATATTAAACAAACAAATAAACAAATATAAAATACTCTTCAGTGGGAAATAGTTTTACCAGGTGAACTTTCCAGGATATAAGGGGGGAAAAAAAGGAAAGCTAGCCCATTAATTTTAAGAAGGCAGTATAACCCAATAACTAAAACCTCACAAACAGCACAAAATAGCAAGTTAGGTATCAATTTCACTTGTAAATATAGACAAGAAAACTCTAAATAAAAATTTTAAAATATTATAGAGCATTAAAATAATTTTTAATTTGGATAAAATACACTAATATATATAATTTTTCATTTGGATAAAATTACAGAAATGAAAAAGATTCTAATACTAGAAAAAAAATCTCATAATTTACCACAATTTTTTTTTTTTAAGTAATTTATTTATTTATTTAATTTATAGCTGTGTTGGGTCTTCGTTTCTGTGCGAGGGCTTTCTCCAGTTGTGGCAAGCGGGGGCTACTCTTCATCGCGGTGTGCAGGCCTCTCACTATCGCGGCCTCTCTTGTTGTGGAGCACAGGCTCCAGACGCACAGGCTCAGTAATTGTACCACAATTTTTAAAAGTTAAAGGGGGAACAAACAAACAAATAAATAAACACACACACACACACATATATATACTTATAAATGCTCAATAAATCCTGAAAATGCAGAAGTGCCCAACTCTAAATGTATTCAATTGCAAAGAAGGCCAAACTCTTAGGAAACACAAATTAGAAAGGTAATTCCTAAACATGATAAATCACCTCTATTGTAAACTACTGCTAATCAGGCTTAAGACTGCTAAAATGCTATCACAATTATTACTTAACATTGTTGAGGTAATTCTGAAAAAAAGGTAATAAAAATGTAACAGAACCACAACAGTTAACTAGAAAAGCCAAACTTTCATGTGTTAAAAAAAATGATTATATATTAAGAAGGCACATGAGACTAGCTGCAAAATATTTTAAATGGGTTCACTAAAAGTGTCAGAACCACCTCAAATCATCTGTTGGAAGAACTCATCTTCAATTCAGATTTTTAATGAGTTCCCAAAGATAAAATGTTCTAAATTAGATTATGGTGATGGCTGCAAAACTCTATATTTACTGACAATCATTGAAATGTAGGCATAAAATTGGTGAACTTATGGTATGTAATTTATACTTTAAAATTTGTTAAAAAAGACAGCACATATGTAAATTTTATCTCAATAGAGTGGCTTGGGGAAAAAAAAAAAGACAGTTAAGTGGGCCCTGGGAAACTTAATCACATTCCAATTTCAATTACCAGTGTACTGGTTAGGAAACTGGCACCACTTATTGTAATGGGTGAAGCGGATCTATCCACAGACGTCCTGCTTGAATATAAATTTATTTTTCCAAAATGTCCTCTGCTTATCTATCTATGAACCTCTTTATTTTAATCATGTCTAAACAGCTATACTGCACTCTTTTATAAGAGCTGAGATATAATTTACATGCCATACAATTCACCCATTTTAATGTGTACAATTCAGTGGCATTTCGAACATTCACAGATATATGCAACCATCATTACAGTCAATTTTAGGACTTTCATCACCTCAAAAAGAAACTCCAAATTGTTCATTTAGAAATGGTCAAACGGTAAATTTTATGTGTATTTTACAATAAAATTCTTTTCTTCATTAAAAAAAAAAAACCCATTCGGCCCTCAGCAACAACTAATCTACTTTTCCGTGTCTCTAGAGACTTGACCATACTGGACATTTCATATAAATGGAACTATGTAATATGTGGTCTTTTGTGACTGGCTTTTTTCAAGATTCATGACTAATGATTTAATCTTTTCATGTGCTCCTTAGCCATTTGTACATCTTTCTTTGAGAAATGTCAATTCAGATCCTTTGCCCATTTTTAAATTGGGTTGTCTTTTGATTGAGTTATAAGAGTTCTTTACATATTCTAGGCACAAGTCCCTTATCAGATATATGATTTACAAATTTTTTTCTCCTATTCTGTAGGTTGTCTTTTCACTACTTTGAAGCACAGAAGTTTTTATTTTTGATTAAGGTCAATTTATTTTTTTCTTTTATTGCTCATGCTTTTGGTGTCACATCTGAGAATGCTCTGCCAAAACTAAAGACATGCAGATTTACCCCTATGTTTTCTTCTAAGAGTTTTATAGTTTTAACTGTGACATTGAGGTTTTGATCCATTTTGAGTTAATTCTTCTATAGTATGAGGTAAGGACCTAATTTCACTGTTTTGCATTAAACAGCTACACTCTTAATTGGCCTAAGACAAAGCTTAATTTAAAAGTGGGTACACTAAATGCAATGAAGTATCCTGGATTAGATTCTAGAACAGAGAAGAAACAGTGGAAAAACTGGCAAAATTTAGTACACAGAATATAGTACGTAGTTTAGTTACTAGTATCCTATCAATGTTGATTTCTTAGTTTTGATAAATGTACCATGATTATGTAACATATTAACATTAGGGGAACTAGATGAAGAATATAGGGGAAAACACTGTACTAACTGTGAAATCTGCAAATCTATTATTTTAAAATACTAAATTAAACTAAAACGTGACTATTAAAATCCAAATGTACTAGTAATGATGATTAAAATTAAATGACCAAGTTAAAAGGAGATACGACTTTTGCTTATTCATGTTTTTAAAAAGCAAAAAGTAAAAATATTTAATGTTCACAAACATGTTTTTCCCTCCCTTCAGGAACACATATTGTGCTTACTTAGTCACCTCTAATCTAGAACAATTCCATAACCCCTCTTTGTCTTTCATGATACTGACATTTTTGAAGAATACACAGTGGTATTTTAGAGAATGTAACTAAATTTGTGCTTGTCTGACATTTCTTCAAGATTAGATTCTGATTATACACCCCCGGCAAGAATATTATAAGAGTGATATTGTGTCCTTCCCAGGGTATCATATCTGGAGGTATACAATGTGTTCACTCCTCATTGGTGTTACCAATTTTCATCACCCACTAAAGGTGTTGTCTGTGTTTTTCCAATGTGTATAGTTAAAGTTACTGTTTCCTACCTTGTATCTAACAAGGGATCTGTGGAGAGATACTTTAAAACCACGTAAACATCCTGCTCATCAAAATTTTCCCTTAGATTTAGCAAACATTGAAGATAATAGCCCAAAACAATCTTCACTATGATGATTACAGAATGCTCATTTCCTCCCCCCGCCTCTACCATTCCCTTCACATTTATCAGTCAGGCATTCTATTATAAGGAAAAGACCCCCCTTTTCAGCCATCCATCCATCCATCATCTATCATGGAAATTATGAAGTCCTATTTTATTAAATGGGTTATAATCCATTACTATCTTTATAATGATGTTCAAATTGTTCCAGATTTGGCCAGTGGGAGCCCCTCCAAGCTGGCTCCAATGTCTTTTTGACAGGCTCCATTTTTTTTTTTTTCTTTCTTTAAAGCACTTTTTAACTTTCTGGCACAAGGTCTTCTAAGGCTTATCATTTATGTTCCCTGCCCCCACAGCAAAATGAGACATCCCTCCAATAAGTTCTTGTTCCTTTTAGTTAGGAATTAAATTCAAGATCTGAGTGCTAAGTGTGCTCATTACTACTGGGTGTCATTACAAATACAATCTTGCAGCAGATGGAGCTAGGAGATGCACACACATATATGAGATATAATTATTTCATATTAACACTGTTAATTCCTATCCAATCAATCCCACAGGGTTCTTCCTTACCTTTCCCACTTCCGTATTTCTTTCCATATTTTCACAGTTAGGATCCTGACCCCAAACAACATCAACATTATTCATTACTCAGTCCTTCTTTTTTTTTTTTGGTCACACCACGTGGCTTGCAGGATTTTAGTTCCCCGACCAGGGATTGAGCCCCAGCCACAGCAGTGAAAACACCCAGTCCTAACCACTGGACCACCAAGGAATTCCCGCTCAATCCTTTAACATATAGTTTCAGATCCATCACACCCATACAAATATGAAAGAAGTCTATTAAGAAGGGTTCAAGATTTGCCTACAGTTTCCCTCTCCCAACCAGACTGAGAGTATACAGTTAAAATACTATGTACAAAAGTTACTCATATTAGTTCTATTTTTCCCCTCAATGTAGTTATGTCTGAAATACAGTTGGGTTCATTGTTCCTGTTTGCCTTTGATGTCAGTGACAACCCTCCCCCCATACATATTAATTTTAATTTTTAAGTATATAAAGTATTTATTATCCAAAGAGGTATATTCAAACAAAAATCATTCCATCCTCTATCTCTTCATATCCATTCCTACAACTATCACCATTTTATATGTTGAACTGTTGGTTGTATAATTTATCTAATTTCATCAAACTATATATTTAATATCTGTATATTTATTATATATGAATTAAACTAAATAAAATCAATTTAAAAAAATCCTACCAGCATATTGAATGGCTATTTTTCAGGGATTTTCTCAATGGGGTTCTTTTATTGAGCCCATTTCTAAGATTCTATGTATATTTTTCCTTTTTCTATATATTTCTCTATATTAGTGTATTTGGAGAGGAAAGGTATAAGCATAAACTCAGACAAAATTGTAAAATAGAAAAAGGGTTGTTTCTAAAATATCTATATCCTGGGTCCCTCTTCTCTATTTTGTGTCCAATCCAGAAATTAAACAAAAGTGAGCAACATGAAACACACACATACACATGTGTACACAAAATTCTACAAGTTATATACCTAAATGTTAACAGTAGCTGTCCGTGGGTAGTGAAATTATAGATGGAGTTTTTATTATTTTTGTCTCCAATTTATAATTGGGGTATAAACCAAAAGCTCAAATTGTTAAGAATTTGAACCATATTTTCTCAAGAGAAATAATATTTTATTATTAATAAATTACTAAATTTATTAATTTATTAATAAATTGTAGTTTCATTCCTAAGGTGCCCATAAAAAAGACTAAACCCATAATACTGCCAAAATATTAAACATCTGTATAACACTTGCTGTTTGAGGGGAAAAAAAACAATTTTTATACAAAGAAGAAATAAATGAGTGGCATTTTCCCCTATAGATTAAGAAAGGAATACTTAGAGATGTTTTATGACTTCAGAATAGTATATCACTGGCTCAATCTTAAAGTTACAGTTTTTAAAATAATAAAACATATTCCTTTACCAATTTTATTTCCTGGAAATTTTAATTTCTAAAGTGTATATTATTTTTCTGAAGTTAAAAAAAAAAAAAAGAGTCAACAGAAACTTACATCCTCCCCACTTTTTGGGAAAAAGTCCCTTTCTGGTTACTAGTGAGTTAAAAAAATTTTTTTTCTTTGAAATTATTTTAGACTTAGGGAACGGTGCAAATATAGTACAGAGAGTTACCATATACCTTTCACCCAGCTTTTGCCTAATGTTAATATCTTGCATAATAAAATTATCAAAACTAAGAAATTAACACTGGTAAAATTATTAACTACTAACTAAACTATAGGCTTTATTTGAATTTCACCAATTTTTTCACTAATAACTTTTGTTTTTCTTTCTCTGCATTGGGTCTTCATTGCTGTGCACGGGCTTTCTCTAGTTGTGGCGAGTGGGGGCTACCCTTCATTGCGGTGTGCGGGCTTCTCATTGTGGTGGCTTCTCTTGTTGTGGAGCACTGGCTTCAGCAGTTGCGGCGCGTGGGCTCAGTCGTTGCGGCGCACAGGCTCTAGGGCGTGCAGGCTCAGTAGTTGTGGTGCATGGGCTTAGTTGCTCCACGGCATGTGGAATCTTCCCGGACCAGGGATTGAACCCGTGTACCCTGCACTGGCAGGCAGATTCTTAACCACTGCGTCACCAGGGAAGTCCACTAATAACCTTTCTCTATTCTGGGATCCTATATTGCAAAAATATTTGGTTATCATGTTGCCTTTCTCTCCTCCAAATTTGCAAAAGTTCTTAAATCTTTCCTTGTATTTCATGTCTTTGACACTTTTGAAGAGTACAGGTTATTTTGTATAATGTTCCTTAACTTGAGTTTACCTGATATTTCCTCATAATTATATTGTTTATGGATTTTTAAATGAGAATGCCACAGGAATGATGTGTCCTTCTTAGTGTCATGTCAGAAAGGAGATAAATGATGTCGACGTTTCTGGTGATACTAACCTTGATCACTTGGTTAAGGCAGTCTCTGCCAGGTATATGCCTTGATTTTTCCATTTTAATTAATAAATATCTTTGGGGCTATATTGAGATTATGCATATATCCTGTTTCATCTCAAACTTTAACCTACTAATTTTAGCATCTACTAATGGATCTTGGCTGCAACAATTATTTCCCTTAGTCCTTCTACATTTAATAAAAGAAATTTTTAACCTTTATAAATATGTGTATATCTGTGTGTGCATGAGAGAGAGAGAGAGAGAGAGAGAGAGAGAGAGTGAGGAGTTCCTACTGATACCTCCAATTCCAATCCAACATACAACAGGGTTATTTCTAGCCTTCCTCATTTCCTTACTCCTAACTTCTTTCTTGGACATTAAGAAAACTGCTTCTCGAGATAAAGACGGCAGAAGAGAAGGACGTGGAGCACACCTCCTCCCACAAATACATCAAAAATACATTTACATGTGGAAGAATTCTCACAGAATACCTACTGAACACTGGCAGAAGATCTAATACAACTAAAGCTGCAAGAGCACCACGTAACAGAGTAGAATGAAGGAAAAAAAAAAAAAGGAATCAGGATGGGACCTGTGCCCCTGGGAGGGAGCTATGAAAGAGGAAGGTTCCCTCAGTCTGGGAACCGCTTTCACTGGTTGGGAGATCAGCTGGGACAGATAAGGAGCTTCACAGGCTCAGAGGAGAGTGCAGCAACCAGACTGTGGGAGGCAGAACAGAGAGAAACCAGCACAGATGGTCCTGGCCACCTCGCTGCACTTCCCAGACCGAGATGCACATCTGCTAGTGCGTGCAGGGGCTGAGTGCTGCAACTTGGGCTTCAGTGGACAGACCTGGGGAAAGGGCTGGGGTTGGCTGTGTGGAGATGGCCGGAAGGAGCTGGAGGGTGCTCTGGGCTGCAACCGGGGGTGTGCGCAGGATAGAGCCTGGGGCCACAACAGAAGCCACATAGTTAAACACACATGTAAAGGGAGGGGCGGGGCCCCATCATAGCAGCCTCATTCTCCAAGAGCTCACCTGAGCTCACAGTCAATGTGGCTCCACCTCTACCACCTCTGTGCTGGTGGGCTGTCCACATGCAGAAGTGGGGCTGAAATCTGAGCCTACCCTCAGGGGCTGTGAGACTGGTGGATTTACACAGCTACTGGCAGCTTTGTTAAGCTCTGTGCCTGCGGGACATCCCAGTGGATTACTGTTGCTTCCAAGGCTGGGGTGGTCCGGCGTTAGCAGCTACAGGCTTTGCGGGCACAGGCATGCAGAGGCAGGGCCAGGACCTGGGCTGATTCTGTAGCCCCCGTGGAACGTCCAGGTGCCTGACTTCAGTAGATCTGCCCTACTGGCTTTGTGAGCACAGAGCCTGAGGGATATCCAGGCTGACTGCCTGCATTCCCTTGACTGAGGCAGGGCCGAAGGTAGTGCCAACAACAGTGTACTTTGTGAGTGCACATAGCGTGACAGGCAACACCACAGAGTGCACTTCCTGGTGAACAGCTCCTGTAGAGGAATACTCAGTGGCTCCTCTCCCAGCAGAGGTGCTCCAGTACCACCTACCTCACATCACAGCTCAGAAACCGATTTGGAGGCTTCTACTACAACAACTGGGGAGCAGACCTTACCCCCGAAAGGGCTGTGACAATTATAGAGCAAACAGGCGGCCCCACTCAACATCCAGTGCAGGTTATCTGCTCACCACAACACCAATCACACCTCCTATCAAGAGGAAAAAAGCCACCACACACTGAAGAAAGACGTGGCAGGCATCCATATTAAAAACAGTCCTTGCACCAAAAATATCAGACTCACACAGGCTACACAAGGATGCTCCCACATAAAAACAGCCCTTCAAGACCACAGTAGATAAGGGTTTCTCCTAAATGCACAGAGTCAGAGAAATATAAGTAAAATAAAGAAGCAGAGGAACCACTCCCAATTAAAAGAACAAGAAAAATCTCCTGAAAGAACAAGCAATAAAACAGACCTCTCAGGACTTCCCTGGTGGCACAATGGTTAAGAATCTGCCTGCCAATGCAGGGGACATGGGTTCAAGCCCTGGGCCAGGAAGATCCCACATGCCGCGGAGCAACTAAGCCCGTGCACAACTACTGAGCCTGCGCTCTAGAGCCCACAAGCCACAACTACTGAAGCACGCGCGTCTAGAGCCCATGCTCCACAACGAGAAGGCACCGCAATGAGAAGCCCGCGCACTGCAACGAAGAGTAGCCCCCACTCGCCACAACTAGAGAAAGCCCGCGCACAGCAAAGAAGACCCAACACAGCCAAATAAGTAAGTAAATTAATTAATTAATTAAATTAAAAAACAAAAACAAAAACAGACCTCTCCAGTCTATGAGATCCTGAGTTTAAAAAGGAAGTAATAAAAATACTGAAGGAATTAAGAAAGCTATTGATAAAAATGCCAACCACTGTAACAAGGAATTAGAAACTATAAAGAGGAGCCAATTAAAATTAGAAAACTCATTTGCTGAGACGAAAGCTGAGCTAAAGGCAAAGAACAGCAATCAAAAGAATGAATAAGTGATCTAGAAGATAGAATAATGGAAATCATCCAATCAGAACAGCAGACAGAAGACAAATGAAAAAAAAAAGAAAGCAATATGTTAGACCTATGGGATAATACAATGTGAGCCAATCTACACATAATAGGGATCCCAGAAGGAGAAGAAAGAGAAATGGGGATCGAAAATGTACTTGAAGAAATTGTGACTGAAAACTTCCCAAACCTAAAGTAAGAAACAGATATCCAGGTACGGGAAGCACAGAGGATCCAAAACAAGATGAACCCAAAAAGACCTACACCAAGATATATTATAATTAAAATGGCAAAAGTTAAAGAAAGGATTCTAAAGGCAGCAAAAGAAAAACAAAGAGTTAGCTACAAGGGAACCCCCATATCTATCAGCTGATGTCTCTACAGAAAAGCTACAGGCAAGAAATACTCAAAGCGCTGAAAGGGAAAAACCTGCAAACTAGGATACTCTACCCATCAAGATTATAATTTAGAATAGAAGGAGAAATCAATAATTTCTCAGACAAGCAAAAACTAAAAGAATACAGCAATACTAAACCTATCCTAAAAGAAAAATTGAAAGGTCTTCTCTAAATAGAAAAGAAGAATCTATAGGAAAGAGAAAATCACAATTGGAAAGTATTTCATTTGAATAAACCAAAACATAGATTAAAAAAAACAAAAAATAAAACCGTTTTGTAAAAGTGATGATAACTACAATGAACAGCAAAAGGATAACAACGGTGTAAAAGAGGACATCAAAATCATTAAATGTGGGGGAGGGGAGGAAGAAAATGCAGATTTTTTTTTTTTAAGAACGTGTTTTAGCCTATATGGCTACCAGCTAAAGCAAGTAGATATAGTATTGGCTTAACATACTTGAAAAACAGGGTAAGCACAAATAAAAAACAAACAGTAGATTCACAAACACCAAAAAGAAGAGAACTCAAGCATGACAGAAAAGAACACCATCAAACCACAAAAGGAAAAACAAAGAGAAAAAGAAACAAAGAAGAAATACAAAATCAACTGGAAAACAAGGTTTAAAATGACAATTAATATGTCTATCTATCAATAATTACCTTAAATATCAATGGATTAAATGCTCCAATCAAAAGACATAGGGCAGATTGGATAATAAAACAAGAGCCTACAATATGCTGCCTACAGGAGACCTACTTTAGAGCAAAGATCACACACAGATTGAACGTGAGGGGATGGGGACTTCCCTGGCAGTCCTGTGGTTAAGACTCTGAGCTTCCACTGCAGGGGGCACGGGTTCGATACCTGGTCGGGGAACTAAGATCCCGCGTGCTGTGTGGCCAAAAAAAACAAAAAAACAACAACAACAGAATGAATACCAGTGTATCCACCACCAGCTTAAGAAATAAAGGCTAACTTTAAAAGAAAAAAAAATAGAAAGTGAGGGGATGGAAAAAGATATTTCATGCAAATGGAAATGATAAGAAAGCACGGATAGCAATACTCATATCAGACAAAACAGACTTTAAACAAAGGCCATAAAGATAAAGAAGGACACTATATAATGATAAAAATATCAATACAGAGAGAGTATATTACACTTGTTAACATATATGCACCCAATATAGGAGCACCTAAATACATAAAACAAATACAGACATAAAGGGAGAAACTGACTGGAATACAATAATAGCAGGAGACTTTAACACCCCACTGACATCAATGGACAGATCTTCCAGACAGAATCAATAAGGCAACAGAGATCCTGGATGACACAACAGAACAAACAGAATTAATAGATATTTTCAGGACATTACATCCAAAAAACCTCAGAATACATATTCTTTTCAAGCTCACATGGAACATTTTCTAGGATAGACCACACACAAGGACACAAGACAAGCCTCAACAAATTTAAGAGGACAGAAATTATTTCAAGCATCTATTCTGACCACAACAGAATGAAACTCGAAATCAGCCACAGAAAGAGAAATGTGAAAAAAATGATTACATGCAGACTAAGCAACATGCTACTAAAAAACAAAGAGTCAATGATGAAATCAAAGAGGAAATTAAAAAATAACTTGAGACAAATGACAATGAAAACACAACCATACAAAATCTATGGGATGCAGCAAAAGCAGTCCTAAGAGAAGTTCAAGGCAATACTGGCCTTCCTCAAAAAACAAGAAAAGTCTCAAATAAAGAACCTAATCTACCACCTAAAAGAATTAGAAAAAGAAGAACAAACAACACCTAAAGAAGGAAGGAAATAATAAAGATCAGAGAGAAAATAAATAAAATAGAGATTTTAAAGTCTAGGGAAAAAAAATCAATAAAACCAAAAGCTGTTTTTTTAAAAAGGGTAATCAAAATCGACAAACTTCTGGCCAGGTTCACCAAGAAGAAAAGTGAGAGGACCCACATAAACAAAATAAGAAATGAGAGAGGAGAAATAACAACAGATACCACAGAAATACAAAAAAAAAAAAAAAAAAGAGAGAGAATATTATGAGCAATCATATGCCAACAAATTGGACAACATGGAAGAAATGGACAAGTTTCTAGAAACATATGGCACACCAAAACTGAATCGAGAAGAAACAGATAATTTGAATAGACTGCTCACTAGAAGTGAAATAGAATCTGTAACATAAAAAAAAAAAATCTCCCTGCAAACAGAAGTCATGGACCAGATGTCTTCACTGGGGAATTCTACCAAACATACAAAGCAGAAGTTATACCAATCCTTCTCAAACTCTTCCAAAAGACTGATTAGGAGGGAACACTCTAATAGTCATTCTGTGAAGCCACCATCAACCTGATACCAAAACCAGACAAAGACACTACCAAAAAAGAAAATTACAGGCTAACATCTTCGATGAACATAGATGCAAACATTCTCAACAAAATTTCAGCAAACCAAATTCGACAACACATAAAAAAGACCACACACCATGATCAAGTTGGATTCATCCCAGGGTCACAAGAATGGTTCAACATCCATTTTTGGGAACTTGGTCTACCACAAAGACACTGGGGCTGACAAGCACCTTTTGGGAGTCTTCCCTCCAGCTTATTAGTGCCTAGGACTTATCCACACACCAGCCAGGCAGCTCTACTCCTGGTTCCCCCACCGCCAGCCAACCAACAGACCAGCACCAGCCCTGGGACACCTCCAACAAGCAAGCCAGCACCAGTCCCGGGACTCCCTGGGCTGCACAGCCAGCTGTACCAAGATCCAGCTCCGGCCCACCAGCATCAGGCAGCTTCCACACAAGGCAAGGACTGGCAACCAACTGGGCTGGAAATCAGCCCCGCCTACCACTGCACCTATAGTAGTTGGCCCCAGCACTACAGAAGAGTCTGCTCAGACAAAATAGGGGGCACCCCTAGATCATATAGCTCTGGTGACCAGAGGGGAGTGTACTGCTGAGCCCAATAGGATATCTTCTACATAAAGCACTCCTCCAAGATTGGGAAACATAATCAACCTACCTATTACATACAAATAAACACAGTGAATTAGGCAAAATGAGGCAACAAAGGAATATGGTCCACATGAAGGAACAAGATAAAACCCTAGAAGAACTAAGTGAAATGGAAGTAGGCAATTTACCCAATAAAGAGTTCAAGGTAATGATCTTAAAGATGCTCAACACTTGGGAGAAAAATGGATGAACACAGTGAAAAGTTTAACAAAGAGTTAGAAAACATAACGAAGAACCTAGCTGAAGAATACAATAATTGAAATAAAAAATAGACTAAAAGGAATCAACAGTAGATTAGATAATACAGAGGAATGGATCAGCAAACTGGAATAGAGAGTAGTGGAAATGACCAAAGCTAAACAGAAAAAAAGAATTTAAAAAAAGGGGGGGGAACAGTTTAAGAGACCTCTGGGGTAACAGCAAGCTTACTAACATTTGTATTATAGGGGTCCCAGAAGGAAAAGAGAGAGAGAAAGGGACAGAGAACATATATGAAGACATAATAGCTGAAAACCTCCCTAACCTGGAGAACAGACGCAGGTCCAGGAAGCAGAGAGTGTCCCAAAGAAAATAAACACAAAGCAGTCCACACCAAGACACATTCTAATTAAAATGGTAAAAATTAAAGGTAAACAGAGAATCTTAAAAGCAGCAAGGGAAAAGCAACTAGCTATGTATAAGCAAACTCCGTACAAGCAAACTCCTACCAGACTGTCAGCTGACTTTTCAGCAGAAATTTTGCAGTGCAGAACGGAGTGGCACCATATATTTAAAGTAATAAAAGGAAAGAACCTACAAATAAGAATACTCTATCCAGCAAGAATATAATTCAGATTTGAAAGAGAGACAAAGCATTTTAGAGACAAGCAAAACCTAAGAGTTGAGCACCATTAAACTGGCTTTACAAGAAATGTTATGGGGACTTTGCTAAGTGGAAAAGACCACAACTATAAATAGAAAAATTATGAATGTAATAAAAATCTCATTGGTAAAGGCAAACATACTGTAAAGCTAGATCAGTTACTTATAAAAGCTAGTAGGAAGGTTAAAAAACAAAGGTAGTAAAATCATCTATATCCTCAATAAGTAATTAAGGGATACAAAAAAGAAAAGGATGTAAAATATGATATCAAAAACACTGAATGTGGGGAGGAGGGGAATACAAATGCAGGGTTGTTAGAATGCATTCAAACTTAAGAGATCATCAATTTAAAATAATCATTCAGGGGACTTCCCTGGTGGTGCAGTGGTCAAGAATCTACCTGCCAATGCAGGGGACATGGGTTCGATCCCTGGTTCAGGAAGATCCCACATGCAACAGAGCAACTAAGCCTGTGCACCCCAACTGCTAAGCCCACGTGCCCTAGAGCCTGCGCACTGCAACTACTGAGTCCACGTGCTGCAACTACTGAAGCCTGCGCGCCTAGAGCCCGTGCTCTGCAACAAGAGAAGCCCACGCACCACAATGAAGAGTAGTCCCCGCTCGCTGAAACTAGAGAGAAAGCCCGCATGCAGCAATGAAGATGCAACGCAGCCAAAAAATAATAAGATAAAATAATCATTCATATATAAATATTATTATTATATTATTATCAAGCATCTTTCCCGACCACAACAGTATCAGACTAGAAATCAATTACAGGAAAAAAACTGCAAAAACACAAACACATGGAAGCTAAACTATATGATATTAAACACTAAGTAATCAGTGGGTTACTGCAAAAATAAAAAAAATACCTGGAGACGAATGAAAATGGAAATACAATGAACCAAAAGCTATGGGACATAACAAAAGCAGTTCTAAGAGGGAAGTTTATAGCAATACAAGCCCACCTCGAGAAACAGGAAAAATCTCAAATAAACAACCTATCCTTAAATGTAAAGGAACTAGAAAAAGAAGAACAAACAAAATCCAAAGTTAGTAGAATGAAAAAATTATAAAGATCAGAGCAGAAATAAATAAAGGCTAAAAATACAACATAAAAAATCAATGAAAATAAGAGGTGGTTCTTCAAAAAGATAAACAAAATTGATAAACTTTTAGCCAGATTCATTAAGAAAAAAAGAGAGGGCCCAAATAAATAAAATCAGAAATGAAAGAGAAGTTACAACTGACATCACAGACTACAAATGTATTACAAATGAGATTACTATGAACAATTATACACCAATAAAATGGACAACCTAGAAGAAATAAATTCCTAGAAACATACAATCTCCCAAGAATGAATCAGGAAGAAATAGAAAATAGGAAGAGACCGATTGCCAGTAATGAACTGTATCAGTAATCAAAAAACTCCCAAGAAACAAAGTCCAGGACCAGATGGCTTCACAGATGAATTCAACCAAACATTTAAAGAAGAGTTAACACCTATCCTTCTCAAACTATTCCAAAAAGCTGAAGAGGAAGAAATGCTTCTGAACTTATTCTACAAGGCCAGCAAGATTTACAAAAATCAACATCCATTTATGATAAAAACTCTCAACAAAGTGGGTATAGAGGGAATATACCTTAACATATTAAAGGGCATATATGACAAACCTGAAGCCAACATTATACACAATGGTGAAAAGCTGAAAGCCTTTCTTCTAAGATCAGGAACAAGACAAGGATGACTACTCTTGTAACTTTTATTCAACATAGTACTGAAAGTCCTAGCTAGAGCAATTAGGAAGGAAAAGGAAATAAAAGGCATCTAAATTGGAAAGGAGGAAGCAAAATTATCACTTTTTGCAGATGGCCTGATACTATATATAAAAAAATCCTAAGGATGCCACCAAAAAGCTATTAGAACTCAACAGTGAATTCAGTAAAGTTGCAGGATACAAAATTAATGTACAGAAGTCTCTTGAGTTTCTATACAAATAACAACTATCAAAAAAAGAAAGAAATTAAGAAAACAATCCCATTTACAATTACATCAAAAAAAAAAAACCTAGGAATAATTCTAACCAAGGAGGTAAAAGACTTGTTCTCTGAAAACTATAAGACATTGATAAAAGAAATTGAAGATTACACAAACAAATGGAAGGATGTATTTACTCATGGATTGGAGAAATTCGTATTGTTAAAAATGCCCATACTACTCAGGGCAACCTACAGATTCAATGCAATCCCTATCAAAATACCAATGGCATTTTTCACAGAACTAGAACAAATTATTCTAAAATTTGTAAGGAACCATAAAACCCCAAATAGCTAAAACAATACTAAGAAAGAAGAACAAAGCTGATGGTATCATGCTCCCTGATTTCAAACTATACCACAATGCTACAGTTACCAAAACACTATGATACTGGCACAAGACAGACACACAGATCAATAAGAGAGAACAGAGAGCCCAGAACTAACCCACATTTATATGGTTAATTAATCCATGACAAAGGAAGCAAGAACACACAATGGGGAAAAGACAGCCTCTTCAATAAATGGTGTTGGGAAAACTAGAAAGCTACATGCAGAAGAATCAAATTGGACTACTCTCTCACACCATATACAAAAATAAACTCAAAATGGATTAAAACTCCTAGAAAAAAACATAGGTAGTACACACTATGAAATCAGTCTTAGGAATATTTTTTCAGATATGTCTTCTCAGGCAAGGAAAACAAAGCAAAAAATAAACAAATGAGACTACATGAAACTAAAAAGCTTTGCACAGGGAAGGAAACTGTCAACAAAATGAAAAGGCAGCCTACTGAATGGGAGAAGATATTTGCAGATGATATATGTGATAAGGGGTTAATATTCAAATTATACAAAGAAATCATACAACTCAACATCAAAACAAATAACCCAATTAAAAAATGGGTAGAGGGCCTGAATAGAAATTTTCCCAAAGAAGTCATAAAGGTGGCCAACAGATACATCAGGGAAATGCAAATCAAAAGCACAGTAAGATATCACCTCACACCTGTCAGAATGGCTATTAAACAGACAACAAATAACAAGTGTTGATGAGGATGTAGAGAAAAGGGAACCCTCGTGCACTATTGCTGGGGATGTACACTGGTGCAGCCACTATGGAAAACAGTATGGAGCTTCCTCAAAAATTAAAAATAGAACTACTAGACAATACAGCAATTCCACTTCTGTGTATTTTTCCGCAGAAAACAAAAACACTAATTTGAAAAGATTATACGCACCCCCATGTTCACTGCAGTTTTATTTACAATAGCCAAGATATGGAAGCAACCTAAGTGTCCAATGGATAAAGAAGACATGCTGCATATATACATACACACATATATATAATGGTGTGTGTCTGTGTGTGTGTGTGTATAAATAAAATGGAGTACTACTAAGCCATTAAAAAGGAGTGAAATCTTGCCATTTGTGAAACCATGGATGGACCCAGGGGATATTATGCTAAGTAAAATAAGTCAGACAGAGAAAGACAAATATATGATTTCACTTACATGTGGAATCTAAAAAACAAAACAAACAAACAAAATGGAAACAGACTCATAGATACAGGGAAGGTACAGGTGGTTTGCCAGAGGGGATGGGGGTGAGGGGATGAGTGAAACAGGTGAGGGAGATTAAGAGGTACAAACTTTCAGTTAGAAACTAAGTGAGTCATAGGGATGAAATGTACAGCATGAAGAATACAGGCAATGATACTGTAATAACTTTGTATGGTGACAGATGGTAACTAGATTTATCATGGTAACCATTTTGTAACATATAGAAATATCAAATCACTATGTTGTGCACTTAGAACTAACATAGTATTGCAGGTCCATTATAATTCAAAAAATAAAAAAATTAAAATACTATTTAGAACAGAATTAAATGAGCTATGAGTAATTAAATAAGAGCACAATACTACATGTTATCTCTTCTCACCATCTGAAAGTAAAAGAATAAAGGTAAAATTGGCTACAGGCCTAAGGATAAACTTCATGCTGTAAAGAGCAAAAAAAGACAATATATACAACCAATCATTTTGTTACAGACCAGGAAACTGTGAATATCCATTTGGGAGCTATTTTAATGAATTAATAAGAATATTCTGAAATCACCATATCAATTAATTATATGTAAACTGTCTTTCTATAATTCTTTTCTTAAAAATAAATGTATTTATTTATTTTTGGCTGCACTGGGTCTTCGTTGCTGCACGCGGGCTTTTCTCTAGTTGTGGCAAGCAGGGGTTACTCTTCGTTGTGGTGCACAGGCTTATTGCTGTGGCTTCCCTTGTTGTGGAGCACACGCTCTAGGTGCACAGGCTTCAGTAGTTGTGGCTCACGGGTTCTAGAGCACAGGCTCCGTAGTTGTGGCGCACGGGCTTAGTTGCTCCACGGCATGTGGGATCGTCCTGGACCAGGTCTCGAACCCCTGTCTCCTGCATTGGCAGGCGGATTCTTAACCACTGCGCCACCAAGGAAGCCCTTCTTTTTTATATTTATATCTTTTTTCTTAAAACGTTAAACAATTTGCTGTACCACTGAAAATATAAAGCTTGCCAAGCCCCTAAAAGAATACAGATTAATAAAGTCTTACACTAGGAAATAAGAGGTAAATATTACATCTCAGTTTTTAAAATAAAGAAAAAAACTTTTACAAAGTAAATAAATGACTTCACTGGGATCATACATGATCTGCCACATTTGTTAGGAAGCTTGGTTCCAAAGCCAGTGTTCTATGGCCCATCTACAGACATCATGTTGGTTCTATGTAAGGTACTGGAAACTAAAAGAGAACGTTTATCTTCCTGGCAATCTGGAGATAGTGGTCCTTATGGATATCTGACTCTTTGGTTTGGTTTCAAACACTTATTATGATGCCAGTCCTTGATTAGCTTGTCTGAAGACAGCCAGAATACCTGGCTCAACTGAAGTATTCTTAAATTTAAGGTGACCCCTACTGTCAATTGATGAAAATTCAGACCTATATTTTAAGAACTATTTTTAGTCACCTAAAAAAATTTGATGAGAAGGTCCTTCCTGTATATACTCTATAGAAAGACACTGCACATTTAGCCCTGTCATGAGGCTGGGGTGAGAGAGCACATAAAATCAGAAGCACACTTTTAAGTGTGCACACTCACATATGCAACACACACATACACACACTGCCACATGGGTTTATCTAATACTACAAAATATGAAAGTTAGTGACCTAGAAATAGAATGACAGCAAAATTAGTCAATTGTGAGCTACAGTCAAACTATGCTCATCTATATGGTACATGTTTCCCAGACATCAAGACAATTAACAGAAAACACCTGCTCTGAGCAGTTGCCCCTGACTCCTCTAAGCTTCCATGCAATGGTTCCTCAAGTGGTCCTAACCAGAACCTAGGTTTCTTTTCTTTATATACATATATATATACATTTTTGGGGGGGGCTGCACCATGTCTTAGTTGCAGCATGTGGGATCTTTTAGTTGTGGCATGCACACTTCCTAGCTGCAGCACGCATGTGGGATCTAGTTCCCCGACCAGGGATCAAACCCGGGCCCCCTGCGTTGGGAGCGTGGAGATCAAGATATTAAACATTTTAGGCCTTGTGGGCCAAATACATTTCTTCTTTTTCTGTTGCATACTCTTCCTTTTGTTTTTCCAAATGTAAAAATCATTCTTAGTTTGAAAGTTAAATGAAAATAGTTCATAGGCTGGACCATGAGCTATAGCATGGCACCTACTATAGATAAATCCTTGGTTAACATTTTGCCACATTTGCTTTGAAACTCTTTATCTAAAAATATATACTGTTATCATTACGTTATCATTCTTTTATTATTGAATAGGACTTGAGATAAATTCCTACCGTTGGTTCCAAAGAACTTCATATATTTCCTGAGAACAAGAACATTCCCTTGAAAAACAATAGATCAAATTTAGGAAATTTAGCATTGATATAATACTATTATACAGTGCATATATAGTCCATATTCAAATTTCACCAATTATCTCAATGTCCTTTATAGGAATTTTTTCCCAATCCAGGATCACCCATTGTGTTTAACCACCAGGTCTCTCCTAAGCCAGCTCCTGATATCTAGCTTAGACCAATTAGCTTTTGTTGCCCCTCCTATACTTAACTCTGGGACTATGAGACTTTCTCTCCCAACCAAAGCTCTCTGAAATAATCCAGCCTGGGTAGGACAAACCCAGAAATACTGCACGAGGAGGTCCAAGCACTAGAGAATCTCTCCCTGCCCACCACTACCCCATCCCCAGTAAATAATTCTCTTCCGTGAGTGAGGCACCACAGTGTCCACCCTCTTATCTTGTCAGAAAACAAGTTCTTTTGCTTCTATCAATTTAAGCTTTAAATTCACTGCCACTATCTAGTTTGAGCTCTCAGCATTTCTTTCCAATTATAAAATCTTCATAATCAGCCTCCCTTCTTTGATCTTTGACACTTGCCAATCTCTCTTCTACACTGCTACAAAAATAAACTTTCTATGTCATAAATGGAAATATAATATTTCTGTTGCACTTCAGTGTTCCCTCAAGACTTCAGAATAAAGCCTACATTTTTTAGTATTTAGTGGAGGAGGCTCCCTTCAGGAGCCCTTGCTTGTCTTTCCTTTTTACCTTTCTCTGATCCCATCCTTAGTTCTCATTACAACCTTAATTCAAAACACACCCACTTCAGTTCTGGATTTTGGATAATGCAATTTTATAGTTTTATTTAAAATTTTAAAATCATTGATAATTTGCTAATATGTGATTTAATTCAGTCCCTTTAACGAAAGGAAAAGGACAATAACATTCCTCACTGGATAGATCATATGGGCAGGTCTGAAGAAGACAGAAAACCTACTGAAATTCTCTAATTTTCAATATCAATGAAAGACCAATTGCTCCAAAAACACATATCTTGGGCTTCCCTGGTGGCACAGTGGTTAAGAATCCTCCTGCCAATGCAGGGGACACAGGTTTGAGCCCTGGTCTGGGAAGATCCCACATGCCGTGGAGCAACTAAGCCCATGCACCACAACTACTGAGCCTGCACTCTAGAGACCACAAGCCACAACTACTGAGCCCACACATCACAACTACGGAAGCCCGCGCACCTAGAGCCTGTGCTCCACAACAAGAGAAGCCACTGCAATAAGAAGCCCATGCATCGCAACGAAGAGTAGCTCCCGCTCACCGCAACTAGAGAAAGCCCGTGCGTAGCAACGAAGACCCAATGCAGCCAAAAATAAATAAATAAGTAAATAAATAAATAAATAAAAATAAAAAACTAAAAACACATATCTTTAGAGTAGGATATATGAAAAGTCTACGCAAGTACAGATAATATCAAACATAAATCAAGGGAAATTTCACCACTAATTTTTGCCATGTTTCTGTTAGACTGTCCCAAAAGCCCAAACAAGAATCAAAGCAGTCAGTGTATGTAAAACAATTGTATGAAACTACTGGAGAGCAACAAACGTAGGCAAAGCTTTCAAGACTAGAAGCCTTGAGAGAAGAACAGTATCCAATGTGAGCAATAAATTTACTCCAGCTTCATCCCTGAACTTGTGGTATGACAGGAAAACAAGAGTCCAAGGAGGAAGCTAGGCTGAGGAGAGAGGCCAGAGATAGGAGCTTCCAAAGCACCTGGAACTTAAAAAGCACAATCGTGGTTTAAGAAGATGTGGTATATACATGATGGAATACTACTCAGCCACAAAAAAGAGTGAAATATTGCCATTTGCAACAGCATGAATGATGTAGAAAATAGCATACAAAGTCAAGTCAGACAGAAAAAGATAAATATTATATGATATCACTTATACGTGAAATCTAAAAAATAATACAAATAAATCTACATACAAAACAGAAACAAACTCACAGACATAGAAAACAAACTTTTGGTTACCAAAAGGGAAAGCGAGGGGGGAAGGGATAAATTAGGAGTGTGGGATTAATACATACCAACTACTATACCTAAAATAGATAAGCAACAAGGATTTACTGTATAGCACAGGGAACTATATTCAATATCTTACAATAACTTGTAATGAAAAGTAATCTGAAATATATATAACTGAATCACTCTGCTATACACCTGAAACTAACATAATATTGCAAATCAACAATATTTCAATGTTTTTAAAGGTTAATATATTGGAAAAAAAGGCATAATCACAGAAGAGGGAGCTGAAAAGAAGCAGCTCGAAAATCTGCGAATTCTCCTCAAGTAAACAGTCAACTACTAAGTATATACTGCCTAAGACTCCCAGAAACCCAAAAGAAAACAGCAGTTGGAAGACTAAAGAGATAAGCAGAGCTTTCAGAAGACAAAAAGTGCTGGAGAGAAGGAGGTTGGAATTCAAACCCCACCAAACTGCTTGAGCTTTTTTTTTTTTTTAATAAATTTATTTATTTATTTATTTAATTTATTTTGCCTGCGTTGGGTCTTCGTTGCTGCACACGGGCTTTCTCTAGTTGCAGCGAGTGGGGGCTACTCTTCGTTGCAGTGTGCAGGCTTCTCATTGCAGTGGCTTCTCTTGTGGAGCACGGGCTCTAGGCGTGTGGGCTTCAGTAATTGTGGCTCGCGGGCTCTAGAGCACAGGCTCAGTAGTTGTGGTGCACCGGCTTAGTTGCTCTGCGGCATGTGGGATCTTCCCAGCCCAGGGCTCAAACCCATGTCCCCTGCAGTGGCAGGCGGATTCTTAATCACTGCGCCACCAGGGAAGCCCTGCTTGAGCTTTGATAAACACCCTAGACAGTCAGTTGGGATTCTAGAAGAGCCATGGTTTAAGAGTAAGGGCAAAGGCCTAGTAATAAGGGCAAAACTGACATCAACTAGCCCTAATAAAGCCTAAAACCAAGCCTCAAGGTGATTCAACACTATACTATCAGCTTACCAAAAGAAACCACAACTGTCTTTGAAGAAAAGTAGAACCATCCAAAACATCTACAAATTCTCCTCTACAAAGAAGAGTAACCAATCACAAATTGTAAGGCATGCTAAAAAGTAGACCAAATACTGAAAAGGAAAAAACTGGAAATATAAATAGGCCCAATGGGGACTCAAATACTGGAGTTACTGACCGTCTTAAAAAAAAAAGGAGGGGGGGTACTTCCCTGTTGGTCCAGTGGCTAAGGCTCCAAGCTCCCAATGCAGGGGGCCTAGGTTTGATCCCTGGTCATGGAACTAGATCCCACAGGCTGCAACTAAGAATTTGCATGCCACAACTAAAGATCCCACATGCCGCGACTAAAGATTCCGCATGCCACAACTAAAAGATCCTGCACACCACAACTAAAAGATCTCGCATGCTGCAACTAAAAAAGTAAATAAAGATCCCTCATGCCTCAATGAAGATCCCACACACTGCAACTAAGACCCAGAGCAGCCAAATAAATAAATAAAATATTAAAAAAAAAAGGGAATCAAATGGACATTTTAGAAGTAAAATATATGAGAAAAACTTCACAAAACACAGGAGAAAGAGCTGAAATACTGTACAGTTTTTACATTGTTTGAGAAGTGGTAAAAGTGCTCATTTAAGTTAACTATAGTAAGTCAAGAATATATAGTATAATCTCTAGGGTAACAATTAATAATAAAGGACTGTATAACCAAAAGATTAATGTGAGAAAAAAATATATTAATCATATCTTCTAAATTGCTGTAATCTGATGCTTTGACAGCTAGGACCTTGCTAACAGGAAGAGACTACACTCCCAGAGCTAGCTAATTCCTAGAGAGAAAAAACAAGCACTTCTTTCATATACAAACCACAAATCCAAAGCCTGTATCTCCAATGACTTCACACTATGGGCCCCTACACCATATTCTAATCACCACAGGGCCGAGAACCAGACAACTAGGGACATCCCCTCTACCCACAGCCTGCTGAAATTAAAGTAGTTAATCCAAAACTTGCTTACCCTGCTTCACTTGTTTATTCCCACAGAAACCACAATAAAGGCTCTTGCCCATGCTTTTTCCCTTGCTTTCTCACTTATACCAGTGTTTCCCCAAGTGGCCCTCTCTGGCATGGCATGCCCTCTTCTCTTGGAATCTGTGAGTATAATAAACTATCTTTTCTTTTTTTTTTAAAGACTTATTATTTTATTTATTTTTGGCTACATCGGGTCTTAGTTGTGCAGCACTCAGGCTTCCCTCTAGTTGTGGTGCGCAGGCTTAGTTGCCCCATGGCATGTGGGATCTTAGTTCCCTTACTAGGGATCGAACCCCTGTCCCCTGCATTGAAAGGGGGATTCTTTACCACTGGACCATCAGGGAAATCCCTAAACTATCTTTTCAATGGCAGTTGTTAACTGATCTTTGGTCTTTCCATACCTGAATTAAAACCTATATTTTAAAACAAAAGAACAATAAACACTTGATTAATTCAAAAGATAGCAAGAATGAGGAATAAAGAAAGAACAGATAGGATAAACAAAAAAGGAAAACAGACTTATGCCCAACTATGTTAGTAATAGCATCAAATATAGATGGGCAAAACACTCCAATTAAAACAAAGATGAGATAGAGAAAAAGCTCCTTGACATTGGTCTTGGCAGCAATTTTCTGGATATGACACCCAAAGCACAAACAACAAAAGCAAAATTAAGTAAGTGGGACTGCATCAAATTAAAAAGCTTCTGCACAGCAAAAGAAACAATCAACAAAATGGAAGGGTAATCTATGGAATGGGAGAAAATATCTGCAAATCATGTATCTGATAAGGGGTTAATATCCAAAATATATACAGAACTCATAAAACTCAATAGCAAAAAACAAACAAAAACAAAAAACCAACCTAATTAAAATATAGGCAGAGGACCTGAATAGACATTTTTTCAAAGAAGACGTATGTCAACAGGTACATGAAAATATCACTAATCATTAGGGAAATGCAAATCAAAACCACAATGATATGTCACCTTACACCTGTCAGAATGGCTATTATGAAAAAGACAAGTGATAACAAGTGTTGGCAAGAGTGTGCAGTGGCCATAAACTGGTATGGCCACTATGGAAAACAGTACGGAGGCTCCTCAAAAAATTAAAAATACCATATGATCCAGCAATCCTACTTCTGGATATATACCCAAATGAATGGGAATTGCAATTTAAAGAGATATCTGCACCTCCATGTTCATTACAGCATTATTCACAATAGTCAAGACATGGAAACAACCATATCTTGAAGTGTCCATCAAAGGAGGAATGGATTAAGAAGATGCAGTGTGTGCCCATACAAACAACAGAATATTATTCAGCCATGAAAAAGAAGAAAATTCTGCTGTTCGCAACAACCTGGATGAAACGTGAGGGCGTCATGCTATGTGAAATAAGTAAGACAGAGAAAGACAAATACTGTTTATTATCACTTATATGTGGAATCTAAAAAAGCTGAACTCAGAGGAACAGAGAATAGAGTGATGGTTACCAGGGGTTGGGGGTAGGGAAGATAATGATCAAAGGGTACAAGTTATAAGATTAACAAATTCTGGGAATCTAATGTACAACATGGGGATTACAACTAATAATACTTTATTATATACATGAAAGCTGCTAAAAGAGTAGATCATAAATGTTCTCACTACAAAAAGGAAATGGTAATTATGTGACAGGATGGAGGTGTTAGCTAATGATATAGTAGTAATCATTTTGCAATATATAAATGTATCAAATCAACACGCTGTACACCTTAAACTTACACAATGTTATATGTCAATTATATCACAATAAAAGTGGAAAAAAATTCGTGGAGGAAAAAAAACAAAGATGAGAAATACTTTAGAATAAAGTTCCAGAAATAATAAATGAAAAGGAAAAAGAAATACACTACATAAGCATTAGCCAAAGAAAGCTATCATTAATATCAAAGTAGATTTTAAAGCAAGAAATACTAAGAAAGGTAAAGAGTGGAATTTTAATGATAATGGGACAATTCAACAAGATACAATAATCCTAAATTTGTACATTCCCAGTAACATAGGTCAGAAATGTATAAAGTAAAACAAGATACAGCTAAAAAGCAAAATAGATAAATCCACTATCAGTGGAGATTTTTAAATACTGATAGAACACACAGACCAAAAACAAACTAGTAAAATCAGAAAGGACCCAAAAGATCTGAAGAATATAACCAACAAATGTTACCTACTTGACATACATAGATAATCACACCCAATAAACTGCAGAATATATATAATTTTCCAGTGCACATACTAGAAGAAAATATTCACAAAACATATATTGATTGACCAAGTATCCTGGAAATTCTACAAACTCAATTTAAAAAGAAAGCCCAATTTTCAAAAAATGGGCAAAATATTTGAACAGATACTTCCAAAGATATGTGAATGATCATTAAGTCTATGAAAAAGAGCTCAACATCATCAATCAGCAGGGAAACGTACATTAAAACCTAACTGAAATACAATTATACACCCACCAGAATAACTCAAATTAAAATGACTGTCAATATCTAATGCTGGCAAGGATATGGAGCAAAAAGAATTCTCATACACTGTAGATGGGAATGTAAACTTTCTACTTAGTGAAAAAGTCTGGCAATCGGCATAGAACTAAACATACACCTGCCCTATGATCCAACAACTCCAACAAATCTTAGGTATTTACTTAAAAGAAATGAAAGATTGGGTCCACAAAAAGACTTGTAAGTCAAAAGACTTTAAATCAAAAAAGGTTATAAAAAACAAAGAAGGACATTATTTATTAATAAAGGTTCAATACAGCAAGAAGGTATAACAATTATAAACATTTACACACCTATGGACAGATAAGTAAGTATATACAGTTCTACAATAATAGTTGGAGACTTCAATAACCCACTCATAATAAAGGAGAGGACAACCAGACAGAAGATAAGCAGGGAAATAGAGGACTTAACACAATAAACCAACTAGATCTAACAGAATATGCATTCTACACACAACAATAGAATACACAGTCTTCTCAAGTGCACATGGGACATTTTTCAGGACAGACCATATGTTATGCCAAAAATCAAGTCTCAGTAGATTTTAAAAGATAGATATCATACAAAGTATCTTCTCTGACCTCAGTGGGATAAAGTCAGAAATCAATAACGAAAATGGAAAAATGGAAAATTCACAAAATTGTAAAAATTAAACAGCACACTTTTAAACAACCAATGTATCAAAGAAGAAGTCACAAGGCATATTAGAAATACTGAAAGCTGAATTAATACAAAAATACAACATACCAAAACTTATGGAACCAAGTGAAAGAAGTGCTCAGGAGGAAATTTATAGCTATAAACACATTAAAAAACAAGAAAGATCTCAAATTAACAACCTAACTTTACAACTTAAAAGCCAGAAAAAGAAAAACAAACTGAACTCAAAGCCAGCAGAAGGAAGGAAATAATAAAGATTAAAGCAGAGATAAGTGAAAGAATCAAAAAATAGAGAAAATCATTGAAATCAAAAGTTGGTTCTTCAAAAAGATCAACAAAATTGATAAACCTTTACCTACACAGACTAAGAAAAAAGAGAAGACCCAAATTACTACAATTAGAAATGGAAGTGGGAACATTACTACTGATTCTACAGAAATAAAAAGGATTATAAGAGTACTATGCAAACAAATTAGACAAAATGGGCAAATTCCTAAAAACAAAACATACCAAGACTAAAGGATGAAAAAATAGAAAACCTGAATAGTATTACTTATTATTATTATTACTTACTATAACTAGTAAAGAGATTGAATAAGTCATCAAAAATTTCCCAAAAAAGAAGAGCCCTTAAATGAGAAAACAACCTGATTAAAAAATTGAGCCAAAGACCTTAACAGAGGTCTATATATCAGGTATGTATCTGTATATATCAAAGAATATATACAGGTGGCAAATAAGCATTTGTAAAGATGGTCCACATCATATATTATCAGGGAAATGGAAATAACAATGAGATAACGCTACACACTAATTAGAACGGCCAAAATCTGGAACACTGATAGCACCAAAGGTTGGTGAGGATGTGGAACAACAGGAACTCTCATTCACTGCTGGTAGGAATGCAAAATGGAACAGCCACTTCAGAACATAGTTTGGCAGTTTCTTACAAAATTAAACATACTCTTACTTATCCAGCAATAGCACTTGGTATTTGCTTAAAGGAATTGAAAACTTACATCTACACAAAAACCTGCACACAGAGCTTTTTTCAGGGCAGTGAAAATACTCTATATGATACTATAATGATACTTGTCATTATACATTTGTCCAAACCCAAAGAATGTACAAGACTAAGAACGAACCCTGATATAAACTATGATGAGTATGCTACGTCAATGTAGGTTCATCAGAACATGGTTCATTGAACAGTACAAAACATTGCTAAACAAAATTAAATAAGACCTAAATAAATGTTTAGAAAGACATGCTGCGTTCATGGATTGTAAGACTTAATATTGTTAAGATGCCAATACTACCAAACATGATCTACAGATTTAAACAATCCCTATCAAAATTCCAACAGGCTTTTTCACAGAAATGGAAAAGCTAGTCTTTAAATTCATATGGAATTGGGAGGAGTCCCAAATAGCCAAAACTGTCCTTAAAGAGAATAATAAAGTTATTCCTGATCTCAAACTCACTACAAAGCTACAGTAATCAAAACATGCTAGTAAAAAAAAAAAAAAAATGCTAGTATGCTAGTGTGGTACTAGCATAAAGACAAATGGAATAGAACAGAGAGTTCAGAAATAAATGTATACAATATGGCCAAGTGATTTGACAAGGATGTCAAGACAATTCAGTGGGGAACAACAGTCTCTTCAACAGATAGTACTGGGACAACTGGATTTCCATATGCAAAAAATGAAGTTGGACCTCCACCTCACAACATATACAAAAATTAACTCAAAATGGATCAATTACCTAAATAGAAGAGTTAAGACCATAAAACTCTTAGAAGAAAACACAGGGGTAAATCTTTATGACCTTGGATTCGGCTATGAATTCTTAGACATGATAGCAAAAGCATGAGCAACGAAAGAAAAAACAGATAAACTGGATTTCATTCAAAGTTTAAACTTTTGTATATCAAATGACATTATCAAGAAAGAGAAAAGATAAACTACAGAATGCGAGAAAATATTTTCAAATCATGTATCCAATAATTTAATATTCAAAATACATGAAGAACCCTTACGACTCAACAACAAAGAGACAAAAAACCCAACTTTTAAAACGGGAAAAAGACTTGAACAGACATTTCTCCAAAGAAGATACACAAATGGCCAATAGGCACATGAAAAAATGCTCGACATATGCCATTAGGGAAATGCAAATCAAAACTACAAGATACTACTGCAGACCTAGTAGGATGGCTAAAATCAAAATAACAGACAATAATAGGCATTTGCAAGGACATGGAGTAATTGGAACACTGGTACACTGCTGATGGGAATGGAAATGAAGCAGCCACTCTGGTGCAGTTTGGCAGTTCCTCAAAAAGTTAAACATAGAATTACTATGTAATTCAGTATTTTCACTTCTAGGTACATACCAAAATTTGAAAACAGGGACTCAAACAGATACTTGTACACCAATGTTCACTGTAGCATTTATTCACAATAGGCAAAAGGTAGACACAATCGAGTGCCCATCAACAGATGAATGGATAAACAAACCATGGTATATAC
This sequence comes from Balaenoptera physalus, assembly GCF_965194825.1. Taxonomy (NCBI): domain Eukaryota; kingdom Metazoa; phylum Chordata; class Mammalia; order Artiodactyla; family Balaenopteridae; genus Balaenoptera; species Balaenoptera physalus. Next base: position 49,405,236 of record NC_138901.1, on the reverse strand, counting down.
AAACAATGGAATATTATTCAGCTATAAAAAGGAATGAAGTACTGATACATGCTACAACATCAAAGACCCACCAAGTGATTATGCTACACATTATGCTAAGTGAAATTAGCTATACATGAAAGTACAAATATTGTATGATTCCACTTATATGAAATATCTAGACTAGGCAAATTCATAGAGACAAAAGGTAGATTAGAGGTTACCACCGGCTGGGTAGAGGGGGAAATGAGGAGTTATTGCTAATAAATACAGAGCTTCTGTTTGGGGTGATGAAAAAGTTTTGAAAATAGATAGTGGTAATAATGGTTGTAAACATTGCGAGTATAATTAATGCCACAAATTGTACACTTAAAAATGGTTAAAATGGCAAATCTGGTGTTTTCTGGGTTTTTTTAAGTACAAAATACACACATACGGGGCTTCCCTGGTGGCACAGCGGTTGAGAATCTGCCTGCCAATGCAGGGGACACGGGTTCGGGCCCTGGTCTGGGAAGATCCCACATGCCGCGGAGCAACTAGGCCCATGAGCCACAATTACTAAGCCTGCGCGTCTGGAGCCTGTGCTCTGCAACAAGAGAGGCCGCGATAGTGAGAAGCCCGCGCACTGCGATGAAGAGTGGCCCCCGCTTGCCGCAACTAGAGAAAGCCCTCGCACAGAAACGAAGACCCAACACAGCCAAAAATAAATTAATTAATTAAAAAAAACAAAAAACAAACAAAAAAAAACACACATACGCACACAAGAAAAAAAAACTTTGGTACATAGCCTTCTGCCAAATAATAATCCTAGATTTCCACAAAACTAAAACTCACTCCGTATGGAACTTTACAGAAGTCAGTGTTCTGCAATATTTAATTCTATAGCAATGCAAGTCATGTGACTCCTAAAAACAGTGTGCTAAAAATTCTAAACACTAAGTCAAAGCAAAATAATATTCGTTTCCATTTTTTCAATAATCCAAGAAACTCAATAAATAAAGCTATTTTCTTATTATACACACACACACACATATGCAAGTGACTATAAAATGGACTATGGCCTCTGTCTGTCTCTTTATGTTATTGTTTTTCATTTTGCCAGGACTGGATTTTGAGTAAATCCTGGTCACTGACATTAAGCCTTTAACACTTACAAAATACACTGCTCCAAAGCTTCCATGGCCAATTTCTCTGAGATCTGTGAAGAGCTTCTCTGGATCTTCTTTGAAGAAGAGCTCTGCAATTTCAGGGTCCTTCAGGCTGCCCGCACGGTTAGTTGATGGCATCCTGCTGGGCAATCAGCTGTCTGATTCTAATTTTATATTGCTATCCCAATCCTTGGTTCATCTGTATGAATGAAGCCACGCTGGCATAAACTATTGTAGAGAAATAAGAAAAGAAAAAAGTCAGGAAAACCAAAAGGTGCTAAGAATAATTAGTATAAGATCATTTTCTGATAGCATATATAAAATTCTCTCAGGCCTAGAATTTCACTGAGAAGGAAGTGTGATCTACTAGTGCAGTAGTTCCTAAATCTGGCTCATCATCACAATCACCTGTGGTGCTTAAAAAAATGAGTCCTACTATACACAGGGTAAGTTTTACCGTACATATACTTTTAAATATTAAATAAATCTTTATATCTTGGAAGGCTTATCTAATCCTTATCTAATTCTGAGGTAGTGAGCCCACTGGCAGACAAGATAATAGAACACACAGACCATTAAAAAAACATGCATGACAATTTAAGATGTACCCGTAAATAGGTTTCTAACAACAGGAAGATTCCCATCTAGTAATGATTTTCAAATATAAGAAAATACACAAAGGATTTAACTCAGTTAGCTGTCTTTCTTTTCCTTTCAGATACCGTATGCCAGTGTTCAATCAACTCTAACACAAACATTCCAAAGAAAAATGCAGTGGGAGAAAGTAATGAATTTAATGAAGACAACTGCTTCCCCTGTAAACCTGACTCACATTAAAATATGGCCTTTATCAAATCTGCTTCATTAGATAAGTAGACATTACAGATAACCAATAAATTCCCTGGTGGTTCTGCTATCAGTTCCTCTATATCAGATACCCAATTTAAAAAATGGCTGTCATTACTGAGAAACTTCAGAACCTGGGTTCTGGAATGTTACTACCTGGATATGAATCCTGGCAACACTATTTATAAGCTGTGAACTTGAGTAGCCTTATTTTCCTAATCTGTAAAGCGAAAATAATATCCTACCTAATACAGTGGTTCTGAAGGTTAAATGAGTTAATAAATACAAGCATAGACTCAGGCATAGTAAGCACTATATTAAATGTCAGCTATTTTAACCTAAATAAATTCACCAATCAAAAAAAAAGAAAACCCTCCAAAATGTATTTCATTTGCCTCCTAATTGATTTCATTAGACTCTAGTCAATTCTCCCCCACTTCACACAACTTTTAAGCAGGTAACTACTGGTCTCATTTTTAGTGAAGTCAGCTGAACCAATTTTAATTCTTGGTAGAAAACTTCTTTGTAACTACATAAAACATATTTACATGTCTTTTGTACCTCCTTAAATTAACACTCCACTGCAATAAAAACATTTAAATTATTAATTTGTATTTCATTTCTAACACACTTTCTAGGCTGCCCCATATACATTTACCAATTTTTCCTGCTCTGCAAGTTCCCTGCAAAGTGTTTCAATTATAGTTCTAAGAATATGTGATCACAGAAGATTGAACTAAATTCCATAAAAAGTATTATTATTCAATTAATCCACCTGTTTTTAAAAAACCTGCAGTGTTACTTAAGACTTATTTAAGAACTCTGAATGATCAAGTTATAGTACCTTTATTACAAGAATTATTTTACATTAAAATTCTCTAACCAGTTCCAGGATTTGCATATTCCTATCTGCCTAACGAATTCCCACTCAAAATCTTTCAAGATTTAGATTAAATGTAATGTTTAAAATTTTAACTAGACAGGTAGGCACAATGTGTCTCATTCATCTTTATATTACCTGTCTACATCCTACACCATACCTCCGACAGTTAATATTACATAAATATTTGTTGAACTAAAAGAATACACTTAATTCTTCTTTAACACCCCTTAAAATGATTTCGCTTCCACAAATATTTACCAAATAGTATACATGAGAGTATGATATACGAAATATTAAAGTTAATAGTAGAGAAACAGAGTAAATTCATAAGGACAGCACCCTCCAGAAAATCAGAGAAAAAAGAAATGAAGGAACTGGAAAATCTGCTGTACCAAATACCAAAAGATAATACAAATCTATTGCTATCAGTGGAATGTTAAAATAAGACAAGTAAATCATTAATCTAAAAGAGTCCAGAAACAAACCCATGTATGTGTATCTCGGAATTTAGCATACAATTAAAGGAGAAGAAATAAATTTTGTTAAGAAAACTAAGAACCCATTCGGAAAAAATTATAAAAATTATATAATGATATCCCTATCACATACCTTATATAACCATTACTGCTAAATGGCTTAAACAAACCTCTCAAATCAATGAGGAAAAAAAAGTATTTGATAAAAGTAAGTGTTGTTGGGAGACCCCAATAGCTATTTGGAAAAAAATAAAATAACACCTGTTCCTCAAACTAAATATCAGAATTACATATGGGTCAGAAATGCAAAAATTAGAAAAATGAAACTATATAAGTACTAGTAGGAAATGTAAGTTCCTCTGTAATCAGGGAATGAAGAAACTTTCCTAACTATGATCCAAATCCAAAACAATAAGGAAAAAGACTGATATATTTAACAGGATAAAAAAAAAAAAACTTGGGAGGAGGGGCCATGGAAAAAGACACTCCAGACAAAAAGGACAAATGATAAACTTGGAAAAAAAATGTTTGAAACTTACGTTTACAAAGGGTTAGTATTCCTAATATGTAAAGAATTTCAAAAAAACAAGACAATAACTTGACATTCTTACATTCTTAATATGTAGTTTCTAAAAACAGCACACACACACACACCCCCCCAAGAAAACACCACCACCACCACCACCAACCCGGAGGAGATATGGGTAGTTCACAGAAAAGAAAAAAAAAAAAAAAAGAAGAAACAAAGAAACAACCATGAAATCTATGAAAATACGTTCAACGTCACTCAAAGTATAGGAAATACAAATTAAAACTATCCTAAGATTTCATTTTGTACCTATGAGAATGGCAAAAATTCACCACACACTGGTGGTGGGGTGGAAGAGAAATATGCACTCTCATATAGTAGCAGTGGTAATGCAAAAACAGTACAAAACCTGTGGAGAAAAATCTAGCAAAATCAAATATGCACTTACCATTTCACACAAAAATCCCACTTAAAGAATCCATATCAAAAATACTTATACAAAATATAAGAAATGATAAATGTACACAGTGAGGAACTAGGGGAATCCCCTGGCAGTCCAGTGCTTAGGACTCCTCGCTTCCAACTGCAGGGGGCCCAGGTTTAATCTCTGGTCAGGGAACTAAGACCCCATAAGCCATGCAGATGTCCAAAAAAATAAAAAGATCAAAAAAAACAAAGTGAAGAACTGGAACTCATTACATTGTGGATGGGAATTTGAAATGATACAACCATTCTGGAAAACTGTTTAACAGATGCTTATCAAGTTAAATAAACATTTATTATGTGATGGAACAGTTCCTTAACTAGTTATCACTTACTCAAAAGTAATGAAAACAAAGGCACACAAAAAGACTTATACACAGCAGCTTTATTGATAATAGCCCAAAACTGCATATAATACAAACGTCTATCAACAAATATATGTATAATAAAATTGTGATATATTCACACAATGAAATTCTTTTCACAGCAATAAAAAGGAATAAAACTACTGATCCATGCAGCAACCCAGGTGAATTTCAAAAGCATTATGCTCCAGCAAAAAAAGCCAGAAACCAAACAGTAAAAACTGTATGATTCCCCTGAAAAATTCTCAAATAGGCAAAACTAGTATTGCGACAGAGTCACAGTTGTTTGGGGCCAGTTGGGGGAAGAAAAGGGGAACTGACCACAAAAGGGCTCACAAGGACTTTCTGGGGTAATAGAATCTTCTATTAGACTGCAGCAGTGAATTACTCTTGTCAAAACTCCAACTATATTAAAATAGATGCCTTTATGTATATTATACCTCAATTAAAGTAATAACTTTAAAAAATTAAATAAATGTCTTAAAATCTAAGATAAATATATGTAGGGACTTCCCTGGTGGTCCAGTGGTTAACACTCCACACTCGCAAGGCCGAGGGCCCGGGTTTGATCCTTGGTCAGGAACTAAAATCCCACATACCGCAAGTAGAAAAGCCCGCGTGCCACAACGAAGACCCAGCACAGCCAAAAATTAATTAACTAATTTTAAAGACATATATATATGTGTATATATATGTGTATATAAAAAATATATAAATATATGTGTATATATACATATTTATATATATATAAAAGATATATATATATATAGCAAATTTATAAACAAGGTATGGAAGGATGTGTATTAAAATGTTATTATTTTCTCTGATAAAGTAGGGCTGTGAAGAGCATTACTTGTTAACCTAGACATCTATATTACCTGAATTTTTATAGCAACCACTTTCAAAATTTAAAAAAATTTTAAATTTGAGAAAAATAAAATAGAATACTTTTTAGACTAGGAGAATACATACTCCAACTAGAGAGAACATCCAAAAGGCTATTAGTACTTTAACTTACAAAAGACTAATGCATTAAAAAAATCTGTATATCAAAAAATTGAGTTGAACGCAAAAAATGAAACATCCGGAGCACACAAAATTAAGCGTTATTATTATTCCTTAAAGATAGAGATATCATCCAAATCACTGAGCAAATACCTAATCCACCAAAATATAAATGGCCAAAGGATATATATCAACATGCCATAAACAGGCAATACAAATGACTGGGGAGAGAAGTCAAAACTTGAAGAATAATGGGTATGGCCATGAGTTTTCTGATTCCATTTTCCTCCTTTATCTCCTGTCTCTGACAGAAGAGTGTGGCCTCAGTTACAAAACTATGTTCAGTGTGCTGACAAGAAAACAAAGAAATTCTCCCCCTGTCCAAAGGACCAGGAAAAGGGAACCCTGTGATCTGGAGATTGTGGGGGGAAATGCCTTCTTCTGGTCTTTTCTTTTTTCTCTCCTCAGCCATAGAATTGCACTGCCCCAGCAATAGAAAAACCCAATGAGAAAACCAATCTCTCTGGCCAGAAAAACTGGGAAAACAGGCTCTCTGTCATCCAAAAAGTATTAGGGGAATTCCCATTATTTTTTTTCCTCCTCTCTCTTCTTTCCCCACTTCACTTAAGGGCAGCCCCAGTTATGAGGAACTGTACAATGCAGAGGTCTAAAAGCTCTGAGAGAAAACTGTCTTTCTGGAACTGGGAAAAAGGCCACTGGAAACTGAAGAGTATGGGGGAAATCATGGAGAGGAGAGAGCTGGAAAAGAGATCCCCTAATTCTGTGTATAAACCAATACAAATAATGATTTACGTTTGTGTAAAACAGACTCAAAGAGGTGCAGCAAAGGCTACGCTAAAGAGAACTAATCTATGATATAAACCACTGCCCAAGTCCCAGACTATCACTGAGAGGCACAATGCAGGGCAAATCCAAAGAGCACAACAAAGGCTTTGTAAACAGAACTGATATTAGAGCCACCACCCACAGAAAGTGAGACAACCTGCCATCTAAACTGGTAGGTGTCTGCTAAAACAAACAAACAAATCAACACTCTCCAGAGGATAGTAACAGGATCAGAAATGACAATACTCAAAATGTCCAAGATAAAATCCAAAATTACTCTACATGCAAAGACAAATACACAAAACACACACACACACACACACAACTGGAAAATGTGACAAATTATCAAGGGAAAAGAGGAGCAACAGATGCTTATTCTGAGATGACGCATGTTGGAATTATCACATAAAGACTTTTTTTTTGGCTGCGTTGGGTCTTCGTTGCTGTGCTCGCGCTTTCTCTAGTTGCAGCGAGTGGGGGTTACTCTTTGTTGCGGTGCGTGGGCTTCTCATTCTGGTGGTTTCTCTTGTTGTGGAGCCCAGGCTCTGGCTATGTGGGCTTCAGTAGTTGTAGCATGTGGGCTCAGTAGTTGTGGTGCATGGCCTTTAGGGCACGTGGGCTTCAGTAGTTGTGTGCGGGCTCAGTAGTTGTGGCTGGTAGGCTCTAGAGCACAGCCTCAGTAGTTGTGGCGCACGGGCTTAGCTGCTCTGCAGCATGTGGGATCTTCCTGGACATGGGCTCGAACCAACATCCCCTGCATTGGCAGGCGGATTCTTAACCACTGCGCCACCAGGGAAATCCCCACATAAAGACGTTAAAGCGGCTATTATAATCATAATAAATGAGGTGATGGTTAACACTCTTGAAACAACTGAAAAGACAAATTCTCAGCAGAGAAAGAGAAACTATAAAAAAAAGAACCTCATGGGAAATTCAGAACTGAAAAATACAGTATCAGAAATTAAAAAAAAAAATCATTGCATGGGGTCAACCACAGAACATAGATGATAGAGGAAAGAGTCAGTAAACTTGGAGAGAGAGCAAATGATATTATCTAAATTGAGGAAAAGAAAAAATGACTGAATGAAATGAATGGAGCCTTAGTGACTCACAGGACTATATCAAATTGTCTAAGTTTCACATCACTGGCATTCATATAAGGAGAGGAAAAATAAATTGGCAGAGGAAAAAAAACTTTCTTGGTAATGGCAGAAAACTTCCCAGATTTGACAAAAGATATAAATTTAGAGATTCAAGAAGCTCAGTAAACCCCAAACAGGAAAAATTCAAAGAAAATCAGGCCTAGACACATCATAATCAAAATGTTAAAAAACAAAAATAAACAAAAATTTGAATGACCACAGATTTTCATAAAAAACAATGACGTCCACAGAAAGTAGAATAATAGCTTTTAAAGGTGATAAAAGGAAAGAACTGCCAACCCAGAACAGAATCCTTTATCTACCTTCCTTAGGAATGAAAGCCAAAAAAGAGAGCGAGATTGAGATTCTTACCTAAGGGAAAACTAAGAGAATCCGTTCCCAGCAGATCTGCTCTAAAAGAAATGCAAAATATTAAATAAAAGAAATCTAGAGTGGCTATATTAATATCAGACAAAACAGACTTCAGAACTAGGAAAATCCCAAGGGATAAGGAAGGACATTACATAATGATAGGATTCCACTATCAAATCCTAAATTTGTATTCACCTGACTGACAAAAGAGCTTCCAATAAAATGAAGCAAAATTGATACAATTGAAAAGAGAAATCAGACAAGTCTATAATTATACTAGGAGCCTCCAACACTCCTCTCAGAAATTTAAAGAAAAAGTAGTCTGAAAACACACAGAACAACACTGTAGAACACCACTATCAATCAACCTGACCTAATGACATTTCCAGAATACTACACCTGACAGAATATACATTCTTTTCAAGTGCATATATGATAATCCCACAGAGAGATCATATTCTGAGCCATAAAACATATCTTAAGTGTGAAAATTTTCAATTCATATAAAATAAGTAATCTGACCATAGTGTAATTAAGCTTAAAATCAGTAACAGAAAGATAACTGAAAAAAAAATTTATTTTGAGATGTCTCATGTTGGAATTATCACATAAAGACTTTTTTTTTTCCAAGTAACCCATGGTTCAATAAAGAAGTTTCAAGGAAAATTAGAAAAGAATGAGTTGAGTGAAAATAAAAATACAACATAAAACTTGTAGGATACAGCTAATGCAGTGTTTACATAGAAACACTGATTCTGTATTGGAAAAACAAGACAGATCTCAAACCAATAATCTAAGCCTCCATCTTAAGGATCTAGAAAGAGAAAAGTAAATAAAACCAAAAATAAATGAAAGGAAGTAACACTAAAGAAGAGAGTAGAAATCAATGAAATTAGAAAACAAAAAGCCAATAGAGAAAAATCAATAAAACCAAAAGCTGGGGCTTCTCTGGTGGCGCAGTGGTTGAGAATCTGCCTGCCAATGCAGGGGACACAGGTTCGAGCCCTGGTCTGGGAAGATCCCACATGCCGCGGAGCAACTGGGCCCGTGAGCCACAACTACTGAGCCTGCACGTCTGGAGCCTGTGCTCCGCAACAAGAGAGGCCGCGATAGTAAGAGGCCCACGCACCGCAATGAAGAGTGGCCCCCGCTCGCCGCAACTAAAGAAAGCCCTCCCACAGAAACGAAGACCCAACACAGCCAAAAATAAATAAATAAATTTATAAAACCAAAAGCTGGTTTTTGGTGTGTGGGTCGGGGGGACAGGACAGCGGGATCAATAACACTGAAACCTCTGCCCAACTAACCAAGGAAAACAAGAACAGAATCAAATTATCAAAAACAGAAATCAAAGGGGGGAATATTACCACAGACCCTATGACATTAAAAGGGATAAGGAAATACAATGAACAGCTCTAAACTGATAAATTTGATAACATAGATGAAGTAAAGTACTTGACAGATATAAACTACCAAAACTCAATCAAGAAGAAATAATCAAGAATAGGTAAGAATAGACATATGTATATAAAGAAGTTAAATTCAAATATTTTCACATAGAAAACTCCAGTCCATTGAAACTAGACAGTTTCATTGTCAAATTCTATCAAACATTAAAAGAATAATACCAATTCTACATAACCTCTTCAAATTATAAGAGAGAACATTCCCAATTAATCTTATGAGGCCACAATTACCCTATCAAAACCAGACAAGAACATTAGAAAAAAAAAAGGGAAAATTTCTGACTAATATCCTTCATGAAGATAATAGCTAAAATCCTCAACAAAAGATTAGCAAATCACAGCAACATGGATGCAACTCGAGATTATCATACTAAGCGAAGTTAAGTCAGAAAGAGAAAGACAAATACCATACGGTATCATTTATATGTGGAATCTAAAAGATGACACACACACACACACACACAAATAAATAAAAAAATAAATAAATAAAATAAAAGATGACACAGGGACTTCCCTGGTGGTCCAGTGGTTTATTAGACTCTGCGCTCCCAATACAGGGGGTCTGGGTTTGATCCCTGGTCAGGGAACTAGATCCCGCATGCCACAACAAAGATTCTGCATACTGCAACTAAGACCCGGTGCAGCCAAATAAATAAATATTTTTTAAAAAAATAACTAAAAAACAAAAGATGACACAAATGAACCTATCTATGAAAAAGGAACAGAATAAGGGACAGAGAAAATAGACTGGTGGTTGCCAAGGGGGAGGGGGGTGGGAGAGGGTTGCATTGGGAGTTTGGGATTAGCATATGCAAACTGATATATATAGAATGGATAAACAACAAGGTCCTACTGTATAGCACAGGGAACTATATTCAATATCCTGTGATAAACCATAATGGAAAAGAATATGAAAAAGAATGTATATATATGTATAACTGAGTCACTTTGCTGTACAGCAGTAATTAACACAACATTGTAATTCAACTATACTTCAATAAAAAATGTTTTTAAATTAGCAAATCAAATCCAGAAATATATAAAAATGATACTACATCACAACTAAGTAGCATTTATCCCAGAAATGCAAGGCTGATTCAGCAGTCAAAAATTAACATAATTCTCCCATTCTAAACAGACTAAAGAAGAAAAAACACAGGATCATATCAACAGAGGCAGAAAAAGGATTTCACAAATTCAACATCCATTCATGGCAAATACTCTCAAAAAACTAGGGATAGAAGGGAACAGCATTAACCTGGTTAATGCTATCTACAAAAAACCTACAACTAACACCATACTTAATGATTAAAGATGGAAAGTTTTCCCCTAAAGATATAGGGAAAGCAAGGTAAAAATCTCCACTATAATCACTCCTATTCAACATCACACTAGAAGTTTTATAAGTAAAGAAAAAGAAAGAAAAGGAATACATAACAGAAAGGAAGGAAAAAACCATCTCTAGTTGCAGACATTATCGTATACACACAAAAACCCCAAGGAACATACAAAACAGCAAGGGAAGAAAATGGAATATTTAGATATAAGTCTAAAATATTTGAGTAGAATTTATATAGTAAGAACAATAAAACCCTGATGAAATAAATCAAAGTTGACTAAACAGATGTACCACGTTCATGAACTGAATGATTCAATATTGTTATAAGGTCAATCCTCCCCAAACTGATTTAAAAATTCAACGATTCATAGATTCAAAACAATCTCAATCAAAATCCAACAGAATTTTTTTGTACATATCAAAAAACTGATTGTAAAATGTTCATAAAAAGGCAAAGAATCGGGCTTCCCTGGTGGCACAGTGGTTGAGAATCTGCCTGCTAATGCAGGGGACACGGGTTTGAGCCCTGGTCTAGGAAGATCCCACATGCCGCGGAGCAACTGGGCCCGTGAGTCACAATTGCTGAGCCTGCAGGTCTGGAGCCTGTGCTCCACAACAGGAAAGGCCACGATGGTGAGAGGCCCCCGCTTGCCACAACTAGAGAAAGCCCTCGCACAGAAACGAAGACCCAACACAGCCATAAATAAATAAATAAAATTTAAAACACAACAGAGCCAAAAAAAAAAAAAAAAAAAGGCAAAGAATCCAAATCAGTCAAGACAATTTTTTTTTAATGTATTTATTTATTTATTTCTGGCTGGGTTGGGTCTTCGTTGCTGCATGTGAGCTTCTCTCTAGTTGTGGCGAGCGGGGGCTACTCTTTTTTGCGGTGCACGGGCTTCTCACTGCGGTGGTTTCTCGTTGCGGAGCATGGGCTCTAGGTGTGCGGACTTCAGTAGTTGCGGCGTGTGGGCTCAGTAGTTGTGGCTCTCGGGCTCTAGCGCGCAGGCTCAATAGTTGTGGCGCACGGGCTTAGTTGCTCCGTGGCATGTGGGATCTTCCCAGACCAGGGATCAAACCCGCGTCCCCTGCACTGGCAGGCGGATGCTTAACCACTGCGCCACCAGTAAAGTCCCTGGTCAACTGATTTTTGACAAAGGTACAACAGAGAAAAAAGATTACCTTTTTTGAAAAATGGTGTCATAGCAACTGGACATCCATATGTATAAAAATGAACTCTGACTCATACCTCACACCTTACAGAAAAATTAAGTCCAAACATGGTTCATTTATCTCAATGTTAAAAAGTTAACGCTACAAAACGTTTAGAAGAAATCACAGGAGAAAATCTTTGTAACCTTAGGTTAGTTAAAGAGTTCTTAGATTTGACACCAAAAGTATAATCTATAAAAGTCAAAACTGATCATTTGGACTTCATCAAAATCAAAAACTTTTACTCTCGCAAAGGACACTTTTAAAAGAAAAGAATGGGGCTTCCCTGGTGGCGCAGTGGTTGAGAATCTGCCTGCCAATGCAGGGGACACGGGTTCGAGCCCTGGTCTGGGAAGATCCCACATGCCACAGAGCAACTGGGCCCGTGAGCCACAATTACTGAGCCTGCGCATCTGGAGCATGTGCTCCGCAACAAGAGAGGCCGTGACAGTGAGAGGCCCGCGCACCGCGATGAAGAGTGGCCCCCGCTTGCCACAACTAGAGAAAGCCCTCGCACAGAAACGAAGACCCAACACAGCCAAAAATAAATAAATAAATTAATTTAAAAAAAAAAAAGAAAAGAATGAAGTCAAGCCAAAGACTGGGAAACATTATTTCAAGTCACATATCTCAAAATAGATAAAATATATAAATATATAAAGAACTCTCAAAACTCAATAATGGAGTACAGAGATGCATACTTGAATGATAAAACTATAAAGAAACTCCCAGATGTTGTCACTATAAAAGTCATGATAGTGGTTACTTTAGGGGAAAGGGGGAGTTGTGATTGGGAAGAGACACATGGAGGAACTTCTGGAATGGCTGGCAAAGTTCTATTTCTTGCCTTAGATACGGGATTTCATTTACAATAGTTCATTAAACAAATTCATTTGTTTTGTGAATTTTCTATATCTGTGTTTGATTTTACTCCCCCAAAACTTAGCTACTGATAGCCTACTGTTGAACAGAAGCCTTACTGATAACATAAAGTCAGTTAACACATACTTTGTATGTTGTATATATTATACACTATATTCTTACAATGAAGTAAGCTAGAGAAAAGGAAATGTTATTAAGAAAATCATGAGGAAGAGAAAATACATTGACAGTACATACATGTATTTACTGAAAAAAATCTGCACAGAAGTGGACCCGTGCAGTTCAAGTCCATGTTGTTTGAGACTCAACTGTAGTTTTTGCAAAGAGGGCGATACAACAAAATCATATGGATTATTTTTACGTAATTATGGCTGGTATTTTGAAAAACATTCACAAGTCTATAGCTTTCTTACGTTCCAAATTTTGAACAATAATCATATGTTTGATTTCTACAACCAGGAAAAAAGATTAAAAAATCCAACAACATTTGTGCATGTTCTTTGGATTGTTAGAAGACAGAAGAGATGAACATAAAATGTATAAAAAGTGAGAACGCCAATAAAGTTAGAAATCCCTGAAATATATCATTACACTGTTAAGCTAGAGTTAATAGTATCCATTGCATAACTGCTTCTTTTCTATACATCCTCAAATTTCCAAAAGTAAAGTACTTTATTATAAAAATCAGCACCATCCTGGTTGCCCTGTACCCATGCAGAACATCACTACAATAGAGTCATCAATGTAAAACTGACAAAGGTACTTGATTTGAATCTTGTCCATTTTTAAAAGCTGTCATGAAAAACTAGGAAAAGAAAACAGCACAGAGGAACTTTCACAGCAACCCTAATCATAAACTCCATAATTTCTGCTGAACGTGAATATTAGGTACATGAATACCCAAAGTACAGGACTAATACAGCTTGATAAACTACAGATCAGGCTTAAAAGATATAAATATTTGTAAAAAGTTCTTAAAGGTACTATGAGACTGCATATACAATCTTCTTCAAAAAAACCCAAGAAACAGGCTATTAGGTTACATCTTAAAGATACCTAATCTGTCCTTCGGGGAAAATATCATTATTGTAACTCACCATATCCTTCCTACTAAAAGAGAACAGTAAAAGACATTAACAATCCTATAAACAGTAAATGAGATCTAATTTGTTTCTGGTTCCACAAAAACAGACCAGAGAAGCATATCATTTATTAGGCTACTGAGGGCTGAATGTAAAAGATACACAATTTTTGTAGGTGATACCATTTTATTCAATCCTAAAACAAAGATCGCTAAGAAAGCTGATGAAACTAGAATAAAAACCCAATATACTTTAAAATCTCAGACCCAAATAGGATTTTCAGAATTAAGTAACAGCTCCACATTTGCAAACCACAGTCAAATAATTGACAATAACATCAGTCAAGCCACAGAAAGAAGATGGGGGAAGGGTGCTGATAATCACAGCATATTCAGTATTACTTGAGGAATGCTCCTTGGAGGAATGGTGATGATGTCATAGTATTCCATCTTTTAAGACTCTTCAGATTTTCACAAAAAGGACATTGTTGGTCTTAAGCAACTGCTTCAATACCATAACGCCCTTTTCCCTACATGTTACTCAGAGGGTTCAGGCTTAGAAACCAGCCAACTTAGTCAAACGTTCGATTACTTTAGAGAAAGAAAAATTGTCTCTTTACACAGAATCGGCAGAGACAGATTACACTGTCTACTATGTCTTCCCTCAAAAGAAACACACATATACACAAATCACTTTACCAATAACTGAAAAATGTCATCAGTAAGATAACTTTGACATTACAGGAACTCACGTCAGCCTTAATCGACACAGAACTGATTTGTTGCCTGGTGCTTGCTTCAACCTACTTATAAATATTATACATTATAATTACAAAAGTTTAGGGTTGGAAGAAATTAAGAGAGTATTTGGTTTCAAAAGGTCACATGCCTTTTCTCAAAATCACAGGGCAAATTAGTGGTGGGAAATACAGAATCAATTACCTGAACCACTGTTACTACTTCAAACTGAAATGAAGAGAAAGGTGAAAAGCGAAAACAATATTGTTAAAGAAGTTACTGGGTTGTTGGGTAGGAGAGAATGCATGGGGCAGTATTATGAATATTGTTTAATTTTAAGCATTGATAAAGATATGAAGATACAATTTTTTTTTACAAAACAAGATATAGGTGTGTAAGTAATATGTGACCATTTATATAAAAATAAGAAAATATATCTGTATACACACAGGTAATCTATGGAGGGATTCATCAGAAATAGGGGTGTTTAGGAGACTTTTTTTTCCTATGAATCCTTTCTACCTTTCAGGTTTTTATTCCCCAAATGCATATATTATTTTTCTTTTAATTTTAAAGAGAGATACAGGTAATATTCTTTTCAAGAAAGCCCTTAACGGGGACTTCCCTGGTGGTCCAGTGGTAAAGAATCCGCCTTGCAATGCAGGGGACGCGGGTTCGATATCTGGTCAGGGAACTAAGATTCCACATGCCACGGGCAACTAAGCCTGAGCGCCGCAACTACTGAGCTTGCGCACCTCAACCAGAGCCCGTATGCTGCAAACTACAGAGCCCACGTGCTCTGGAGCCCACACGCCCCAACTACAGAGCCCACACGCCCTGGAGCCTGTGACAGAGAAGAGAAGAGAAAAAACAACTAGAGAAGAGGAAAAAAATCCCATGCCACAACTAGAGAGGAGCCTGCGTGCCACAACAAAATATCCCAAATGCCTCAAAAAAAATAAAAAAACAAAAAACCCACGTGTGGCAACTAAGACCCGATGCAGCCAAAAATAAATAAAATAAACAAATTTTAAAAATTTATTAAAAAAAAAAGTCCTTACTTACACAACCTTATTAGTTACTCCAATCAGCCTAACCATGTGAAACTTTTGTGCACCTTTCATATCTTACATGTAATAAGCACTTAAAATCTTTATAATTAGGATTAGGGAGGGACTTCCCTGGTGGTCCAGTAGCTAAGACTCTGTGCTCCCAATGCAGGGGGCCCAGGTTTGATCCCTGGTCAGGGAACTAGATCCCACATGCCTCAACTAAAGATCCCACATGCTGCAACTAAAGATCCCACTCGCAACTAAGACCTGGCAGAGCCAAATAAATAAATAAATATTTTTTTAAAAAAGACATCACAATAAAAGAAAATTACAGACCAATACCCCTTATAAGTACAGATACAAAAATTTTCAACAAGATATACCATGAGCAAATGAGATTTATTCTAGGAATGCCAGGGTAGTATAACATATGAAAATAAATCAGTGTAACATACCATATTAATAAGATGAAAGAAAAAACAATCATCTGAACAGAAGCAGAAAAAGCATTTGACAAAATCCAACACCCTTTCATGATAAAAACACTCAACAAACTAGGAAAAGAATGGAATTTCCTCAACCCACAGGTATCACGATACTTAATGGTAAAAGACTGAAAACTTTCCCCCTAAAATCAGGAACAAGACAAGGATGTGGCTCTCAATACTTCTATTCAACATTGTACGGGAAGTTCAAGTCAGGGCTTGACAAGAAAAAGAAATAAATGGCATCTAGACTGAAAAAGAAGTAAAATTATCTCTTTTCACAAATGACATAATCTTATACACAGAAAATCCTGAAGAATCCACAAAAAACTATTAGAATAAATGAGTTCAGCAAAGTTTCAGGATATATCAATACACAAATATCAGTTGTACTTCTATACACTAGCAATGAATATTCTGAAAATGAACTTAACAATTCCATTTATAATGTCACTAAAATAAAACAAATATTAATAATAATAAATTTTAAAAGTACTTAGGAATAAATTTAACCAAAGTGCAAGACTTAGAAAATGACAAAACATTGTTAAAAGAAATTAAAGACCTAAATAAATGGAACAACATCATGTGTTCATGGATTGGAACACATAAAATGGTAATACCACCTAAAATAATATATAGCTTCAAAGTAATCCCTAACAGTTTCCAAGCTGTCATTTTGCAGAAATGAACAAGTTCTTTCTAATATTCATGTGTAACTGCAAGTAACACAGAGCAACCAAAACAATCTTTAAAAATTTAGAACAAAACTGGAAGACTCGCCCTGCCCAATTTCAAAGCACACGACAAAGCTACAGTAATCAAGACAGTGTGGAACTGGCATAAGGATAGGCATATATACCAACAGAAAAGAACTGAGAGTCCATATTTACAGTCAAATGTATGGGACAATAAACCCATACATATATGGTCAAATGATTTTCAGCAAAGGTGTCAAGACCATTCAGTGGGAAAAGACGTCTTTTCAACAAAAGTTGGTAAGACAACTGGATATCCACATGCAAAAAAGTATGAATTTGGACCTCTTCTTCACACCATATATAAAATTTAAATCCAAATGGACCAAAAAGGCAAAAGCTAAAACGATAAAACCCTTAGAAGGAAACATGGGTGACAACCTGAAAGACCCTGGATTAGGCAACAGTTTTTCAGATATGATTCCAAAAGCACACACAAAGAAAAAATAGATAAAATGGACTTCATCAAAATTTTAAAACTTTTGTGCATCAATGGACACCTATCAAGAAGGTAAAAAGACAACCCACAGAATGGGGGAAAATATTTGCAAGCAACATATTTGATAAGGGTCTAGTATCCAGAACATATAAAGAACTCTTGGGACTTCGCTGGTGGTGCAGTGGTGAAGATTCCGCACTCCCAATGCAAGGGGCCCGGGTTCAATCCCTGGTCAGGGAACTAGATCCCACGTGCATGTCGCAAATAAGTTTGCATGCCACAACTAAGGAGGCTGTGTGCCTCAACTAAGGAACCCGCATGCCACAACTAAGACCCAGCGAAACCAAATAAATAAATAAATATTTTTAAAAAGAACTGTTAACTGGGTTAATCCAATTAAATAACCCAATTAAAAATGGGCAAAGAATTTGAACAGACATTTCTCCAAAGAAGATACACAAATGGTCAAAAAGCATATGAAAAAATTCTCGGGGCTTCTCTGGTGGCACAGTGGTTGAGAATCTGCCCCCCAATGCAGGGGACACAGGTTCGAGCCCTGGTCTGGGAAGATCCCACATGCCACAGAGCAACTGGGCCCGTGAGCCACAACTACTGAGCCTGCGTGTCTGGAGCCTGTGCTCCGCAACAAGAGAGGCCGCGATAGTGAGAGGCCCGCGCACCGCAATGAAGAGTGGCCCCTGCTCGCCGCAACTAGAGAAAGCCCTTGCACAGAAACGAAGACCCAACACAGCTAAAAATAATAAATAAATTAATTAATTAATTAAAAAAAAATTCTCAACACCATTATTAATTACAAATCAAAACTACAATGAGATACCATACCACGCCCACTAGAATGGCTATAATCAAAGAGGCAGAAAATAACAGGTGTTGTGGAGGATGTGAAGAAATTGCAACCTTCACACATTGCTGGTAGGAATGCTAAATGGTACAGCCACTGTGGAAAAGTTTGGCAGTTCAAAAAGCCAAACACAGAATTACCATATGACCCCACAATTCCACTCAGCAAATCCATCCTGCATTTCCCACCCAGGATAATGGCATGGCTATTCCTTGTGTCTCCGAGGTCAGAAAACTAGATGTGACCTAAAAAGAAATGAAATTGAGTTGTTTGTAGTGAGGTGGATGGACCTAGAGTCTGTCATACGGAGCGAAGTGGGTCAGAGGAAGAAGAACAGGTACCATGTGCTGACACATATATATGAAATCTAAAAAAAAAAAATAATAATAATGGTTATGAAGAACCTAGGGGCAGGACAGGAATAGAGATGCAGATGTGGCGAGTGGACTTGAGGACATGGGGAGAGGGAGGGGTGGGCTGCGACGAAGTGAAGGAGTGGCGTGGACTTGTGTATACTGCCAGATGTAGTAGAATGGATGGCTGCTGGGAGGCAGCCGCATGGCACAGGGAGATCAGCTTGGTGCTTTGTGACCACCTAGAGGGGTGGGATGGGGAGGGTGGGAGGGAGACGCAGGAGGGAGGAGATATGGGGATGTGTGTATGTGTACAGCTGATTCACTTTGTTGTAAGGCAGAAACTGGCGCACCATTGTAAAGCAATTACACTCCAATAAAGATGTTTTAAAAAAAACCCAAAAAACTAGATGTGACCTTTTAATTTTTTTCCCTTCCTCTTTTTCTCCTCTAACATCAAGCTAATAAACTGGTAAACCCAACAGACTTGAATCTCCTCTATTCACTGTGGGTGGCCTAGTTCAGGCCTTAATCATATCTCACCTAGACTAATGCAATACCTCCTATCTGGACTGTTTGTAGTTTCATTCTCTCCAATTCATCTTTCTTATTGTTTCTCTAATTTTTTCATTAATATATATAAGCACAAACTAAGGCAGGAAATTCTTTTTTTTGGCCATGCTGGGCAGCATGTGGGATCTTAGTTGCCTGACCAGGGATCAAACCCATGCCCCCTTGCAGTGGAAGTGCAGATTCCTAACCACTGGACCACCAGGGGATTCCCAGGAAATTCTTAAGAAAAGTCACAAAATTATTGCTCACTTTTTTATTAAATTCAAATAATACCATAACACTTACAGAATAAAGTTCAAACAGTATATAAAGCATTCAAGAACTCCACAATCTGGCCGAATCCTTCCTTTCCAGTCTTTTCTCTTAGTGTATCTATCCCTTAATCATAGCAATGTCCAGCAAAAGCCTCCATGACACCTGAAATACTGTCTACATTCTTAACCAACCTATCCTACTATTTCAAATACAGCTTCAGAACTTCAATTTGAAATCAGTGATTCCTTTCTCTTTACTATATAAATTTTCATTTTGTATCTCTATTTTAATACATATTTTTAATGTCGTTGTTTACATGCCTTATATTCCGAGGCGGTATCATAAGTTTCTGGAGCTCCTGCATACGTAGAGCCTAACAGTTTCACACAGCCAATCAAAAAAAAAAGTTTGTTGAATGACTATTTAAATACCCTATCATTTCATTTATTTCTAAGACTCTATGCAAGTTTAGGTAAGGGTAGATTATTTTTAAACTCATTCCAATTATAAAAGCAGATAATTCATTTTTTTTACAAATAAAAATAATTTTATTAAGCATATACAGTTATTTCCATGTACATTTCAAAATAACTTCAAATCTATCTGCTTCCTACATATTACCCATCTTACTTCTGGTGTCTGCCCCCTATTGGGTGAGGCTGGTCTAGAAGCTTGTGCAGACTTCTTGGTGGGAGGGGCCAGTGTCTGCCTATTGGTGGGTGGAGCTGGGTCTAGGCCCTCTGGTGGGCAGGGCCATGTCAAGGCCCGTGTCTAGAGGTGGCTGTGGGCTCAGGAAGTCTTCAGGCAGCCTGTCTGCTGAAGGGTGGGGTTGTGTTCCCACCCTGTTGGTTGTTTGGCCTGAGGCATCCTGGCACTGGACCCTACATGCTGCTGGGTGGGGCCAGGTCTTGGTGCTAATGACCCAAGCAAGATGTCTGCCTCAAGCAAGAGTTCACAGATGAACACTACCTGATATCTCTGCCACCAGCGTCCATGTCCCAGGGTGAGACACAGCCACCCCCTACCTCCCCAGGAGACCCTCCAAGACCAGCTGGTAGGTCTGGCTCCTAGAAAGTCACTACTTTTGCCCTGGGTCCTGGTGTGCACCCTCCAAGAGTGGAGTCTGTGTTTCCTCCAGTCCTACTGAGCTCCTGTAATCAAGCCCTGCTGGCCTTCAAAGCCAAACGCTCTGGGGGCTCCTCCTCCCGATGCTGGACGCCTAGGATTGGGAGCCTGATGTGAGGCTTAGAGCTCTCGCTCCTATGGGAGAACTTCTGCAATATAATTATTCTCCATTTTGTGGGTCGCCCAATCAGGTGGTATGGGATTTGATTATATCGCAAGTGCACCCCTCCTACCAGCTGTCTCATTGTGGTTTCTTCTTAATGTCTTTGCATGTAGAATACCTTTTTGGTAGGTTCCGGTCTTTTTTATTGATGGTTTGTTCAGCAGTTAGTTGTGATTTTGGTGTGCTCGTGAGAGGAGGTGAGCTCAAGGTCCTTCTACTCCACCATCTTGTCTCTCACCCCTACATATTACCCAGCTTAATTGCTTGAATTACACTAAGCATGTACTCTAAGACAAAATTTTTCTCTAAGTTAAAATTTAAATTTAAATCCGTGATTACTTTCCCAAGATCAAATCTACCATTAAATTGTTTTGCTTACAAATACAGTCATGTCTCAAGGAATTACACTAATGTAAAATCTATATAATAGAATTTGCATAATTAATTTTGCAAAGGAGGGAATAGTGACTCAAATACTGTATCCTACTTTGTACAGTCAGTTCTGCTATAACATTTATTTTGAAAACAACTGTAGTACAATGTGAATTATGCATTTACTTATGTGCAATTTCATCCCTGAGAAACACGAGATGAGTGCAGCAAACTGCACCCAGCTGAACCAAGTCTATTAACTGTGTTTTCTTATTTTCTGTATTTTCAATGTTCTGGTCCTCTCAGGGCCAATCAATTCTTAGAGACAGCAAACAACTAACCTGAGATCATATCTTTCATATGTAAACCAATCAATCCAAAATCCATACTTCCAACTACCTCCTTTACCTAGCTCTTACACTCCAGGCCAATATTCCCCTGCTCTAATCACTCCAGAGCCAGGTACCAGACCCTTAGGACAGCCCCTATAGCTCAGAGACCACTGAATTATTAAAAGTAGCCAATCCTAAAACTGCTTAACCTGCCTCGCCCATTTCCTCCCACAGAAACCACAATAAAGGTTCTTGCCATATTTTCCTCCTGCTCCCTCTGCCTCCTGACCAACCTGGTGCTTCCCTGTGTGGCCCTAGATGGCTTGGTGTCCCACCTCCTCTCGGGAACTGAAACAAACTATCTTTTCAATGCAGTCATCTTCTGAACTGTTGGTCTCATCATACCTGAAAAACAGTAAAACCTACATTTTAAAACACCAAGCCATATAAGAATACACAAAACATACACACACACCTTAAACATATATTAGCTACCTCAGTTCCCTGCATGTATTATGCATACCCAACCACATCTGGTGTTAAAATTTTCTATCCGATTTTAGATAACCCGTCTTTGGTCACTTCACAATAACTCCCACTAAATCAACTTCCACAACAAACTTAAGGTCTCTTTCAGTAAGTTCTGTATTTATTGTAATATTTATGTATTTATTAATCATTTAATATGTGTAAAACTATGCTGTTTTTATTAGGTTCCTATCTTTTTTTATGTGACACTAAAGTTTTTGAGTGTTGTGCTCCTAGCCCCATTTTTCCCATAAGCCCCGTAGTTTTCACTACATAATTTAGCATAACATGGTGATTTTTTAGGAACACACATGTTGTGTTATAGCAGAACTGACCATATTTGTATCTGAGGTTCAGTATTATTTTCTAAGAGATATAATGACTCTGTAAACTGTATTTTCTTTCTAATAATATTGCAAATTCCTTAATCATAAGATACCAATTATATAGTTCTCTGGGATATATCAATAAATATTAATTTGCTACTTAACCCAAATAACTGTTCTAAATACCTTCTAATAGGGTTCACTGACATATAATTTATGTTCAGTAAGATCCACCCATTTTAAAGGTACAGTTCTGATACATGTATATACAGTCTTGATATCACCACCACAATCAAGAATATTTCCATCACCCCCAAAAAGTTCCCAATACCCTTGATCCAATTTTTGTCACTATAGTTTTGTCTTTTCTAGAACTTCTTATAAATGGAATCATACAGCCTTTGGTGGCTGGCTTTTTTCATTTAGTATAATGCCTTTCAGATTCATCGACGTTATTGCTGAGTAGCATTCAAGTGTATGGATATAATACAATTTGTTTATCCATTCATCAGTTGATGTTCACTTGAGTTTTTCCATTTTTTGGCTAATATGAATAAAGCAGTTGTGAATATTATTTGTACGTGTCTTTTGTTAGCACATGTGTTTGCATTTATCTTAGGTAAATTCCTAGGATAGGGATTGCTGGTAAACACACATTTAACTTTCTGAGTACAAACTGGCCACAACATTTTGATTTCCCACCAGCAATATATGTTGTTAACATCCTCACCAACACTTGGAGTTTGTTGGTCAGTCTCTTTTCATTTTAAGATGAACTAAATAAACATTCTTTACTTTTCCATATAATTAATCTGATAAACTACTGAAATTAATTAGATGTCAAAGACTGCTAAAATGTCATCAAAGATACAAAAATTAATCAACCTACAATAATTTAAAACTTAACCCTACTCCAAGGTTACAGAAATAGAATTTGGAACTGAAAGAAACCATGGAAGTAAAGCCTATACTTTTAGCTGAGGAAACAAAGACAAGAAGTAAAATTACTCAGACAATAATAATAGGGACTTCCCTGGTGCTCCAGTGGTTAAGACTCTGTGCTCCCGATACAGGGGGCCCAGGTTTGATCCCTTGTCAGGGAACCAGATCCCGCATGCCACAACTAAAGAGCCTGCATGCTGCAATAAAGATCCCGTGTGCCACAACTAAGACCTGGCACAGCCAAATAAATAAATAAATATTTTAAAAAAGAATGTATGAGAAATAAGAATGTACACTGATTCACATTTCTGGAAAGCAATGCAGGAAAAGGTATCAACAACCTGCAACGAAGACCCAACACAGCACACACACACACACAAAAAGAACCTTAAAAATATTCCTGCCCTTTGACTCAATTCTACCTCTGGGAATCAAAGAAATAATCATAACAAATATGTTCATAACACCATTTAATGATCTAAAGGTCTATCACTAGAGAGGTGACTAAATGAATCCATTTGATGAACTTCTTTAAAGCCATTTAAAAATTTTCATTTTCCAAGAATATTAATGGCATGGGGATGTTGCCACAATAAAAGCTTTAATAACAGGCTGACTATATTGTATAAATGCAATTTTGAAAAAAAATAAGTAATGTTTATTATTGTGCCTTAAGCACTATACTAAGTATATTACATCCATTATTTAATTTATCCTCTTAAAGGCACTAAGTAGCTCCTAGGTAGAGATGTTATGAAAATTAAGATTTTACATATAATATACTTAGCAAAGTACCTGGCACAAAGCAAAGAATAATGTTTACTTTTATTATTCCCACATTAAAGATGTGAAACTCAAGATTCAGAGAAATTAAGTGATTTGCTAAAATCACACAGCTAATAAGTGGTAGAACAGAAATCTGAACTCAGGAGGTTTAATTCTAGAATCCCCATTCTTAACTACTACTCTATATACTGCCTACACATTAAAGATACAGAGAAGCAATAGTAAAGGAAAAATACACAGTGATATTTCTAGGTGGTAAAAAATCAGGTTTTTATCTTCCAAATGATCTACATCTATACATGAATTACTTTTTTAAAAAATATATTTATTTATTTATTTTTGGCTGCGTTGGGTCTTTGTTACTGTGCACAGGCTTTCTCTAGCTGTGGCGAGCGGGGGCCACTCTTCATTGCGATGTGCGGGCTTCTCATTGCAGTGGCTTCTCTTGTTGAGGAGCATGGGCTCTAGGCGCGTGGGCTTCAGTAGTTGTGGCTCGCGGGCTCTAGAGCGCAGGCTCAGTAGTTGTGCCACACGGGCTTAGTTGCTCCACGGCATGTGGGATCTTCCCAGACCAGGGCTCAAACCCATGTCCCCTGAACTGGCAGGTGGATTCTTAACCACTGCGCCACCAGGGAAGTCCCTATACATGAATTACTTTTAAAACTACTTTTTTTCCAGAGAACTTTAAAATATCAGTAACACAAATGCCAGTATTACAATACCTAGAAGTTTAAAAATCTGCAACAAAAGCTTAGTCTTGTTAGTTCAGTATCACAACACTTTCAAAAGTGGCAATATATTTTCTGATAAAAAGGAACCACTGATCTAAGCTCAACAATAAAAATCTAACAACTTGAGAATAGTTTTGTTTTTTTTTTGAGAATAGTTTTTAACTTATTTAAGAACTATTAATCAGACCTCTTCTGTTTTTCAAGAAAATTTTAAAATAATTAAAATACCCAATATGCCCAAATGTATAAAGCAAAACTCTGGTGATTTATCAGCTCATCATCAAATGTGATGGGGAAATAAAGAAAAAACACTTCCCTTCCGGTATAGCTATTCCCATTGCAGATCTACAGTAATTTGGGTAATTGTAGTTTAGATAAGCCAGGAATAGTTCCTTTGTTACCAAAAGGAAGGAAATATTTAACTTCAATATTCAAAACAGATTACTTTTAAATTGTTATTTTAGACTTAGATTAGCCCTTTGTGCCTTCTTTTCACTAGTCTTTCTCCAGGATTTATTCTTGGTTCTGTCATCCTCCAAAGGAGAACTGTCCTAATATACTTGCCTTGTGGCCTTCTAGACTGCAGAATCTTTTCACATTCTTTTATTAGCTCTAATGATTAAGAGTCAAACTCTATTTACTTTCTTTTTTATTACCAGTAACTCAAGAGATTACAACTGTGATGAAACCCTGAAAAAGTTATGTTATTAGGAACAAAAGAATGGGCAAGCTTATTTATTTACTACATAGAAAGTTCAAAGGTACTATTAACACCATGTGTTTGACATCTCCACTTGAATATCTCAAAGGGACTTCTAACTCAACATAATCTAATCTCTCAAACCAATCTTCTTTCTGTGTGTCATATATAAAATAAAATGAACCAATCTAATGTACCCAATTGGGCAATTCAGAAACCTAAGAGTTATTTTTTGACACTTCCCTTTCCTTCACTCATAACCCAATCCATCACCATGTCTTGTAGTTTTGTCCTTTTATATCTTTCTTAAATCGGTCCACTTTCCTCCATCTCCACAATCACCTACTTATTCTCTCCAGTCTATTACTTTACCTTACCCGGCTACTTATAACAAACTCCTAAAGGGTGCCACTGCATCCACTCTCGGCCCCCCTCCAATTCATTTCGTCTATTACAACCAGAATGACCTTTCAGAACGCAAATCTGATTATGCCATTCCCTCTCTTTAAGTGCTCGATGCCTTTACACTTAACTTTGGTTCAAATAAAAATCCTTACCATGACATTCAAGAAACTGAATGGTCTGACACTACCTACCTCTTTAGCCTCATCTCCTTCCTGTGCTCTGACGACATGAGCCTCTCAGTTTATCACTATGCTCCTCTTTCTACAGAGCTCTGAACACACAGTGACTAAAAACACAGGTTCTGAAATCATATTATTTAAGTCCTAAAACTGGATCTGCCAACATACTTACTGTCAGCAGTTAACTTGTTGGGCAAGTAACTTAATCTCTCTGACCTCAGCTTTCCCATCTCTAAAATAGGGGAAATGATAATACCTATGTCATGGGGGTTTTGTGAGGGTTAAATGAAATATGTGCAGAAAACACAGTGCTCAAAATTATTAAGTACACTTCATGCCAAACTCCTCTCCATTTCAATTTCTGGTTGTCATCTCCACTGGGAAACTTTTCCCAACCCAGTTCTTCTTCCAGGCAAAATTAATTGATTTTCTCTGTGTGTGATACTTCCATTAAATTTACTTATACTCAATTAGCACTTACATCATCTCACTGTACTGAATTATTTGTTTACATATCTATCTCACCTAACCACTAGGTGAGTTCCTTAAAGGAAGAAGCTACCTTATTTATCTTTGAATCTTACATACCTACAAGTGTCTCTCATAGGGCTTCCCTGGTGGTGCAGTGGTTAAGAATCTGCCTGCCAAGGCAGGGGACACAGGTTCGAGCCCTGGTCCGGGAAGACCCCACATGCCACAGAGCAACTAAGCCCGTGTGCCACAACTACTGGGCCTGAGCTCTAGAGCCCACGTGCCACGACTACTGAAGCCTGTGCACCTAGAGCCCGTGCTCCGCAACAAGAGAAGTCACAACAATGAGAAGCCCATGCACCACAATGAAGAGGAGCCCCTGCTTGCCGCAACTAGAGAAAGCCTGTGCACAGCAACAAAGCCCACATGCAACCAAAAATAAATAAATTTATTAAAAAAAAAAAAAAAAGACATACTATGCAAACACTGTTAAGAGTACCAGGGTAGCCTTAGGTATACACCCAAAAGAACTGAAAGCAGGGACTCAAAGATACACATACCAATGTTCGAAACAGCATTATTCACAATAGCCAAAAGGTGGAAACAACCCAAATGTCTATCAACAGATGAACAGATAAACATGTGATATATACATACAAAGAAATATAATTCAGGCTTTTAAAAAGGAATGAAATTCTGAGACATACAACAACATGAATCAGCCATGAAAACATTATGCTAAGTGAAATAAGCCAAACACAAAAGGACAAATACTGTGTGATTCAATTTATATGAGGTACCTAGAATACGCAAATTCATAGAGACAAAAAGTAGAATAGAGATTATCAGAGGCTGGGGGAGGGGGAATGGGAGTTATTTTTTAATAGATACATAGCTTCTGTTTGGGATGATAAAGTTCTGGATACGAATAGTGGCTATGGTTGCACAACATTGTGAGTGTACTTAATGCTACTGAATTGTACACTTAAAAATGGTTAAAATGGTACATTTTGTGTTATGCATATGTTAACACAATTTTCAAAAAATGTTTAAAGATTGCTGGAGTAGCCATATTACCAAAGGACCTTCCAGAAAAGGAAAGTTACCAAAGAAAAAAAGGGATATTTCACAATGAGAAAAGGACAATTCATCAAGGATATACAACAATCTTAAATGGGTACGCACCTAATAACAAAGGTTCAAAATACATGAAGCAAAACTGAAAAGAAAAAGAGAGAAATGAATAATTATAGTTGACATTTCAACATTTCTCTCTATAATTGAGAGAAGAAGTACAGAAAAGCAACAGGTGTACAGAAACTTAACACTCAAAATAATTTGACCTAATTCACATTTAAAAACCACACGATCAATAAATGCAGAATACATATTCTTCTTAAGCTTTATGGACCATTAACCAATCTAGACTATACACTGGGCCATAAAACAAGTTTCAGTAAATATAAAAGAATTAAATTCATACAAAGTGTGTTCTCTGACCACACAGAATTAAATTAAAAATTAAATTAGGAACATTGCTGCATATTTGTGTATTAAACAACATATTTCTAAATGACACGATTGATCAAAGAGCAGGACACAAGGGAAATTAGAAAATATTCTGAACTGAATAAAAGTGAAAACATGATATATCAAACTCTGTGGTTCACAGCCAAAGAAGTACTTAAAGGGAAATTTTATAACATTAAATCCTTATATTAGAAAACAAGAGGGGACTTCCCTGGCAGTCCAGTGGTTAAGATCCCTCACTGCCAATGCAGAGGATGTGGGTTTGATCCCTGGTCAGGGAACTAAGATCCCACGTGCTGTGCAGTACAGCCAAAATATAAAAGAAAAAAAAGAGGAAAAAAGAAAGATTTGAAATCAGTAACGTAAGCTTCCAACTTAAGAAACAAACAAGAAAAGAGCAAATTAAACACAAGCATAAAGAAGGTAATAACAGGGGTTTCCCTGGTGGCGCAGTGGTTAAGAATCCACCTGCCAATGCAGGAGATACGGGTTCAAGCCCTGGTCTGGGAAGATCCCACATGCCGCGGAGCAACTAAGCCTGTGCGCCACACTACTGAAGCCCGTGCGCCACAACTACTGAAGCCCGTGCGCCTAAAGCCCGTGCTCAAGAAGAGAACAGAGAAGCCAACACAATGAGAAGCCCGCGCACTGCAACGAAGAGAAGAGTAGCCCCTACTCTCTGCAACTAGAGAAAGCCTGTGAGCAGCAACAAAGACCCAACTCAGCCAAAAATAAATATATTAAAAAAAAAATTTTGTGACCTTAGTTTATGGAAAAATTTCTTAGATAAAAAATCAAAAGCACAACCCATAAAAGAAATTGATAAAGTAGACTTCATCAAAATTGAAAACTTCTTCTCTTTAAAAGATACTGTTAAGAAAACAAAAAACCAAGCCACAGACTGAGAGATAATACTGGCAAAACATGTATCTACCTAATAAAAGGCTTATATACAAATAAATAAAGAATTCATAACTAAATAATAACAAACAATCATAACTAAATAATAACAAACAGCCCAATTTTAAAATGGAGATGGGCAAATAATTTGAACAGACACTTAGCTGAAAAAAGTATAGATGGCACGTAAGCACATGAAGAGACATCAAGGAAATGCAAACCAAAATCACATGAATCTCCTCCCCATTTAAGGGATGGGCTAGACTTAGTGACTCACTTCCCAAAAATAGAGTAGGGAAAGGGAAAATTAGTAACTTTACAGTGGTGAAACCTGGCAAACACTACATTACCCAAGGGAGGAAGGCTAACATCATCAGTGTTGTCATGTGGCTATCTTGTACCTCCTGATATGACGTGATAAGAAAGGCACCACAGGGACATCCCTGGCGGTCTAGTGGTTAAGACTCCATGCTTCTACTGCACGGGGTGCGGTTCGATAAGATCCCACATGCCACGCAAGGCCAAAAAAAAAAAAAAGCGCTACACCTCTACAGTATTCTTCCCCAAAACCCATAATTTCAGGCTAATCATGAGAAAAACATCAGACAAACCTAGACTGGCGGACATTCTTCCAAACAAGAAGGACATAAAGGACTGAGAGAAACTATCATATTCCAGAGGAGACTGACAGAAAGAGAACATTAATGGAAAAACTGGTGAAATCCAAATAAAGTCTGTGAGTTAATAAGTAATATACTCATGTCAGTTTCTTTCTTTCTTTCTTTTTTTTAATTGAGGTATAGTTGATTTACAATGTTGTGTTACTTCACGGTGTACACCAAAGTGATTCAGTTATACATATATATACATATTCTTTCCCATTATGGTTTATTACAGGATATTGAGTATAGTTCCTGCGCTATACAGTAAGACCTTGTTGTTTCATGTCAGTTTTCTTAGTTTTGACAAAAGTATTATTAAACACACAGTCTCAGGATATTTATTAATTATAAAGGGGAAAATCACAGTAGAGAAATGCAACAGATACCACCTTAAGCAAAAAAACCACGTTAACATCAACAGTAGAACATACCAACATCATGTATCATATCCCTGATATGATGCACTGAGAAGGCCACAGTACACTCCGTAATATTCTTAGCAAAAACATATCCTCAGTCTAATCATGAGAAAACACCAAAGAAGCCCCAAATTTTTGTTAGTGTTGTAACGTATTTTAATTCAATGTGTGTATTTTATTTTATTTTTTTAATTTTTTGGCCGTGCCACGCAGCATGTGGGATCTTAGTTCCCTGACCAGGGATCAAACCTGTGCCCCCTGCAATGGAAGCATGGAGTCTTAACCACAGGACCACCAGAGAAGTCCCCAAAGAAGCCCAAATTGAGAGGCATTTTAAAAGTAACTGACCAGTACTCATTAAACATGGCAAGGTTAAAAAAAAAGTGTCAAGGTCATGAATGACAAGGAAAGACTGAGGTTCCACCAACAGACTGGAGGAGAACAAGGACTTACAACAAACTGTAGAGTGAAGTCCTGAAACAGAAAAGGGTTATTAGCGAAAAAATGTAAAATTCAAAGGAGGGCTGAGGTTAAGATCACAGGATTATAACAATGTTGATTTCCTTGTCTTGGTAATTATTTTAGAGTTATGAAAGATTAGGGGAAGCTAGATGAAGGACATACCTGAACACTCTACTAACTTTGTAACTTTTCTGTAAGCCAAAAATTATTATAAAAATTTTAAAAGTACATTACATGTCAATTATATCTCAATAAAACTGAGAAAAAAATTATAAAAAATTCCTGGCCATCATCAAAATATCTACAAACAATAAATGCTGGAGAGGGTGTGGAGAAAAGGGAACCCTCCTACACCGTTGGTGGGAATGTAAATTGGTACAACCATTAGGGAGAACGGTATGGAGGTTCCTTAAAAAACAAAATACAAAACTACCATATGATCCAGCAATCCCACTCCTGGGCATATATCCAGAGAAAACCATAATTCGAAAAGATACATGCACTCCAATGTTCACTGCAGCACTATTTACAATAGCCAAGACATGGAAGCAACCTAAATGTCCATCGACAGAGCAGTGGATAAAGAAGATGTGGTACATATATACAACAGAATATTACGCAGCCGTAACAAAGAACAAAATAATGCCATTTGCAGCAACATGGGTGGACCCAGAGACTCTCATACTGAGTGAAATATAAGTCAGATAGAGAAAGACAAATATCATATGATATCGCTTATATGTGGAATCTAAAAATGGTACAAATGAACTTATTTACAAAACAGAAACAGAGTCACAGATGTAGAAAACAAACTTATGGTTACCAGGGGGGAAGCGGGGGGGAATAAATTGGGAGATTGGGATTGACATATACACACTACTACATATAAAATAGATAACTAATAAGGACCTATTATAGCAAAGGTAACTCTACTCAATACTCTGTAATGGCCTATATGGGAAAAGAATCTAAAGAAGAGTGGATATATGTATATGCATAACTGATTCACTCTGCTGTACACCTGAAACTAACACAACATTGTAAATCAACTATATTCCAATAAAAATTAAAAAAAAAAAAAATTCCTGACTCTTTAGTAAAATCACCAAACTTACAAGCCCTTACCCAATAGCTATGTATCAAAATGATATTCCAGCATTTACTTTGATTTTTATAATTAATCCTATGGAAGGAATATTAAATTTTCACAATACTTATTCCTTTGCAGTTAATGAATTTTTATGGTATGCCAGAATATTAGCAAATTGAGAGATGCATTTTATTCTAAGCAATTATTCTAATACTTCTTTAAGTAAAAGGACGATTACCAAAAAAGAGGGGCAAAATATCCTTTAAAATATGTAAAACTTTAGGGGGAGAAATGTCAGTTTTGACCATACATTAAAAGATATAATTATCTTAGCAAATCATTAACAGTAAGGTATAATAATCCTCCAAGTACCAATATCCAAATATATACAATAATTCATGTGGGAAGAGGAACCTGACGTAGATAAAGCATTCTTATTTATCAAGCTTGAACCAACTTGCTTTCATTTGACATAACTAGACAATATCAAAACCAACCAGTAGGGCTTCCCTGGTGGTGCAGTGCTTAAGAATCCTCCTGCCAATGCAGGGGACACGGGTTCAAGCCCTGGTCTGGGAAGATCCCACATGCCGCGGAGCAACTAAGCCCGTGTGCCACAACTACTGAGCCCGCAAGCCACAACTACTGAAGCCTGAGCTCTAGAGCCCATGAGCCACAACTACTGAGCCCGCCTGCCACAACTACTGAAGCCCGCACACCTAGAGCCTGTGCTCCACAACAAGAGAAGTCACCACAATGAGAAGCCCGCATACCCCAACGAAGAGCAGCCCCCACTCGCTGCAACTAGAGAAACCCCACACGCAGCAACAAAGAGCCAACACAGCCAAAAATAAATAAATAAATAACTTAATTTATTAAAAAAAAAAAAAACCAACCAGTAAACCAAATTCATTCAATATTTACTAGGCCGCTACCAAGTCCCAGGCCCTGTCCTAGATGTGGGAATTCAGAAATGATTAAGTGGGAAGGCAAATATACGAACAACTGAAATTTCACTTAACAAATATTTATTAAATAATAGAAGACAAGTAAAAGATCACCCTACTTTGAAGAAGCATGCCCCTTTTAGAAAATCAATGAGTTCAAATCTGCCTCTCTAAAGTACCAAACAAGGTACTGAATTTAATTCCAAAGAGGGAGACTAAAATCTCGAATCATTTTTTAACATTTTACTCAACATAGTTTTTTTTCAGCTTTTTTTTTAAACTGAAGTTTAGTTGACTAAACATACAAAAAACACGACAAAAGAACATAAGGAAATTTTTGGAGGTGATGGATACTATGATTGTGGTGACGGTATCACAGGTGTATGCTTGTCCAAATTCATCAAAATGTATACACTAAATATGTGAAATTATTTATATATCAATTACACCTCAATAAAGCTAAAAAAATAGTGAATATCATGGATACTTTCAGTGTATTTTACTACAGCACTTATCTTAGTATCCTACCTTTATTTTCACCTGCTTATTTTTATTGTCTATTCAATGTATTATATGTTTTTATGTTAGTCACCTGAAATCAAGTAATTTGATATGCATAACTTCAAATGTTGTGCTTTTTTTCATGCACAAAATCAAGCGAACATCTTTCAATGCCAAGTCAGAGGACAATATTCAAATATTTGAAGTGAGAAAAGCCCCCAAATTACTTTATCTGCATTAAAATTTATAATTGTACCTAATGTTAGAAGGGGTTTTAAACTCAAAGTTTAAACTAGTCTCACCACATCTCCTTTTAATTACCCATAGTATGTTGTATTTGTACCCGTTTGGCACTTAATTACACAGTAACACCAAATATTTTACATCTTCAAAAATTTTTCTTGGTAACTAAAATATTCTTCTTTGAGAATCAAAAGTTTATTTTATATTTGTCCAAAGAAGATATGCAAAAGGCCAATAAGCAAATGAAAAGATGTTCAACATCATCAGCCACTAAGGAAATGGAAATCAAAAGCAAAAGAGGTAGCATTTCATACCCATGAGGATGGCTTATCATTAAAAAAACTTTAATGAAAAATAACAACTATTGGAATGGATGTGGAGAAAGTGGAACCCCTGTGCATTCAGCCACTGTGGAAAACAGTTTGCAGTTCCTCAAAGTTAAACAGAGAATTACTGTATGACCCAGCAATTTCACTCCTAGGTATATACCCATGAGAACTGAAAACAGGTACTTAAAGAAGTACACGTATACACATGTTCACAGCAGCACTATTCACAACAGCCAAAACGTAAAAACAGCCCAAATGTCCATTAACAGATGAAAGGATAAATTGTGTATACAATTCTGTATACAACAGAATATTACTCACCCATAAAAAGGAATGGAGTACTAAATGTGGATGAACCTCCAAAACATTATGTTAGTGAAAGAAGTCAGATACATACGTTCTATGATTCAATTTATATGAAATACCGAGAATAGGTAAATCTACAGAGACAGAACACAGACTGGTGGTTATCAGGAGCAGGAAAAGGAGAGAAGAGGGAGCAACTACTTAATGTGTAAATGGTTTGCTTCTGGGGTAAGTAAAATACTCTGGAACTCAGAAAGAGGTGGTAGCTGCACAATACTGTGAGTGTACTAAATGCCACTTAATTGCTCGCTCGAAAATTATTAATTTAATGTTATGTGAGTTTCATCTCAATTTTTTAAAAGTCTGTTTTAACCATCTGGGGCAGAAATATTTCCTAACTGTATTAGAATCTTCCATACAGTCTTGTTTCCCTTCTTTTAAAGAAAAGCACAATGAACATAATTAATATTTTCCTGTTGACTCAGGATCATCATCACTGTGAATAACAATGACTATATGAGTAAGCGTCACCTCTCTTACGTCTTAATTATCTCTGAGCCTCAGTTGTCTCATCTGTGAAATGTCATAGTTTGACTAGATCACAGGATATTTAACAGTTTTAGAGCCACAGATACCTGTGAAAATCCAATTAAGCTACAGATTATCACCATAAAAAAATGCACGTGTGCACATATATACATGGCAAATTACATACAATCTCAGGAAGTTCACAGACCTACTGAACTCACAAAGGCAATTTCCATGGGTTCAGCATTAAGGAGGGGGTAAGGATAACCTAATTAGATTATTTCTATGATCCTTTCAGTTCTAAATTTCACATTCTACTGCAGTCTAATACACTGGAATAGCCTCAAGATCTACATAGGTTCATGAAGATGTGCTTTTTACTTTGCGTAGTTTTATAAATAGTTGTCCTAGTTCACTGTCAAGCTGTCTACTACGACTGCTAATTGCTATCCAACACTTAGAAGAACTTAAACTTTAAAAATTCAATTAGATTCTCATCAACAATTAGTCCTATGTATACTATGTTAGGCATCATAAGGGAGGAACAGAAAATAACCACTGTCTCACTAAAGTTAAGACAATTAAGTAATTACAAAAAAGGAGAATATCTCATTAAGTACTAAACTGGGATACTGATAATGAGCCAAAAGGTACTTAGATAAGAACAAGGACAGGGCTTCCCTGGTGGTGCAGTGGTTGAGAATCTGCCTGCCAATGCAGGGGACACGGGTTCGAGCCCTGGTCTGGGAGGATCCCACATGCCGCGGAGCAACTGGGCCTGTGAGCCACAACTACTGAGCCTGCGCGTCTGGAGCTTGTGCTCCACAACAAGAGAGGCCGCGACAGTGAGAGGCCCGCGTACTCCGATGAAGAGTGGCTCCCACTCGCCACAACTAGAGAAAGCCCTCGCACAGAAACAAAGACCCAACACAGCCAATAAATAAATAATTTTTTTAAAAAAGATATAATCAGCAAAACTTAAAAAAAAACAAAAAACAAGGACAGGGAAAATTCCCTGGCAGTCCAGTGGTTAGGATTCTGCGCTTCCACCACAGGGGGCACAGGTTCGATCCCTGACCCAGAAACTAAGATACCACACGCTGTGTGGTGGGGACAAAAAAAAAGAACAAGGACAGTATAAGCTGGAACAGCTGGGGACAATTTCATGGAAGAACACTTGAATGGACAGGGAGAAAAGGGCAGATGTGATCAGAAGGGCACTCAAGGGACATTATGAACACAGGCAGAGCAGGTGTAATAAAATCTGTGCGCTGAGCAGTAATGGGAAATAAGACTGCAAAGATATGGATGGGCCAATCACAGATAAGCTTAAAATTAAACAATTATTTGCACCAACAAGAAAATAAAGACAACCTACAGAACAGGACAAAAATATTTGCAGGCTTCCCTGGTGGCGCAGTGGTTAAGAATCCGCCTGCCAGTGCAGGGGACACGGGTTCGAACCCTGGTCCGGGAGGATCCCACATGTCGCAGGGCAACTGGGCCTGTGCGCCACAACTACTGAGCCTGTGCTCTAGAGCCCGCGAGCCACAACTACTGAGCCCGTGCACCTGGAGCCCGTGCTCCGCGACAAGAGAAGCCACCGCAATGAGAAGCCCACGTACCACAACAAAGAGTAGCCCCGGCTCGCTGCAACTAGAGAAAGCCGTGTACAGCAACAAAGAACCAAAGTAGCCAAAAATAAATAAATAAAATAAATAAATTTATATTAAAAAATTTTGCAAATCATATATCTGATAAGGGGTTAATATCCAAAATATATTTTTAAAAACTCATATAACTCAAGAGCAAAAGGGGTTCATCTTCAAGGAATTCATAGAAAAGACTCTGACAAGTACAGGTTTCTGGTAACTGTACTGCTGAACTGAATGAATAAGCATTTTCAGAACTCTAATGAAAAACTGATGAACTCATAAAAGTGCTAACAAAAGATCAAGATGAAAAAAAATTAATTACATGGGACTGAGTGAACTGAAAAAAAAATAAAACGTACAATCCAGTTTAAACATGGGCAGAGGATATGAATAGACATATTTCCAAAGAAGACATACAGATGGCCAACAGGTTAATTGCTCAATTAACCTGTTGCAGCAGCTTTTAACCTGTTGGTTAATTGCTTTAACCAACAAGTTAAAAGCTGCTCAACATCACTAATCTCAGGGAAATGGAAATCAAAACCACAATGAAATATCACCTCACATCTGTTAAAATGGCTATTACCCAAATGAAATGTGTTGGCAAGGATGTGGAGAAAAGGGAACCCTTGCACACTGTTAGTAGGAATGTAAATTGAGGCAGCCTATGGAAAACAGTACAGAGGTTCTAAAAAATTAAAAATAGAACTACCATATGATCCAGCAATTCCACTTCTGGGTATTTATCTGAAGAAAATGAAAATACTAAAAGATATATGCATCTCCATGTTCACTGCAACATTATTTACAATAGCCAAGATAACGAAAACAACCTAAGTGTCCATCAATGAATGAATGGATAAAGAAAATGTGCAATACATACATACACACATATATAAAATGGAGTATTATTCAGCCATAAAAAGAGAAGAAAATCCTGCCATTTGCAACAACAGGGATGGACCCTAAGTGAAATAAGTCAGACAGAGAAAGACAAATACCATGTGATCTCACTTATATGTGGAATCGGGGTGGGAGGGGGGAGCTCTAGATACAGATAACAGATTGGCAGTTGCGAGAGGCAGGGGCTGCAGGTGGATAAAATGGGTGAAGTGGATCAAAAGGTACAAACTTCCAGTTATAAAACAAATGTCATAGGTATGTAATGTACAGCAGGGTGACTGTAGTTAATAATACTGTACTGCATACTTGAAAGTTGCTAAGAGAATGGATGTTAAAAGTTTTCATTACAAGAAAAACAATCTGTAACTATGTATGGTGACAACTGTTAACTAGAGTTATTGC
Organism: Balaenoptera physalus; assembly: GCF_965194825.1. Taxonomy (NCBI): domain Eukaryota; kingdom Metazoa; phylum Chordata; class Mammalia; order Artiodactyla; family Balaenopteridae; genus Balaenoptera; species Balaenoptera physalus. Next base: position 49,367,730 of record NC_138901.1, on the reverse strand, counting down.
AGTGATGATTTCACAATACATACAGCTATCAAATCATGTTGTACACCTGATACTAGTACATCAATTATACCTCAATTTAAAAAAGGACAGAGACTTCCCTGGTGGTCCAGTGGTTAAGAATCTGCCTTCCAATGCAGGGGATGCGAGTTCGATCCCTGGTCAGGGAACTAAGATCCCACATGCTACGGGGCAACTAAGCCCACGTACCACAACTACTGAGTCCGCGCACCACAACTAGAGAGCCTGCTCGCCACGACAAAAGATCCCGCCTGCCACAACTAAGACCCGACACAGCCAAATAAATAAACATTTTTTAAAATAAATGAAAAATTAAAAAGGACATATTTCCAAAAATAATCTATAGTAAAGAAGTCAAAACAGATGTGGGAGGAGTGATTACTGAAGGGAAAGAGACAAGAGGGAAGCTTCTGTAATGTTAGAAATTTTATAGCTTAGTCTGAGTGGTAGATACATCTGTAAAATTTAATTTGTGCACTTTACTGTTTGTATATTTTACCACAATTGAAAAAAAGGACACACAAATAGTTGCCAAATAATACAGCAGCTTTATAGCTTTGAACAGGTAGGCAAAGAGTGGTGTGTTAGGAGATAAATCTTACAGTAATATGTAAGAGGAACTGAAATGGGAGAGAAAAAAGACAGCCTTTTAAGTAACTTAGAATTAAGATAATCATACTAGCTAACACTTATAGGATACAACATGCCAGGTACTGTTCTAAGAGCTTTACATATAATAATGCATCTAATCTTCTTAACAACGCTATGTGAAAGGTATTATTATTATCCCCATTTTACCGATGATGAAGCCAAGGCCCGGGTTAAGTAGTCACATAATGAGAATATCCGTGAAAAAACCCTTTCTTTTTCACCACTCACACTACATATATACCCATGAATATACAACAAAACAAAAATCAAAACAAACTAAAAAATGGCAATCTCAACCTACCAACAAAAACAGGGACTAAAACAGTGCTTTACCAGGGATGGAGAGCATTCAGCAGCCACATCCCTTTTCCCCATCCTGTAACTTCAATGTCAGTACCATCCTCTCACCAATTTCAGTCAGCATTTCCACCTGACTATAAACCTCACTCAGCAAGGACTCCATTTGCATAATCACCCTTCTATCCCTTACTCCTAAAATAAGGCTTCAAAAAAAAAAAAAAAGAAGCTTCTCACAACACTGTTAAAGATCCCTGGAAAAGAGAACAAAGGGTTAAACATATTTCAAAGGAAGAAACCCCATGACTTCACAATCTGTTGGATGAATATAGGTGAGGAAAGAGATTAAAAGAATCAAAACAATCCCAGTTTCTAGCTGCAAGACTTTAGAAAGGTTATTAACAGAAATAAAAATAAATGTCCATAAAAGACTTGTACACAAATATTCATAGCAGTTTTACTCATAAAAGTCAAAAACTGGAAAAGATTCAAATATCAATCAACAAGTGAATTAATAAATTATGGTATATCCAAACTCAGGAATATTACTAAGGAACAGAAGAAATGAACTGCTGATACATGCAACAAAACGGATAAATATCACAGACATTACGCCAAGAGAAAGAAGCCAAGCACAAAAACACACATTGTGTGATTCCATTTCTACGAAACTCTAGGAAAGACAAATCTAATTCATAGTAACAGAAATCACATCACTGGCTGCCTAAGAATAAGAGTGGAGTGAGACTGATTGCTAGGGAATTTTCAGATGAAATAATAATGTTCTACGTCTTCACTAGGTTGATGGTTACAGTCACTGATCTCTACGCTAAAAATGTGTGAATTTTACTGCAAGTAAATTATACCTTGGTAAAGTAAGCTGACTTTAAAAAAAAGTGTTATTAGCATTGAAACAGGTGGGTAAACAAGGGGAACCTTTTGCGAAAGGGGATGAAAAAGATGAGTTCATTTTAGATGTGTTGAATCTGATGTGCCTATAGATACCCAAGAAGTACAAGACATCTCAGATAGGCAGTTGGGTATATAGGATGGGGATGGGAGAGGCACTGGAAAGAGGAGAGAGAGAAAGAGGACCAGAGAGATAAAGAAAAGTATCAAGTGCTGAGACATCTACAGTTAGGGTCAGTCAGAAAGAAGAAAGAGTAAAATAAAATTTTTAAGAAGGAAGGAGATGATAAATAGTGTTAAGTATTACAAAGAAGCAGAGGGCATAAAGGACCACACATGAATTTATTCTTGCGAATTCTAAACCTGTCTTTTATGAACATTTTTTTTTCTAACACTTAACACAGTGTTTTGCAAACAGAGAGAGAGTCTCCCTCTCTGAGAGTCAAAGTCCTGCTCCCTGAAAATCTACCTAATAAACAAATTGATGTTTTAGGCACTTGAGGTATTAAAAAAGAAAACAGGGTCAGGAGGACTGACGTCACAAGTAGATTTATGCTCTTAGAAACTTTTTTTCATATGTTTTTGGACACACTAAATGACTAAGAGAATACTAATAACTTTTATATATCCTATATTAGCTATGCACACCATACAGTTAATTTGCTAACTATGTATTTTTCTTTCTTCTCTTTTTTTTTTTTGGCCGCGACTCGTGGCACGTGGGATCTTAGTTCCCCGAGCAGGGATGGAACCCACGCCCCCTGCAGTGGAACCTCAGAATCTTAACCACTGGACAGCAAGGAAAGTCCCATCTTTTTGTACCTTCTGAATTTTACATCATGTATTCTTATAACTTATTCTAAATAATTTAACTTCCTTCCATTATTTGAGGACTTTTTGATTTTTAAGGCAAAAGTTGATTTTCCAAAGGCCAACCATGGTCCCAGGATGCAAGGACAGCTTGGATGATGGAAATGTTTTGACTAACTTATTTTTCACAGACCTTGCCCACTACAGAGAGCTTTAGCTCTGCCCATTAACTTCACGTCGAAGTACTGTCAGCCTCTCAAAAACAAGCCCTTTCCTTCCTACGGAGGTAAGAAGACAGTTTTACAGATGAGATTTACTTGTTTCCTTTAATCTTTCCTAAGGTTTTCTTACAAAAATCCCTACTCCTGACTCAGCCTTCTACTTGACTTTTCTATTCCCAACAGCCAGACTCCCTCTTATTCTAATTACCAACATCCCCATGACTAGCAATTCACATACATGAAAGGAAATTCTCACTAAGAAAGGGGAGTAATAGAGAGATAAATCACATACACTAGAATTTCATGTACAAAGAACTGACGAAAGTTTCTCACACTCAGAAAATTAGAGAACAGGTTAAGTAGAGCGATAGAGGCAGAAATCAGACAGAAGGCAGTAAAAAACAGAATAAATGAATAACAAACAGCAGCTTCTAATCTGTGAAACTTTAAAATGCAATTAAATAGTCTACACTTGTGAAATTTCAGAAAAATCTTGGAGGAAAAAATGTTATTTACAAGAACAATACCACTGTTAATTCATTTAAGCCTAATTAACAATAAGTTGAATTAACAATATTTGATTGATTATTCAATCAAAGAGATTTTGGGTTTTTTTCCCTCCCTCTACCCTACTGCCAAGAAGGTTCTACTCAACCAAATAGAGTACAACTAGCTCAGGCTTTACATACACTCCTGGTCCCACCACTTACTGGCTATGTGATCTTAAGTTATTTAACCTCATGAGCATCAGTTTCCCCTCTATAAAATGCAACTGCCATCTACCTTCCAGGGATGTTGTAAAAAATTGAAATGAAAAATATATCTTAAAATACATATCTTGAATAGTACCTGGCACACAGTAAATGCTCAATAAATGGTGGCTCTTGTTACTACTAAAATTCTTACCATAAATTTCAACATTATTCACTTTTTAAATGACTAAATAAGCTGTAAATCAAAACGACATATATTTACCATAGCTGAAGTATTTCAGTTCTCCCCTTCAGGACATACTGCACTTTCTTACCCTCTCTGTGAAATCTCTTAAGACCATATGACTTGCTTTGGCCAATGAACAATAAGCCAAAACGACATGACCCTCTTCCAGGTAGACACTTTAAGAGCCAATGAGTTATTAGCAACCATCTCCTTCCCAATGCCACGGAGATCATGGAACCATGTGATGGAGCCTCCATCAGTCTGAGACCTTACATAGTGAGAACACACAGAATCCCCCACAAACCCACACTATACATCCATCATTCAAGCAAAAAATGTCTGTCCTGTTAAAAGCCACTGAAATCTTTGAACTGCTTGTTACCACTAGATAACCTGGTCTCTCCTGACTGATACACAACCAAAGCCAAAATCATTCTTTTCCTTGTTCTCTTGAAAAATAGTCATTCTCAACATATCCTGGCCCCTACCTCTAGTAAACCCCTGACTCCATCAATATTTCCACCTTAGTCTCTCTAAAATCCATCATGTCAGCTCTACT